>NC_141879.1:312985000-313585000 GCF_056163025.1 Triticum urartu | reverse complement strand
TTTTTTACATTCTTTGATTAGCATGTGTTCACCGGTTTTAGAAATCTGATATGCACAGGTGAGCTCCTTAGATTAACCTAGCTGTATGTTCAGAACTGCAAGGTGACCATTCTGATACATCAGATGACGCACACAATCCATCGGGATTTTCTGTTGAAAAACATAGTAATAACTTCGTAGTTAGCAATGATGTACTAGTTTTAGAAGTATGCAAAAGATGCACGGATGTCGTAATAGTAAAAAATCTTACCAGGGTATCTCCATAGAAGTTATCGTGGTTCAACACGTGCACTAGTGGCACGTATTCACCATAATTTGGATGAGTTCGATACTAGGTATTGTAATTCTCAAGATAAGTACAATAAGCAATCAGATGACTTTTCTCCTTATAAGTTAATTCGGAGCCATCAGTGTAGTGGGTTTTGTCTACCATCTTCTGCACATTCTTTGAAGATTCAAAATAAGTTGTCAATGGAAATAAGCTGTCAACTATTTTGAAATAAACAATATAAATTAGTTAATAACTATGTTTGAGAAACTTACATTGCGGTAGAATCGGAAGCGTGTCAACAAGGACCAAAATGTCCATATTGTCTTGCTCGACGTCAGGATCACCAAGATCCATGGTGACAATCATACCCTCATAAAAACCATACATTTTGCAAAGTGCTTCCCAATTTTGGCAACCAAAATGGGTTGCGCTCTGAGAATTGTACAGATTTACTTCAAAATCGATATCATGATGGGTCCTTAGGTGTATTTTCTTTGTTTGAAAATTTTCATGGTCTTCAAAAGCCATCCTCTCCAAGACATAGCGTCTTGCATGGCATGGGATAAGCTAGTCGAACTGTAAAAGATGAAAATTAGACGTTGAAATAGTTGAAGTCATGCTTAATTACAAAAAAACACTTGTCGTTGTTGCGTACCGTTTCAACATCGAAGGTCTCCTCGAGCTTAATGTTGAAGCACCGATCTTCGTCCAGCTCAACGAACATGTCGCACATACCTCGATCGTCGTGGCACCAGCTGCACTCCCCCGGGAGACTGTCGTTGTCCGAGTACGACATTTCCTACATTCATAATTCAAAGATTAAACTTGTACAATTAAATATATGTACTAAAAACCTAAATTAGATCATTATTTTTCAAGAAAATCCAAGCCACTCGATATTTCCTACATATTCTAGCACAAGTCATGCTAGAATTCACGGAAAAATCCAGCATGACCTTTGCTAAAAAAGGACATATCGAGCGCCTGAAATTTCCCGGAACGGAAATTAATCAACACTCCGGCAAAACATAGGCCACTCGGAGGTGTAAACTGAACATGAACGGCCACTTGGGCAACCACATATCCTATTTTACCAAATATGACATGTTCAACTAGTTTTATTAATTCAACTAGTTCTTACTAAATATAAACTTACTACAAATAGAAAAAAACTAGTTCTTTCTAAAAATAAAGTAGTTCAACTAGTTATATTAATTATCTTACTAAAAATACATTAGTTCTATTAATTCAACTAGTTCAACTAGTTTATTAATTTACTTACTAAACTACTTCAACTACAACTAAAGTAGTTCAACTAGTTTATTAATTTACTTACTAAAAATAAACTAGTTTTTACTAAAAATAAACTAGTTCAACTAGTTATATTAATTTTCTTACTAATTCTAGTAAACACTTACTAAAATTTAATCCTGACTAATTTGATGAACTCTAAAATTCAATCCTAACTAATTCGATGAACTCTAAAACTAATTCTACTTAACAACTACTGCCATAATTAGCATCTAATTTGATGAACCCTAACTAATAAGATGAACTCTGAAATTTAACCCTAAGTACCCTAGATAGGCAGAGGTAGGGGAGGAGGAGGAGGGCATGCTCACCTCTGGCGCCGGCGGAGTTAGGGAGAGGGGCACGCGGCGTCGATGTTGGGGACGGGGTCGGGGCGGCGGGCGCACGGCGGAGGGCGGCGATGTAGGGGGGTGTCGAGGTCGGGGACGGGGGCGGCGTCGAGGTCGCGGTCGGGGGCGGGGGCGGCGTCGAAGGTGTGCGGAGAGCGACGGGTCGCGCGCGGTGGCCGACAGCGATGCAGGGCAGGGACAGCAGAGGAGTAGGGATTTGGGGGAAGTGGTCGTGGGGAAAGAACGAACCGTGCGGTTAAGTTAAAAGTAGCAGTAGCGCGTTCCAGGAAGTGTGCTGCTGCTACGGTAGCTATAGCGCGTTTCCTTACAAGCGCTACTGCTATTCCTTCTCTTTTTTATTTGCTTTCCATTTAATTTTATTTTCATTAGCAGTAGCGCCTTTGTTCGTAAACGCGCTGCTACAAAAAAAGTAGCGGTAGCGCGGTTCCACATAGATCGCTACTACTATGTGTAGCCTATCGTCTAAGCTGTGGGAATTTTAGTAGTAGCGCTTTTGTACTCGGCGCGCTACTGCTATAACTGTATCTGTAGCGCGGTTTTAAATACCGTGTTGCTGCTAATTAGCACCAGCGTGCGTTTTTATCCCGCGCTACTGCTATGTTCTGTGTATAAGGTTTTCCCTAGTAGTGATGGCCGGCATGCCCTCCCGTATCCTCTGTAGTGAGATGAGGTGAGGTGGGCTGGGCCACCTCAGCCTGTACTATGGCCTAAGGGCCAGGGGAGGGTATGGGTTTTCTTTTTTCCTTTTCCTTTTCTATTCTTTTCTCTTCTATTTTTCTGTTTACTTTCTTTTCTGTTTTGTATTTTCTTTTAGTAATAAACCATTTTTGTAAAATGTGTTCCTGGTCCCGAAAATCAGTATGCAATATGCCTCACTGCCACAAAAAGTTCGGGAGTGACTTGAATTAGTTTGGATTTTTCATAAATTAGAAAAGGATTTAAATGTTGTTTTGGGCACTATTTTAATTAGGTTAAGTAATTTAATCACTTTATAAAATGTTGGTTTCTCCATGACAATTACTCAGTGAATATTTGCAATATTATGAACTATTTTTCTTGCATGATAGATGAAGTAAATATTTGACTTGTATTTCAAATGGAATTTGGATTTGATTTTTATCAAGTGGCAATTTTGCTTAGTCAAACTTGATGACATGGCACCATTAGTGTGAGGTCACTGTAGTATGGCACTAGGGGTGTTACAAATCTCCTCCACTACAAGAAATCTCGTCGTGAGATTTAAGAGGTGGAGTAAGGGGGAAGGTTCTGGTTACGAAATTCTAATGGATCTTCTCAGTCTTGGTTTCTCTTCCCGAAGTAGTTGATCCTTTCCGTTTATGTATTTATGTCTCTGCTCTAGGTCATCATGATGAAGTCATCATCCTTTCTTTGGGATCTTCATCGTACTTACGAAAGCATGAGGGGTAGATTTGGAAGAACAGACCTTACAAGGTTGATTAATTATCTGGTAGATAGCTCAGGGAATGTGGCCGAAAGTATCTCTTGAATTGAAACTTAAGAAAAACATCAAGAGTAAGTAAGCAGGTACAATAAGGAGTTTCAAGTGGATAGACAATCATTTGATGCCTGAAACAGAGTGTGGGAAGGGTTCAGAGCAACGAAGAAAAACATTGCGTCTGATACTAGAATAGATCACTAGGAAGGTGGCTCATGAATCTCATACGAAGCCAAGCGGGTGGAATAACCTTAGAAATATGGATGCATAGGATAGTCGGGTTTAGATCTTGTCGAACTATGGGTTATGGGCCCACCATGTCGGTTAAAAGTAGGAAGAGCACTGACATCTTGCACAGTCATGATAGCAAGGCAGGTCAGAGGATAGCCTATCAGTTATGTTGGCAACAATGTTGGTACCAAGGGTGAGGGACGGAGAGAACCATTTTCCTGCTCGCAGGAACGAGGCGGACCAATAGGCAAAGTTCTCGTCCATCGGTGGTTACTGGAATGTCATCAACAATATTAACATGGTCGTACTGGCAGAGTTGTACACCCGAGGTGTTGACATAATGTCGCGGGAAACCACGGCCACCTATGGGACCAGAAGGCCCCTTGCTGGTTTGGCAGGGGGACGTCGCGTTGCACAAAGGGCAGACGAGCGTGGGGCAGCACGGCAGAGATCACATGGGCAGTTTTTACCTAGGTTCAGGCCGCCGTGAGGCGTAAAACCCTACTCTTGCTTTGGTGGATTGATGGTGGAAAGGTGGTGGTGGAGCGCTGTACACTTGCCCAGCAAGGGTTGCCTCGGGGCGGGGGTGGCTATGCGCGTATGGGGGTGTCAGTTATCTGACCTCATAACCCTGTCTATGGTTGCCATGGGCCTCCTTTTATAGATCAAGGGGTCACCATAATGGCAAAGTAGTCATTATGCACTGATAGGATAGCAAACAGAGCTATCATACCTAACTCTGTGGGCTAACAGGGCGCATTAAATGCACCGCTCAACGTCACATCGTTGGTTGCCCGGCAAGGCTTGCTAGGCCATCTTGCCAGCTCCATGCCTGCTTGTTTGACACGTCATAGGACGGGTGTCATCTGTGGGTTTTTCCTGTAGAGAGAGGCTGCCATGTGGCAAATGGCTGTCACTTAGTCACTATGCGGCTTGACACCGCACTGATCGACGACGTGGGTCGTGGTGGGTGAGGTGGTCTCGTCTCCGCGAGTCCCGGGAGGCCCTGCCGGGGCGCCTTGGTTATCTCCTTCTGTGCATGGCCTCGCCCTTTTCCAGGCTCGCCTGCCCGCCAAGGGAGGCCTCTCTCTTGATGGCATATTGCTTCTCTGGCTTGATCCTGGTCCCTCTGATCTGTATGTCGGTCCTTCGAATCTCTTAGTCCCTTGAACTATGACTTGGGCTGGTGCTCTAATCTTGTTCCCGTGCCTGTGCACAATTAATACGTCTACGTCGTATCTATAATTTTTTTATTGTTCCATGCCAATATTCTACAACTTTCATATACTTTTGGCAATATTTTATATTATTTTTGGGACTAACATACTGATCCAGTGCCCAGTGCAAGTTCCTGATCCAGTGCCCAGTGCAAGTTCCTGATCCAGTGCCCAGTGCAAGTTCCTGTTTGTTGCATGTTTTATGTTTCACAGAATATCCATATCAAACGGAATCCAAACGGGATAAAAACGGACGGAGAATATTTTTGGAATATTTGGAGAATTCTGGAAGAAAAATCCATGCGACACGGTGCCCGAGGTGGCCACGAGGCAGGGGGCACGCCTGCCCCCCTGGGCGCGCCCCTGACCCTCGTGGGCCACCTGTAAGGCGGTTGATGCCCTTCTTCGGCCGCAAGAAAGCTAATTTTTGGTAAAAAATCACGGTGAAGGTTTCGGTCCAATCGGAGTTACGGATCTCCATATATATACGAAACGGTGAAAGGGCAGCATAGGAGAACGCATAAACAGAGAGAGACAGAGAGACATATCCAATCTCGGAGGGGCTCTCGCCCCTCCCATGCCATGGAGGCCAAGGACCAGAGGGGAAACCCTTCTCCCATCTAGGGAGGAGGTCAAGGAAGAAGAAGACGAAGGGGCCCCCTCTCCCCTTCTCTTCCGGTGGCGCCGGAACGCTGCCGTGGCCATCATCATCATCACCGCGATCTACACCAACACCTCCGCCATCTTCACCAACATTTCCATCACCTTCCCCCCTCTATCTACAGCGGTCCACTCTCCCGCAGCCCGTTGTACCCTCTACTTGAGCATGGTGCTTTATGCTTCATATTATTATCCAATGATGTGTTGCCATCCTATGATGTCTGAGTAGATTTTCGTTGTCCTATCGGTGGTTGATGAATTGCTATGATTGATTTAATTTGCTTGTGGTTATGTTGTTGTCCTTTGGTGCCCATCATATGAGTGCGCGCGTGGATCACACCCTAGGGTTAGTTGTATGTTGATAGGACTATGTATTGGAGGGAAAGAGTGACAGAAGCTTCAACCTAGCATAGAAATTGATGCATACGGGATTGAAGGGGGACCAATATATCTTAATGCTATGGTTGGGTTTTACCTTAATGAACATTAGTAGTTGCGGATGCTTGCTAATAGTTCCAATCATAAGTGCATGGAATTCCAAGTCAGGGATGACATGCTAGCAGTGGCCTCTCCCACATAATACTTGCTATCGGTCTAGTAAAGTAGTCAATTGCTTAGGGGCAATTTCACAACTCCTACCACCACTTTTCCACACTCGCTATATTTACTTAATTGTTTCTTTATCTAAACAGCCCCTACTTTTTATTTACGTGCTCTTTATTATCTTGCCAACCTATCCAAAAACACCTACAAAGTACTTCTAGTTTCAAACTTGTTCTAGGTAAAGCGAACATCAAGCGTGCGTAGAGTTGTATCGGTGCTCGATAGAACTTGTCGGAATATGTGTTCTGCCTTTAGCTCCTCGTTGGGTTCGACAATCTTACTTATCGAAAACTGTTGCGATCCCCTATACTTGTGGGTTATCAACAGTCTGGGCAACATACCTAGGGTTTGTTGCACCGACAGAAGCCCCCGGGCCTGACCCGAACGCGCTGTCGGGCGTCGTCGGGGTAGGGCCTAATTGAAGGAAATATGCCCTAGAGGCAATAATAAAGTTATTATTTATTTCCTTATATCATGATAAATGTTTATTATTCATGCTAGAATTGTATTAACCGAAAACATGATACATGTGTGAATACATAGACAAACAGAGTGTCACTAGTATGCCTCTACTTGACTAGCTCGTTGATCAAAGATGGTTATGTTTCCTATCCATAGACGTGAGTTGTCATTTGATTAACGAGATCACATCATTAGGAGAATGATGTGATTGACTTGACCCATTCTGTTAGCTTAGCACGTGATCGTTTAGTATGTTGCTATTGCTTTATTCATGACTTATACATGTTCCTATGAATATGAGATTATGCAACTCCCGTTTACCGGAGGAACACTTTGTGTGCTACCAAACGTCACAACGTAACTGGGTGATTATAAAGGTGCTCTACATGTGTCTCCGAAGGTACTTGTTGAGTTGGCGTATTTCTAGATTAGGATTTGTCACTCCGATTGTCGGAGAGGTATCTCTGGGCCCACTCGGTAATGCACATCACTATAAGCCTTGCAAGCATTGTAACTAATGATTTAGTTGTGGGATGATGTATTACGGAACGAGTAAAGGGATTTACCAGTAACGAGATTGAACTAGGTATTGAGATACCGACGATCGAATCTCGGGCAAGTAACATACGGATGACAAAGGGAACAACGTATGTTGTTATGCGGTTTGACCGATAAAAATCTTCACAGAATATGTGGGAGCCAATATGAACATCCAGGTTCCGCTATTGGTTATTGACCGGAGATGTGTCTCGGTAATGTCTACATAGTTCTCGAACCCGTAGGGTCCGCACGCTTAAAGTTCGGTGACGATCGGTATTATGAGTTTTTGTGTTTTGATGTACCGAAGGTAGTTCGGAGTCCCGGATATGATCATGGACATGACGAGGAGTCTCGAAATGGTCGACATAAAGATCGATATATTGGACGACTATGTTCGGACATCGGAAAGGTTCTGGAAGGTTTCGGACATATAACAGAGTATCGGGGGTTAGCGGAACCCTCTTCGGGGGCTTAATGGGCCTACATGGGCCTTAGTGGAAATAGAGGGCAGCAAGGGGAGTGTGGGGCGCCCCCCCAAGGCCCAAACTGAATTGGTTTAGGGTAAGGGGGGCCGACCCCCTCTTTCCTTCTCCTCCTCTCCCTTTCCTTCCCCCTCTCCTACTCCTACTAGGAAAAGGAGGAGTCTTATTCCTAGTGGGAGTAGGACTCCCCCTTGGCGCGCCTCTCCCTGGTCGGCCGCCTCCTCCCCCTTGCTCCTTTATATACGGGGCAGGGGCACCCCATAGACACAACAATTGATCATTGATCTCTTAGCCGTGTGTGGTGCCCCCCTCCACCATAATCCACCTCGATCATATCGTAGCGGTGCTTAGGCGAAGCCCTGCGTCGGTAGCATCATCATCACCGTCACCATGCTGTCGTGCTGATGAAACTCTCCAGTGAAGCTTTGCTGGATCGGAGCTCGCGGGACGTCATCGAGTTGAACGTGTGCAGAACTCGAAGGTGCCATGCGTTCGGTACTTGGATAGGTCGGATCGTGAAGACGTACGACTACATCAACCGCGTTGTGCTAATGCTTCCGCATTCAGTCTACGAGGGTACATGGACACACTGTAACACCCTCGATGCGACTATATCTCCCACGTGTCGGGGCACGACTTAGAGGCATAATCGCATTGAAGGCATATGTCGCAAGTTAGGCAATCTTCACAACATCCCATGTAATATAGATAATAAAAGGGGAGATAACATAGTTGGCTTACACTCGCCACGTCAATCAAGTACATAAATAACATTACATCATCCAAACACTCATGGCCCGACTACGGCGCCAAAATAAAAGATAACCCAACATGCGACACGGTCCCGATCACCCCCAACTGGGCACCACTACTGATCATCAGGAAAGGAAACATCGTAACGTTGAGAGTCTTCATCGAACTCCCACTTGAGCTCAATCGCGTCACCTAGAGTGGAATCGTCGGGCCCTGCAGCTGGTGTAATAGTAATCTGTGAGCCACAGGGACTCAGCAATCGCGCACCCTCGCGATCAAGACTATTTAAGCTTATAGGTAAGGCAAGGTAAATATGTGGAGCTGCAGCAAGCGACTAGCAAATATGGTGGCTATCCTGTTCGCAAAAGAGAGCGAGAAGAGGAGGCAAAGCACGCGCGAGAAACTAGAGGACAACCTGCACAAGCAATACTCCAACACCGTGTCCACCTCCCGGACTCCGCCGAGAAGAGGCCATCACGGTAACACACTCAGTTGATTCATTTTAGTTAAATTAAGGTTCAAGTTATCTACAACCGGACATTAACAAACTCCCATCTACCCATAACCGCGGGCACGGCTTTCGAAAGTTCAAATCCCTGCAGGGGAGTCCCAACTTAGCCCATGACAAGCTCTCACGGTCAACGAAGGAATAGACCTCCTCCCAAGACGTTCCGATCAGACTCGGTATCTCGGTTCTTCAAGACACTTCGACAGGTTAAAACAAGACCAGCAACACCGCCTAAATGTGCCGACAAATCCCGATAGGAGCTGCACATATCTCTTTCTCAGGGCACAATCGGATAAGCAATCCGTACAACTAAAACCAACCCTCGAGTTTCCCCGAGGTGGCGCTGCAAGGGGCTCTAGGTTGGACCAACACTCAGAGGAGCACTGGCCCGGGGGGGTTAAATAAGATGACCCTCGGGCTCCGGAAACCCAAGGGAAAAAGAGTCTAGGTAGCAAATGGTAAAACCAAGGTTGGGCATTGCTGGAAAAGCTTTAATCAAGGCGAACTATCAAGGGGTTCCCATTATAACCCAACCGCGTAAGGGACGCAAAATCCGGGAACATAACACCGATATGACGGAATCTAGGGCGGCAAGAGTGGAACAAAACACTAGGCGAGAGGCCGAGCCTTCCACCCTTTACCAAGTATGTAGATGCATTAAGATAACATGGCAATATAATGATATCCCAACAAGTAAATAAGTGTTCCAACAAGGAACGGCCTCCAATCTTCACCTGCAACTAGCAACGCTATAAGAGGGGCTGAGCAAAGCGGTAACATAGCCAATCAACGGTTTGCTAGGACCTGGTGGGTTAGAGGTTTTGACATGGCAATTTGGGAGGCTTGAAAGCAAGTGGTAGGCATCGTAGCATTGGCATAGCAAAAGAGCGAGCAATCTAGCATAGCAAAGATAGTAGTGATTTCGAGGGTATGATCATCTTGCCTGCACAGTTGTCAGAGTTCACTGGATCCTCGAAAGAAAACTCAACGGGCTCCTCGTTAGCGAACTCCTCTCCCGGCTCTACCCAAACAAGACAAACAAGCAACAAGGACACAATCAACCACGTGCAAACTCGAACAAAATGATGCAAAGATGATATGCTATGCGGGATGCGATGCGGGATGCATATGCAAGATATGATAGGAAATGCAAGAACCTGGCCTCAACTTGGAAATCCAAGCGTGCCACTGGAAAGATGAGATGAAATCGCTTGAAAACGATATAAAGAACGCCGGAATCGGAGTTATGGTTTGGAAATGGCAAGCGATTCAAATATGGCACCGGTCTGTGATTTACAGCAAGTAGCCATCTAAATGCAATGAGATGAACATGCTACAGCACCCAAACAAGACAACAAAATACATGGTAGGGATGAATTCATGATGCTAAACAAAAGTCCAGCACTGAGCTACGGCCAATTCATCCATTAACAGGTTCAAGCAAGCATGGCAAAAATGCATATGGCAAACAGATCTCAGACTTGGTGAAATCAACACTTGTCTGGAATTTCAGATCAGATAGCACTCTCAGAGCAACAAAACTACATGCTACAGGACCTGAACATGGCAAAGTAAAGCATGGCCTGGAGCTACTCAAAGAGCTTAACAAAAGTCCCTTAGTGACCTTGAGCCAAAAAGGATCAGAAAATACAATTGCAAGCATGTGAACATAGAAAAAACATAATCAGTTTTCAGACTTAGTGAAAACTGGCACATGCTGAAATATAACTCAAGTAGGCATGTTTACGAGCTCGATGCACTCACTACGGAGCAAGTCATGATAAGTCGTGAAAATTGGCACATGCTGAAATATAACTCAAGTAGGCATGTTTACGAGCTCGATGCACTCACTACGGAGCAAGTCATGATAAGATAAGCATGCATCCGTCAAGAATACACAAAATGTAAGCTAGACATGGCAAGAACAATAGCATAGCATGCACGGATCAACTACAACATCAACGGGAAAATTGCAAACAAGTTGACAATCTGCCCAGATTCACAAAGTAGCAAAAGTAGAGCTCGATTGACTCAAGCTAGGGTGCTCCATAATTGCAAACAAAGACATGGATGGATAGAGCACTACAAGATTAACAAAACATCCTTACTGATCATCCTCAAAAGAGGCACGGATTGCTTGGAAACAACATGAACATATGGCCATATGAGATAAGCAGCTCAAGGACTTAGTGGAAATGCTAAGTCCCTGAAATCAGAATTACCAAGTGCACCACTTTGCAAGCTTGTGCTAGTCACCACACACATCACAAAAATACATGGGTTGCACCTCTGGAAAGATGACAAAACCCTTAACAAAACATATGTAGAGCTCAGGGGCATATCATGCACACAGTAATCATGGCAAAAATGACAAATATCTAATTGGAGTAGCAGATCTGACAAATAACTCAAGTAGCCCTCTTCTAATAGCATTTCAGGCATCAAGATGAACTCAAATGAAAATGATGCAATGGAATGAAATGATGTACTCTCTGATATGAACATTTTGATATGTTATATGCCAAAAACGGAGTTACGGATGCAAAGTTACGGCACGATGAACATAGGCACTTGAAACTTGAAAAATCGGGGTTTCGCACGGTTTTCAAAGCGGCGGCGGATCTGGCCGGAGTTCGCCGGAGTAGAGGTGGGGCGCCGGAGTAGAGGTCCTCGGGCCGGATCTCATCGGATCCGGCCGGAGCTAGCCGCGGGGCGGCGGAGGAGGGCGCGACCGAGCGGCGGAGCCGGAGCTCGGGCTCGTGCGGCGGCGCTGGCGCACGGCGAGGCGACGAGCGATGGCGCCATGGCGGCGCGGCGGCGCCGGACGGCGAGGCGAGGGGCGGCGCAGCGCGGGCGGCTGCGCGGCCCGGGAGTCGGGCCGGGAGGGCCGGGGACGGGCCCCGCGGGCCTCGGCGGGTGCGGGCGACGATGTGGTCCGGGGGTGCCACATGGCAGCTCCCGGTTGGGGCGGCGGCGATGTCCGGCGCATCCGGACACGTCCGACGCGCGGAGAGACGAAGGGGGCTAGGTTAGGGTGGATTTGATCCGGAATTTTCGGGGGAGACTATATATAGGCATAGAGGGAGCTAGGAGAGTCCAAATGAGGTGCGGTTTTCGGCCACGCGATCGTGATCGAGCGCTCTAGATGATGGATCAGGTTTAGGTGGGTTTTGGACCAAATTGGAGGGGTGCTGGGCTGCAACACACACGAGGCCTTTTCGGTCCCTCGGTTAACCGTTGGAGTATCAAACGAAGTCCAAATGATACGAAACTTGACAGGCGGTCTACCGGTAGTAAAACAAGGCCGCTTGGCAAGTCTCGGTCCAATCCGGAAATGTTTAAACCCCACACACGAAAGAAAGGTAGAAATGACCATCGGAGGAGAACGAAGCGCCGGAATGCAAAACGGACAACGGGGAAAATGCTCGAATGCATGAGACGAACACGTATGCAAATGCAATGCACATGATGACATGATATGAGATGCATGACAACGACAACAACACACGCAGACAAGAACCCGAGCCCGAGAAAATAAAATAACTTAACGCCGAAACGGCAAGAGTTGGAGTACAAATTGGGAAATTTACATCCGGGGTGTTACAACACTCCACCACTACGAAAGGATCTCGTTCCGAGATCTAGGACTGAAAGAACGCCGGGTACTCAGAACAGAGGTGATCCTCGCGTTCCCAGGTAGCTTCACGGTCGGAATGGTGTGACCACTTGACTTTGATAAATTTGATTGACTTATTGCGAGTCTTGCGTTCAGCCTCTTCAAGAATAGCAACTGGGTGCTCACGATAAGAGAGATCTTCTTGGAGCATAATGTCCTCGAAGTTGACTGTGCGGTCAGGAGTCTTAAAGCACTTTCGAAGCTGAGAGATATGGAACACGTCATGAACATTTGCAAAGTTTGAAGGAAGCTCGAGTTGATAGGCGAGGTCGCCTCTCTTGCTGACAATCTTGAAAGGTCCCACGTACCTAGGGGCAAGCTTCCCTCTGATACCGAAGCGACGAGTACCTTTCATAGGAGAGACGCGGAGGTAAACATGATCTCCGATCTCGAAAGCCAAATCACGGTGCTTACTATCATAGTAGCTCTTCTGGCGGGATTGGGCTGCTTTGAGGTTATCTCGAATGACTTTACACATCTCCTCTACCTCTGTGATTAAGTCATTACCCAAAAGCTGACGTTCACCGGTTTCAGACCAGTTGAGAGGGGTACGGCACTTCCTGCCATACAGAATTTCAAATGGGGCCTTGCCCGAACTTGCTTGAAAACTGTTGTTGTAGGAAAATTCAGCATAAGGAAGACAATCCTCCCACTTCATGCCGAAGGAGATCACACAAGCCCTGAGCATATCTTCAAGAATCTGGTTGACACGCTCGACTTGACCGCTAGTTTGAGGATGGAAAGCTCTGCTGAAGCGGATGTTGGTGCCCATGGCCTTCTGAAAAGAATCCCAAAACTTGGATGTAAAGATGCTGCCACGGTCTGAAGAGATCACCTGTGGAATACCGTGGAGAGAGACAATTCGAGAGGTATAGAGTTCCGCCAATTGAGCTGCAGTGATCGACTCTTTGATAGGCAGAAAGTGAGCCACTTTGGTGAGTTTGTCGATGACAATGAATATAGCATCATTGCCACGCTTGGACTTCGGAAACCCAGTCATGAAGTCCATTTCAATGTGGTCAAACTTCCATTCTGGAATGGCAAGAGGTTGGAGGAGACCCGCTGGCCTTTGTTGTTCTGCCTTCACTCTTCTGCAGACATCACATTCATTCACGAATTGAGCGATCTCGTGCTTCATTCGAGTCCACCAATAAGTCTGCTTGAGGTCCTGATACATCTTCGTGCTCCCAGGGTGGATGGAGAGGAGAGAATTGTGAGCCTCATTCAAGATCACTTTACGGAGGTCACCTTTGGGTACAACAATACGATCCTCGAAGAAGAGAGTATCCTTGTCATCAAGGCGGTAGCACTTGTACTTGGGTTGACTCTTGGCAATCCCAATCTTCACCTTTTTCACCATAGCATCAAGAAGCTGGACTTGGCGAATCTGGTCTTCCAAGGTAGGAGAGACTTGAAGGTTGGCGAGGAAACCTTGAGGAACAACTTGCAGATTAAGTTTGCGGAAAGCTTCACAAAGCTCGGGTTGATAAGGTTTAAGAATCAGATTGTTGCAATAAGCCTTTCTGCTTAATGCGTCAGCAATCACATTGGCCTTGCCTGGAGAATACTCGATACTCGGATTATACTCTTCAATCATTTCGACCCATCAAGTTTGCCTGAGGTTGAGATTAGGCTGAGTGAGGATGTACTTGAGACTCTTGTGATCAGTGAAAATGTCCACTTTTCTTCCCAATAGAAGATGTCTCCAAGTCAAAAGAGCATGCACAACTGCCGCCAACTCGAGATCATGAGTGGGGTAGTTCTTCTCATTAGGCTTCAACTGGCGAGAGGTGTAAGCAACAACTTTCTTCTCTTGCATCAATACTGTGCCAAGACCTTGGAGAGAGGCATCACAAAAGACCTCGTACGGCTTGGATTCATCAGGCGGAGTCAGAACTGGAGCAGTGATCAATTTCTCTTTCAAAGTGTTGAAAGCAATGTCACACTCCGGAGACCAAATGTACTTGACGTGCTTCTGGAGAAGATTAGAGAGAGGCTTCGCGATCTTAGAAAAGTTTTCAATGAATCTTCGGCAATAGCTTGCGAGACCGAGGAAGCTACGGAGTTGCTTCACGTTCTGAGGAGGTTCCCAATTCACAATTGCAGATACCTTCTCAGGATTCACGGCAATGCCCTTGGCAGAGATGATATGACCAAGATAAAGAACCTCATCGAGCCAAAATTCACACTTGGAGAACTTGGTGTAGAACTGATGTTCCCTGAGCTTATCGAGTACCAAACACAAGTGCTTGGCATGATCTTCCTTGTTCTTGGAGAAAACCAGAATGTCGTCGAGATAGACCAAAATGAAGTCATTGGTGTAGGCGTTGAAGATGAAGTTCATCATGCGAGAGAAAGTCGTAGGAGCGTTGACGAGGCCAAAAGACATGACAATGTATTCATATGAACCATAGCTTGTCCTGAAAGCCGTCTTGGGAATATCTTGCTCACGGATTCAAATCTGATGATAACCCATACAGAGATCAAGCTTGGAGAATACTTGGGCACCTTTGAGTTGTTCGAACAGCTCGTTGATGTTGGGAAGTGGGTATTTGTTCTTGATGGTCTTCTTGGCCTTGCCTGGAGTATTCCACAAGACTTGGTGATCAAGACGAGGACTCCTCTCCACCAATGTATTCGGCTAGAACTCTTGTTATCCTAGGCCTCTGGTGCATTATATAAGCCAAGGCCAGGCTAGTCGATAGATTATTATCATAGCCATACAAGCTAGACCTCTAGGGTCTAGTCATTACGATCTCGTGGTAGATCAACTCTTGTAATACTCGTATTCAACAATATCAATCAAGCAGGACGTAGGGTATTACCTCCATAGAGAGCGCCCGAACCTGGGTAAACATCGTGTCCCTTGTCTCTTGTTACTATCGACCTTAGACGCAAAGTTCAGGACCCCCTACCCGAGATCTGCCGGTTTTGACACCGACATTGGTGCTTTTATTGAGAGTTTCGATGTGTGATCGGCAAAGAATCAATGGCTCGATTGCAGATCAACTGCGACGTCGGCATCTTCGTCGCCGGCTCGACTGGTTACCTTGGCTTGACCGAGGACTGCGCTCTACCTCCAATCGTCATGTTCGGATGAGGGCCTTCGTCAACATCAACTCCGATCTCTATCAAGATCATGGAGAAATCATCCATGGAGCTCAGGGGCTCAACGTCAACATTGCCCTCGGGCGACCGTGTTGTCTTTCTGGACAGCAAACTTGTATCCGACGCCACCGCCTCCTTGAGTGTCATTTTAACGATTGCTTCGGTGGAATTGTGCGGAATTGATTCTAAAACAACCCTGGAAAATTTCGTCGAGTTTCAATGGAGGAATCTTTGGCAATCTATGATATACCGGAGTCCTGTCAAATCTGGACGGGAATCTGGATGAGTTTAGGGCGTGATCACCAGAGCCCAGCTCGGAGGTCCTTCGGAAGATCCAACTGTTCATCTTCTGCGGAATTCCCATATCTACCACCCCTCAAAATTTCAGCTCGATCCGACCGTCCAAACTCCGGAAACCTTCCGATTAGTGCATCACTTTTCAGATCGGTTTTCTGCGTGAGAACGAATCCGACCCGAGTTCATCTTTTTATGAACGGGATTTCGGACATCCTTTTTGAAGAAAGTTTTGTATGAGGTATTGTGTTTTGTTCCCAAACACATCCCTCTAAGTTTAAAGTCTTTTCCAATATGATCTTCACCATTGCACCGGTGTCAAACCAGCCCGACAACGTTGCTCTACGGCTGCCGACCTGCGCTAGGCACGTCGTCGCTTTGTTGAGCCGAGCTCAACTTCTTCGGATCATCATCTCTACGAGCCGAACAAGAGTTCGGCATTGCGAAGGATAAATCATCACCAACATCGCCGCCCCACGGACTACACGGAGCGGGCACACCGGCATCGCCGCACGATCACTTCATCAAGCCGGCATTGACCATGTCACGAGCTACGACCTACATCGGCATGGCCGCACTGTTTCTTCTTCAAGCCGATGTCCATCACGCCGACCTACTTCAACACCTCGACTGGACCGGGGGCTCCGCTATTTCTTCGTCAACCTACTCCGGAGACTTCGGCGTCACTAGCCGACCAGCTTCATTACGTTAGATGGACCGGGGGCTTTGCCTCGGCGAGACAATCTTTGCCAACATCGCAATGCCGTCGTTTCATCACCCATCAGGCAATTGGTGTGCGGATCGAGTCCCAATTTTGGGGGTAACCTTTCTTCGGACTACTACAACAAATAAACCAGGTGCTATTAATCCTATCAATTTTGGTTTGTTTGGGTTTATCTTTTCCAAGGAATTATTACTCTGGTTTGTTCCATCATCTGTACACAGGTCTATCAAATCATGGCCGTATTAGCGGCGGTCGCGTGGTGGTTCAGTCATTTTCCGTACATAGTTCGGCAAACGTCGCATCCGGAGGTCGGACCAACCTATGAATTCGGCTTTGCCACGCCTTTACCGCATCATGCCGACGTCCTGCATCGACATTGACTTTGGCGCCAGGCCACATATCTTTAAATAAATTATTTTTGTGAAAAGCAATTACGCAAGGATTATTTATATATTTACATTATTTGTTTTGGACCGCACTATTTTACGTGTGTAGGTGATCGACTTAGACTGCGTTGCGCGGTCACTTCGGCAAGCCAACGTCATCGTCCCAATTGGCATTAATCGGTTCGCATGATCATCTTGTTGATTGAATTGCCATACCGACATGTTCGGTTGCCTCGGGGACTTCGGCATCATCAAGAGGGTCCTACCTCGTCGGGTGTTTGGCATGGGCCATATTTCTTTTATTACTCAGTTTGCATGAATTATTAATCATGCAACCTTTTTTATTACTGTTATCTCCGGCTTGCACTATCTTCTGTGCACAGGTAAATGATTCGGATTGGGCAGCGCTGTCACCTCGGCTGGATAGGGGGCTTCGTCAACGCTTCATTAACCCACGCCTGGGACTTCGGTGTCACTCTGCCGGCCTGCATTGGCCGTGCTATGTCACCACTTGTGCCGAGCTCTTCGCTCCGCCACCTCAGGACCGGCTTGGAGGATGGAACCTTGTCCCGCATCAAGCTCGGACCACGTCTTCAATGCCGAACACATTAACCAGCTAAGTCGCTTTCATGCTCAAAAACTTTCAGTTTTAACTTTTGTTCGGTTCGACCAAACATTATCCTTTTTTGGCAAAAAGTTGTTTGTGAAAAAAATCCCTGTCAAAAACGTTGTTTGTGACACACAAATTCAAATACACCATTTACTTGGGGGCTTCCTTTATGAAGCCTCTCCTCTTGCATATGATTATACTTGTATGGCTTCATTCCTTGTTCGTGTATTACGCAACAATATGCACCATGTTGACTTAAGTGTTCCGCAAGCTGGGTTGCCTTGCTTCTGTGTTTACCCCTACATTACCGATTGTTCGGCTAGGGAGTAAAGGGAGCACCTCTGCGATTGTCACGATCGGGTCACCCGAGCTCGGACCTCAGACTGGGTGAAGCCGAAAGCTAGCGCTCTTATTGTTTTCAATCATGGTCGGCACACAACGGAACTCATGAATACAAAAATCTATTGCACAAGTCTCATAGTAACAATGAGCAACCGAAGAAAGGTATCGGTGGAGGTACTATTTTCTTCGAAGATGCTTCTTACACTTCGTCAGTAATATAGCATAAGTTTTCTGAGCGCGCTTTGTTTGTTATAGCCTTATGGCCTGATTTCCTGGTTATCGGAAACATCGTCGATATTCTCGACAGGTGGAGTACATAACACTTTTCAGCCCTTGATCGAAGAGGGAGAAGCCGACGGTCGGTTAAGACGCGTTTAAAGTTCGGGTGAACATAGATATGATATATGTACTTCGGTACATGCAATCATTATACATAAAATTCTTTTACCCAAGTCACTTGGGGGCTCTTAAATTAATATGAGCAGTTTTGTAATAGATTTTTTCTTCTTAGTCATTGCAAAATCTTTTTCTACCACTCCTTTTATCGACTCAGGTGTATGATCAATAGCCGGGTAGCCTGGTTTCTCTCTAAAGCCACTCGCGTTTAGTTCGCTAAACTGGCCTGAGAAACACTCCGCCTTCGGGATAGGGAGGTTGAAGCCGAAGGCTGACCCACTTGAAGTCTAAAGATCGGATTTGTCATGTCAAAGCACGACGGAAAGTACAATTTTAAGACCAATTTCTTATTAGCACAAAAACAACTTGATTCAATATAGACTTAAAGTTTTTTATGCATGTTTTTGGCCTTTGAGCTTATAACATCTTTTCACCTATTTTATGTTTTCCTTTCAGGAAGCAGGACATTCTCTTCGTTGAGGTGTTCGGCGTGAAACTCTTTTCTAAAACTACAGTTCGCCATCTTTTCTGCCGAACCCCACATCGGTATTGTCACATACATGATAGTTGAACTAGTTCCCGAGGAGGTACGATCCTAGGGTCGGCCATGTTGCCCAACCCAATTCTCAGGGGGCTACTGCATCGGCAATCCAATGCAGAAAATTTAAGTGCAATATAGTTTTCAAGGAGATTATGATCCTCAGGTTGGTCAGCCGCATCCAACCTGAGTCTCGAGGACTTTGCACACCGCTTTTTGTGTCCCAAAGTATTCTGCCGAGCTAGGAGTTGATCCTCAGGCTGATTTTGTGAATCAACCTGAGTCTCAGGGGCTACTGGGATCAGCGGTCTTATGTCATCCTTCAGGTGCATATCGGGTTTTAGACCGATACACACCTCGAGGCTACTGGATATATATCTCGACAGAGAATAAATTGCACCAATCAAAAATATTGACAAAAAATAGGCCTGCAGTCGGGGTGGTGCACCACCTCGGAAGCAGTCCGGCGTAAAGCTCGGGCGCTAGTGGTTGGCTCCATAGAGGGCATTTCCGGCATTAAGCTCGGCTAAACTCCTTCAACTTTTTTGAACCAAGGTGATCTATGACACCTCGGATATAGTCCGTCATTGGAGCTTGGACATAGTCCGGCGTTGGAGCTCGGATACAGTTCGGTGTTGGAGCTCGGCTGTAACAATACTCTTCGGATACAGTCCGGCGTTGGAGCTTGGATACATTCTGGCGTTGGAGCTCGGAAGCGGTCCAGCGTTGGTGCTCGGTTGTGAAAGATACCTTGAATGCAGTCCGGCGTTGGAGCTTGGACGCAAGAGGACACTGCCGCCTGGGAATAACTTCAAACCCGAGGTGTGGCATAAAAATAACAAGGCATTGATAAAGGCTGAAGACTTAAAGGTCTCCTCGAATACCCGATGTGTAAACTCTTCGGATTCACATTGGCGATCCTCAAGATCGAAGATGAGAAGATTTGTTGGACCAGTTTTCAAGACCGACGACTGAAGATGAAGAACAGTTCAGAAGAATCGAGGAGCGTCCCCAACTTGAAGACCAGTTCAGGGGGCTACTAACGGTGTCCTGGACTAGGGGGTACTCACCACATCGTCTCCTGACCAGGTGGATCGGGCCGAGGACCCCCATGGCGGTTCACTCATGGGCCACTTCGGGCAGCCCATGCCGCATACAAGGAGTATTCCACAAGACTTGGTGATCAAGACAAGGACTCCTCTCCACCAACGTATTTGGCTAGAACTCTTGTTATCCTAGGCCTCTGGTGCATTATATGTGCCAAGGCCACGCTAGTCAATAGATTATTATCATAGCCAAACAAGCTAGACCTCTAGGGTATAGTCATTACGATCTCGTGGTAGATCAACTCTTATAATACACGTATTCATCAATATCAATCAAGCAGGATGTAGGGTATTACCTCCATAGAGAGGGCCCGAACCTGGGTAAATGATACGTCTCCAACGTTTCTATAATTTTTGATTGCTCCATGCTATATTATCTACTGTTTTGGACATTATTGGGCTTTATTATCCACTTTTATATTATTTTTGGGACTAACCTATTAACCGGAGGCCCAGCCCAGAATTGTTGTTTTTGCCTATTTTAGGGTTTCGAAGAAAAGGAATATCAAACAGAGTCCAAACGGAATGAAAACTTCGGGAACGTGATTTTCTCGCCGAACATGATCTAGGCGACTTGGATCCTACGTCAAGAAATAAAGGAGGAGGCCACGAGGTAGGGGGCACGCCTACCCCCCCCCCCCCAGGCACGCCCTCCACCCTCATGGGCCCCCTGTTGCTCACCGACGTACTCCTTCCTCCTATATATACCTACGTACCCCCAAACGATCAGATACGGAGCCAAAACCCTAATTCCACCGCCGTAACTTTCTGTATCCACGAGATCCCATCTTGGGGCCTGTTCCGGAGCTCCGCCGGAGGGGGTATCCATCACAGAGGGCTTCTACATCAACACCATAGCCTCTCCGATGAAGTGTGAGTAGTTTACCTCAGACCTTCGGGTCCATAGTTATTAGCTAGATGGCTTCTTCTCTCTTTTTGGATCTCAATACAATGTTCTCCCCCTCTCTTGTGGAGATCTATTCGATGTAATCTTCTTTTTGTGGTGTGTTTGTTGAGACCGATGAATTGTGGGTTTATGATCAAGTTTATCTATGAACAATATTTGAATCTTCTCTGAATTCTTTTATGTATGATTAGTTATCTTTGCAAGTCTCTTTGAATTATCAGTTTGGTTTGGCCTACTAGATTGATCTTTCTTGCAATGGGAGAAGTGCTTAGCTTTGGGTTCAATCTTGCGGTGTCCTTTCCCAGTGACAGTAGGGGCAGCAAGGCACGTATTGTATTGTTGACATCGAGGATAACAAGATGGTTTTTTTATCATATTGCATGAATTTATCCCTCTACATCATGTCATCTTGCTTAAGGCGTTACTCTGTTTTCATGAACTTAATACTCTAGATGCATGATGGATAGCGGTCGATGAGTGGAGTAATAGTAGTAGATGCAGGCAGGAGTCGGTCTACTTATCTCGGGCGTGATGCCTATATACATGATCATACCTAGATATTCTCATAACTATGCTCAATTCTGACAATTGCTCAACAGTAATTCGTTCACCCACCGTAAAATACTTATGCTCTTGAGAGAAGCCACTAGTGAAACCTATGGCCCCCTGGTCTATCTTCATCATATTAATCTTCCAATACTTAGTTATTTACTTTGCTTTTATTTTACTTTGCATCTTTATCATAAAAATACCAAAAATGTTATCTTATCATATCTATCATATCTCACTCTCATTAGTGACTGTGAAGGGATTGACAACCCCTTATCGCGTTGGTTGCGAGGAGTTATTTGTTTTGTGCAGGTACTAGGGACGCACGTGCAACCTCCTGCTGGATTGATACCTTGGTTCTCAAAAACTGAGGGAAATACTTACGCTACTTTGCTGCATCATCCTTTCCTCTTCGGGGAAATCCAACGCAGTGCTCAAGAGGTAGCAAGAAGAATTTCTGGCGTCGTTGCCGGGGAGGTTCACGCAAGTCAAGATTTGACTTCCGACAACGAGCCATTTCTGGCGCCTACGCAAAAGTCAACATACCAAGTACCCATCACAACCCTTATGTCCCGCATTACATTATTTGCCATTTGCCTCTCGTTTTCCTCTCCCCCACTTCACCATTGCCGCTTTATTTGCCCTTCTTCTGCTCGTTTTTCCATTTGCTTTGATGTTTTACTTGGCTCGTTTGCTCATTTGGTTGGAATACTTGCTTATTTATGTAACACCCCGGATGTAACTTTCCCAATTTGTACTCCAACTCTTGCCGTTTCCGGCGTTAAGTTATATTTATTTCTCGGGTTCGGGTTTGTCTCCGTGTGTTGTTTTCGTTGTCATGCATCTCATATCATGTCATCATGTGCATTGCATTTGCATACGTGTTCGTCTCATGCATTCGAGCATTTTCCCCGTTGTCCGTTTTGCATTCCGGCGCTCCGTTCTCCTCCGGTGGCCATTTCTAGCTTTCTTTCATGTGTGGGGATTAAACATTTCCGGATTGGACCGAGACTTGCCAAGCGGCCTTAGTTTACTACCGGTAGACCGCCTGTCAAGTTTCGTACCATTTGGACTTCGTTTGATACTCCTACGGTTAACCGAGGGACCGAAAAGGCCTCGTGTGTGTTGCAGCCCAACACCCCTCCAATTTGGCCCAAAACCCACCAAACTCTGCTCCATGTCCTAGAGCGTTCGATCACGATCGCGTGGCCGAAAACCGCACCTCATTTGGACTCTCCTAGCTCCACTTATGCCTATAAATAGCCCCCTTCGTTTTCCTTCTTCTTCTTCCCCGAAACCCTAGATCCGCCGCTCCTCTCGCGCGCCAGACAATTCCCCCACCGACGGACACGTCCGCCCGCAGTGTCCGGCCGCCACGTGGCAGCCCCGCACTCGCCGCACCCGGCTCGCGCCGCCAGCCGCCGCCGGCCCGGGAGGCCCAGGAGGGGCCCCCGCGAGCCCGAAGTCCCCCGCGCCCCGCGCCTCGACTCCGCCGCCGCCTCTCCCACCTCCGGCGACCGGCGCCGCCGCGGGCCGCCATCGCCGCCACGGCCGCCACCTCGCCTCGGGACCTCCGCCACCACGCCGACCTCGCCGACCGCCGCCTCCACACAACCGCCGCCGCCTCCTCGCGTCGCCGGCCGCCTGCCTCACCGGAGCCCAAGTCCGGCCGGCCTCGCCCCGGCCTCTTCCTCCCTCCACACCGGCGACTTCAACTCCGGCCGGTCAACCTCGACTTCCGCGCCCGATGAACAGTGCACCGGATCTTAGATCTGAGATCTGAGATATTTTGAGACGGTTGACTTTTTCCCTCTCCCCCTTAATTTTTGTGCATACTTTGACCGGCCGTATCTCCGCATCCGTAGCTCCGTTTTGGACATATAGTATATCGAAATGTTTGCCTCGATGAGTACATCATTTCATTCCATTGCATCATTTTCATTTGAGTTCATCTTGATGCCCGAAATGCCATTAGAAGAGGGCTTCGTGAGTTATTTGTCAGATCTGCTAGTTCATCTTAGACTTTTGTCATTTTTCCCATGATTGTTGTGTGCATGATATGCCTGTGAGTCCTTCATATGTTTTGTTAAGCATTTTGTTATCTTTCCAGAGGTGCAACCCATGCATTTTTAGGATGTGGGTGGTGACTTGTGCAAGCTTGCAAAGTGAGGCACCCGGTGAATCTGTTTTCAGGGACTTGGTAGTTTTCACTAAGTCTGGGGTTATTTAGTTCATGATGCCATATGTTCATGTTGTTTCCTAGTGATCCGTGCCTCTTTTGAGGATGATCAGTAAAGGAGTTTTGTTAATCTTGTTATGCTCTATCCATCCATGTCTTTTTTTGCAATTATGGAGCATCCTAGCTTGAGTCAATCGAGCTCTACTTTTGCTTCGTTGTGAATCTGGGCAGATCGTCAACTAGTTTGCGATTTTGCCGATGTTATTGTAGTTGCTCCGTGCATGCTAGGCCATTGTTCTTGCCATGTCTAGCTTGTATTTTGTGCCTTGCCATGAATTGCACCATAGTGAGTGCATCGAGCTCGTTTACATGCCTTCGTGAGTTATATTTCAGCATGTCTCAGTTTTCACCAAGTCTGAAAACTGATTGTGTTTTAGCTATGTTCGTGTGCCCGTTAGTATATTTTGTGAACCCTTTTGGCCCCAGGTCACTCTGGGTCTTTTGTTAAGCTTTTTGAGTAGCTCCATGCCATGTCTTTTTTTGTCATGTTCAGGTCCTGTAGCATGTTGTTTTGATGCTCCGAAAAGGGCTTCATGATCTGAAATTTCAGACAAGTGTTAATTTCACAAAGTCTGAGATCTGTTTTGCATTTGCGTTTTTTCCATGCTTGTTTGAACCTCATAATGGATGATTTGGCCGTAGCTTAGTGCTAGACTTTTGTTAAGCATCTTGTGTGCATCCCTGCCATGTATTTTGTTGTCATGTTTGGTTGCTGTAGCATGTTCATCTCATTGCATTTAGATGCCTACTTGCTGTAAATCGCAGACCGGTGTCAATTTTGAAACGCTTGCCATTTCCAAACCGTAACTCCGATTCCGGCGTTCTTTATATCGTTTTCAAGCGATTTCATCTCATCTTTCTAGTGGCACCCTTGGAATTCCATGTTGAGGCCAGGTTCATGCTTTTCCTGTCATATCTTGCATTTTGCATCCCCCATCGCATCCCGCATAGCATATCATCATTGCATCATATCGCTTGATCCTTGCATGTGGTTGATTGTGTCCTTGTTGCTTGTTTGTCTTGTTTGGGTAGAGCCGGGAGACGAGTTCGCTACCGAGGAGCCCGTTGATTTTGCTTGTGAGGATCCAGTCAACTCTGACAACTGTGCAGGCAAGATGATCATACCCTCGAAATCACTACTATCTTTGCTATGCTAGTTTGCTCGCTCTTTTGCTATGCCAATGCTACGATGCCTACCTTTTGCTTGTCAGCCTCCCAATTGCCATGTTGAACCTCTAACCCACCATGGTCCTAGCAAACCGTTGATTGGCTATGTTACCGCTTTGCTCAGCCCCTCTTATAGCGTTGCTAGTTGCAGGTGAAGATTGGAGGCCGTTCCTTGTTGGAACATCATTTATTTACTTGTTGGGATATCATTATATTGCTATGTTATCTTAATGCATCTATATACTTGGTGAAGGGTGGAAGGCTCGGCCTCTCGCCTAGTGTTTTGTTCCACTCTTGCCGCCCTAGTTTCCGTCATATCGGTGTTATGTTCCCGGATTTTGCGTTCCTTACGCGGTTGGGTTATAATGGGAACCCTTTGATATTTCACCTTGATTAAAGCTTTTCCAGCAATGCCCAACATTTGTTTTACCATTCGCCACCTAGCCTTTTCTTTCCCTTGGGTTCTGCAGACTCAAGGGTCATCTTATTTTAACCCCCCTCCCCCTGGGCCAGTGCTCCTCTGAGTGTTGGTCCACCTGTCAGCTACCGGTGGCCACCAGGGGCAACTCTGGGCTGGCCTACCCGTACCTAGGACAATCTGAGTGTGCCCTGAGAAAGAGATATGTGCAGCTCCTATCGGGATTTGTCGGCACATTCGGGCGGTGTTGCTGGTCTTGTTTTAACCTGTCGAAGTGTCTTGAGTTACCGAGATACCGAGTCTGATCGGAACGTCTTGGGAGGAGGTCTATTCCTTCGTTGACCGTGAGAGCTTGTCATGGGCTAAGTTGGGACTCCCCTGCAGGGATTGAACTTTCGAAAGCCGTGCCCGCGGTTATGGGCAGATGGGAATTTGTTAATGTCCGGTTGTAGATAACTTGAACCTTAATTAATTAAAATGTATCAACTGAGTGTGTTACCGTGATGGCCTCTTCTCAGCGGAGTTCGGGAAGTGGACACGGTGTTGGAGTAATGTTTGCGCAGGTTGCTCTCTAGTTTCTCACCCGTGCTTTGCCTCCTCTTCTCGCTCTCCTTTGCGAATAAGTTAGCCACCATATATGCTAGTCGCTTGCTACAACTCCACATATATTTGCCTTTCCTTTCCTATAAGCTTAAATAGTCTTGATCGTGAGGGTGCGAGATTGCTGAGTCCCTGTGGCTCACAGATTACTATTACACCAGATGCAGGGCCTGATGATTCCGCTCCAGGAGACGCGTATGAGCTCAAGTGGGAGTTCGACGAAGACTCTCAACGATACTATGTTTCCTTTCCCGATGATCAGTAGTGGTGCCCAGTTGGGGGTGATTGGGACCGTGTCGCATGTTGGGTTCTCTTTTATTTTGGCGCCGTAGTCGGGCCATGAGTGTTTTGGGTGATGTAATGTTATTTATGTACTTGATTGACGTGGCGAGTGTAAGCCAACTATGTTTTCCCCTTTATCATTCATATTACATGGGATGTTGTGAAGATTGCCTAACTTGCGACATATGCCTTCAATGCGATTATGTCTCTAAGTCGTGCCTCGACACGTGGGAGCTATAGTCGCATCGAGGGTGTTACAATTTATTACTAAATAGAGAACCTAAACATCTATGGATCCTCATTCGCTTGATAATCTTTTTAAGAGATCCAATTATGATGAACCAATTGCTAGTGAGTTTTGTGCACTAGATTATCTTTATGAAGTTTGGCTGAAATTTGTGAATTTGTAAATTGTGATGAAGAAATTTATGAAGAGATTCACGATAGCTCCTTGAATAAAAAGCATGATTGCAATGATTTTACTATAAATTCTCTTGATGTCAATTGTGCTAATAATATCCAAAACCCCAAGCTTGTGGATGCTAGTTTTGCTATGTCTACTACTTGTTGCAATGATCATGAGTGGGGTGATTCTTCTTTTGATCTTGAAAATTTATTTAAACCCCATGATGAATATGAGATTGATAATAGTGTTTGCAATGTTATTGAAAGTGGGTTTGGAAGAGTGTCAACTTTAGATTTCACATATTTGGAGAATGTTCAATCTTATGAAAATTTTGATAAAAGTGGGTTTGGAGAAGTCATGACTTTAGTTAATGTTAATCCCACTATTTTGGAAGAGTGTCAACTTTGCATGCATGTGGATCGTGTTGAAAATATTTTATGTGATAGCTATTTTGTTGAATTTTCTTATGATCCTACATGTAATTATTATGAGAGAGGAAAATATGGTGGTAGAAATTTTCATGTTACTAAATTACCTCTCGTTATGTTGAGATTGCTACTGTTTCTTTCCGCTTTCTTGCATATGCTAGTTTTTGCTTGCCTTGATAATTTGTTTTCCTATAATATACCTATGCATAGGAAGTATGTTAGACTTAGATGTGTTTGTCACGTGTTTTATGATGCTCTCTTTGTGCTTTAATTCTTGTCTTTCATGTGAGCATCGTTGAAATCTTATGCCTAGCTATAAGGCTTTAAAGAAAAGCGCTTGTGGGGAGACAACCCAATATTTTTAATTTCTGTTATTTAATAAATAATTTACCTAGCCTCTGTTTTGGTTGTGTTTTTGGTATTTAATTAGTGTTTGTGCCAAGTAGAACCGTTGGGAAGACTTGGGGAAAGTCTTGATATCTTGCTGTAAAAAACAGAAATTTAGCGCTCACGAGAACTGCTGCAATTTTTATTTTGAAAGTGATATTTAGTTAATTCTTTTTTCAGATAATTAATAGGTAAATTACTCACATCCAGAAATTTATTTTAGAATTTTTGGGGTTCCAGATCTTGCGCTAGCTAAAGATTACTACAGACTGTTCTGTTTTTGACAGATTCTGTTTTTCGTGTGTTGTTTGCTTATTTTGATGAATCTATGGCTAGTAAAATAGTTTATAAACCATAGAGAAGTTGGAATACAGTAGGTTTAAAACCAATATAAATAAAGAATGAGTTCATTACAGTACCTTGAAGTGGTCTTTTGTTTTCTTTCGCTAATGGAGCTCACGAGATTTTCTACTTTGAGTTTTGTGTTGTGAAGTTTTCAAGTTTTGGGTAAAGATTTGATGGATTATGGAACAAGGAGTGGTAAAAGCCAAAGCTTGGGGATGCCCCGGAAGGCATCCCCTCTTTCATCTACTTCTATCGGTAACTTTACTTGGAGCTATATTTTTATTCACCACATGATATGTGTTTTGCTTGGAGCATCTTGTATGATTTGAGTCTTTATTTGCTAGTTTACCACAATCATCCTTGTTGTACACACCTTTTGAGAGAGCCATACATGATTTGGAATTTGTTAGAATACTGTATGTGCTTCGCTTATATCTTTTGAGTTATATAGTTTTGCTCTAGTACTTCACTTATATCTTTTAGAGCACGGTGGTGGATTTGTTTTATAGAAACTATTGATCTCTCATGCTTCACTTAGATTACTTTGAGAGTCTTAAATAGCATGGTAATTTTATTAAATAATCCTAATATGCTAGGTATTCAAGATTACTAAAAAATTTCCTATGAGTGTTTTGAATACTAAGAGAAGTTTGATGCTTGATGATTGTTTTGAGATATAGAGGTAATAATATCAAAGTCGTGCTAGTTGAGTAGTTGTGAATTTGAGAAGTGCTTGTGTTGAAGTTTGCAAGTCCCGTAACATGCACGTATTGTAAACGTTATGTAACAAATTTGAAACATGAGGTGTTCTTTGATTGTCTTCCTTATGAGTGGCGGTCGGGGACGAGCGATGGTCTTTTCCTACCAATCCATCCCCCTAGGAGCATGCGCGTAGTGCTTGGTTTTTGATGACTTGTAGATTTTTGCAATAAGTATGTGAGTTCTTTATGACTAATGTTGAGTCCATGGATTATACGCACTCTCACCCTTCCATCATTGCTAGCCTCTTCGGTACCGTGCATTGCCCTTTCTCACATTGAGAGTTGGTGCAAACTTCGCCGGTGCATCCAAACCCCGTGATATGATACGCTCTTTCACACATAAACCTCCTTATATCTTCCTCAAAACAGCCACCATACCTACCTATTATGGCATTTCCATAGACATTCCAAGATATATATTGCCATGCAACTTTCCACCATCCCGTTTATCATGACACATTCATCATTGTCATATTGCTTAGCATGATCATGTAGTTGACATAGTATTTGTGGCAAAGCCACCGTTCATAATTTTCATACATGTCACTATTGGTTCATTGCATATCCCCACCGCCGGAGGCATTCATATAGAGTCATCTTTTTTTCTAGTATCGAGTTGTAATAATTGAGTTGTAAATAAATAGAAGTGTGATGATCATCATTTTCTAGAGCATTGCCCCAAGTGAGGAATATAAAAAAAAGAGAAAGGCCATATAAAAAAAGGAGAAGGCCCCAAAAAATTGAGAGAAAAAGAGAGAAGGGACAATGCTACTATCCTTTGCCACACTTGTGACACCCCAAGATCGGAGCTTCAGATGCCTTCCGTGGTTTCCGGGTTTCATTGTGTGTTTTGTTTCGTCTGTTGCATTCATCTTTGCATCATGTGCATTGCATCATGTCATCATGCCATCTTTTTCTCAAAGCCAACTAAAACTCACTTAAATAAATTGTATGGATCTTCGGTCCATTTAACCCGAGGGAATTCACGTGGTGGTTCTCTTTACAACATATATCCCAATATTAGGGAGCTATAATAAATATTCCACTATTTCAGAATTCATCTTAACATACTTGCAATTTAATTCCCATGCCTTTTTCCCGCTTCAAGTTTGGTCCTCAAACTTTGCCCATATTTTCTTTCATCGCTTTCCCGATCTCCACAAAAATTCTGAACATTTTTGGACTCTCCAAAAATATGTTTTGTTAATTCAAACTTATTTGAATCACATTCAAATGTGTTTGAATGCAATCCTTTCAAGCGGTGCCAAATGCATTTTCTCGGAACAAACTCATTTTTATGAGTCCGGGAGATTTAACCGCATGCCCAAATTCTTCCTCTATCCTTCTCTTCTCTATTTTCCTTTCTCTTATTTTTCTCTATTATTGTAAAGAGAAGAATTAAGAGGGGGAGAGAGAGAGCCCAGCCTGGCCATTTGGGCCTCCAGCAGCCCCGTTCCACCAGTGGCCCAAGGTCTAGCGCCGGCCCACTCCCTAACCTAACCCTAGCAAGCTTTGCTCGATCTCCTCTGTCCTCTCCCAATTCCCTCTTCCCCGCCGCCAGGAGAGCGTGCGTTGCTGCCTACTCCCGCATCACTCCTCCTTCTCTCCCTCGATCTCTTTCACTAGAGCGCCGTCGAGCTGTCGTCCCTCTCCCTCGATGCCCTCCTTCTCCCTCGTGCTGCACCCCCAGAAACCACGCATCGTGCTCGATCCTCTCCCTCTCGCATCCGCGTGCCTCCAGCGCCAGACCCCGCGCTCCACCCTCACCGGAGAAGTGGACCACGCTGGAGCCCCGTTGGCCTTCTCGCCATCATTGCGCCCTTTCCATCAACAGCAGCGCGCCGGATCCCTTCCCTTTGCTCGATCCCATGCTCAAGCACGCGTTCAGGGAACCTCCCGCGCGCTCGGCTCCTCTTGCCGTCCGCTGCTCTGGCTCCCTCCGGCCGTGCAGCTCCCTTCCCGATGTCCTCCTCGAGCTGCCCCGACCTCCGGCGAGGACGTGCCTACCCTCCAGCCGCGAGACCCTCTCCGTCGTGCCATCCCTACCTCCCAGGGTCGTCGCCCTGCCCTGCCAGGGGCCTCATCGTGGCTGCCCACGAGGTTCCTGCCGTTGGCGCCTGTTCCCGGCCGGATCCGCCGCCCGCGACTTCGTTCCTCCGCTCCGTCTCTCCTACTGCTTCGTCCCCGCACCACCCGGTGACCCCGTCGTCACTCCGACCGGTGAGTCCAGGCCGCCGAGCTCTTCGTCTTGCTGCTGCTCCGCCATCGACCTCCTGTTGCTGTAGGACCATCCCCACCGGGCGCTGTGGGCGTGTTGTTTCTTCTCCCTCAAGGTCGAAATGACGCCAGTTACACGAAACCGCCAAGTACTCTATGAACGGATGCGTCAAGGCCGCCTTGGAAATCGCCAAGTACACCACCGACAAGATCACACGGATGCTCGAACGAGTGCTAAACGAAACGCAAAGTACCACGATGACAATCGGCTTGTACCCCTACACCGCATCAGAACGCCGAGTTCCTCTTCGGATGTGTGTACGACTATCAGGGCCAAAAGACCCGTACACCATTATCGTCTCCAAAGAACCGTTTAACGGAACCGTCAAGTTCGACTACGACTCATGTACGACTACGCTGGATTCCTTGGACGCCAAGCTCAACGATGCATCAAGTTCCTCGCCGTGACCCCGAACATCTACGGAAACCCGTGCAACGATAGACACGTACCACTACTACCGCCCATACTTCTACAGAACGTGTACCACAACCATCACCGAAGACCCGTGAACGACTAACGATGACCCTCCAAGTTCATCCACGATTGCTATGTGCCACTACCATCTACGTGAACCACTACTTTCACTACAGCATGAGGACAACTACTACCACTACGAACGTGGCGAGACCATCTACTTCCGCTACGAACTTGATCCGTTTCGAAAAGTCTCACCTCGAAGGTATAACCCCGAGACGACGCCTGTGAACAAATGAATGAATGTTGGTTGAGATGCACCCTTTGTCTGCACCGTTTCTGTATTGTCACTCGTTTCCTTGTTGCCAACTCGTGGGACACCCGGAATCCGGGAGCGCCCCACCATCTTTTACACGCATCCGCACACTTCTCCTTTGCATCGGCATCTCAATCGAGTTACCGGAACCGGAACACTGCCGTGGCACCGTTTTCGGTATCGTTGCCGTGACACCCCTTTCCTTTCCACCACGGTGACAAATGCTTCATAATGGTCTTGTCAACTTTTAATAAAAAAATTGCATAAACTTGTTCATGTCATCCGCATCATGTTAACAACTTTAAGATGTTCAAAATTATTGTTGCATTAAGTTGCTAATGCATATGGGGATTTACCGGATTTGTTATTTGTTATATCCGGCCCCATTTAAATTGTTTAAATGATATAGTTTTGTTATGCTTCACCTCTTGCCATGTTAACCAACATTTAATATTGTTGAGTACCTAACCGAGAGTGAACTAAATAATTGATGTGGTGTTCCGTCAATATGCAACGGAGTTGCATATTGGGCTCCACTTAATTTGTAGGATTGCTTGTGCACTTTTCCATGCCATGCTTCATTAAACCGGACATGCATCATACTTGATTGTGCATCATGCCATGTTTATGTGATGGTTGTTTACTATGTTGTTTGCTTCTTTCCGGTGCTTCTTCGGGTTAGTTCCGATAACGTCACGTTTGTGAGGATCCGTTCGACTTCGTCCGTTTGTCTTCTTCATGGACTCGTTCTTCTTCCTTGCGGTATCTCAGGCAAGATGACCATACCCTCGAAATCACTTCTATCTTTGCTTGCTAGTTGCTCGCTCTTTTGCTATGCCTATGCTGCGGTACCTACCACATGCTTTACCTTGCCTCCCATATTGCCATGAGCCTCTAACCCACCTTGTCCTAGCAAACCATTGTTTGGCTATGTTACCGCTTTGCTCAGCCCCTCTTATAGCGTTGCTAGTTGCAGGTGAACATTGGAGCTTGTTCCTTGTTTGGAACATGGGTATTTTGTTGGGATATCACAATATATCTTATTTATTTAATGCATATATATACTTGGTAAAGGGTGGAAGGCTCGGCCTTATGCCTGGTGTTTTGTTCCACTCTTGCCGCCCTAGTTTCCGTCATATCAGTGTTTTGTTCCCGGATTTTGCGTTCCTTACACGGTTGGGTTATAATGGGAACCCCTTGACAGTTCGCCTTGAATAAAACTCCCCCAGCAAGGCCCAACCTTGGTTTTACTATTTGCACTAAGAACCTACCACCTTCCCTTGGGTTCTGCACACTCAAGGGTCATCTTTATTTTAACCCCCCCGGGCCAGTGCTTCTCTAAGTGCTGGTCCGAACTAAGCTGCCTGCGGAGCCACCTTGGGGAAACTTGAGGGTTGGTTTTACTCGTAGCTAGTCTCATCTGAGTGTGCCCTGAGAATGAGATATGTGTAGCTCCTATCGGGATTTGTCGGCACATTTGGGCGGCTTTGCTAGACTTGTTTTACCATTGTCGAGGATGTCTTGTAACCGGGATGTCGAGTCTGATCGGATTGTCTTGGGAGAAGGAATATCCTTCATTGACCGTGAGAGCTTGTGATGGGCTAAGTTGGGACACCCCTGCAGGGATTGAACTTTCGATAGTCGTGCCCGCGGTTATGGGCAGATGGGAATTTGTGTAACACCCCGGATGTAACTTTCCCAGTTTGTACTCCAACTCTTGCCGTTTCCGGCGTTTAAGTTATATTTATTTCTCGGGTTCGGGTCTTTGTCTCCGTGTGTTGTTGTCGTTGTCATGCATCTCATATCATGTCATCATGTGCATTGCATTTGCATACGTGTTCATCTCATGCATTCGAGCATTTGCCCCGTTGTCCGTTTTGCATTCCGGCGCTTCGTTCTCCTCCGGTGGTCATTTCTAGCTTTCTTTCGTGTGTAGGGATTAAACATTTCCGGATTGGACCGAGACTTGCCAAGCGGCCTTGGTTTACTACCGGTAGACCGCCTGTCAAGTTTCGTATCATTTGGACTTCGTTTGATACTCCAACGATTAACCGAGGGACCAAAAAGGCCTCGTGTGTGTTGCAGCCCAACACCCCTCCAATTTGGCCCAAAACCCACCAAACTCTGCTCCATATCCTAGAGTGTTCGATCACGATCGCGTGGCCGAAAACCGCACCTCATTTGGACTCTCCTAGCTCCACTTATGCCTATAAATAGAACCCCTTCGTTTTCGAATCTCTCTTCCCCACGAAACCCTAGCTAAAAAAAACAGAGATCCCGCCGCCGACGGACATGTCCGGAGCCTAGCGGGACACGTCCGCCGCGCCCCCTCGCCCACTCCCCAAGCGCCACGTGGCACCGGCCACACCCGCCGCCGCCGGGCCCGAAGGCCCGTAGCCGGCCCCCGACGCCGCCTCCGCGGGCCAGAGGAGCCCCGCGCCTCCCGGCCTCCTCCCGCCGCCATCTCCCTCGGCTCAGGCGGCCGGAGCCGCTACCGCCACCGCGCCGGACCCCGCCGCCGTGCTCCATCGCCGGCGGCGCCGCTCCACTCCGTCCACCACGCCACCGCGGGCCACGCCGCCGCCCGAGCCGGACCTCGCCGCCGGCGCCTCCGCCCTCGCCGCGCCGGATCCGGCCGGCCTCGCCTCGGCCCTCTCCTTCCTCTCCGGCGACGATCTCCGACGACGAACCTCGAAGTCCGCGCCGGTGAACAGTGTCGTGAATAGTAACCGCGCCAGATCCAGATCCAAAATACTCTAGGGTTGACTTTTTCCCTTTCCCCCCTAATTTTGTGCATACTTTGACCTGTTATATCTCCGCATCCGTAGCTCCGATTTGGGCTCATCTTGATGCCCGAAATGCTCGTCACGACGAGTACATCATTTCATTCCATTGCATCATTTTCATTTGAGCTCATCTTGATGCCCGAAATGCTGTTAGAAGGAGACTTCGTGAGTTAATTGTCAGATCTGCTAGTTCATCTTAGACTTTTGTCATTTTTGCCATGATTATTGTGTGCGTGATATGCCTGTGAGTCCTTCATATGTTTTGTTAAGGATTTTGTTATCTTTCCAGAGGTGCAACCCATGCATTTTTAGGATGTGTGTGGTGACTTTTGCAAGCTTGCAAAGTGAGGCACCCGGTAAATCAGTTTTCAGGGACTTAGTAATTTCACCAAGTCTGGGATTATTTAGTTCATGATGCCATATGTTCAGCTTGTTTCCTAGTGATCCGTGCCTCTTTTGAGGATGATCAGTAAAGGAGTTTTGTTAATCATATTATGCTCTATCCATCCATGTCTTTACTTTCAATTATGGAGCAACCTAGCTTGAGTCAATCGAGCTCTACTTTTGCTTCGTGGTGAATCTGGGCAGATCGTCAACTCGTTTTCGATTTTGCCGATGTTATTGTAGTTGATCCGTGCATGCTATGCCATTGTTATTGCCATGTCTAGCTTGTATTTTGTGCCTTCTTAATGGATGTATGCTTGTATTTCCATGACTTGCAGCGTAGTGAGTGCATCGAGCTCGTTTACATGCCTTCGTGAGTTATGTTTCAGCATGTCTCAGTTTTCACTAAGTCTGAAAACTGATTGTGTTTTAGCTATGTTCGTGTGCCTGTTAGTATATTTTGTGAACTCTTTTGGCCCCAGGTCACTTTGGGTCTTTTGTTAAGCTTGTTGAGTAGCTCCATACCATGTTCTTCTTTGTCATAATCAGGTCATGTATCATGTTGTTTTTCTACTCCGAAGAGGGCTTCACGATCTGAAATTTCAGACAAGTGTTAATTTCACTAAGTCTGGAATCTGTTTTGCATTTGCGTTTTTGCCATGCTTCTTTGAACCCTATAATGGATTAATTGGCCGTGGCTCAGTGCTAGTCTTTTGTTAAGCATCTTGTGTGCATCCCTGCCATGTATTTTGTTGTCATGTTTGGGTGTTGTAGCATGTTCTTTTCGTTGCATTTAGATGCCTACTTGCTGTAAATCGCAGACCGGTGTCATTCTTAAAACGCTTGCCATTTCCAAACCGTAACTCCGATTCCGATGATCTTTATATCATTTTCAAGCGATTTCATCTCATATTTCCAGTGGCACCCTTGGAATTCCAAGTTGAGGCCAGGTTCATGCATTTCCTGTCATATCTTGCATTTTGCATCCCGCATCGCATCCCGCATAGCATATCATCATTTCATCATATTGCTTGTTCTTGCACGTGGTTGATTGTATCCTTGTTGCTTGTTTGTATTGTTTTGTTAGAGCCGGGAGACGAGTTCGCTAACGAGGAGCCCGTTGAGTTTGCTCTTGAGGATCCAGTCACCTCTGACAACTGTGCAGGCAAGATGATCATACCCTCGAAATCACTACTATCTTCGCTATGCTAGTTTGCTCGCTCTTTGCCATGCCAATGCTACGATGCCTACCATTTGCTTGTCAGCCTCCCAATTGCCATGTCAAACCTCTAACCCACCTTGTCCTGGCAAACCGTTGATTGGCTATGTTACCGCTTTGCTCAGCCCCTCTTATAGCGTTGCTAGTTGCAGGTGAAGATTGGAGGCCGTTCCTTGTTGGAACATTTATTTACTTGTTGGGATATCATTATATTGCTATGCTATCTTAATGCATCTATATACTTGGTAAAGGGTGGAAGGCTCGGCCTCTCGCCTAGTGTTTTGTTCCACTCTTGCCGCCCTAGTTTCCGTCATATCGGTGTTATGTTCCCGGATTTTGCGTTCCTTACGCGGTTGGGTTATAATTGGAACCCCTTGATAGTTCGCCTTGATTAAAGCTTTTCCAGCAATGCCCAACATTGGTCTTACCATTTGCCACCTAGCCTTTTCTTTCCCTTGGGTTCTGCAGACTCAAGGGTCATCTTATTTTAACCCCCCCCCCCCCGGGCCAGTGCTCCTCCGAGTGTTGGTCCGACCGAGTAGACTGCGGGGCCACCTCTGGGCAACTTGAGGGTTGGTTTTACTCGTAGGATGTCTCATCTGAATGTGCCCTGAGAAAGAGATATGTGCAGCTCCTATCGGGATTTGTCGGCACATTCGGGCGGTGTTGCTGGTCTTGTTTTAACTTGTCGAAGTGTCTTGAATTACCGAGATACCGAGTCTGATTGGAACGTCTTGGGAGGAGGTCTATTCCTTCGTTGACCGTGAGAGCTTGTCATGGGCTAAGTTGGGACTCCCCTGCAGGGATTGAACTTTCGAAAGCCGTGCCCGCGGTTATGGGCAGATGGGAATTTGTTAATGTTCGGTTGTAGATAACTTGAACCTTAATTAATTAAAATGTATCAACTGAGTGTGTTACCGTGATGGCCTCTTCTCGGCGGAGTTCGGGAAGTGGACACGGTGTTGGAGTAATGTTTGCGCAGGTTGCTCTCTAGTTTCTCGCCCGCGCTTTGCCTCCTCTTCTCGCTCTCCTTTGCGAATAAGTTAGCCACCATATATGCTAGTCGCTTGCTGTAGCTCCACATATATTTGCCTTTCCTTTCCTATAAGCTTAAATAGTCTTGATCGCGAGGGTGCGAGATTGCTGAGTCCCTGTGGCTCACAGATTACTATTACACCAGATGCAGGGCCTGATGATTCCGCTCCAGGAGACGCGTATGAGCTCAAGTGGGAGTTCGACGAAGACTCTCAACGATACTATGTTTCCTTTCCCGATGATCAGTAGTGGTGCCCAGTTGGGGGTGATTGGGACCGTGTCGCATGTTGGGTTCTCTTTTATTTTGGCGCCGTAGTCGGGCCATGAGTGTTTGGATGATGTATGTTATTTATGTACTCTGATGTGACGTGGCGAGTGTAAGCCAACTATGTTAACTCCCCTTTTATTATATTACATGGGATGTTTGTGAAGATTGCCTAACTTGCGACATATGCCTTCAATGCGATTATGTCTCTAAGTCGTGCCTCGACACGTGGGAGCTATAGTCGCATCGAGGGTGTTACAAGTCAAAAATATCTTTTATGCAGTTCGTTGGTGAGATAACCTCGACGCCACCCAGTACTAGGGCGGGAGTTCGGGAGTATCGCCATAACTTGTATAACAGATGCTTTTCGAAGGTTGAGGTAGATGGTTTTCGAAGTTTTCTTGGTTATGTGTTGAAGGATGGATACAGCTGGATGTAGGATTTGCTAGTTTGGGTGAGATATTATGCTTCCCCTGTATCCCCAACACCTGATTGCATAACCGGAAAAGTTCGGGAGTTTCATAGGTGGGAATTCTAGTAGCTCTAGTTCTTCTTCCACGGATATTGGTTTGAGATTGGGATTTCTTACTGATTATTCGTTCTTGATCCGTACCTTGTTGGTTTATTTCTCTGCCTTAATTCTACGTGGCTTCTCAATTTATGGATATGTGACCATTTCAAGAGGAATGCATTCGTTCATTTTGTTCGGATGTGAAGACTATATGTTGCAATTTTCATTCCATTGGATTCAGCTTCAATATTTATCTGTCAATGTGCTAATAGTGGTCACCCTCTTCAGGATGGCTCCTCCAACGCGCACGACTCCGAATCCTGATCCGCCACCGCCTCCACCTCCTCCAGAGGCATGGCAAGCTGTGATGGCTGCAACCAATGCAAACACTCAGCTGATCATGCAAATTCTTCAAGAGCGCAATCAAGGAAGTCAAGGGAATCAAGGCAGCAATCAGAGTCACTTTGCTACACTCAACCAGTTCCTTACTAACGGGCCAAAGACTTTCAGCAATTGTGTTGAGGCAACCGATGCTAACGATTGGCTTGTGGATCTGTGTAAGCATTTCGAGTGCAGTAACGTCAGGCCTGAGGACTTTGTGAAGTTCGCTTCCTTCCAACTCAAAGATCAAGCTGCAGAATGGTTCTAGCAGTACAAGGATTCCAAAGGTGGACGTGTTATCACTTGGGATGATTTCCGTCGAGATTTCCGAGCTCATCATATTCCGCAGAGCGTGGTTGAAAGCAAGCATGAGGAATTCCGTAATCTGAAGCAAGGCTCTTTGTCTATCTATGACTACAACAAGTTGTTCCAGAAGCTTGCCCGCTTTGCCAAGCAGGACGTGCCTGATGAGAAGAGCATGATATATCAGTTCAGGGGTGGTCTCAGAGAAGATATTCAGCTCACTCTTGTTCTCTTTGAGCCCTTGAGGTACAATGAGTTCTACAACATGGCACTGAAGTAAGAGGCTGCTCAGTTGAGATGTGATGCTTCCAGGAAGCGAGTCAGAGATGTTACTCCTTCTTCCTCTACTCAAGTGGCCAAGCAGCAGAAGTTTTGGCTTCCTCCTCCTCCGTTCCGTCAGCCGTATCAGCAGAAGAGTAAAGGTGGCAGTGGTTCTTCCCACCCACCCAACCCTGGCTTTCAGAACAAGACTTCGTCTCAACCTCCAAGATCGAGTGCTCCGTATCACCGTCCGCTTTCAGAGGTCACGTGCAACAAGTGCCAACAGAAGGGTCACTATGCCAACAAGTGTCTCAACCAGAGGCGTCTTCCTCCTCCTCCTCCTGTCAGATCGGCAAGTACAGCTGTGGTCAAGCATAACCCCAAGCATGCCAAGGTCAACTTGATGAATGCAGCTCAGGCAGAGGACTCGTCAGATGTGATCATGGGTAACCTTCCTGTTAACGATGTTCCTGCAAAAGTTCTTTTTGACACTGGTGCATCGCATTCCTTTTTGTCATGCCCTTTTGCTTCGAAGCACAATGTTGATACCGAGATTATGCCCAAAGTCATGCAAGTTGTTTCTCCCGGCAAGCTTTTGACTTCTAGTTTGGTTGCTCCCGATGTCTCTATCACGTTGGGCGATTACAAGTTTCTCTCTTCTCCGGTGGTGCTTGGTAACTCAGATATTGATCTTATTCTTGGAATGGATTGGCTTTCTAAGCACAAGGCTCAGCTCGATTGTGCAGCCAGGCAGATTCAATTGACTCATTCGTCTGAGGATGTAATTGTTTTTGCCGCTCGTGATGATACTATCCGTCTGTTTTCTCTCAATGAAAAGGGTGAATTGGATGCCATCTCTCCAATTCCAGTCGTTTGCGAATACCAAGACGTCTTTCTAGAAGAGCTCCTAGGAATGCCTCCGCACCGGCCAGTTGAATTCGTTATTGATCTTGAGCCTGGCACGGAACCTGTGTGCAAGCGTCCTTACAAGCTCGGACCTGAAGAGTTGAAGGAGCTGAAGAAGCAACTCGATGAGCAAGAAAGAATGGGTCTCATCCGGCCTAGTTCTTCTCCGTGGGGTTGTGGTGTTCTTTTTGTGAAGAAGAAGGATGGAACGGACCGACTTTGTGTTGATTACCGTCCGGTGAACAAGAAGACCATCAAGAACAAATACCCACTTCCCAACATCAATGAGCTGTTCGAACAACTCAAAGGTGCTCAAGTATTCCCCAAGCTTGATCTCCGTATGGGTTATCACCAGATTCGCATTCGTGAAGAAGATATTCCCAAGACAGCATTCAGAACAAGCTTTGGTTCATATGAATACACTATCATGTCTTTTGGCCTCGCCAACGCTCCTCCGACTTTCTCTCGCATGATGAACTTCATCTTCAACGCCTACACCAATGACTTTGTTTTGGTCTATCTCGACGACATTCTGGTTTTCTCCAAGAACAAGGAAGATCATGCCAAGCACTTGCGTTTGGTTCTTGATAAGCCCAGAGAACATCAGTTCTACGCCAAGTTCTCCAAGTGTGAATTTTGGCTCGATGAGGTTCTTTACCTTGGTCATATCATCTCTACCAAGGGCATTGCCGTGAATCCTGAGAAGGTGTCTGCTATTGTGAATTGGGAACCTCCTCAGAACGTGAAGCAACTCCGCAGTTTTCTCGGTCTCGCAAGCTATTGCCGAAGATTCGTTGAAAACTTTTCCAAGATCGTGAAGCCTCTCTCAAATCTTCTTCAGAAGCACGTCAAGTACGTTTGGTCTCCGGAGTGTGATATTGCTTTCAACACTTTGAAAGAGAAATTGATCACTGCTCCAGTTCTGACTCCGCCTGATGAATCCAAACCGTACGAGGTCTTTTGTGATGCCTCTCTCCAAGGTCTTGGCGCAGTATTGATGCAAGAGAAGAAAGCTGTTGCTTATACATCTCGCCAGTTGAAGCCTAATGAGAAGAACTACCCCACTAATGATCTCGAGTTGGCGGCAGTTGTGCATGCTCTTTTGACTTGGAGACATCTTCTATTGGGAAGAAAAGTGGATATTTTCACTGATCACAAGAGTCTCAAGTACATCTTCACTCAGCCTAATCTCAACCTCAGGCAAACTCGATGGGTCGAAATGATTCAAGAGTATAATCCGAGTATTGAGTACACTCCAGGCAAGGCCAATGTGATTGCTGACGCTTTGAGCAGAAAGGCCTACTGCAACAGTCTAATTCTCAAGCCCTATCAACCCGAGCTTTGTGAAGCTTTCCGCAAACTTAATCTGCAAGTTGTTCCTCAAGGTTTCCTCGCCAACCTTCAAGTCTCTCCTACCTTAGAAGACCAGATTCGCCAAGCTCAGCTCCTTGATGCTATGGTGAAAAAGGTGAAGATTGGGATTGCCAAGAGTCAGCCCAAGTACAAGTGCTACCGCCTTGATGACAAGGACACTCTCTTCTTCGAGGATCGTATTGTTGTGCCCAAAGGTGAACTTCGTAAAGTGATCATGAACGAGGCTCACAATTCTCTCCTCTCCATCCACCCTGGGAGCACGAAGATGTATCAGGACCTCAAGCAAGCTTATTGGTGGAATCGAATGAAGCGCGAGATCGCTCAATTCATGAATGAATGTGATGTCTGCAGAAGAGTGAAGGCAGAACACCAAAGGCCAGCAGGTCTCCTCCAACCTCTTGCCATTCCAGAATGGAAGTTTGACCACATTGAAATGGACTTCGTGACTGGGTTTCCAAAGTCCAAATGTGGCAATGATGTTATATTTGTTGTCATCGACAAGCTCACCAAAGTGGCTCACTTTCTGCCTATCAAAGAGTCGATCACTGCAGCTCAATTGGCGGAACTCTATACCTCTCGCATTGTCTCTCTGCACGGTATTCCTCAAGTGATATCTTCAGACCGTGGCAGCATCTTTACCTCAAAGTTTTGGGATTCTTTTCAGAAGGCCATGGGCACGAACATCCGCTTCAGCACTGCTTTCCATCCTCAAACAAGCGGTCAAGTCGAGCGTGTCAACCAGGTTCTTGAAGATATTCTCAGGGCTTGTGTGATCTCCTTCGGCATGAAATGGGAGGATTGTCTTCCTTATGTTGAATTCTCCTATAACAACAGTTTTCAAGCAAGTTCGGGCAGGGCCCCTTTTGAAATTCTGTATGGTAGGAAGTGCCGTACCCCTCTCAACTGGTCTGAAACCGGTGAATGTCAGCTTTTGGGTAATGACTTAATCACAGAAGCAGAAGAGATGTGCAAAGTCATTCGTGATAACCTCAAAGCAGCCCAATCCCGCCAGAAGAGCTACTATGATAGTAAGCACCGTGATTTGGCTTTCGAGATCGGAGATCATGTTTATCTCCGTGTCTCTCCTATGAAAGGTACTCGCCGCTTCGGTATCAAAGGGAAGCTTGCCCCCAGATATGTGGGACCTTTCAAGATTGTCAGCAAGAGAGGCGACCTCGCCTATCAACTTGAGCTTCCTTCAAACTTTGCAAATGTTCATGACGTGTTCCATGTCTCTCAGCTTCGAAAGTGCTTCAAGACTCCTGACCGCACCGTCAACTTCGAGGACATTGAGCTCCAAGAAGATCTCTCTTATCGTGAGCACCCAGTTGCTATTCTTGAAGAGACTGAACGCAAGACTTGCAACAAGTCAATCAAATTTCTCAAAGTCAAGTGGTCACACCATTTCAACCGTGAAGCTACCTGGGAACGCGAGGATCACCTCCGTTCTGAGTACCGGGAGTTCTTTCAGTCCTAGATCTCGGGACGAGATCTTTTCGTAGTGGTGGAGTGTTGTAACACCCCGGATGTAACTTTCCCAATTTGTACTCCAACTCTTGCCGTTTCCAGCGTTAAGTTATATTTATTTCTCGGGTTCGGGTCTTTGTCTCCATGTGTTGTTGTCGTTGTCATGCATCTCATATCATGTCATCATGTGCATTGCATTTGCATACGTGTTCATCTCATGCATTCGAGCATTTGCCCCGTTGTCCGTTTTGCATTCCGGCGCTTCGTTCTCCTCCGGTGGTCATTTCTAGCTTTCTTTCGTGTGTGGGGATTAAACATTTCCGGATTGGACCGAGACTTGCCAAGCGGCCTTGGTTTACTACCGGTAGACCGCCTGTCAAGTTTCGTATCATTTGGACTTCGTTTGATACTCCAACGGTTAACCGAGGGACCGAAAAGGCCTCGTGTGTGTTGCAGCCCAACACCCCTCCAATTTGGCCCAAAACCCACCAAACTGTGCTCCATATCCTAGAGCGTTCGATCACGATCGCGTGGCCGAAAACCGCACCTCATTTGGACTCTCCTAGCTCCACTTATGCCTATAAATAGAACCCCTTCATTTTCGGATCTCTCTTCCCCACAAAACCCTAGCAAAAAAAAACAGAGATCCCGCCGCCGACGGACATGTCCGGAGCCTAGCCGGACACGTCTGCCGCGCCCCCTCGCCCACTCCCCAAGCGCCACGTGGCACCAGCCACACCCGCCGCCGCCGGGCCCGAAGGCCCGTAGCCGGCCCCCGACGCCGCCTCCGCGGGCCAGAGGAGCCCCGCGCCTCCCGGCCTCCTCCCGCCGCCATCTCCCTCGGCTCAGGCGGCCGGAGCCGCCACCGCCACCGTGCCGGACCCCGCCGCCGTGCTCCATCGCCGGCCGCGCCGCTCCACTCCGTCCACCGCGCCACCGCGGGCCACGCTGCCGCCCGAGCCGGACCTCGCCGCCCCGGATCCGGCCGGCCTCGCCCCGGCCCTCTCCTTCCTCTCCGGCGACGATCTCCGACGACGAACCTCGAAGTCCGCGCCGGTGAACAGTGTTGTGAACAGTAACCGCGCCAGATCTAGATCCAAAATACCCTAGGGTTGACTTTTTCCCTCTCCCCCCTAATTTTGTGCATACTTTGACCTGTTATATCTCCGCATCCGTAGCTCCGATTTGGGCATATAGCATGTCAAAATGTTCGTCTCGACGAGTACATCATTTCATTCCATTGCATCATTTTCATTTGAGCTCATCTTGATGCCCGAAATGCTGTTAGAAGGAGGCTTCGTGAGTTAATTGTCAGATCTGCTAGTTCATCTTAGACTTTTGTCATTTTTGCCATGATTATTGTGTGCATGATATGCCTGTGAGTCCTTCATATGTTTTGTTAAGGATTTTGTTATCTTTCCATAGGTGCAACCCATGCATTTTTAGGATGTGTGTGGTGACTTGTGCAAGCTTGCAAAGTGAGGCACCCAGTAAATCAGTTTTCAGGGACTTAGTAATTTCACCAAGTCTTGGATTATTTAGTTCATGATGCCATATGTTCAGCTTGTTTCCTAGTGATCCGTGCCTCTTTTGAGGATGATCAGTAAAAGAGTTTTGTTAATCATGTTATGCTATATCCATCCATGTCTTTACTTGCAATTATGGAGCACCCTAGCTTGAGTCAATCGAGCTCTACTTTTGCTTCGTGGTGAATCTGGGCAGATCGTCAACTCGTTTGCGATTTTGCCGATGTTATTGTAGTTGATCCGTGCATGCTATGCCATTGTTATTGCCAATGTCTAGCTTGTATTTTGTGCCTTCTTAATGGATGTATGCTTGTCTTTCCATGACTTTCACCGTAGTGAGTGCATCGAGCTCGTTTACATGCCTTCGTGAGTTATGTTTCAGCATGTCTCAGTTTTCACTAAGTCTGAAAACTGATTGTGTTTTAGCTATGTTCGTGTGCCCGTTAGTATATTTTGTGAACCATTTTGGCCCCAGGTCGCTTTGGGTCTTTTGTTAATCTTGTTGAGTAGCTCCATGCCATGTTCTTCTTTGTCATAATCAGGTCATGTATCATGTTGTTTTGCTGCTCCGAAGAGAGCTTCACGATCTGAAATTTCAGAAAAGTGTTAATTTCACTAAGTCTGGAATCTGTTTTGCATTTGCGTTTTTGCCATGCTTCTTTGAACCCTATAATGGATGAATTGGCCGTGGCTCAGTGCTAGTCTTTTGTTAAGCATCTTGTGTGCATCCCTGCCATGTATTTTGTTGTCATGTTTGGGTGTTGTAGCATGTTCTTTTCGTTGCATTTAGATGCCTACTTGCTGCAAATCGCAGACCGGTGTCATTCTTAAAACGCTTGCCATTTCCAAACCGTAACTCCGATTCCGATGATCTTTATATCGTTTTCAAGTGATTTCATCTCATCTTTCCAGTGGCACCCTTGGAATTCCAAGTTGAGGCCAGGTTAATGCATTTCCTGTCATATCTTGCATTTTGCCTCCCGCATCGCATCCCGCATAGCATATCATCATTTCATCATATTGCTTGTTCTTGCACGTGGTTGATTGTATCCTTGTTGCTTGTTTGTCTTGTTTGGTTAGAGCCGGGAGACGAGTTCGCTAATGAGGAGCCCGTTGAGTTTGCTCTTGAGGATCCAGTCACCTCTGACAACTGTGCAGGCAAGATGATCATACCCTCGAAATCACTACTATCTTCGCTATGCTAGTTTGCTTGCTCTTTGCCATGCCAATGCTACGATGCCTACCATTTGCTTGTCAGCCTCCCAATTGCCATGTCAAACCTCTAACCCACCTTGTCCTGGCAAACCGTTGATTGGCTATGTTACCGCTTTGCTCAACCCCTCTTATAGCGTTGCTAGTTGCAGGTGAAGATTGGAGGCCGTTCCTTGTTGGAGCATTTATTTACTTGTTGGGATATCATTATATTGCTATGTTATCTTAATGCATCTATATACTTGGTAAAGGGTGGAAGGCTCGGCCTCTCGCCTAGTGTTTTGTTCCACTCTTGCCGCCCTAGTTTCCGTCATATCGGTGTTATGTTCCCGGATTTTGCGTTCCTTACGCGGTTGGGTTATAATTGGAACCCCTTGATAGTTCGCCTTGATTAAAGCTTTTCCAGCAATGCCCAACATTGGTCTTACCATTTGCCACCTAGCCTTTTCTTTCCCTTGGGTTCTGCAGACTCAAGGGTCATCTTATTTTAACCCCCCCCCCCCCGGGCCAGTGCTCCTCCGAGTGTTGGTCCGACCGAGTAGACTGCGGGGCCACCTCGGGGCAACTTGAGGGTTGGTTTTACTCGTAGGATGTCTCATCTGAATGTGCCCTGAGAAAGAGATATGTGCAGCTCCTATCGGGATTTGTCGGCACATTCGGGCGGTGTTGCTGGTCTTGTTTTAACTTGTCGAAGTGTCTTGAATTACCGAGATACCGAGTCTGATCGGAACGTCTTGGGAGGAGGTCTATTCCTTCGTTGACCGTGAGAGCTTGTCATGGGCTAAGTTGGGACTCCCCTGCAGGGATTGAACTTTCGAAAGCCGTGCCCGCGGTTATGGGCAGATGGGAATTTGTTAATGTCCGGTTGTAGATAACTTGAACCTTAACTTAATTAAAATGAACCAACTGAGTGTGTTACCGTGATGGCCTCTTCTCGGCGCAGTCCGGGAAGTGGACACGGTGTTGGAGTAATGTTTGCGCAGGTTGCTCTCTAGTTTCTCGCCCGCGCTTTGCCTCCTCTTCTCGCTCTCTTTTGCGTATAAGATAGCCACCATATATGCTAGTCGCTTGCTGCAGCTCCACATACATTTGCCTTACCCTTCCTATAAGCTTAAATAGTCTTGATCGCGAGGGTGCGAGATTGCTGAGTCCCTGTGGCTCACAGATTACTATAACTCCAGATGCAGGTCCAAGTGATTCCGCTCCAGGTGACGAGTACGAGCTCAAGTGGGAGTTCGACGAAGACTCTCAGCGTTACTATGTTTCTTTTCCTGACGATCAGTAGTGGTGCCCAGTTGGGGGTGATTGGGACCGTGTCGCACGTTGGGTTATTTTCTATTTTGGCGCCGTAGTCGGGCCATGAGTGTTTGGATGATGTATGTTATTTATGTACTCTGATGTGACGTGGCGAGTGTAAGCCAACTATGTTAACTCCCCTTTTATTATATTACATGGGATGTTTGTGAAGATTGCCTAACTTGCGACATATGCCTTCAATGCGATTATGTCTCTAAGTCGTGCCTCGACACGTGGGAGCTATAGTCGCATCGAGGGTGTTACAATTTGTTAATGTCCGATTGTAGAAAACCTAAAGTTTATCTTAATTAAAAAGCATCAACCGTGTGTGTTACCGTGATGGTCTCTTCTCGGCGGGGTCCGGGAAGTGAACACGGTGTTGGAGTTATGCTTGACGTAAGTAGTCTAGGATCACTTCTTGATCATAGTTGTTCGACCGTGCCTTTGCCTTCTCTTCTCGCTCTCTTTTGCGAATATGTTAGCCACCATATATGCTAGTCGCTTGCTGCAGCTCCACCTCATATCTTTTACCCTACCTATAAGCTTAAATAGTCTTGATCGCGAGGGTGTGAGATTGCTGAGTCCCCGTGACTCACAGATAGTTCTAAAACCAGCTTGCAGGTGCCGATGATATCGTGCAGGTGACGCAACTGAGCTCAGGGAGGAGCTCGATGAAGATCGTGTTCGTTATGTTGTTTTCGTTTCCAGTTGATCAATAGTGGAGCCCAGTTGGGACGATCGGGGATCTGTGTAGCATTTGGGGTAGTCTTCTTTTATTTTGGTTCCGTAGTCGGACCTTGAGTGTATCTGGATGATGTAATGCTTTATTCATGTAATTGTGTGAAGTGGCGATTGTAAGCCAACTATGTACCTCTTATTCCCCTATTTCATTACATGGGTTGTTGTGAAGATTACCTCACTTGCGACATTGCTTTCAATGCGGTTATGCCTCTAAGTCGTGCTTCGACACGTGGGAGATATAGCCGCATCGAGGGCGTTATAACACTTGTGCTTCAAAGTAGCACCATAATCTTCATGATAGAGAGTCTTTTGTTTTGTCACTTTCATATACTAGTGGGAATTTTCATTATAGAACTTGGCTTGTATATTTCAACAATGGGCGTCCTCAAGTGCCCTAAGTCTTCGTGAGCAAGCTAGTTGGATGCACACCCACTTAGTTTCTTTTGTTGAGCTTTCATACATTTATAGCTCTAGTGCATCCGTTGCATGGCAGTCCCTACTCCTTGCATTAACATCAATCGATGGGCATCTCCGTAGCCCATTGATTAGCCTCGTTGATGTGAGACTTTCTCCCTTTTTTGTCTTCTTCACATAACCCCCATCATCATATTCTATTCCACCCATAGTGCTATGTCCATGGCTCGCGCTCATATATTGCGTGAAAGTTTATAGGTTTGAGATTGCTAAAGTATGAAACAATTGCTTGGCTTTTCATCGGGGGTTGTGCATGATGATAGCATTCTTGTGTGATGAAAATGGAGCATGACTAAACTATATGATTTTGTAGGGATGAACTTTCTTTGGCCATGTTATTTTGAGAAGACATAATTGCTTAGTTAGTATGCTTGAAGTATTATTATTTTTATGTCAATATGAACTTTTATATTGAATCTTTCGGATCTGAATATTCATGCCACAATTAATAAGAATTACATTGAAATTATGCCAAGTAGCACTCCGCATCAAAAATTCTGTTTTTATCATTTACCTACTCGAGGACGAGTAGGAATTAAGCTTGGGGATGCTTGATACGTCTCCAACGTATCTATAATTTTTGATTGCTCCATGCTATATTATCTACTGTTTTGGACATTATTGGGCTTTATTATCCATTTTTATATTATTTTTGGGACTAACCTATTAACCGGAGGCCTAGCCCAGAATTGTTGTTTTTGCCTATTTTAGGGTTTCGAAGAAAAGGAATATCAAACAGAGTCCAAACGGAATGAAACCTTCGGGAACGTGATTTTCTCGCCGAACATGATCCAGGAGACTTGGACCCTACGTCAAGAAATAAAGGAGGAGGCCACGAGGTAGGGGGGCGCACCTACCCCCCCAGGCGCGCCCTCCACCCTCGTGGGCCCCCTGTTGCTCACCGACGTACTCCTTCCTCCTATATATACCTACGTACCCCCAAACGATCAGATACGGAGCCAAAACCCTAATTCCACCGCCGTACCTTTCTGTATCCACGAGATCCCATCTTGGGGCCTGTTCTGGAGCTCCGCCGGAGGGGGTATCCATCACGGAGGGCTTCTATATCAACACCATAGCCTCTCCGATGAAGTGTGAGTAGTTTACCTCAGACTTTCGGGTCCATAGTTATTAGCTAGATGGCTTCTTCTCTCTTTTTGGATCTCAATACAATGTTCTCCCCCTCTCTTGTGGAGATCTATTCGATGTAATCTTCTTTTTGCTGTGTGTTTGTTGAGACCAATGAATTGCGGGTTTATGATCAAGTTTATCTATGAACAATATTTGAATCTTCTCTGAATTCTTTTGTGTATAATTGGTTATCTTTGCAAGTCTCTTCGAATTATCAGTTTGGTTCGCCCTATTAGATTGATCTTTCTTGCAATGGGAGAAGTGCTTAGCTTTGGGTTCAATCTTGCGGTGTCCTTTCCCAGTGACAGTAGGGGCAGCAAGGCACGTATTGTATTGTTGCCATCGAGGATAACAAGATGGTTTTTTTTATCATATTGCATGAATTTATCCCTCTACATCATGTCATCTTGCTTAAGGCATTACTCTGTTTTCATGAACTTAATACTCTAGATGCATGCTGGATAGCGGTCGATGAGTGGAGTAATAGTAGTAGATGCAGGCAGGAGTCGGTCTACTTGTCTCGGACGTGATGCCTATATACATGATCATACCTAAATATTCTCATAACTATGCTCAATTTTGTCAATTGCTCAACAGTAATTCGTTCACCCACCGTAAAATACTTATGCTCTTGAGAGAAGCCACTAGTGAAACCTATGGCCCCCGGGTCTATCTTCATCATATTAATCTTCCAATACTTAGTTATTTACTTTGCTTTTATTTTACTTTGCATCTTTATCATAAAAATACCAAAAATATTATCTTATCATATCTATCAGATCTCACTCTCCTAAGTGACCGTGAAGGGATTGACAACCCCTTATCGCGTTGGTTGCGAGGAGTTATTTGTTTTGTGCAGGTACTAGGGACGAGCGCGCAACCTTCTACTGGATTGATACCTTGGTTCTCAAAAACGGAGGGAAATACTTACGCTACTTTGTTGCATCATCCTTTCCTCTTCGGGGAAATCCAACGCAATGCTCAAGAGGTAGCAGTAAACATCGTGTCCCTTGTCTCCTGTTACCATCGATCTTAGACGCACAGTTCGGGACCCCCTACCCGAGATCTGCCGGTTTTGACACTGACAACGAGCGCTTCTTCGGGAGCCTCACAACGATCAGCGCCACTTGGCGTGCTCTCAGCCATTCACCACGTGTCGCCCTCTAGGCGCTCTCTCCAGATTTTGTTTTTTAATTTTTCCGCACGCGTTTTCAGCTTTTTAAACATTTTTTTCAGGTTTTTTGACGTTTTGTTTTTTCACCAGTCTTCCTTAGCTTTTCAATCAAATTTTTTTTTGAAAAAAAATATTTTACGCGAAAAAACGTGTTTTTCCCTTTCATAACAGTCACAGTTTTGCTTTTGCGAGAGGCACGGTTTTGCTTTCGCGAGAGTCACGGCCGTGCCTATCGAAAACGAAAAAAACACGTTTTTTTTTCTTTCACGAGTCACGGTTTTGCTTCCGTGAGAGGCACGGGTGTGCTTTCGCGAGAGTCACGGACGTGCCTCTCGAAAACAAAAAAATGTTTTATGTTTTTTTTCTTTCGCAAGAGTCACGGTTTTGCTTCTGTGAGAAGCATGGTTGTGCTTTTCGAGAGTCACGCCGTGCCTCTCGGAAAGAAAAAAATAACCGGTTTTCTATTTTTTTTCTTTCGCGAGAGTCACGGTTTTGCTTACGTAAGAGTCACGGTTGTACTTTCACGGGAGTCACGGCCGTACCTCATCGGAAACGAAAAAAAACTCGTTTTCTTTTCTTCCGCGAGAGTCACAGTTTTGCTTCCGCGGAAGGCACGGGCGTGCCTTTTTCGAAAAGGAAAAAAACCTGTGCTTTCGGTTCGGTTTTTTCGTCCGGTTTTTTTCGTGAAAAAAAGTTCGTCAAAACCTATCAACATGGATCTAGTTTTGAAAATCTCGACGCGAGGAATCCAACGGTGAAAGTGGTTCGAGATTTGGACGCACGGTTTGAGAGATAAAACGTTTTGAATAAACGGATCTACGAAAAAAAAGGAAAAACTCGCATACACTCACCCTATAAACGCACACACGCGCACCCTACCTCTATGAGCACCTCCGAGAGACTGAGCCGACATATCATCTTGAGATTTACGAAGTCACCATAGGTGCCTCGTCGTCGACAGGAATGTCTCCTCCCATTGAAAGCGCATCGCCGGAAATCCTGAAATAAAATCAGAAATAATGCGAGCACCAGAATTTGAACCCTAGTGGGTTGGGGATACCACTATTCACCTAACGATCTCAATCACAGGATGATTAGCAAAACGTCACGTTTTTCTAAATAGCATGCTACACGTGTGAAGGTCGGCGGGTTGGAGTTGTTATTGTTTTCTGCTGCCCTAATTGGATTTTTTTTTAGGGGTGCTGCCCTAATTGGATGTCCGCTGGTAAAACCGTCTATAGTCGGCCTCAGCCCAGCCCATATAACGGCTGCGTCTGACCACCCGAGCCGACCTCTCGCCGTCGCCTTCCTCCTGGAACCCCCGGATCCTCCTCATCTTCCCCCCTTTCCCTCTTATCGTCGTCGAGATGTACCATCCCACGAGAGGCGGCGTCCGCGGCGGGCGAGATCGTAAGCCCCCCTAATTTCATATTAACTTTCTGACGACGCGGTTCTGCAGCGACCGTTAGGGTTTCGATGCAGGAGTTGGCGATCTGTTGTACCGGTTATCCCCAAACGGCCTGTTCTCCTACCCTGCGTTCGCGGGCCTGCTCTGGGCTGTTGGTTCCACTCGATATTTCGTTGGGGAGATGGGAATTGCCAAGGGATTGGGTTATTTTGTGCTACTGTGTTAATTTAAGAGGGTCGCGATGTAGACACATAGTTGTAGTACCTACAAGGACCATGTTGAAACAATAGAGAGGGGGATACTTTACCATGCTAAATTACCAGAACTTACGCTGCCCCCCCCCCCCCCCCCCCCCCCCCCCCCCATCCTATCATGTAGGACCTCATTTTCCAGGATTAGACATGATGTCACATAGTAGTATTTCACTATTCTGGCATCAGCATCCATCTAAGCGAACCTATGACCTTAAATAAATTTGTACAGGTTTCAAAAACTGTTGAGGTATACAATATGCACATGCACCAGTGTTTATTCTTCAAGCTGGTGGACAACACAAAAATGAAGACATTGACTTATGTTCATTATATTTCTATATCCTTTTTAGATGTTAGTTGCATCACTGGAATGGGCAAAGTCCCTGCTAATCAACAGTAAGAATAATTTACCAAAATAATTAGATTCTAGTTACAATTACGTCTGCGCTTCTGCCTGTGTTCTGGAACAGTTATAGCAGTATATAGCCTAGTGCTATTATGTTTTTACTTCACATATTAGGGGATAACTATGATTTACAACTAACCTGGCATTGTCAACTAGTTGTACCTTGCTTGCCTATTTAAATGGAACGATTGAAATAAAGTTTTAATGCCATGCCTCTAGTATTCTGCAGTGCATCACAAAAAACTGTTTTTTTCTTCTTAAAAACCCAAAGTACAAAATGTGAACCTAAAAGTCCAGATCACAACTCAGACGTGTATTCCATCAATAGTTATTGACTTATTGTCACTGATATTTCCATTTTCTAGCCTTCTATTATACTTATCATTATAACTTTGTTATTATATTGTGACATAAAATGGAGATCGATAGCTCAATACTTAGTATCTTGTCTTATTTATTCTCACAGAATTCAAATGGGATGATGTGAAGGTTGACAAGCACCGGGAGAATTACCTTGGTCATAGTGTTAAGGCTCCTGTTGGTAGATGGCAGAAAGGTAAGCGCCTCTCCCCCCCTCCCCTCCCCTTTCTTGCACTACGGATTTCTTATGTCACTGCCCTTTCCTAGTTTTGTGAATTTGATTCAAAACCTCATGTTTCTTGGTATAATTTCCTGCTGAACCCCGTTTGCACTTGTGAACTACTTAATATGCGATGAGCTCCCTGTTTGATGTGTGTGTAACTACGTATTCTTCTAGCAAAGGGCACATTAGTTATAACTTATAATAATCTCAAAGAATCCACATTGCTCTAGCAACTCATGTCCTGAAGTCGCTAATCAAATCATTGCTGACTGTCTGAGTTGTTATTATGTCTTTTTACAATTTCACTATTATGTTTTAGTGAGGCAAGTTTATTAGTGCACTATGATCAACTAGATTATAGGATCTGGCATAATGTAAAAAAGTCAGTCTGCATACCTACTGTGCTACTCGTATCTCTGAAAAAAAACCTGCTATCTGCTAGATCATCTCTATGGATTGGATACATTCTGGATACAATTAGGTTGAGCAATTACACAGTTCAACCTTCTAGTTCATAGGTATGGTGTGCCAGTTACATAGTAACATGTTTTTTTTACCATTTATTATGCTCTTGCGGTGGTAAAATATGAACACTAGCATTGGCATAACTGCCTTTTGATAGCAGCAAGTTCCTGATTGTGTCTTACGGTTGGGCTTGTGCATGTGGCTTCATGGGCTTGCACTTAAAGTAGGCTGAAATGGCAATGCATCTTGCATGGATTTCTTTAGTCTTGTGATTGACTGCGCAAATTGTCTGCTTTATAATATTGACACTCTGGCTATCTCTGCCAGGGAAGGACTTGTTGTGGTATACAAGGGATAAGCAATCTGACTCAGAAGACGCTATGAAGGAAGAAATTAGGAGAGTGAAAGAGGAGGAGGAACAGGCCATGCGCGAGGCACTTGGCTTAGCTCCCAAGCGTAGCAGTCGACCAAAGGGCAATCGTTTAGATAAGCATGAATACGCTGAGCTAATAAAGAGGGGATCTACCGCAGAGGATTTGGGAGCCGGCCATGCTGAAGCAGCACAAGTGCAAGGATTAGGTTTATACAAGTAGGTTTTCACACCAGAACAATTTATTTATGTTTTTTTAATTCCCTTGGAATGTGGTACTGTATATTAGTATAATATTTTATTGTCAATTTATCTAATTTAACGCACATATTATCTCCATGACTCCAGGGCTCCTCACAACGAGGAAGAACCAAGCTCTCTTAGTCCTGACCCTCCTGGAACGGAGCCTGAGCAGGTTGACTTTGCACCTGCAACGAAGCAGGAAGATTCTGAAGGTGATAGGAGGGGGAAAAGGCGGCGCGAAGAGAGGAGAGGGGACAGAGAAAAAGAGCGGAGGCGTGAAAAGCACTATGAGGGAAAAGAGAGGAAGCGAGACAAGTATGAGAGTAGACACGACTCGGAGGACAGGGAGAAGCGCCACCGCAAGGATAAGCAGAAGAGGAGGCATGATTCTGATTAACATAGCAGGCTAGCAGCGCTGCAACAGTATTGCTACTGTACCTTACTTGCATGTTTCATGACTTGGATGCTACTCTTGCTTGATAATGTAGTGTATGATTCAATTCTGCTGTCTATACCGTGCCCCTATTTCGCAGAAACACATGTGCAACTACGGATAGAATCGCATGACTTTGTTGTGCCTGTTGAAGATTGAAAAGATGGTGTTTCATGAAGAAGACTGAAATCATATCTGATGAATTTTAGTCGGCGCAAATTTTATAATTCCCTTGGTTACTTGTTCAATCAGTTAGTGAAGTTCTGCCCGGGTGCAGCAAAAATGAAAGACCCTTTGAATCAAATAAATTTTCTAGGACCTCTTTCTAAGTATTTGACATTATATTTGGAAAGCAGTTTTTTCATTGACTCAAACCTCTTGCAAGTTTTTTTTGTTTTCATTTGTTAATTAAACGTGCGTTGTAGCTGCATAAATATTCTAATGGTTCAACATTAATCGTATATATACCTTCGTTGTTGTGGGTTATTTTATTTTATCTTCTTGTGGGCTATTTTTACATGACAGCCTTTTTTTTTACAAAATCTGCATAGGAGTACTATTTGTCTGGGAAACACGTCCATCCAAGAGAATAAATAAATATACCTAGCTGCATGACTTCATGGGTACGATCTTTTCTGACAATGATCATCGTTGCGTTCAAATTTCCTGAGAAAGCCATGATTCCCAGTAGCAAAACTAACAACAGTTTTCAGATCAATGTACCCATTTATGTTCTTCAAGCATTGCCGTATGAGCTTCTCCAGTGGAGCAAGACATCGTGATAGAGATTCTAAGAGCACCTACAGCCCCGCGGATAGTGACCGGTCACATCTCAAATAATTATTTTCACAACTGGGTATCTCAAATTAGAAACCTCAAATCCATACTATTACATGCAACACAAATCTAATTTTAAGTGGAGCTCGCCCGGCTCTGCCGTGTCCATGTCCGGCGGTTGGCTACGCTTCTCCAAGTGTTGGTCCGGTCGCCAGCGAGGTAGAGTAGGACATGGGACACGAGCCGGCTCCCGGATTCAAGGCGCCGTCATCTCACAGGCCCTACTCTTCCTTGTCCGAGCCCGGAACCCTGACGGTACCGGTGGACGTCAGATCAATGATGGTCCATCCTGGGACGAGCCGGCGACATCCACCACGATGCGGTTGCAGCTCTCGGACTGGTGCACCACTGGGTGTGAGAGATCTCCAGTTTCGAGGTTCAACGATGTGTGGTTTTGTTCTGCTATCGTTGGTACAACCTGTTTTTCAGGATCACAAAACCCAAAGCTGATGATTATTTTAAATCCATCAATGTCAAGGCGGCGTACCACACCGACGAGCCTTTTATTTTGGCAAATCGAGCAACACAGATATTTTTCTTGGAAGTCACATTTGCATGTAGTGATGACTGGGTAGTATTGCAAAGGTTTGAGCAGAGGAATTCGTTTAATGAAGTTGCGCAACAAGATGATGCTTGCACTGTTCTTGATGTAGAAGATTCCACAGATGTTCGTAGTATCTTTGAGAACCATCACGTCAATAACGCTGGCGAAAAGATTCCCTATCAGGCTGTGGACGTACGAGAATTGATCAATAAGATGCTAACGTTCAAGGACATTGAGGATGAAGAAGAAGATGACACTGGGGGGAATTATGATTCAGACTGCTACACATGACGAAAATGTTGACACTGCTGACGCGGATGATGATTAGATTGTTTTTGTCGTATTTGCCTGTGAGAAGATAACTTTTTATCTACTATGTGAAATTGTTTTTGTTATGACAACTAAAACTTGATGAAGTTGTTGTTTAGTTTTCTTGCTGTGAAAACATCACTTATTATGTATGTTGATTTGTGTTTGTTAATTGTATGACGACTAAAACATGATGACATTATTGTTTAGTTGTACTCATATTTGGCTGTGAAACTTGTATTTGATGACATAGCTTGCTATTGAACTGCAATTTTCGCTACGTCTTCGAATGGGGACAAAACTGAACCGACAGGGCCTCTGCTAATTTATTTATTTATTAGCAAAAGGGCCTATGCTATTTATTTATTTATGAGCAAAAGGGGATACCCTCGATTTCCGTTAATAGAATCATTGGATGTTCACAACACTACGCCCAGCCTGCTAAACAGGTTTCATTCATTACTAGTTTCAGCAAAATGCTCATGTCATAGCCACTGAATACATCACGAGTGCTACATACACCGCAAATAAAGAGACAATCATCCAATGGAGCACAACGATTTTGCCCATTATCTTCGCAAGCTCTTTCATCTCCTCATTGCTGTCAAGGCCGTTCAACAGCTATTGCTTAGCCATGATCAGATGAACTGCATCTTTAACTTTCCGCTCTGCGTCTTCCTCTTCTGTCGTTCCTTCAGTTACTTGTCCAACACCCGAACCTGCTGGTATTAGGATTCCTCGGCTAACCAAATAATCAGCGTACTTCCATTCCCCCACATCAGCAACTTCTCAGAAATACAAATCGCACGAATTTTTCCTTTTCTGCACGAATCAAATTGGAAGATTATCAACCAAACTATTAAAAATCAGCAACTGAAAGCAAGCGAACAAAACTTAAACATATTATTACCCCATGATTCAGGCATTTGTAGAAGACTCGGTCAGGGTTGAGGATTGTAGTTGAGACGCGACGGATGACTCTGCGTGATTTGCAGCAGTGGCATCACACCAACGGCATCGGGTTGCGATGAGCAACCGGCTGTGGTGAGTGTGCCGACGGGGGTGTGATGAGACCCACAGGTGATGGTACGGGTGGCGACTTGGCGCATATCTGGCTGTTGCCTGCTAAAGAGCGGGTGGACGAGCCGCCAGAGGACATGGTTGCTGTGGCCAGACCTTCTGATGCTAGGCAGAGTAAATAGAGAAGAGAAGAAGCGAAAGTTGGATATGTCAGTTTCATTACTTGTAGAGTAGCATAACACTATATATAGTCATAGTCCAGGTTTGGATTCGAACCAGCTATAAGACGACGTTTCTCTTTTTTCTAAAACTCATAAATGTCTCTTTAATGGTACACTAGCTTGTTCTGTATGCCTTCTCAAGTCTTTGATTTCCGAGAATGTTATGTGGCGAACGTTCCCTGGGAGGAGGACAGCAAACGAAGGCATTTCGCAGTTTTAGTTGCGAAGCAGGATCAAACGGGGGCAGTTTCGGGAATGTTATCTGATGAACGAGCCCAGTTTTTCTTCTCTTCCTACTAGCAAGAGGCCCATGCGTTGCATGGAACATCAAGATGCATTTATATGAGTTGTTTATCTTGTGGAAGACAAATATGAACGAGCGAAGGCCATATTTGCAAATGTGGAGAGGGGTGCGGGTATCTTTTTGCAAAATTGTCATAGTTTGTTTTCTATCCATCAGATATAGATCGGGCGGTCTATATTGCAGGATGGCAGACACACCATCATCACCAACTCATTTTTATGAGTAGATGGAGAAATAAAAGTATGCTACGTGGTGTCGGCTTAGTCAACAAACGATTGTGCCAACCTTGACCGTTGGATTAACATTCAATGTGTGTCGTGTTTCTTCAATCTCTTCTTCCTCCAGCCTCCAAAGCCAAACCAGCGCCGACGAGACCGCCTGCTCCTACCTCCCACGGCTGGCTGTGCTGCGGCGCACGCATCGCGGCCACATCACACCCTAAAACTCCGCGCATCTTCCCCAGCTCCCGTTGGTTCCTGTCCGAGGCCTCACCATCGTCCCCCGCCTTGGTTCGCTCATCACGGCGCCACCCTCCGGTGTTGTCAACATGATCAACAACCAAGAGGAATAAGGAGATGACTGTACATGGTGAGGATGACAGTAGGGACTCACCAGGATCATGGCAGTAGGCAAGCAAGTGCCTCCTTTATTACAAGAAAAAAATGGTTCCTCCTGACGGTTTCCTGACATCTGGATCGCACACCACTATCAACGTAGTCAATAAGCGAGATAACTGCACAAAGAGCGGCTGACACCCGGGACCCAGCAGCTCGTGCAGTATTTTTTTGTTTCGGGACGGAGCAGGGTATCAACTGGGTTGTGCGGGAGCTGTGGCCCGTCTAGCCCAGACTTTTATTTCATATATTTACCACATGACCAGCTTGAGTTTTTTTCTTTCTAAAAATGGCTAGCCCAGCTATTTATGTTTTGTAGAATAACCAACGGAGGCCTACTTGCTTTTCTATGCCCTGTTGGGTCAGAAATCTTTCAAGATGAGGAGGGATGCATTCGGCTTGCCCAAAAAATGGGCTATAAGTAATAAGAAATGGGCAAAAAATATAGCAAACAGGCAGTTAGTTTCAAATTACTTTTTTCTTTCGGATTTTGATATTTTAAATTTCATTATTTTGTGCGGGTAAAATTTTATTGGATTTTAAATTAAGGTATGTTTAATTTTTAATTAATTTGAATCTGGCTAGAAATTTCGGGCTGTATGCTGTTTGGGACAGATTTGGAGGCTGACTTGTGGGTCTACTAGGTTGATGTGTACGAAAGGTGTTGTCAACTTAGTCCACAAATGATTCTAGTAGCAGTGACCATTGGATGTTAATCCAACGACCGTGCTGCTTCTTCAATATCTGATGTTGTTGCTCCAGCCGCCCAAACCAGCGCCGGTGGGACCGCCTGCTCCTGCCTCCCATGGCCGGCTGTGCTGCCGCGCAGGCCGCACTGCCCCACCCTACTTCATCGTTGGCCAGGCCATTCCTCTACTCAACCACATCTCCTATTATTTTTCGGCGATGGAAGCCGAACCAGTAAACCCTCGTACTCCCCACCGCATGGGCAACCACAGCCGAGTCTTCCTCGGCCCCGGGTCGTTCCCTTCCTAGGCCTCGCCTTCGTCCATCGCCCTGGTGCTATCGGCGCGGCATGGTCAACGTGGTCATCGAATAACATCCATCGGAAGAGGACTGTACATGGAGAGGCTGATAGCTAGGTCCACGGACACACTCAAGGAAGTGCCTCCTTATTACGTGCAAAATAATGATTCCTCCACCTAATAGCAGGGACCCACCGGAAGGGCCTCTGTATTTTGCGAAAAAATGTCCCCCCCCCCCCCCGCCGAAAGCTCGGACTCACTGATACGTCCATTTTGCATCATGTTTTCTTACTGTTATTTATAATATTTTTATCCATAATAATGCTTTTTGGAGTACTTATAATGCCTTTTCTCTCATAATTTGCAAGGTGCACACCAAGAGGGAGAATTCCGGCAGCTGGAAATCTGGACCTGAAAAAGCTACGTCAGGCTACCTATTCTGCACAACTCCAAATGAGCTGAAACTTCACGGGGAATTTTTATGGAATATATAAGAATTATTGGAGCAAATAACTACCAGAGAGGGCCACCAGGTGGGCACAACCGACGCAGGCGCGCCAGGGCCCCCTGGCGCGCCCTGGGGGGTTGTGGCCTCCTTGGCCCACCTCAGGTGCCCATCTTTTGGTATATAAGGCATTTTGACCTAGAAAAATAAAATAAGAGGAGGACTTTCAGGACGAAGCACCTCCGCCTCGAGGCGGAACATGGGCAGGAGCACTTTTGCCCTCCGGCGGGGCGATTCCGCTGGGGGAACTTCCCTCCTGGAGGGGGAAATCATCGTCATCATCATCACCAATAACTCTCCCATCTTGGGGAGGGCAATCTCCATCAATATCTTCAATAGCACCATCTCTCAAACCCTAGTTCATCTCTTGTGTTCATTCTTGTTACCAGAACTATAGATTGGTACTTGTGGGTGACTAGTAGTGTTGATTACATCTTGTAGTTGATTACTATATGGTTCATTTGGTGGAAGATTATATGTTCAAATCCAATAGGCTATTTAATACCCCTATGATCTTGAGCATGATTATTATTTGTGAGTAGTTACCTTTGTTCTTGAGGTCACGCAAGAAATCATGTTGCAAGTAATCATGTGAATTTGATATGTGTTCGATATTTTGATAGTATGTATATTGTGATTCCCTTAGTGGTTTCATGTGGAAGTCGACTACATGACACTTCATCATATTTGGGCCTAAGAGAATGCATTGTGGAGTAGAAATTAGATGATGGGTTGCGAGAGTGACAGAAGCTTAAACCCCAGTTTATGCGCTATTCCATAAGGGACCGATTGGATCTAAAAGTTTAATATTATGGTTAGAATTTATTCTTAATACTTTTCTTGTAGTTGCGGATGCTTGCGCGCGCGCGGGGGGGGGGGGGGGGGGTAGGAGGTTTGTTCAAGTAAGAACATTACCTAAGCACTGGTCCACCCACATATCAAATTATCAAAGTAGCGAACACAAATTAAACCAACATGATGAAAGTGACTAGATGAAATTCCTGTGTACCCTCAAGAATGCTTTGCTTATCATAAGAGACCGTTTTGGCCTGTCCTTTGCCTCAAAAGGATTGGGCTACCTTGCTGCACTTTTGTTACTATTATCGTTACTTGCTCGTTACAAATTATCTTGCTATCAAACTACTCCGCTACTTACAATTTCAGCACTTGCAGACATTACCTTACTAAAAACCACTTGTCATTTCCTTCTGTTCCTCGTTGGGTTCGACACTCTTACTTATTGAAAAGAGCTACAATTGATCCCCTATACTTTTGGATCATCAAGGATATTTTCTGGCGCCGTTGCCGGGGAGTGAAGCGCCTTTGGTAAGTGGAATTCGGTAAGGTAACATTTATATAGTGTGCTGAAATTTATTGTCACTTGTTACTATGGAAAACAATCCTTTGAGGGGTTTGTTCGGGGTATCTTCACCTCGTCTGGAACCACAATTAGCTACCCCTCAACCTAGTGCACCTACTGAAAATATTGAATATGAAATTCCTTCAGGTATGATAGAACACACTACTGCAGGATGCTGCTAACGTGACACTACGATCAGAGACCCTTCGAGAAACTGTGTGCGATGCAATAATCGCAAACGGTGCTGTATGAAAACCGTCAGAAATGTATAAAACATTTGCGATGACGGATGCATAAAACACGGTTTAGGTTTTAGTTGCGTGTGCGATGAAGGGCATACGGTTCAGTTCAATTAACTGTTTGTGATGAGGAGGAACAAAAGAAACGGGCAGCCAGATGAAGGCGTGTGCGGTACACATCATACGGTTCACTCGGATGAACTGTTTGTGATTAGGCAACACAAAAGAAATGGTCAGCCAGATCAAGGTGTGTGTGATTGAGGGCATACGCTTCAGAAGGATTAACTGTTTGCGATTAGGCAACAGAACAGAAACGGGTCAGCCAGATCAAAGTGTCTGCGATTGATGGCATACACTTCACATGGATGAACTGTTTGCGATTGGCCACAACAAACTAAAACAGTTAGATAGATCAACGTGTGTGTGCTAGACGGGCAGACACATTCTAATTAAAAGAACTATGCGCGATGGTGCTGACATTGCCTATTGCGGTGCACCCTATGGTGCAAACGCCACGTACGTGGCCGAGAAGGCGTACGTGCCCACGTTACGCCTTCCGGGAATAGTGCCGCACTTATAACCATTAGTAAATTTTGAGCATGCGTACCGTCACATTCCAAATTGCAAACTTGTTCACACCGATCAAAACCTAAACGGTTTCCCACTTAGGAGCGTATTACTATGCGGTTATAAATACTTCTCCTCCAAGATGACTGCACATTCCTCCTCAACTCCTCATCCACAAAAAGTCAAAAACATACAAGTCATTCATCATCGTTCCCTTGTGTCCGCCATGGCCAGCATGAGTTCTGGGTCGAGAGATTGCCACCAGGGAGAGGCGAGCCTGGAAGCGGGAGCACGAGAGATGTTCTGCCTTGCCACAAAAGTAGCCAACATGTCCCGCCGCACGGCCATAGCAGCACAGAGGTCCCGCCGCGCTGCCTAAGCAGCATGGAGGACCCGCCGCGCCGTCCATGCAGCAAACTGGTCCGACCGTGCTGTGGAAGCAGAAGACATGTCCCACCGTGCCGCGAATGCAGCAGAGATGTCCTCCCACGCTGCAGCGGCTTGGGAAATTGCCTCACGGGCAGACGAGGACTCTTACAGGTGCATGCGTGCCCTCGTCCTCAGGCAGATGGATCAGATCTCCAGGTGGGCGAGGTTGCAGGATGACCTGCAAGCCTCGTTTGAACATTCTACTGACGTCATCCGGCAACTAAATAAGAACAATGCGAAGCTCCAGGCCGAGCATGACCTGCTGAGGGCGAAGATCGTCGGAAGTGTGGAGCAGTAGGAGTAGACCACTACCTTGTTGAAGAGGAACGACGTCATCGTCGAGAAAATTACGGACGAGAATGCCATGCTGCGCATCAAGCGCAGAAGGCTAGTGGAGGAATCCGTGGATGCTCTCAACCAGCATGTTGAGGACAAGAAAGAGCTTGTCGCCGCCCTCCGCGGAGACTAGTTCCTGTTGTGGCTTCCTTCTTCTTTTGCCCTTGTGTATATCGGGCGTTGCCGCATGTGGCTTTTTTCAATTATGTTTATAAATATGTAAGACAATTATTATCCAATGTCATCGTCCTTATATTCATCATGCTTGCTATAAGTCGCAGACGATGCCATATAGGTCCGTCGGATCTTACATCAAGATCCGTGCAAAACTTTCTTTTAGGATTTTCATTTTTCTCTCTTAAATCTCAGTCCAGTGAGACATATAGTCACGCCGTAGAACAGGTGCTCGGGCGCCATTAATGGAGACGTTGGGAGGGAGGTGCGCGGTGGGTAGGGGTCAAAAGGGCTCTCCTCCCGATGAGCACGCGCAGGGGTCTGATCACACGCCTCCCGTACTCAAATAGCTACCTCGCACGACACCTCCTAGCAAATAAAAAAGGGGATGCGTGGCCGCACATAATTGGTAAATTGAACGCCCATGATTTCAATAATACTTGCGTTTCCGATTTGTAATGTGACAACACTTGTTCCAAAATGACTTTGTTAATTGTCAATGTGTGCGCCTTCGCAAATCAGGCAGAAAAATTACCACAGCATGTTGGTGCCATGTCATGAGACCATGCCAAGTTTCATGATTTTCAGGCGTGTTTTGGAATTACAGGAATTAAAAAACCAAGTTTCTCAATCTTTCCGGCCGAGCCACGATGCCCAGATGTTTGAATTTCACTCCCATCTCTTGCATAGGACCTAAAAATTCGCCCAAGGACACACATGTGATTTTTCAAACAACTTTGATGCACTAGAGCATGTGCTTGTAGTTCAAATTTGAATTATGCACATCAAATGCCCATCAACGCAATTAATGTATAAAAAAGGCCAAACGAACCTAGAATAATTCCAAAATTTAGCACAGTACTTCTATTTGGTCTAATTTGGTTGTGTAAAAAAATTAAGGCGGGAGAAGGCAGTGTACGTATGCCATTTCGCACATGGAGGTGACACGTTCCCTCTCGAAACCACGAGCCTTCTTCAGGGAAGCTCCGGTTTGCCAGAAGCTTACACCAAAGCTTGTCCCAATTCGGGCAAAAAATTACCGCAACATGTTGGTGCCATGTCATGACACCATGCCAAGTTTCATGATTTTCGGGCGTGTTTTGGAATTACAGGAATTGAAAAACCAACTTTCTCAATCTTTCCAGCCGAGCCACGACACCCAGATGTTTGAATTTCACTCCCATCTCTTGCATGGGACCTAGAAATTCACCCAAGGACACACATGTGATTTTTAAACAACTTTGGTGCACTCGAGCATGTGCTTGTAGTTCAAATTTGAATTATACACATTAAATGCCCATAAACTCAATTAATGTATAAAAAAGGCGAAACGAGCCTCGAATAATTCCAAAATTTTGCACGGTACTTCTATTTGGTCTAATCTGGCTGTGTAAAAAAATTAAGGCGGGAGAAGGCAGTGTACGTATGTCGTTTCGCACACGGAGCTGACACGTTCCCTCTCGGAACCACAAGCCTTCTTGAGGGAAACTCCGGTTTGCAAGAAGTTTACACCAAAGCTTGTCCCAATTCGGCCAAAAAAATTACCACAGCATGTTGGTGCCATATCATGACACCATGCCAAGTTTCATGATTTTCAGACGTGTTTTGGAATTACAGGAATTAAAAAACCAAGTTTCTCAATCTTTCCGGCCGAGCCACGACGCCCAGATGTTTGAATTTCACTCCAATCTCTTGCATGGGACCTAGAAATTCTCCCAAGGACACACATGCGATTTTTCAAACAACTTTGGTGCACTGGAGCCTTTGCTTGTAGTTCAATATTGAATTATGCACATTAAATGCCCATAAACTCAAATAATGTATAAAAAAGGCGAAACGAGCCTGAAATAATTCCAAAATTTTGCATGGTACTTCTATTTGGTCGAATGTGGCTGTGTAAAAAAATTAAGGCGGGAGAAGGCAGTGTACGTATGTCGTTTCGCACACGGAGGTGACACATTCCCTCTCGGAATCACGAGCCTTCTTGAGGGAAGCTCTGGTTTGCAAGAAGCTTACACCCAAGCTTGTCCCAATTCGGCCAAAAAAATTACTGCAACATGTTCGTGCCATGTCATGACACCATGCCAAGTTTCATGATTTTCAGGCGTGTTTTGGAATTACAGGAATTAAAAAACCAAGTTTCTCAATCTTTCCGGCCGAGCCACGACGTCCAGATGTTTGAATTTCAGTCCCATCTCTTGCATGGGACCTAGAAATTCACCCAAGGACACACATGTGATTTTTCAAACAACTTTGGTGCACTGGAGCCTGTGCTTGTAGTTCAAATTTGAATTATGCACATTAAATGCCCAGAAACTCAATTAATATATAAAAGGCCAAACGAACATGGAATAATTCCAAAATTTAGCACGATAATTCTATTTGGTCTAATCTGGCTGTGTAAAAAAATTAAGGCGGGAGAAGGCAGTGTATGTATGTCGTTTCGCACACGGAGGTGACATGTTCCCTCTCGGAATCACGAGCTTCTCGAGGGAAGCTCCGGTTTGCAAGAAGCCTACACCAAAGCTTGTCCCAATTCGGCCAAAAAAATTACCGCAGCATGTTGGTGCCATGTCATGAGACCATGCCAAGTTTCATGATTTTAAGGCGTGTTTTGGAATTACAGGAATTAAAAACCAATTTTCTCAATCTTTCCGGCCGAGCCACGACACCCAGATGTTTGAATTTCACTCCCATCTCTTGCATGGGACCTAGAAATTCACCCAAGGACACACATGTGATTTTTCAAACAACTTTGGTGCACTGGAGCACGTGCTTGTAGTTCAAATTTGAATTATACACATTAAATGCGCATAAACTCAATTAATGTATAAAAAGGCCAAACAAACATGGAATAATTCCAAAATTTAGCATGATACTACTATTTGTCTAATCTGCCCGTGTTAAAAAATTAAGGCAGGAGAAAGCAGTGTACGTATGCCGTTTCGCACACAGAGGTGACACATTCCCTCTCGGAACCAGGAGCCTTCTTGAGGGAAGCTCCGGTTTGCAAGAAGCTTACACCAAAGCTTGCCCCAATTCGGCCAAAAAAATTACTGCAGCATGTTGGTGCCATGTCATGACACCATGCCAAGTTTCATGATTTTCAGCCGTGTTTTGGATTTACAGGAATTAAAAAACCAAGTTTCTCAATCATTCCGGCCGAGCCACGACACCAAGATGTTCGAATTTTATTCCCGTTTCTTGCATGGGACCTATAAATTCACCAAAGACACACATGTGATTTTTTAGCAAACTTTGGTGCATTGGAGCATGTGCTTGTAGTTCAAATTTGAATTATGCACATTAAATGCCCAGAAACTCAATTAATGCATAAAAATGCCAAACGAACCCGGAATAATTCCAAATTTAAACACGACACTCATGTACTAGTTGCATGTTCACCGTACGTAAATGTTCTAGCAATTCAAACACCATCCTTTCCCTTCGTAACACCATTTTGTCTTTCAAAACATAATGAAAAAAATCAGGTATACCACAAACAGTTTACTAGAAAGAATCGTGCGGGATGCGATATAAAATATCTTGGCGCATCATCTTGTCTAGCTTACGTAGGAAGCTTCGTTGTTTACAGTCCACTGCCCCCGCTTGAACCACACTTGCGCGCCAGTTTCTCGCGGCACCGAGCGAATTTTTTTTGCCACCGCGGAAATATCTATCTCCCCGTCCCCTCCCTCCTACCAAAATCCACATTTCTACTGTTCCTCCTTGCTTTCCAAGTTCAAACCTTCACTGCTGCTTACTGGCAGCTCAGCCTCCTCGCCGGCGACCCTTCTTCTTGCAGCGCCGCCTCCTCACCGGCTACCCTTCTTCTTGCAGCGTCGCCTCCTCGCTGGCGACCCTTCTTCTTGCAGCGCCGTGTCCTCGCCGGCGACCCTTCTTCTTGCTGCACGGCCTCCTTGCCACCGACCCTTCTTCTTGCTACGCAGCCTCGTCGATATGGTCAGGTAATCCACACCCCACCCACACCATCCTCCTCCTTTCCCATCCCACATGCCCCGATTGACGGAGCGACACCTTCCACCGAAATCACTGCCCCCCTCCTCCAATTAAGCGCCGCCCACAGCCATTTTACATGCAGTATAACATGGAGCTGAGTAGCATGCGGCCGCATGCGCGAACGAGGTCGCTATGGCTGACATGCGTGTCGACCTCCAGATCTTGGAGGAGCACCTCGTCTTCTAGGCCACCGTCGACAACGCTGCGGGTTGTCTACTTTAAAATACAGTTCATGATGTTTTCTCGAGGCCACTGCCAATGCCTTCTAGTGACTTGTCCTCTGTAATGTTAATATGCAATCTGATGTTCAGTTAATAGTTTGGTCCTCTGAAATGTAATGTTCAGTTAACACTTTGTTCCAACAATTCTACATTTCGTAGTACTATTCTCAAGCATTCTTTGTTTTGTTAACTGTCTTATCTTCTAGTACATGTTTCTATTCTGCAATGTCGTGCTCAGTTAACTATTTTGGTTCATTTGGTCTGCTGTCCATTTAACTGTTTGGTTCAGTTCTGCAATTTGATTTTCATTTGTTGTGGGTACAATTTTGTATTGTTATGCATGTGGCACCAATCAAATTTGGCTGTACTCAATACATATTCTACTAATAGTATGTCAACTCTCAGTTAACCTGATCAAGATCTTCCTTATGTGTGTTGCAGGGAAACAATGGGAGACACTACGGTTTACCATCAAGGTTTGTTCAAGCAGGGTCCTTTGGCTAATAGCACATTATTATGCAGTTGCAGGAATCATTCCAATATTTAGGTTTCTTACAATTTGGTCTTGCACATGTAGGTCCTGTTGTCAGAGGCTTAGACCCACTGTTTGACCCATTTTGCATATGGGGAAATAAGATGTCCATGAATATCAATCAAGTCAAGAAACTCAGAAAGATTGTTAGGATGAAGAAACTTGCGACGAATAACAACAAGATCTTTGTTTGCACAATGAAGAAGACATCAATCAACTATAGGATGGTACCAACTCTTTTACCTTGTTTTTACCCCTTGCACCATTTCAAAATTTACAACAACTATTTATGCATAGCTTTGTTTTCAGTACTTTTCAACGCAGTTCACCGATGATTACCTCTCAAACCACATGCATGGTCAAGAGGCGAGGAAGGTATTCATTCAACACCCACGGTACAATACTGAAGTCTTGCTAAAGAGGACGAAGGTTGGGCGGGCAATTATCCATAGCCACTGGCCTAAAGTTGCAAGGACATTCAACATCACTGAAGGCTCAATATTTGTCTTCCGCTTCTGTAGTTTTCCCAGATGAGATTCATCTGTCTATTTACCGTGTATGATGCTACTTTCCAAAGGTTTTTGTGAAACTTGATGCTGTTGTGTAATGGCATAACTGAGTGCCGAAGCTATATAATGTAAGTCGATTATGAAATCCTGGTTGCTTTTATACGGATATGAAATATCTGGCATGTTTTATAAGAAATATTAGTTTGATTAGTACATGGATTATCAATAATAGGCCAATTACCCTGCTTATTGGGGTTTTCTATTTCCAATGGTTACTCAGATAGCACCGTGGGCGATGAACTCAAACAACCCGCACGCTTTCTAGAAAGTAGGCGTGTTCAATCAACTAACAATCACACACGGCTTCCGGCAGCGAACTGCTTGCGTTGGGCCACCTTGCACAAACGTTTCCACACAAAGAATTGTGTGGGATGTACATACTGTTGGGGAACGTAGTAATTTCAAAAACTTTCCTACGCACACGCAGGATCATGGTGATGCATAGCAACGAGAGGGGGGAGTGTTGTCTACGTACCCTCGTAGACCGTAAGTGGAAGTGTTTATCAATGCTGTTGATGTAGTCGCACACCTTCACGATCCGTCCCGATCAAGTACCGAACGTACGGCACCTCCGCGTTCAGCACACGTTCAGCTCGATGACGTCCTCGCCTTCTCAATCCAGCAAGAGGGGCGAAGTAGTAGATGAGTTCCGGCAGCACGACGGCGTGGTGATGGTGTTGGTGAAGAACAATCTTCGCAGGGCTTCGCCTAAGCGCTACGGAAACTATGATGGAGGATAAACTAGAGGGGACGGGGTTGCCGACACACAGCTTGGTGTTTCTTGATGTGTCTTGGGTGCTAGACCCACCCCTCTATTTATATGTTGAGCCTTGGGGTCGAAACTTGGATTAAAAGCCTCCACAAAGTCGGTTTCACCCGAAAGGCAAGAGTCCTTCTCGGACTCCAGGGCCAGACGCCAGGGTTCCCGGTGTCTGGACCCACACGCCAGGGACCCAGGCATCTGGCCCCTGGACTCGGCAAAACTTCCTTTTGCGCTTTCCAAAAACCTTGTGGGCTTTCCCCTTTGGCCCAAATAAAGTGTTCTCGTACCGAAACATTTTGGGAAACATCCGGAACCCCTTCCGGTGAATTTTGGAACCCTTCCGGAGACCAAACACTATTATCCCATATATCAAACTTTATCTCCGGACCATTCCGGAGTTCCTCGTCATGTCCGTGATCTTATCCGGAACTCCGAACAACATTCGGTTACCAACATTAATAACTCATAAATACTATATCGTCAACGAACATTAAGCGTGCAGACCCTACAGGTTCGAGAACTATGTAGACATGACTGAGACACTTCTCTAGTCAATAACCAATAGCGGAACCTAGATGCCCATGTTGGCTCCTACATATTCTACGAAGATCTTTATCGGTCGAACCGCATACCAACATACGTTGTTCCCTTTGTCATCGGTATGTTACTTGCCCGAGATTCGATCGTCAGTATCTCAATACCTAGTTCAATCTCGTTATCGGCAAGTCTCTTTGCTCATTCCGTCATACATCATCCCGCAACTAACTCATTAGTTACAATGCTTGCAAGGCTTATAGTGATGTGCATTACAGAGTGGGCCCAGAGATACCTCTCCGACAATCGGAGTGACAAATCCTAATCTCGAAATACGCCAACTCAACAAGTACCTTTGGAGACACCTGTAGAGCACCTTTATAATCTCCCAGTTATGTTGTGAAGTTTGGTAGCACACAAAGTGTTCCTCCGGTAAACGGGAGTTGCATAATCTCATAGTCATAGGAACATGTATAAGTCATGAAGAAAGCAATAGCAACATACTAAACGATCAAGTGCTAAGCTAACGGAATGGGTCAAGTCAATCACATCATTCTCCTAATATGTGATCCCTTTAATCAAATGACAACTCATGTCTATGGTTAGTAAACTTAACCTTCTTTGATTAACGAACTAGTCAAGTAGAGGCATACTAGTGACATTGTGTTTGTCTATGTATTCACACATATATTATGTTTCCGGTTAATACAATTCTACCATGAATAATAAACATTTATCATGAAATAAGGAAATAAATAATAACTTTATTATTACCTCTAGGGCATATTTCCTTCAGTCTCACACTTGCACTAGAGTCAATAATCTAGTTCACATCGCCATGTGATTTAACACCAACAGTTCACATCACCATGTGATTAACACCCATAGTTCACATCGTCATGTGACTAACACACAAAGGGTTTACTAGAGTCAATAATCTAGTTCACATCGCTATGTGATTAACACCCAAAGAGTACTAAGGTGTGATCATGTTTTGCTTGTGAGAGAAGTTTAGTCTACGGGTCTGCCACATTCAGATCCGTATGTATTTTGCAAATTTCTATGTCAACAATGCTCTGCACGGAGCTACTCTAGCTAATTGCTCCCACTTTCAAAATGTATCCAGATTGAGACTTGGAGTCATCTGGATCAGTGTCAAAATTTGCATCGACGTAACCCTTTACGACGAACCTTTTGTCACCTCCATAATCGAGAAACATATCCTTATTCCACTAAGGATAATTTTGACCGCTATCCAGTGATCTACTCCTAGATCACTATTGTACTCCCTTGCTTAACTCAGTGTAGGGTATACAATAGATCTGGTACACAGCATGACATACTTTATAGAAACTATGGCTGAGGCATAGGGAATGACTTTCATTCTCTTTCTATCTTCTGCCGTGGTCGTGCTTTGAGTCTTACTCAATTTCACACTTTGTAACACAGGTAAGATCTCTTTCTTTGACCGTTCCATTTTGAACTACTTCAAAATCTTGTCAAGGTATGTACTCATTGAAAAAACTTATCAAGCGTCTTGATCTATCTCTATAGATCTTGATGCTCAATATGTAAGTAGCTTCATCGAGGTCTTTATTTGAAAAACTCCTTTAAAAAACTCCTTTATGCTTTCCAGAAAATTCTACATTATTTCCGATTAACAATATGTAATTCACACATTCTTACCAGAAATGCCATAGTGCTCCCACTCACTTTCTTGTAAATACAGGCTTCACCGCAAGTCTGTATAAAACCATATGCTTTGATCACACTATCAAAACGTTTATTCCAACTCCGAGATGCTTGCACCAGTCCATTGATGGATCGCTGGTGCTTGCTCACTTTGCTAGCACCTTTAGGACCGACAAAACCTTCAGGTTGCATCATATACAACTCTTCTTCCAGAAATCCATTCAGGAATGCAGTCTTTACATCCATTTGCCAAATTTCATAACCATAAAATGCGGCAATTGCTAACATGATTCGGACGGACTTAAGCATCGATGCGAGTGAGAAAATCTCATCGTAGTCAACACCTTGAACTTGTCGAAAACATTTTGTGACAATTCGAGCTTTGTAGATAGCAACACTACTATCAGCGTCCGTCTTCCTCTTGAAGATCCATTTATTTTATATGGCTTGCCGACCATCGGGCAAGTCAACCAAAGTCCACACTTTGTTCTCATACATGGATCCCATCTCAGATTTCATGGCCTCAAGCCATTTCATGGAATCTGGGGTCATCATCACTTCCTCATAGTTCGTAGGTTCGTCATGGTCAATTAACATGACCTCCAGAACGGGATTACTGTACCACTCTGGTGCGGTCTCACTCTGGTTGTCCTACGAGGTTCGGTAGTAACTTGATCTGAAGTTACATGATCATCATCATTAGCTTCCTCACTAATTGGTGTAGGAGTCACAGAAACAAATTTCTGTGATGAACTACTTTCCAATAAGGGAGCAGGTACAGTTACCTCATCAAGTTCTACTTTCCTCCCACTCACTTCTTTCGAGAGAAACTCCTTCTCTAGAAAAGATCCATTCTCAGCAACAAATATCTTGCCTTCAGATCTGTGATAGAAGGTGTACCCAACAGTTACTTTTGGGTATCCTATGAAGACGCACTTCTCCGACTTGGGTTTGAGCTTATTAAGATGAAACTTTTTCACATAAGCATCGCAACCCCAAACTTTAAGAAACGACAACTTAGGTTTCTTGCTAAACCACAATTCATATGGTGTCATCTCAACGGATTTAGATGGTGCCCTTTTTAATGTGAATGCAGCTGTCTCTAATGCATAACCCCAAAATGATAGTGGTAAATCGGTAAGAGACATTATAGATTGCACTATATCGAATAAAGTACGGTTATGATGTTTGGACACACCATTACGCTGTGGTGTTCTAGGTGGCATGAGTTTGTGAAACTATTCCACATTGTTTTAATTGAAGACCAAACTCATAACTCAAATATTCGCCTCTGCGATCAGATCGTAGAAACTTTATTTTCTTGTTACGATGATTTTCCACTTCACTCTGAAATTTCTTTAAACTTTTCAAATGTTTCAGACTTATGTTTCTTCAAGTAGATATACCCATATATGCTCAAATCATCTGTGAAGGTCAGAAAATAACGATACCCATCGCGAGCCTCAACACTCATCGGACTGCATACATCAGTATGTATTATTTCCAACAAGTTTGTTGCTCGCTCCATTGTTCCAGATAACGGAGTCTTAGTCATCTTGCCCATGAGGCATGGTTCGCAAGCATCAACTGATTCATAATCAAGTGATTCCAAAAGCCCATCAGCATGGAGTTTCTTCATGCACTTTACACCAATATGACCCAAACGGCAGTGCCACAAATAAGTTGCACTATCATTATTAACTTTGCATCTTTTGGCTTCAATATTATGAATATGTGTATCACTATGATCGAGATCCAACAAACCAATTTCATTGGGTGTATAACCATAGAAGGTTTTATTCATGTAAACAGAACAACAATTATTCTCTAACTTAAATGAATAATAGTATTGCAATAAACATGATCAAATCATATTAATGCTCAACACAAACACCAAATAACATTTATTTAGGTTCAACACTAATCCCGAAGGTATAGGGAGTGTGCGATGATGAACATATCATTCTTGGAACTACTTCCAACACACATCGTCACTTCACCCTTAACTAGTTTCTGTTCATTCTGCAACTCCCGTTTCGAGTTACTACTCTTAGCAACTGAACCAGTATCAAATACCGAGGGGTTTGCTACAAACACTAGTAAAGTACACATCAATAACATGTATATCAAATATACCTTTGTTCACTATGCCATCCTTCTTATCCGCCAAGTATCTAGGGCAGTTCCACTTCTAGTGACCATTTCCTTTGTAGTAGTAGCACTCAGTTCCAGGCTTGGGTCTAGCTTTGGGCTTCTTCATGGGAGCAACAATTGAAGTTCCCTTTCATTCCCTTTGCCCTTTTCTTGAAACTAGTGGTCTTGTTAACCATCAACACTTGATTCTATTTCCTGATTTCTACCTTCGCCGATTTGAGCATCGCGAAGAGCATGGGAATTAATTTAGTCATCCCTTGCATATTATAGTTCATCACAAAGTTCCAGTAACTTGGTGATAGTGACTAGAGAACTTTGTCAATCACCTTTTTATCTGGAAGATTAACTCCCACTTGATTCAAGCGATTGTAGTACTCAGATAATCTGAGCACATGCTCATTGGTTTAGCTATTCTCCTCCATCTTGTAGGAAAAGTACTGTCAGAGGTCTCATACCTCTCGACACGAGCATGAGTATGAAATACCAATTTCAACTCTCAGAACATCTTATATGTTCCGTGGCGTTCGGTTCTAAGCCGTAAAGCATGGTGCACTAAACTATTAAGTAGTCATCATACCGAGCTTTGTCAAACGTTCATAACGTGTGCATCTGCTCCTGCAATAGGTCTGTCACCTAGCGGTGCATCAAAGACATAATTCTTCTATGCAGCAATGAGGATAATCCTCAGATCACGGATCCAATCCGTATCATTGCTACTAACATATTTCAACTTTATTTTCTCTAGGAACATATCAAAAATAAATGGGGAGCTACATCGCAAGCTATTGATCTACAACATAGATATGCAAATACTATCATGACTAAGTTCATGATAAATTAAAGTTCAATTAATCATATTACTTAAGAACTCCCACTTAGATAGACATCCCTCTAGTCATCTAAATGATCACGTGATCCAAATCAACTAAACCATGTCCGATCATCACGTGAGATGGAGTGGTTTTCAATGGTGAACATCACTATGTTGATCATATATACTATATGATTCACGCTCGACCTTTCGGTCTCCAGTGTTCCGAGGCCATATCTGCATATGCTAGGCTCGTCAAGTTTAACCTGAGTATTCTGCGTGTGCAAAACTGGCTTGCACCCGTTGTAGATGAACGTAGAGCTTATCACACCCGATCATCACGTGGTGTCTTGGCACGATGAACTTTGGCAATGGTGGATACCCAGGGGGAACACTTTTATCTTGAAATTTAGTGAGATATCATCTTATAATGCTACCGTCAATCAAATCAAAATAAGATGCATAAAAGATAAACATCACATGCAATCAATATAAGTGATATGATATGGCCATCATCATCTTGTGCTTGTGATCTCCATCTCCGAAGCACCGTTATGATCACCTTCGTCACCGGCGTGACACCTTGATCTCCATCGTAGCATCGTTGTCGTCTCGCCAACTATTGCTTCTATGACTATCGCTACCGCTTAGTGATAAAGTAAATCAATTACAGGGCGATTGCATTGCATACAATAAAGCGACAACCATATGGCTCCTGCCAGTTGCCGATAACTCAGTTACAAAACATGATCATCTCATACAACAAAATATAGCATCACGTCTTGACCATATCACATCACAACATGCCCTGCAGAAACAAGTTAGACGTCCTCTACTTTGTTGTTGCAAGTTTTATGTGGCTGCTACGGGCTGAGCAAGAACCGTTCTTACCTACGCATCAAAACCACAACGATAGTTTGTCAAGTTAGTGCTATTTTAACCTTCGCAAGGACTGGGCACAACCACACTTGGTTCAACTAAAGTTGGAGAAACTGACACCCGCCAGCCACCTGTGTGCAAAGCACCTCGGTAGAACCAGTCTCGCGTAAGCGTATGCGTAATGTCGGTCCGGGCCGCTTCATCCAACAATACCGCCGAACCAAAGTATGACATGCTGGTAAGCAGTATGACTTGTATCGCCCACAACTCACTTGTGTTCTACTCGTGCATATAACATCTACGCATAAAACCTGGCTCTGATACCACTGTTGGGGAACGTAGTAATTTCAAAAAAAATTCCCACACACACGCAGGATCATGGTGATGCATAGCAACAAGAGGGGAGAGTGTTGTCTACGTACCCTCGTCGACCATAAGCGGAAGCGTTTATCAATGCGGTTGATGTAGTCGTACACCTTCACGATCCATCCCGATCAAGTACCAAACATACGGCACCTCCGCGTTCAGCACACGTTCAGCTCGATGACGTCCTCGCCTTCCCGATCCAGCAAGTGGGGCGAAGTAGTAGATGAGTTCCGGCAGCACGACGGCGTGGTGACGGTGTTGGTGAAGAACAATCTTCGCAGGGCTTCGCCTAAGCACTACGAAAACTATGACAGAGGATAAACTAGAGGGGACAGGGTTTTCGACACACGACTTGGTGTTTCTTGATGTGTCTTGGGTGCTAGCCCTACCCCTCTATTTATATGTTGAGCCCTGGGGTCAAAACTTGGAGTAAAATCCTCCACAAAGTCGGTTTCACCCGAAAGGCAAGAGTCCTTCTCGGACTCCAGGGCCAGATGCCAGGGTTCCCGGCGTCTGGACCCAGACACCAGGGACCCTGGTGTCTGCCCCTGGACTCCGCAAAACTTCCTTTTGCGCTTTCCAAAAACCTTGTGGGCTTTCACCTTTGGCCCAAATAAAGTGTTCTCGTACCCAAACATATCGGGAAACATCCGGAACCCCTTCCGGTGAATTCCGGAACCCTTCCGGAGAACAAACACTATTATCCCATATATCAAACTTTATCTCCGAACCATTCCGGAGTTCCTCGTCATGTCTGTGATCTTATCCGGAACTCCGAACAACATTCGGTTACCAACATACATAACTCATAAATACTACGTAACGAACGTTAAGCGTGCAGACCCTACGGGTTCGAGAACTATGTAGTTATGACCGAGACACTTCTCTGGTCAATAACCAATAGTGGAACCTGGATGCCCATATTGGCTCCTACATATTCTACGAAGATCTTTATCGGTCGAACCGCATAACAGCATACGTTGTTCCCTTTGTCATCCGTATGTTGCCCGAGATTCGATCGTCGGTATCTCAATACCTAGTTCAATCTCGTTACCGGAAAGTCTCTTTACTCGTTCCGTAGTACATCGTCCCGCAACTAACTCATTAGTTACAATGCTTGCAAGGCTTATAGTGATGTGCATTACCGAGTGGGCCCAGAGATACCTCTCTGACGATCAGAGTGATAAATCCTAATCTCGAAATACGCCAACTCAACAAGTAGCTTTGGAGACACCTGTAGAGCACCTTTATAATCACCCAGTTACGTTGTGCATTTGGTAGCACACAAAGTGTTCCTCCGGTAAACGGGAGTTGCATAATCTCATAGTCATAGGAACATGTATAAGTCATGAAAAAAGCAATAGCAACATACTAAACGATCAAGTGCTAAGCTAACGGAATGGGTCAAGTCAATCACATCATTCTCCTAATGATGTGATCCCTTTAATCAAATGACAACTCATGTCTATGGTTAGGAAACTTAACCATATTTGATTAATGAGCTAGTCAAGTAGAGCCATACTAGTGACACTATGTTTGTCTATGTATTCACACATGTATTATGTTTCCGGTTAATACAATTCTAGCATGAATAATAAACATTTATCATGAAATAAGGAAATAAATAATAACTTTTTTATTGCCTCTAGGGCATATTTCCTTCACATACCTACAGAAATGATTTTCTGGGATTCATCGTGTGGGATGTACATACCTACGGAAATGATTTCTGGGATTCACCGTGTGGGATGTACATACCTACGTAAATGATTTCTGGGATTCACCGTGTGGGATGTACATACCTACGGAAATGATTGGGTTTCGATGCCTCGCCCGATCGCACACGGCCCCAGCCTGGGTCCCAGGAGGGCCGATCCCCGACGATTTCTGGGTCGTGTGGGAAGGACACCCTATCGCACACACTCACTTGGCAACGGTTCCAAATGCCGTCGCGGAAAGGGGTTTTAAACCATTTGTTTAGGACGTCGCTGTACCAGTGACAACTGCTAGCTAATCCTTATGCAGGAGATGGAACCGAACATCCTGATATGCACTTGATATATGTAGAACAAATTTGTGGATTGTTTAAGCTCGCAGGTTTACCCGGAGATAAAGTTATGAATAAGGTTTTCCCTTTATATTTGAAGGGAAAAGCATTGGCATGGTATAGGCTATGGGATGATACTGGATCATGGAATTGGAATCGTTGAAATTGGAGTTCCACCAATTTTTTTTATCCTATGCATCTAGTTCATCATGATCGGAATTATATTTATAATTTCTGGCCTTGTGAAGGATTAAGTACCGCTCTATCTTGGGGGAGGCTTAATTCAATGTTATATTCATGCCCCAATCCTGAGCTCTCAAGAGAAATTATTCTCCAGAATTTCTATGCTTGGCTTTCTCGTAATGATCAAACCATGCTTGATACTTCTTGTGCTGGTTCCTTTATGAAGAAGACTATTGAATTATGTTGGGATCTTTTGGGAAGAACTAAACGCAACTCTGAAGATTGGGAACTCGACAAAGGTAAAGATTCAGGTATTAAACTTGAATATGATTGTGTTAAATCTTTTATGGATACCGATGCTTTTCAAAAGTTTAGCACTAAATATGGACTTGACTCTGAGATAGTAGCCTCCTCTTGTGAATCATTTGCTACTCATGTGGAACTCCCTAAAGAGAAGTGATTTAAATATCACCCACCTATTAAAGAAGAAATTAAAGAACTGATACCAGTTAAATAAGAAACTATACTTTATAATGTTGATCCAGTTGTTTCTTTTGCTTATATTGAGAAACCTCCTTTCCCTGTTAGGATAAAGGAACATGCTAAAGTCTCAACTATGGTTAACACAAGCTATACTAGAACACCTAAACCTGGTGAACAAATTAAAGTTGAACCTAGTATTGCTATGGTTAAAGATCTCTTAGAAGAAGATATGGATGGGCATGTTATTTACTTCTGTGAAGAAGCTGCTAGAATTGCCAAACTTGATAAGAAAGATAAACATAGACCCGTAGTTGGCATGCCTGTCATCTCAGTTAAAATAGGAGATCGCTGTTATCATGGTTTATGTGACATGGGTGCTAGTGTGAGTGCTATTCCTTACACCTTATATCAAGAAATTATGAAAGACATAGCACCTGCAGAGTTAGAAGACATATATGTTACTATTAAACTGGCTAATAGAGACACCATATCACCATTTGGGATTGTTAGAGATGTTGAAGTCTTGTGTGGAAAATAAAATACCCTACTGATTTTCTTGTTCTTGGTTCCCCACAAGATGACTTTTGTCCCATTATATTTGGTAGACCTTTCCTGAATACAGTTAATGCTAAGATAGACTGTAAGAAACAAACTGTTGGTGTTAGCTTTGGTGATGAGTCTCATGAGTTTAATTTTTCCAAGTTTAGTAGAAATCTTCATGAAAAAGAATTTCCTAGTAAGGATGAATTAATTGGTCTTGCTTCTATTGCTGTACCTCCTACTGATCCTTTAGAACAACATTTTCTAGACCATGAGAATGATTTTCATATGCATGAAAGAAATGAAATAGATAAAATTTTGTTTGAACAACGTCCTCTACTTAAACACAATTTACTTATTGAAACTCTAGGAGGTCCTACTCCACCTAAATGTGATCCAGTGTTTGAATTAAAACAATTACCAGACACTTTGAAATATGCTTATCTTGATGAAAAGAAGATATATCTTGTTATTATTAGTGCTAACCTTTCAGAATATTAAGAAGAAAGATTATTGGAAGTTCTAAGGAAGAACCGAGCTGCTATTGGATATACTCTTGATGATTTAAAGGGCATTAGTCCCAGTCTATGTCAGCACAAAATTAATATGGAACCTGATGCTAAACCCGTTGTTGATCACCAACGTCGGTTAAATCCGAAGATGAAAGAAGTGGTAAGAACTAAAATATTAAAGCTTCTGGAAGCAGGTATAATCTATCCTATAGCTGATAGTAGATGGGTAAGTCCTGTTCGTTGTGTTCCTAAGAAAGGAGGTATAACTATTGTTCCTAATGATAAGAATGAACTTATTCCACAAAGAATTGTCACAGGCTATAGAATGGTAATTGATTTTAGAAAATTAAACAAAGCAACTAGAAAAGATCATTACCTTTTGCCTTTTTTTGATCAAATGCTTGAAAGATTATCTAAACACACACATTTTTGTTCCTTGATGGATATTATGGCTTTTCGCAAATACCTGTTTCTTAACCTAATCAAGAAAAGACCACTTTTACTTGTCCCTTTGGAACCTATGCTTATAGACGTATGCCTTTTGGTTTATGTAATGCAACCTCTACCTTTCAAAGATGTATGACTACTATATTCTATGACTTTTGTGAAAAGATTGTTGAGGTTTTCATGGATGACTTTTCTGTTTATGGGAAGTCTTTTGATGATTGTTTAAGCAATCTTGATTGAGTTTTGCAGAGATGTGAACAAACAAATCTTGTCTTGAATTGGGAGAAGTGCCCCTTTATAGTTAATGAAGGCATTGTCTTGGGTCATAAAATTTCTGAAAGAGGCATTGAAGTGGATCAAGCTAAGGTTGATGCAATTGAGAAAATGCCATGTCCTAAAGATATAAAAGGTATTCGTAGTTTCTTAGGTCATGCTGGTTTCTATAGGAGATTTATCAAAGACTTTTCAAAAATTTCTAGGCCTCTTACTAGTCTCTTGCAGAAGGATATTCCTTTTGTTTGTGATGATGATTGTTTAGAAGCCTTTGAAACACTTAAGAAAGCCTTAATTTTTGCACCTATTGTTCAACCACTTGATCGGAACTTGCCTTTTGAAATTATGTGTGATGCTAGTGATTATGCTGTTGGTGCTGTTCTAGGACAAAGAGTTGATAAGAAACTCAATGTTATTCATTATTCTAGTAAAACTCTAGACAGTGCTCAAAGAAATTATGCTACTACTGAAAAGGAATTCTTAGCAGTTGTGTTTGCTTGTGATAAATTTATACCTTATATTGTTTGTTCCAAAGTAACTGTTCACGCAGACCATGCTGCTATTAAATATCTTATGGAAAAGGAATATGCTAAACCTAGACTCATTCGATGGGTTCTCTTGTTACAAGAATTTGATTTACATATCATTGATAGAAAAGGAGCTGAGAACCCAGTTGCTGATAATTTGTCTTGGCTTGAAAATGTGCTTGATGACCCACTACCTATTGATGATAGTTTTCCTGATGAGCAGTTAGCTGCAATAAATGTTTCTCATAGTACTCCTTGGTATGCTGATTATGCTAATTACATTGTTTCTAAATATTTACCACCTAACTTTATATACCAACAAAAGAAAAAATTCTTCTATGATTTAAGGCATTACTTTTAGGATGACCCACATCTTTATAAAGAAGGAGTAGATGGTATTATTAGACGTTGTGTACCTGAGCATGAATAGGGACAAATCCTATGGAAATGTCACTCCGAGGCTTATGGAGGGCATCATGCTGGAGATAGAACTGCTCACAAGGTATTGCAATCTGGATTTTATTGGCCTACTCTCTTCAAGGATGCCCGTAAGTTCGTCTTATCTTGTGATGAATGTCAAATAATAGGTAATATAGGTAAGCGTCAAGAAATGCCCATGAATTATTCACTTGCTGTTGATCCATTTGATGTCTGGGGATTTGATTACATGGGACCTTTTCCTTCCTCTAAATGGGTATACATATATTTTGGTTGCCGTTGATTATGTTACTAAATGGGTAGAAGCTATTCCAACTAGTAGTGCTGATCACAACACCTCTATTAAAATGCTTAAGGAAGTTATTTTCCCAAGTTTGGAGTCCCTAGATATTTAATGACTGATGGTGGTTCACACTTTATTCATGGTGCTTTTCGTAAAATGCTTTCCAAGTATGATGTTAACCATAGAATTGCATTGCCCTATCATCCACAGTCTAGTGGTCAAGTTGAACTTAGCAATAGAGAAATAAAATTAATTTTGCAAAAGACTGTCAATAGGTCTAGGAAGAATTGGTCTAAGAAATTAGATGATGCACTTTGGGCTTATAGTACAACTTATAAAAATCCTATGGGTATGTCTCCTTATAAAATGGTTTATGGAAAAGCATATCATTTGCCTCTTGTGTTAGAACATAAAGCATATTGGGCAATTAAAGAACTCAATTATGACTTCAAACTTGCTGGTGAAAAGAGGTTATTTAATATTAGCTCATTAGATGAATGGAGAACCCAAGCTTACGAAAATGCAAAATTATTTAAAGAAAAAGTAAAAACATGGCATGAGAAAAGAATTCAAAAGCGTGAGTTTAAAGTCGGAGAATATGTTCTTTTTTACAACTCTCGTTTCAGATTCTTTGCAGGAAAACTCCTCTCAAAATGGGAAGGCCCCTACATCATCGAGGAGGTTTACCGGTCTGGAGCCATCAAAATAAATAATTCTGAAGGTACTAACCCGAAGGTTGTCAATGGGCAGCGAATAAAGCATTATATCTCAACTACGCCTATTAATATTGAAAGTAATATTATCCAAACCATGACACCAGAAGAACACATAAAATAGTCCTTTCGAAACACTCCAGAATCATGAAAATAAGGAGGTACGTGATATGGTAAGTAAACGGACTCCGAAAAATCCGCAAAAATATTTTTTATCAGTTTTGGAATATTTTAGAATTTTGGGATAAAGAAACTTCCAGGAAGCCTCCCCTGGTGGGCACAAGACACAGGGCGCGCCAGGCTTGCCTGGCACACCCAGGTGGGTTGTGCCCACCTGGGACACCTTCCGTACTTTGTTTTTATACCATATACTTGTCCTCCAAGATAAAAAAATCTATATATACTTCCCGAACCTGCTGATCACCGTATCACGGAGAAATCCTCTGTTCTCTTTTCTTGTTGTTTTCTGCCAGATCTGTCGGGCCATGCATCATGTCTTCTTCTTCCTCCAACAACATGGAAGAGGATGCTTGGTTGATGAAGATCGAGCTGAAGAGAGAAGATCCCATGAAAGCCATCGAAGGAGATGAGAGCAAGGAGGTTACCCTAGATCAGCCTTCGGTCTTCGAACAAGCACTGTCAGCTGAGAAGGAGGAGGAAGATATCCTTAAAACTTAGCTTACTCATCTTACGCCTGCTGATATTTAAGCCTTTCACATCATTGAAATAGTTCGCATACAAAATAATTATCTCACTCGTGAAAATATTCTGCATCAAGAGCACATCACCCACCTCTGGAGCGCCATCCGTCGATTGGAGAATCTCTTGATCCTTAAGGATAGGATCGCTTCATCACCACCATCATCTTCTTCACCACCAAAGTAGAACTGAGTATCGGGTATGGGCACTCCCCTTGGCTTCCACTATCTTTTTACTTTTACTTATTTTAGTTTGATCCTTTTGCTTTCGTTGAATAAAAGTTTAGTTCAATCCTTTCTTCTTTGAGAGTTTGCTTAATGTCTATCCTTGTAATCGTGTGCAAGTTATATAATAAAGTTTAGTATGAGTTCTGCTTTCTTTACTTTCATGTTGCAAATAAAGAAAATAAATAAGAAATGAAACAAATAAAAGAAAGGAAATAAATAAAGAAAATAGTATATACTAATCCTATGGTAGGTGATGGCACCACATAAGGAAAAGTATAAGTAGAAAATTTTATTAGAGATTGACAAACATAGCATTAGTCAATGATGCAACTCATGAAAGAATTAATAAGGGAAGAGAAGATTCACATATAAATATACTATCCTAGAAATCTTTTGTGATTGTGAGCCCTCATCAAAATATTATATGCCAAAATTGTTGACGTTGGACAAGGAAGACAACCTAATGATTTATGTTTGTTCATATTCACATAGAAGTCATATTGTCATAGATCCTTTAACATGTGGTGCTTGCCCCCTATCTTTGCTAGCCAAAAATTCTACACTAAGTAGAGATGCTACTTGTGCATCCAAAAACCCTTAAAACCAAATCTTATTTTCAAGTGTCCACCATACCTACCCAGGGATTGAGCAAGATCCCTCAAGTAAGTTTTCATCGGTGCAAAAAGGCAATAAAAATTGCTTCCAAAAGTGTGAGATGATTTAGTGTAAGAGAAAATTGAGCATTGCACGAACTTGTGATGGTGAAGAATAAAAGCGACAAACTGCATAATAAAGGTCGCTATCACAAGGGGCAATGTAACATGACGTTCTTTTGCACTAAGGGATTTATGATACAAACAAATAAGCGCATGGCAACCTCTACTTCCCTCTGCGAAGGGCCTATCTTTTAATTTTATGCAAAGAGTCAAAGTTTTTCTCTCTATTCCTTTTATTTTTATCTTTTGGCAAGCATCATGCGGTGAGGAAATATCTAGGCACATATGTCCAGTTGAATATGGGTGACATGAGTTATTATTATTGACATCACCCTTGAGGTGAGTATGTTGGGAGGCAAAATCATAAGCCCCTATCTTTCTAAGTGTCCGATTGAAACGTTTTGCTCATGGGTACGAGGTGAGTGTTAGCAATCATAGAAGACTATATGATGGTTGAGTATGTGGACTTGCCTAAAGGCTTCGACACGTGACCCTTCCTGAAAAGATGATGAATTGTAGTTGCAAAGTTGACTGAGAACATAGTTTGTTGGTTTCTAATAGAGTTTTTTGCTTTATACTTTGATAGTGTGATGAACTATTACTTATTCATGAGAATTATATGATAAAAGTCCTATGATAAAAGTCCTATGTTTAATTTTATTGCTGTTATAATAATCAACATGATGCTTCTATGTCTGTATTTTGTTTTTATTGACACCTCTCTCTCAAAGCATGTGGACATGTTTTTCGATTTCGGTTTTCGCTTGAGGACAAGCGAGGTCTAAGCTTGGGGGAGTGTAACAACCCAAATTTTCAATTTGGAATGTTATACAATAGATCATCATTGCATACCATATTTATTGCATTTCGGTTGATCCTAGAAATTTCACGCAACTCAAGGACCCTTGGAGAGAGTTGGGGATTTCGTTATTTTCATATTTGAGTTGTCTCAAATTTTGAAACTAGGATCATTTGATTTTATTTATTTTATCTTCAATTATTTCTATTATAAAAATTCTGAGAAAGGGAATAAAATGACTTTCCCAAAATAAAGAAATATTGGGGATTTAATAAAAAATCAAATACGATTTTATTTTGGTTTTATTTGCTATTTTGTTTGAATTTAGGAAAAATTGCACGTTTTCAAAAATTGCATTTAGGGCCAAGAAAATGTTCATCCTGTTCTAAATATTTTATTTAGACGGTGAAAATTTGTTTTGGCATTTTTAGAATTTTATTTATTTTTCTAGATTTTTTGTTACAGCGTTATTGTTCAAAAAAAAGAGAGACCCCGCGCCCGACTGGGCCAAGGGCCCAGCCAGCTGCCGCCGCCTCCCGCCCGGGTCGAGACAGGAGTCCCGACCGCCGCCGCCACCGAGTCCGGGGAGGACCCGCCTCCCGAGGCCGCCCCCTTCCCCAAGTCGCCGCCTCGCCCCCTTTATAACCCCGCAGGACCCCCTGCAGCCCCACACCCATCGCCACCTCCCCACGCCGCCAGCGCCGCCGCCGCACGCCTCCCGCGCCGCCTGTCGCCGCCGCCGCCCCGCGCCGCCTGCCGCCCCTGCCGCCGCACCACAGCCGCCGCCCCGCACCACCTGTCGCTGCCGGAGCCCCGCCGGAGCCTCGCCGGAGCCCCGAGCTGAGGTAGCCGCCGCCCCGGTTTTCTGAGAAAAGCCGTTTTGATTTTTTTAGAAAACCCTAGTTTTCGTTTTTTTAATAGATCGATTTTTCTCCGGTTTATTTATTTAGCGAGCGTTCGCTCGTCCGTTCGTTTTAACGAACATGTTCTTTGTTTAGTTCTAGTTAACGAACGTTCGTTCGTTAACCTGTTCGTCGTTTTTTCTTTTTCTCGGATTAAATCCGCGATTTTTTTGATCGCGATTTCTGATCCGATGTTCGTTTTAGTTTAACTTTTCGCTCGTTTGTCGGAATCAGGCGATTCAAGCGCCTGGAGTTTTGTCTTGAAACCCTCTTTCCGTTTTTTGCCTCTGTAAAAATTGCCCTAGATCCAGAATAGTAAACGAAGCCTTTTTCTTTTGCCGTTTGTCTTTCGTTGCTTCGTTCGATTTGGTTCTTTTTGCCAATCGGAGTTCTTAAGTTGAACTATCTGGTTAGATCTCTTATTCGAGTTTTACCTATGCATTAGTTGAGTACTTATTGTATGCTTGTTTGTTTGCGATAGAGTACCCGGAGTGCACCACTTGCTACTTCGAATTGCTAGGTTTTGCGGATCATCAGCAAGGCACGTAACACTTTGATCATACCATCCTACTACCCAGTTTTTATTGCATTAGATCAATCCTCACACCATTGCATGATTAGGATCTAATTAAATTGTGGGTCTGGGAAGTAGATGAGGTAGTACCTATTACCTGTTTATTATCAAACCTTTGGGAGTTACTTCTACATTTGCTTCTTATGCCATGCTATGCTAGTAGACGTGGATTGAGTGAGTGAAATTCATGACAGATGTGAGAATGTTAAATTAATGGTTTATCTAAGGTGGCAACTTAAATACACATCTGGGTGGATTGGGGCACCTAGGTATTCCAGCGATTGCCTGTTTTTCTTTGGACTGCCACCCAGGCTCAAAGGGATCATGAGATTATTCATGCTAGAAACTTTCATGTGCAGCCACAAGCTACTATGGGCTCTAGCATAGTTGACTAAGCTGTGCGAACTCTTACAGTGGTAGACTAGAAGATGTAGGGGATGTACGTGGTATGGTCTACCCGTTCGTAAGGTGCTAGCGCTTCTGAAAGACTATGTCTCGGTCATCCGTTTCTCAAACATCATGTAGTGCGAGAATCCCAACAGAGGAGATCGAGTCTTGTGGGGAAAAGTGCGCAAACCTCTGCAGAGTGTATAAACTAATCATGGTTAGCTGTGTCCCCAGTTATGGACATCTTGATTATCTAGTACTTGGATTATCATGTGAATCTCATCATGTTACTCTAATTAATTTTGTTGGGTTTTTAATGATGATACTTAATTGGGATTGAGAATGCTGTCAACCATTCTCAATGTTTAACAACTACCTTGATAGTTAAATAAAATTTATTCCTTTGCAGTAGGGAAAAATTGGCTTTATGCAAAACTGTAACCATAGAGCTTTCCACCAGCCAAATATGCATGTAGTATAGTTTTATTCTTCCATCATTCTCTATGTGTTACATTGCCAGCATATTCCATGTGCTGACCCGTTTCGGGCTGCAACGTTCATGTTGCAGACTTTTTAGACGACGAGTAAGATGCCTTTTAGGTCGTGGTTCTATACTCAGTGATGTCGTTGGAGTTGATGGACTCGCTTATCTTCCAAGCCTTCCGCTGTTATCGTTATTAGATGGCCTTAAGCCATATTTATTGTAATAAGTTATCTTTTGAGACACTCGATGTAAGAAGTGTGTGATTGCTACTCTGTTATAAATTCTTCAAGTACTATGTGGTGTCAGCATTACTGATCCAGGGATGACACCTGAGCATAGAGATTGGACCGTTTGAGGTCTGGTCGCTACAAGATGGTATCAGAGAACATGCTGACTGTAGGACACGACCACTAAGCTAAAGACCTAGATCACTACTCACTCTTCTCATTCTGACCTCTCATCTTTTCTACTCTTTCAGGATGGCGGATGCAAGGAACAAGTTCACGCAACCGGACGAAGATACACCCTTTGGACGTCACTTGAAGGAAGTCACTAGATACCTGAACATAGGAGTACCAAGCTTCACCGGAACCTACAACGCCACATTACCAGAAGAAGAGTGCTGGATGATTCAAGTTCAAGTTCCAGGAAGGACGTTCATGCGAGTCACTGAACCCATAGAGTTTTCTTTTGATGCACCAACAAGGAGTCTAGGAAAGAGCATGGCAGCTCACATCACCATGGGATGCCTTGGAGAAGTTTACCACAATGATCTCAAGGATACTATCTACCAGATTTGTGGGCACCGAGATGAGCACTGGGAGATGATCAGCACCAGGAAGGATAGATCAATTGCAGCTTTTATCCAGGAGTTAAACCAGCACATTCGATGTCAGGAGAACCAGATGTGCACCGAAATGATAGAACTGAAGAAGGCGAAGACAAGAATCAAGAAACTGGAGGAAGAACTCAAGGCTACACGTGAAGATTATGAAGAGGAAATCGAAGTATTAGTGGAGAAGAATGACGATCTGATCAAGAAGATTGGAATATTTCTAGGAGACCCTACACCAGTAGAGGAAGACGAAGAACCCAAGGAGATTCGCCCGGAAGACTACATCATCATCGACGACACCGACTCGGATCCAGATGATAGCGATGATGACTATGTTGATGAAGCCGGAGCAGATATCATGGAGTCTGCAACCGAAGAATATTTCTAGTAGACCACCCCAACAGTAGTAGTAGTCCACCATGTAAATATAGTAGTCCGAGCACTTTTGCGATAGTTAGATCGATTGTATGCCCTTGTTTGATTGAATGAAGTGAATTGTTTGCTTTTGCCTCATGTGCATATGGGTAGTGTTTTCTCTCTACACCCCTCTCTATTCTTAAATCTCATATTTTCTAAACCCTCAGATGCCTCCGAGACGTGACCTCGGATTTACTTTCCCACCGGAGCTCACTCAGTTGATCCAGCAGCAAAACACACTGATGCAGTTGCTAGTCCAGAATCAGAATCAGGGGAACAACAACAACCACCCACCACCACCACCACCACCTGTTGATCACTTAGCCTGTTTTCTTAGGATGAATCCGCCGGTGTTTTCCAGTAGCACCGAGCCGATAGTAGCAGATGATTGGCTCCGCAAGACAGCAAGGGAGTTGACCAGGGCAGGATGCACATATGCGGAAAAGGTGAAGTTTGCCGCACATCAGCTTGAAGGACCCGCAGCATCATGGTGGGAGAATTTCACAGCCACCTTCCCTATCGACACTGTCACATGAGACCAGTTCCAGCAGGCTTTCCGTACTGCCCATGTTTCAGCAAGAGCTATGGCCATGAAGAATCGAGAGTTTCGCAACTTGCGCCAAGGAGGAAGGACAGTTGGCCAGTATGTGGAGGACTTTAGTAAGCTAGCACATTATGCCCCAGATGACGTTGCTACGGATGCAGCTAAGCAGGAAAAGTTTCTAGAAGGACTGAATGATGAGTTGAGCATGCAGCTGATGGTAGCAACCTTCAACAACTACCAGGAGTTGGCAGATCGTTCTCTCATGATTGAAGGGAAGCAACAGAAAATTGAAAACCGCAAGCGGAAGTATGGACAAGGGAAGTACAATTCAGGAGCTCAGTAGAAGCCACGTTTTACCCCTAGACCGGGAGGACATTTTCAGCATACCCATGGAGGAGGTAGCTCGCACAATCATAATGGCCCCAAGAATGGTAATGGGAATGGAGGAAGCAACGGCCAGAACCGTACAAACCCATCAACCCCAGCCAAGAGAGACCTGAGCCAAGTCACTTGCTTTAAGTGCCAGAAGACCGGACATTACGCTAATGAATGTCCTGAAGCCCAAAATGGAAATGGCAATGGAAGCTCTGGGAAGAAGCCGAACCCTTTCAACAGGGGACAGGTGAAGCACGTAAATGTGGAGGAGGTTGAAGCCCAGCCCGATGCAGTAATAGGTAAGTTTTTGGTTAAGTCATTTACTGCACCCGTTCTTTTTGATACTGGTGCATCGCATTCATACATATCAAGGGGATTTGTGGATAAGTATAAACCGCCAACCCAAGCCCTTAGGTCACCCATGTTAGTAACCTCGCCTGGAGCAGAGTATATGGCTAGTCTATGGTGTGATCGATTACCATTAAGGATTGGTAACTATGTATTCCCTCGGACCTAATAGTATTGGGATCCCAAGGATTGGATGTGATATTAGGCATGGATTGGTTATCAAAGTATGAAGGGAACATTGAATGTGGCAATAAGTCAATTTTTCTTACCACCCCAGAAGGGAGAAGGATCAAGTATGTATCCCGGCATGTGCCGAAAGGGACTCAAGTAAATTGCCTAACAGGAGTTGTGCAGGAGGAAGTACCAGTAGTGAAGGAGTTCCCCGATGTTTTTCCAGAAGAGTTGTCAGGCATGCCACCAGATAGAGATATTGAGTTTTTGATTGATCTTTTGCCAAGCACAGGGCCAATATCTAAGAGACCTTATAGGATGCCCGCAAAGGATTTGGAAGAGATTAAGAAGCAAATTAAGGAGTTACTGGATAAGGATATATTCGCCCAAGTTCTTCACCTTGGGGATCGCCAGTACTTCTAGTAGAGAAGAAGGATGGATCGTTAAGAATGGTCGTTGATTATCGAGGATTGAATGAAGTAACCATCAAGAACAAGTACCCACTACCGATGATCAATGATCTGTTTGATCGATTGCAAGGAGCTAAGGTATTTTCCAAGATCGATCTGCGGTCAGGATACCATCAGTTGAAAATTCAAGAACAGGATATACCTAAAATGGCTTTTACCACCAAGTATGGGCTATACGAGTATAGCGTTATGTCATTTGGCCTGACTAACGCACCTGCATATTTTATGAACATGACGAACAAAGTGTTTATGGAGTTTTTGGATAAGTTCGCCGTAGTGTTCATTGATGATATCCTGGTTTACTCGAAGAATGAAGAGGAGCATAAGGAGCATTTGCGTTTGGTACTTGGTAAGCTCAGAGAACATCAGTTATATGACAAGTTTAGAAAATGTGAGTTTTGGTTGAAGGAAGTTGGATTTCTCAGACACGTCATATCTGGAGAAGGTATAGCAGTGGATCCCACCAAGGTTGAAACCGTGACAAATTGGGAAGCGCCAACAACAGTTGGAGAGATCCGGAGTTTTCTTGGACTTGCAGGATACTACCGGAGATTCATTGAAAATTTCTCGAAGATTGCGAAACCTATGACGGAGTTGTTGAAGAAGGATACCAAGTTCATATGGACTGAGGAATGTAAGGCTAGTTTCCAGGAGTTGAAGAAACGTTTGGTTACATCACCAGTGTTGATTTTGCCAGATCAGACCAAGGATTATGATGTGTATTGCGATGCTTCACATCGAGGACTTGGAGCAGTGCTTATGCAAGAAGGAAGAGTTGTTTCCTATGCCTCACGACAGCTTAAGCCTCATGAGTTGAATTATGCTACGCATGATTTGGAGTTAGCAGCCGTAGTGCATGCATTGAAGACTTGGAGACATTTTCTCATTGGAAACCATTGTGAGGTGTACACGGATCACAAGAGTTTGAAGTACATTTTCACGCAGGAGTTGAATCTCAGACAAAGGAGATGGTTGGAACTCATCAAGGATTATGATATGAGATTGCATTATCACCCTGGAAAGGCTAACGTAGTAGCTGACGCGTTGAGCCGTAAAATTCATGTCAACACCTTAATGACGGGAGATTTACCAAAGGAGTTAGCCGAGAATCTTCGTGAGCTATGTTTGGAGATAGTTCTGAGAGGCTATATAGCAGCATTGGAGATTCAGTCTACGTTGATGGATAAGATCAGAGAAGCTCAAAGGACTGACAAGGAGATTGCTTCTATTAAGGAGAAAATGAGCAAGAAAAGTTAAAGGATTTCGTGAGGTTGAGCACGATACCTTATGGTTTGAAGACCATATTTATGTGCCTAATGACCCGGAGATCAGGAAATTGATTCTGCAAGAGGCCCATGATTCACCATATTCGATTCACCCAGGAAATACCAAGATGTATTTGGATTTGAAGGATATTTTCTGGTGGACCGGAATGAAGAAGGATATTGCGGAGTATGTAGCCGTTTGTGATGTATGTCAGAGAGTAAATGCAGAGCATCAGAAGCCAGCAGGATTGCTACAGCCATTGCCGATACCTGAATGGAAGTGGGATAAGCTAGGCATGGATTTTATCACAGGATTGCCCAGAACTCGTTCAGGCTATGACTCGATATGGGTTGTAGTCGATTGTTTGACCAAGGTAGCTCATTTCATTCCAGTGAAGACTACCTATACTAGTGCCAAGTTGGCAAAGATATACATGACCAGAATCGTATGTCTGCATGGAGTTCCAAGGAGCATTGTATCATATAGAGGAACCCAGTTTACCTCAAAATTCTGGAATCAGTTGCACGAAACTTTGGGTACCAGGCTAGAGTTCAGTACAGCTTTCCATCCGCAGACAGATGGACAGACTGAGAGAGTCAATCAGATTTTGGGAGGATATGCTGAGAGCTTGTGCACTAGATTATGGATCTAGTTGGGACGACAATTTGCCATATGCAGAGTTCTCTTACAACAACAGTTATCAATCCAGTTTGAAGATGGCCCCTTTCGAAGCCTTGTACGGAAGGAGGTGCAGGACCCCATTGTCGTGGGATTAAGTTGGAGATCGCCAGTTGTTTGGACCGGATCTGATTAAGGATTCTGAACAGAAAGTAAAATTGATTCGCGATAGGCTCAAGGTAGCCCAGTCCAGACAGAAGAGCTACGCGGATTCAAAACGCAAGGAGACAGTTTACGAAGTCGGAGACCGAGTTTATCTTCGAGTATCTCCACTTCGAGGAGTTAAGCACTTTGGAGTTAAGGGAAAGTTAGTGCCACATTTTGTAGGACCATACAAAGTTGTGGAGCGTATGGGAGAAGTAGCCTACAAGTTGGAATTGCCCGAAGGATTGTCAGGAGTTCACGATGTGTTCCACGTTTCCCAGTTAAAGAAGTGCCACGCAGAGATGGCTGATATACCGCTAAGAGATACAGTGCCGCTGGAAGCGATTCAGTTGGACAGTGATTTGACCTATGAGGAGAAACCAGTCAAGATTCTTGAGTATGCCAGCCGAGTCACCCGCAGCAAGGTTATCAAGTTTTGCAAAGTTTAGTGGAGCCACCACACAGAGGATGAAGCCACCTGGGAATGAGAGGAAGAACTGTTGAAGGACCACCGTCACCTATTTTCTAGCCAACCCGAATCTCGAGGGCGAGATTCATCTTAAGGGGGGTAGGTTTGTAACATCCCAAATTTTCAATTTGGAATGTTATGCAATAGATCATCATTGCATATCATATTTATTGCATTTTGGTTGATCCTAGAAATTTCACGCAACTCAAGGACCCTCGGAGAGAGTTGGGGATTTCGTTATTTTCATATTTGAGTTGTCCAAATTTTGAAAATAGGATTATTTCATTTTATTTATTTTTATCTTCAATTATTTCTATTATAAAAATTATGAGAGAGGGAATAAAATGACTTTCCCAAAATAAAGAAATATTGGGGATTTAATAAAAAAATCAAATAAGATTTTATTTTGGTTTTATTTGCTATTTTATTTGGATTTAGGAAAAATTGCACGTTTTCAAAAATTGCATTTAGGGCCAAGAAAATGTTCATCCTGTTCTAAATATTTTATTTAGACGGTGAAAATTTGTTTTGGCATTTTTAGAATTTTATTTATTTTTCTAGATTTTTTGTTACAGCGTTATTGTTTTAAAAAAAGAGACCCCGCGCCCGACTGGGCCAAGGGCCCAGCCGAGCAGGCCGGCCCAGCCAGCCGCCGCCTCCCGCCCGGGTCGGGACAGGAGTCCCGACTGCCGCCGCCACCGAGTCCGGGGAGGACCTGCCTCCCGAGGCCGCCCGCTTCCCCAAGTCGCCGCCTCTCCCCCCTTTATAACCCCGCTGGACCCCCTGCAGCCCCACACTCGCCGCCGCCTCCCCACGCCACCAGCGCCGCCGCCGCACGCCGCCCGCGCCGCCTGTCACCGCCGCCGCCGCTGCCGCCCCGCGCCGCCTGCCGCCCCTGCCGCCGCACCGCAGCCGCCGCCCCGCCGCCCCGCACCACCCGCCGCCGCCGGAGCCCCGCCGGAGCCTCGCCGGAGCCCCGAGCCGAGGTAGCCGCCGCCCCGGTTTTCTGAGAAAAGTCGTTCCGGTTTTTTTTTATAAAACCCTAGTTTTCGTTTTTTAATAGATCGTTTTTTCTCCGGTTTATTTATTTAGCGAGCGTTCGCTCGTCCATTCGTTTTAAAGAACGCGTCCTTCGTTTAGTTCCAGTTAACGAACGTTCGTTCGTTAACCTGTTAGTCGTTTTTTCTTTTTCTCAGATTAAATCCGCGATTTTTCTAATCGCGATTTTTGATGCGATGTTCGTTTTAGTTTAACTTTTCGCTCGTTTGTCGGAATCAGGCGATTCAAGCGCCTGGAGTTTCGTCCCGAAACCCTCTTTCCGTTTAACCAACTCAAACAAGTTTTTGCCTCTGTAAAACTTGCCCTAGATCCAGAATAGTAAACGAAGCCTTTTTCTTTTGCCGTTTGTCTTTTGTTGCTTCGTTCGATTTGGTTCTTTTTGCCAACTGAAGTTCTTAAGTTGAACTATCTGGTTAGATCTCTTATTCGAGTTTTACCTGTGCATTAGTTGAGTACTTATTGTATGCTTGTTTGTTTGCGATAGAGTACTCGGAGTGCGCTGCTTGCTACTTCGAATCGCTAGGTTTTGCGGATCATCAGCAAGGCAAGTAACACTTTGATCATACCATCCTACTACCCAGTTTTTATTGCATTAGATCAATCCTCACACCATTGCATGATTAGGATCTAATTAAATTGTGGGTCTGGGAAGTAGATGAGGTAGTACCTATTACCTGTTTATTATCAAACCTTTGGGAGTTACTTCTACGTTTGCTTCTTATGCCATGCTATGCTAGTAGACGTGGATTGGGTGAGTGAAATTCATGATAGATGTGAGAATGTTTTAATGGTTTATCTAAGGTGGCAACTTAAATACACATCTGGGTGGATTGGGGCACCTGGGTATTCCAGCGATTGCCTGTTTTTCTTTGGACCACCACCCAGGCTCAAAGGGATCATGAGATTATTCATGCTAGAAACTTCCGTGTGCAGCCACAAGCTACTATGGGCTCTAGCATAGTTGACTAAGTCATGCGAACTCTTATAGTGGTAGACTAGCAGATGTAGGGGATGTAGGTGGTACGGTCTACCCGTTCGTAAGGTGCTAGCGCTTATGAAAGACTATGTCTCGGTCATCCGTTTCTCAAACATCATGTAGTGCGAGAATCCCAACGGAGGAGATCGAGTCTTGTGGGGAAAAGTGCGCAAACCTCTGCAGAGTGTATAAACTAATCATGGTTAGCCGTGTCCCCGGTTATGGACATCTTGAGTATCTAGTACTTGGATTATCATGTGAATCTCATCATGTTACTCTAATTAATTTTGTTGGGTTTTTAATGATGATACTTAATTGGGATTGAGAATGTTGTCAACCATTCTCAATGTTTAACAACTACCTTGATAGTTAAATACAATTTATTCCTTTGCAGTAGGGAAAAATTGGCTTTACACAAAACTGTAACCATAGAGCTTTCCACCAGCCAAATATGCATGTAGTATAGTTTTATTCTTCCATCATTCTCTATGTGTTACATTGCCAGCATATTCCATGTGCCGACCCATTTCGGGCTGCAACGTTCATGTTGCAGACTTTTTAGACGATGAGTAAGATGCCTTTTAGGTCGTGGTTCTATACTCAGTGATGCCGTTGGAGTTGATGGACTCGCTTATCTTCCAAGCCTTCCGCTGTTATCGTTATTAAATGGCCTTAGGCCATATTTATGGTAATAAGTTATCTTTTGAGACACTCGATGTAATAAGTGTGTGATTGCTACTCTGTTATAAATCCTTCAAGTACTGTGTGGTGTCAGCATTACTGATCTAGGGATGACACCTGAGCATAGAGATTGGACCGTTTGAGGTCTGGTCGCTACAGGGAGTTGATACGTCCATTTTGCATCATGTTTTCTTACTGTTATTTATAATGTTTTTATCCATAATAATGCTTTTTGGAGTAATTCTAATGCCTTTTCTCTCATAATTTGCAAGGTACACACCAAGAGGGAGAATTCCGGTAGCTAGAAATCTGGACCTGAAAAAGCTACGTCAGGCTATCTATTCTGCACAACTCCAAATGAGCTGAAACATCACGGGGATTTTTTATGGAATATATAAGAATTATTGGAGCAAATAGCTGCCAGAGGGGGGCCACCAAGTGGGCACAACCCACCTGGGTGCGCCCGGCCCCCCTGGCGCGCCCTGGGGGGTTGTGGCGTCCTCGTCCCACCTCCGGTGCCCATATTTTGGTATTTAAGGCATTTTGACCTAGATAAAATAAGAGGAAGACTTTCAGGACGAAGCGCCTCCGCCTCGAGGCGGAACTTGGGCAGGAGCAAATTTGCCCTCCGACGGAGCGATTCCACCAAGGGAACTTCCCTCCCGGAGGGGGAAATCATCGTCATCATCATCACCAACAACTCTCCCATCTTGGGGAGGGCAATCTCCATCAACATCTTCAACAACACCATCTCCTCTCAAACCCTAGTTCATCTCTTGTGTTCAATCTTGTTACAGGAACTATAGATTGGTACTTGTGGGTGACTAGTAGTGTTGATTACATCTTGTAGTTGATTACTATATTTATTTGGTGGAAGATTATATGTGCTGATCCAATATGCTATTTAATACCCCCCTGATATTGAGCATGATTATTATTTGCGAGTAGTTACCTTTGTTCTTAAGGTCACGGGAGAAATCATGTTGCAAGTAATCATGGTAATTTGATATGTGTTCGATATTTTGATAGTATGTATGTTGTGATTCCCTTAGTGGTGTAATGTGAACGTCGACTACATGAAACTTCACCATATTTGGGCCTAAGGGAATGCATTATGGAGTAGCAATTAGATGATGGGTTGCGAGAGTGACAGAAGCTTAAACCCCAGTTTATGCGCCATTCCGTAAGGGACCGATTTGATACAAAAGTTTAATGCTATGGTTAGAATTTATTCTTAATACTTTGCTCATAGTTGCGGATGCTTGCGGAAGGGTTAATCATGTTGGGGAACGTAGTAATTTAAAAAAAATTCCTACGCACACGCAAGATCATGGTGATGCATAGCAACGAGATGGGAGAGTGTTGTCCACGTACCCACGTAGACCGAAAGCGGAAGCGTTAGCACAACGCAGTAGATTTAGTCGTACGTCTTCACGATCCGACCGATCAAGTACCGAACGCACGGCACCTCCGAGTTCTGCACATGTTCAACTCGATGACGTCCCTCGAACTCCGATCCACCCGAGTGTTGAGGGAGAGTTTCGTCAGCACGACGGCGTGGTGACGATGATGATGTTCTACCGACGCAGGGCTTCGCCTAAGCACCGCTACGATATGATCGAGGTAGACTATGGTGGAGGGGGCACCGCACACGGCTAATAGATGATCAACTTGTTTGTCTAGAGGTGCCCCCTGCCCCCATATATAAAGGAGCAAGGGGGTAGGCGGCCGACCTAGGAGGAGGGCGCGCCAAGGGGGGAGTCCTACTCCCACCGGGAGTAGGACTCCTCCTTTCCTTGTTGGAGTAGGAGAGAAGGAAAGAGGAGGAGAGGGAGAAGGAAAAGGGGGCTGCACCCCTTGTCCAATTCGGACCAGACGGGGGCGCAGGCCTCCTTCCTTTTGGCCTATCTCCTCTATTCCCGTATGGCCCAATAAGGCCCATATACTCCCCGGCGAATTCCCGTAATTCTCCGGTACTCCGAAAAATACCCGAATCACTCGGAACCTTTTCGAAGTCCGAATATAGTCGTCCAATATATCGATATTTACATCTCGACCATTTCGAGACTCCTCGTCATGTCCCCGATCTCATCCGGGACTCCGAACTCCTTCGGTACATCAAAACATATAAACTCATAATATAACTTTCATCGTAGTGTTAAGCGTGCGGACCCTACGGGTTCGAGAACTATGTAAACATGACCGAGACATGTCTCCGGTCAATAACCAATAGCGGAACCTGGATTCTCATATTGGCTCCTACATATTCTACGAAGATCTTTATTGGTCAGACCGCATAACAACATACGTTGTTCCCTTTGTCATCGGCATGTTACTTGCCCGAGATTCGATCGTCGGCATCTCAATACCTAGTTCAATCTCGTTACCGGCAAGTCTCTTTACTCGTTCTGTAATACATCATCTCGCAACTAACTCATTAGTTGCAATGCTTGCAAGGCTTAGGTGATGTGCATTACCGAGAGGGCCCAGAGATACCTCTCCGACAAACGGAGTGACAAATCCTTATCTCGAAATACGCCAACCCAACAAGTACCTTCGGAGACACCTGTAGAGCATCTTTATAATCACCCAGTTACGTTGTGATGTTTGGTAGCACACAAAGTGTTCCTCCGGTAAATGGGAGTTGCATAATCTCATAGTAGTATGAACATGTATAAGTCATGAAGAAAGCAATAACAACAAACTAAACGATCAAGTGCTATGCTAATGGAATGGGTCAAGTCAATCACATCATTATCCTAATGATGTGATCGTGTTAATCAAATGACAACTCATGTCTATGGTTAGGAAACATAACCATCTTTGATCAACGAGCTAGTCAAGTAGAGGCATACTAGTGACACTCTGTTTGTCTATGTATTCACACATGCATTATGTTTCCGGTTAATACAATTCTAGCATGAATAATAAACATTTATCATGATATAAGGAAATAAATAATAACTTTATTATTGCCTCTAGGGCATATTTCCTTCAGTCTCCCACTTGCACTAGAGTCAATAATCTAGTTCACATTGCCATGTGATTTAATACCAATAGTTCACATCACCATGTGATTAAAACCCATAGTTCACATCGACATGTGACCAACACCCAAAGGGTTTACTAGAGTCAATAGTCTAGTTCACATCGCTATGTGATTAACACCCAAAGAGTACTAAGGTGTGATCATGTTTTGCTTGTGAGGGAAGTTTAGTCAACGGGTTTGCCACATTCAGATCCGTAAGCATTTTGCAAATTTCTATGTCAACAATGCTCTGCATGGAGCTACTCTAGCTAATTGCTCCCACTTTTAATATGTATCCAGATTGATATTTAGAGTCATCTGGATCAGTGTCAAAATTTGCATCGACGTAACCCTTTACGACGAACCTTTTGTCACTTCCATAATCGAGAAACATATCCTTAATCCATAAGGATAATTTTGACCAATGTCCAGTGATCTACTCCTAGATCACTATTGTACTCCCTTGCTAAACTCATGGCAGGGTATACAATAGGTCTGGTACACAGCATGACATACTTTATAGAATCTATGGCTGAGGCATAGGGAATGACTTTCATTCTCTCTCTATCTTCTGCCGTGGTCGGGTTTTGAGTCTTACTCAACTTCACACCTTGTAACACAGGCAAGAACTCCTTCTTTGACTGTTCCATTTTGAACTACTTCAAAATCTTGTCAAGGTATGTACTCATTGAAAAACTTATCAAGCGTCTTGATCTATCTCTATAGATCTTGATGCTCAATATGTAAGCAGCTTCACCGAGGTCTTTCTTTGAAAAAACTCCTTTCAAACATTCCTTTATGCTTTGCAAAATAATTCTACATTATCTCCGATCAACAATATGTCATTCACATATACTTATCAGAAATGCTGTAGTGCTCCCACTCACTTTCTTGTAAATACAGGCTTCACCGCAAGTCTGTATAAAACTATATGCTTTGATCAACTTATCAAAGCGTATATTCCAACTCCGAGATGCTTGCACCAGTCCATAGATGGATCGCTGGAGCTTGCATATTTTGTTAGTACCTTTAGGATCGACAAAACCTTTTGGTTGCATCATATACGACTCTTCTTTAATAAATCCATTAAGGAATGCAGTTTTGTTTATCCATTTGCCAGATTTCATAAAATGCGGCAATTGCTAACATGATTCGGACAGACTTAAGCATAGATACGATTGAGAAACTCTCATCGTAGTCAACACCTTGAACTTGTCGAAAACCTTTTTGCGACAATTCTAGCTTTGTAGATAGTAACACTACTATCAGCGTCCGTCTTCCTCTTGAAGATCCATTTAATCTCAATGGCTCGCCGATCAATGGGCAAGTCAATCAAAGTCCATAATTTGTTCTCATACATGGATCTCATCTCAGATTTCATGGCCTCAAGCCATTTCGCGGAATCTGGGCTCATCATCGCTTCCTCATAGTTCGTAGGCTCGTCATGGTCAAGTAACATGACCTCTAGAACAGGATTACCGTACCACTCTAGTGCGGATATCACTCTGGTTTACCTACGAGGTTCGGTAGTAACTTGATCTGAAGTTACATGATCATCATCATTAGCTTCCTCACTAATTGGTGTAGTAGTCACAGGAATAGATTTCTGTGATGAACTACTTTCCAATAAGGGAGCAGGTACAGTTACCTCATCAAGTTCTACTTTCCTCCCACTCACTTCTTTCGAGAGAAACTCCTTCTCTAGAAAGGATCCATTCTCAGCAACAAATATCTTGCCTTCGGATCTGTGATAGAAGGTGTACCCAACATTTTCTTTTGGGTATCCTATGAAGACACACTTCTCCGATTTGGGTTTGAGTTTATCAGGTTGAAACTTTTTCACATAAGCATTGCAACCTCAAACTTTAAGAAACGATAGCTTAGGTTTCTTGCCAAACCATAGTTCATACGGTGTTGTCTCAACGGATTTAGATGGTGCCCTATTTAACGTGAATGTAGCTGTCTCTAATGCATAACCCCAAAACGATAGTGGTAGATCGGTAAGAGACATCATAGATCGCACCATATCTAATAAAGTATGGTTATGATGTTCGGACACACCATTACACTGTGGTGTTCTAGGTGGCGTGAGTAGTGAAACTATTTCACATTGTTTTAACTGAAGGCCAAACTTGTAACTCAAATATTTGTCTCTGCGATCAGATCGTAAAAACTTTATTTTCTTGTCACAATGATTTTCCACTTCACTATGAAGTTTTTTGAACTTTTCAAATGTTTCAGACTTATGTTTCATCAAGTAGATATACCCATATCTGCTCGAATCATCTATGAAGGTCAGAAAATAACGATACCCGCTGCGAGCCTCAACATTCATCGGACTGCATACATCAGTATGTATTATTTCCAATAAGTCAGTTGCTTGCTCCATTGTTCCGGAGAACGGAGTCTTAGTCATCTTGCCCGTGAGGCACAGTTCGCAAGCATCAACTGATTCATAATCAAGTGATTCCAAAAGCCCATCAGCATGGATTTTCTTCATGCGCTTTACACCAATATGACCTAACCGGCAGTGCCACAAATAAGTTGCACTATCATTATTAACTTTGCATCTTTTGGCTTCAATATTATAAAAATGTGTATCACCACGATCAAGATCCAACAAACCATTTTCATTGGGTGTATGACCATAGAAGGTTTTATTCATGTAAACAGAACAACAATTATTCTCTAACTTACATGAATAACAGTATTGCAATAAACATGATCCAATCATATTCATGCTCAACGCAAACACTAAATAACATTTATTTTAGGTTTAACAATAATCCCGAAAGTATAGGGAGTGTGCAATGATGATCATATCAATCTTGGAACCATTTCCAATACACATCGTCAATTCACCCTTAACTAGTCTCTGTTCATTCTGCAACTCCCGTTTCGAGTTACTATTCTTAGCAACTGAACTAGTATCAAATACTAAGGGGTTGCTATAAACATTAGTAAAGTACACATCAATAACATGTATATCAAATATACCTATGTTCACTTTGCCATCCTTCTTATCCGCCAATTACTTGGGGTAGTTCCGCTTCCAATGACCAGTCCCTTTGCAGTAGAAGCACTCAATTTCAGGCTTAGGTCAAGACTTGGGTTTTTGTCACTTGAGCAGCAACTTGCTTGCCGTTCTTCTTGAAGTTTCCCTTTCTTCCCTTTGCCCTTTTCTTGAAACTAGTGGTCTTGTCTACCATCAACACTTGATATTTTTCTTGATTTCTACCTTCGTTGATTTCATCATCATGAAAAGCTCGGGAATCGTTTTCATCATCCCTTGCATACTATAGTTCATCACGAAGTTCTACTAACTTGGTGATGGTGACTAGAGAATTCTATCAATCACTGTTTTATCTGGAAGATTAACTCCCACTTGATTCAAGCGATTGTAGTACCTAGACAATCTGAACACATGCTCACTGATTGAGCTATTCTCCTCCATCTTTTAGCTATAGAACTTGTTGGAGACTTCATATCTCTCAACTCGGGTATTTTCCTGAAATATCAACTTCAACTCCTGGAACATCCATATGATCCATGACGTTCAAAACGTCTTTGAAGTCCCGATTCTAAGCTGTTAAGCATAGTGCACTAAACTATCAAGTAGTCATCATATTGAGCTAGCCAAACGTTCATAACGTCTGTATCTGCTCCTGCAATAGGTCTGTTACCTAGTGGTGCATCAAGGACATAATTCTTCTGTGCAACAATGAGGATAAACCTCAGATCACGGATCCAATCCGCATCATTGCTACTAACATCTTTCAACTTAGTTTTCTCTAGGAACATATCAAAAATAAAACAGGGGAGCTAAACGCAAGCTATTGATCTACAACATAGATATGCTAATACTACCAGGACTAAGTTCATGATAAATTTAAGTTCAATTAATCATATTACTTAAGAACTCCCACTTATAAAGACATCCCTCTAATCTTCTAAGTGATCACGTGATCCAAATCAACTAAACCATAACCGATCATCACGTGAAATGGAGTAGCTTTCAATGGTGAACATCAATATGTTGATCATATCTACTATATGATTCACGCTCGACCTTTCGGTCTCAGTGTTCCGAGGCCATATCTGCATATGCTAGGCTCGTCAAGTTTAACCTGAGTATTCTGCGTGTGTAAAACTGGCTTGCACCCGTTGTAGATAGATGTAGAGCTTATCACACCCGATCATCACGTGGTGTCTGGGCACGATGAACTTTGGCAACGGTGCATACTCAGGGAGAACACTTTTATCTTGAAATTTAGTGAGAGATCATCTTATAATGCTACCGTCAATCAAAGCAAGATAAGATGCATAAAAGACACATGCAATCAATATAAGTGATATGATATGGCCATCATCATCTTGTGCTTGTGATCTCCATCTCCGAAGCACCATCATGATCACCATCGTCACCGGCGCGACACCTTGACCACCATCGTAGCATCGTTGTCGTCTCGCCAATCTTATGCTTCCACGACTATCGCTATCGCTTAGTGATAAAGTAAAGCATTACAGCGCAATTGCATTGCATACAATAAAGCGACAACCATATGGCTCCTGCCAGTTGCCGATAACTTGGTTACAAAACATGATCATCTCATACAATAAAATTTAGCATCATGTCTTGACCATATCACATCACAACATGCCCTGCAAAAACAAGTTAGACATCCTCTACTTTGTTGTTGCAAGTTTTACGTGGCTGCTACGGGCTTTAGCAAGAACCGTTCTTACCTACGCATCAACACCACAACGATAGTTTGTCAAGTTGGTGCTGTTTTAACCTTCGCAAGGACCGGGCGTAGCCACACTTGGTTCAACTAAAGTTGGAGAAACTGACACCCGCCAGCCACCTGTGTGCAAAGCACGTCGGTAGAACCAGTCTCGCGTAAGCGTACGCGTAATGTCGGTCCGGGCCGCTTCATCCAACAATACCGCCGAACCAAAGTATGACATGCTGGTAAGCAGTATGGCTTATATCGCCCACAACTCACTTGTGTTCTACTCGTACACAACATCAACGCATAAAACCTAGGCTCGGATACCACTGTTGGGGAACATAGTAATTTAAAATTTTTTCCTATGCACACGCAAGATCATGGTGATGCATAGCAACGAGAGGGGAGAGTGTTGTCCACGTACCCTCGTACACCGAAAGCGGAAGCGTTAGCACAACGCAGTTGATGTAGTCGTACGTCTTCACAATCCGACCGATCAAGTACCGAACGTTCAAGGAGTGGTGACGATGATGATGTTCTACCGATGCAGGGCTTCGCCTAAGCACCGCTACGATATGATCGAGGTAGACTATGGTGGAGGGGGGCGCCGCACACGGCTAAGAGACGATCAAATTGATCAACTTGTGTGTCTAGAGGTGCCCCCCTGCCCCCATATATAAAGGAGCAAGGGGGGAGGCGGCCGGCCTAGGAGGAGGGCGCGCCAAGGGGGGAGTCCTACTCCCACCGGGAGTAGGACTCCTCCTTTCCTTGTTGGAGTAGGAGAGAAGGAAAGAGGAGGAGAGGGAGAAGGAAAAGGGGGCTGCACCCCTTGTCCAATTCAGACCAGAGGGGGGGCGCAGGCCTCCTTCCTTTTGGCCTATCTCCTCTATTCCCATGTGGCCCAATAAGGCCCATATACTCCCCGGCGAATTCCCGTAACTCTCCGGTACTCCGAAAAATACCCGAATCACTCGGAACCTTTCCGAAGTCCGAATATAGTCGTCCAATATCGATCTTTACGTCTCGACCATTTCGAGACTTCTCGTCATGTCCCCGATCTCATCCGGGACTCCGAACTCCTTCGGTACATCAAAACATATAAACTCATAATATAACTGTCATCGTAGTGTTAAGCGTGCGGACCCTACGGGTTCGAGAACTATGTAGACATGACCGAGACATGTCTCCGGTCAATAACCCATAGCGGAACCTGGATGCTCATATTGGCTCCTACATATTCTACGAAGATCTTTATCGGTCAGACCGCATAACAACATACGTTGTTCCCTTTGTCATCGGTATGTTACTTGCCCGAGATTCGATCGTCGGCATCTCAATACCTAGTTCAATATCGTTACCGGCAAGTCTCTTTACTCGTTCCGTAATACATCATCTCGCAACTAACTCATTAGTTGTAATGCTTGTAAGGCTTAGGTGATGTGCATTACCGAGAGGGCCCAGAGATACCTCTCCGACAATCGGAGTGACAAATCCTAATCTCGAAATACGCCAACCCAACAAGTACCTTCGGAGACACCTATAGAGCACCTTTATAATCACCCAGTTACGTTGTGACATTTGGTAGCACACAAAGTGTTCCTCCGGTAAACGGGAGTTGCATAATCTCATAGTCATAGGAACATGTATAAGTCATGAGGAAAGCAATAGCAACAAACTAAACGATCAAGTGCTATGCTAACGGAATGGGTCAAGTCAATCACATCATTCTCCTAATGATGTGATCCCGTTAATCAAATGACAACTCATGTCTATGGTTAGGAAACATAACCATCTTTGATCAACGAGCTAGTCAAGTAGAGGCATACTAGTGACACTCTGTTTGTCTATGTATTCACACATGTATTATGTTTCCGGTTAATACAATTCTAGCATGAATAATAAACATTTATCATGATATAAGGAAATAAATAATAACTTTATTATTGCCTCTAGGGCATATTTCCTTCAAATCATAAGTAGGAGGTTTGTTCAAGTAAGAACAACACCTAACCACCGGTCCACCCACATATCAAATTATCAAAGTAGCGAACACGAATTAAACCAACACGATGAAAGTGACTAGATGAAATTCCCGTGTACCCTCAAGAACGCTTTGCTTATCATAAGAGACCGTTTTGTCCTGTCCTTTGCCTCAAAAGGATTGGGCTACCTTACTGCACTTTTGTTACTATTATCATTACTTGCTTGTTACAAATTATCTTGCTATCAAACTACTCTGCTACTTACAATTTTAGCACTTGTAGACATTACCTTACTGAAATCCACTTGTGATTTCCTTCTGCTCCTCGTTGGGTTCGACAGTCTTACTTATCGAAAAGAGCTACAATTGATCCCCTATACTTGTGGGTCATCACCCACCAGCTATGTCTTCGCACGCAAGCAACTGCCTCCTTATTAAACACAAAAAATGAATAGTCCCCTGCTAGCTGGGACCCACCATATTTGGAGGCTGGCTTGTGGGCCTACTAAGTTTTCGGGGATGCATGATTGGTCAACAGTCAATATAAATGATTCTAGCTGCAGTGACCATACGATATCCATCCAACGGCTGTCATGCTTCTTCAACCTTTGGTCTTCTTGTTCCAGCCACCCAAACCATCGCGGGTCGTGCCGCCTTCTCCTACCTCTCATGGCCGGTTGTGCTATCGCACAGGCCTCACTGCCCCCTCCTACTTCAACCGCTGGCCAGGCCATCCCTCTACTCACCCATAACCCCTATTATTCTGCGGCGACAGTAGCCTCACACTGCAGCCGAATCAGTCAGCCCTCGTACTCCCCTCCGCATGGGCATCCACTGTCGCGTCTTTCCCGGCTCCGCGTAGTCCCCTTCCTAGGCCTCACCATCGTCCACCGCCTTGGTGCTTTCGGCGCGGCGTGGTCAACGTGGTCAAGGAATGACTTACATCAGAAGAGGACTATACGCGGAGAGGATGACAGCTGGGTCCACGACCGCAGCAAAGAAGTGCCTCCTTATTACACGTAAAATAATTATTCCTCCACCTGACAGCGGGGACCCACCGGAAGGTCCTCTGTATTTTGCAAAAAAAGTGTTTCCCCTTGAAAACTGGGACCCACCAGCTGCATCTTCGCACGCAAAGAAGTGCGTCCGTATTACGGGCAAAAAATGATTCTCCCCCTAATAGCTAGGACCCACCAGCTATATCTTCGCACGCAAGGAAGTGCCTCCTTATCCTCCCTGACAGCTGGTACCCACCCGGTCGAACCGTATGTAGGGTTGTCTATTTGGTCGTGAACATGTACGTACATACTGGTCGATCAATCTCTCTACAACGATGAACCGTGGCCGACCAAGCAACGACATGTGCAGTAGTAGAGCCCCCGACGTAGCAGTTCAGGCAGTCCAGTCAAAACTGTGTACACGTACATACAACCAGATGCCAAAAAATATGGCCACGTACGTACATACGGGCGGGGTCTCGAACGCCTACTCGCGCATACATACGGCCAGGGCCCGTGTACATGGAGAGGCAACATATGGTAGCAACAGCGTCCTGTTCATCGAGAGGCAACAGACTGGGTCGGAATGCGTCATGTTCAATGGGAGCCAACCGGCTTCGACGGAACAGCCGAAACGGGGTGTGGCGTATCGCAGTGCAGAGGAAACGGCCTTCTATTCGACCGGCTACGGTCGAAACGGGAACCTGTTCATTGGGAGGGGTTTGGCGTACCGCAAAACGGAAGAAACAAACTTGTGTTGGAGCGCCTATAGTCAAAACAAGGTTCTGTTCATCGGGAGGGGTGTGGTGTACCGCAAAACGGGACTCCACGGGCTAATGTTCATCCACTATGTACTACCTCACTCCAGCCTCCATGGGCTATTGTACATCCACCGTCGACTTCTGTGACGCCCCGAGTCCGTCGCGCCAGGTGTCTTCCAGTTATTCGCTGTTGTTGCCATGTCATTCGCTTGCGTGTTGCATCTTGTCATGTCATCATGTGCATTAAATCATCTTGTTTTCAAAACTTGCATTCGTCCGGGTTCTCCCCGTTCTCTCTGTTGTCCGTTCTGAGCCCAACCACACTCGCACGCGCCCGCGGCATGTCCGAAATATTATTTTATAAGTGGCCAGGAAATGTTCTCGGAATGGGATGAGAGTTGGCATGCGGTCTTGTTGTGTTGTAGGTAGACCGCCTGCCAAGTTTCATCGCATTCGGAGATCGTTTCATAGCCCAGCCGTTAAACTATAGCGGCATTATAGTCGGTCAAACGTCGGACGTTTTCGCTCTCCGAAAACTGTTACTGGGTTTTCCCTCTCTTTCCTCCCTAGACTGTCTACACAGTCCACTACCTACCTCCAGGCTCAACCTAACCTCTCTCGTCAGACCGCAGCCCTCCTCGCGCGCGTGTCTAGAAGCTGTCCCGAACCCGACCTGGGCAGTCGTTACCGTTGGATTCAGATCATCCCCAAACATCTCTAAAACATCTCCATTTCTTATTTAGATTTTCCTAGCCTATCTATTCTCGACCATCGGATTTTGATCGGATGATCGAACTCCCCTCTTTTCCCATATATATGTACACCCTAGTCCATCTTTAGACCAAAACCCTAAAACATAGGGATCTTGTCCCACCCACTCGTCGCCGCCGCCACTCCACCGAATCCACATCGGGATCCCACATGCCCAAATCACCGCTGCCATCTTCCCTTATTCTCAGCGCCACCCAATCAGCAGCAATGCCCGAGCGCTCCTCTCCACGCCGGCATTCCCGTCTCGAACCTCATCGTCGCCGCGCACCCTCCCTTAATCCATCGCCCGGGGCCGTTTTCTCACTTGATGAACACCAGGCCAGCCCCGCGCCCCCTCTCCTTCATCTCACTCCTCTGCTCATCTCTCTCTCTCCTGGAGCTCTCAAATCCCCTCATCTTCTTCTTATCGCAGGAACCGGACGCAGTAGTCCCTCGCCTCGCCACCCCTGCGCCTCAAGTCCCTGCCGCCGGTGCCGCGAAGTCCTGATGATGTCGCAGCTCTGCCCCCTGTCGAACCGTGAACGAGCACACTGACCCCGCGTTGACTCGAGCCACGCCACCCGAGGCCTGCTGCTCGAGCCGGCCCATCTCCAGCGACCGTGCCAAGCTGCGCCGTCACCTGCCAGAGTCCCTGTCATCGTCTTCATCTATTCCTAACGAGCTCTAGTTTCCTCTCGAGCACCAGTCCCTGCCCCGATCCGCTCCCCGTTGACCAGAATAAGCGAGAGGCGCTCGCTCGCTTTGCCTCGGGCCAGCTTCGGATCCGGCCCAACTTCTGCAGGCCCGAGGTGATGAGTGCATCAGTCCTCTTTGGTGCAGCCCAGTTTACAGTTTCGGCTCGTTAGTATTTTTTTTCTGCTAGGACGATTTTTCCAAATATCCAATGAATTACAGTTTCACAGGAAAGTCCCTCTAGATCATGCATATAATAACTCATAAACCGTGCATCGGATTAAAATGTTTTAAATATGCAAAATGCTTAGAATTTCATCTAATTTCATAATACCCAACTTTCATGCATGTTTAAAATGTTTAAATTGCTGTTTGTTTTAATTTGCTTAAATAACATGCTAAAATGCTTTAATTCATAACTAAATAACCGTAGCTCCAAACTTAACAAACTTTATATGTAAATGGGGGTGGAATAATGCCTAGTTTAACATGGTGGCATCACTTTGCAAGTTTAATAACTCTAAAATATGGTTTAGGGAAGAACAGTACAAAATCTATAATATGCACATGAGGATTTCCCGGACTTGTTGCTTGTTGATCCGGCCTCATTTAAACTTTCGTAGATAGGTAGTTTTATTATGCTTCATCTCTTGCCATGTTTAACAACATTTAATATTGTTGGGTACATAAACGAGAGAGAACAAAATAATTGATGTGGTGTTCCGTCAATATGCAACCCATTGCATATTGAGCTCCACTTAACTTGTAGTATTGTCTGTGCACTTTCCCATGCCATGCATAATTAAACCGGACATGCATCATACTTGGTTGTGCATCATGCCATGTTTATGTGGTGGTTGTTTACTATGTTGTTTGCCTCTTTCTGGTGTTGCCTCTTCGGGTTAGTTCCGATAACGTCGCGTTTGTGAGGATCCGTTCGACTACGTCCGTTTGTCTTCTTCATTGACTCGTTCTTCTTCCTTGCGGGATCTCAGGCAAGATGACCATACCCTCGAAATCACTTCTATCTTTGCTTGCTAGTTGTTCGCTCTATTGCTATGCCGCGATACCTACCACTTGCTATATCATGCCTCCCATATTTCCATGTATTTTGGTTCTGTAGTCGGAGCTTGACTGTATTCTAGATGATGTATGTTTATCTTGTATTTGTGTGAAGTGGCGATTGTAAGCCAACTCTTTATCCCTTTCTATTCAGTATATGGTATTGTGTGAAGATTACCCCTCTTGCGACAAACCTACCATGCGGCTATGCCTCTAAGTCGTGCCCCGACACGTGGGAGATATAGCCACATTGTGGGTGTTATAAGTTGGTAATCAGAGCCTTCCCCAACTTAGGAGCCCCCTGCTTGATCGAATCGCTGCCGTTGTTGAGTCTAGAACAAAATGTTTTGAGTCTTAGGATTATACATATCAGAGAGTAGGATTCCTTTTACTCCTCAGTCCCTTCATCGCTCTGGTGAGGCATCCTGACGTAGAGTTTTGACTCTTCTCTCCTCAAATTTCATGAATTCTTTTAGGATCACGCGGGTATCTTGGAATCGTTCTGATGGTTTTGTGACGAGAACATTGTGCTTGGTGCCTCCTGACATTTAGGGGTTGTGGCAGTGTCCTGGGGAGTTGAGCTTCGAGGTGTTGTCGTCACAAATTTTATTGTTGCAGTTCTGGAATACCTGAGTTTGCCGACATAAAAAATCTCTTTTATGCAGTTGTTGGTGAGATAACCTCGACGCCACCCAGTACTGGGGCGGGAGTTCGGGAGTATTTCCATAACTCGTATAACGGATGCTTTTTGAAGGTTGAGGTAAACAATTTCCGAAGGTTTCTTGGTTATGTGTTGAAGGATGGATACAGCTGGATGTAGGTATTGTTAGTTTGGGTGAGATATTATGCTTCCCCTGTAACCCCAACACCTGATTGCATAACCAGAAAGTTTCGGGAGTTTATAAGTGGGAATTCAAGTATCACGTAGGATATCCTTCCAACAGACACATGATACGACTTGGGGTCTATCTTATGTTTGTTTCCGGCTTATTTTGCTAGCCAATCCTTTGTTTTGTTTTGAGTTGTGGTATTCGAGTTGCTTGAATGTCAAGTGTTGATTCCATACCTTTCCTAAGCGATGCCCTCATATTTCTATGTGGATGATAATCCTTCTTGATCATCAAGGTTGTCTTTTCAATTCTTTCCAAATGGTGTGCTTCTCTTCAAGTGGATCTGATCATTTTAAACATCCGCAAGTTCAATTCTAAGTTCTCTCAATGGTGTTCGTTTCATCCGTCCCAAGTTGTCTTTGTTTTTCCCGCCCTCCCACCCTTTTTCTTCAAGGATTCAGATTTCTTAATCAAGTATCCATTTTATTCATGTGAAGTCTCTCCATTCTTTCCGTCAATATTCTTATCCGGTGATTCTCATGAAGATACTAATGGAGCTTCAAGTTCATCATTCTTCGTTTCTTTTATCTTCTCCGGTGGTTTTAATTCAAGCTTTCTTGATCATATCCTTTCCTCGGTTCAAATGCTTTATCATGCCGGTGCACCTCTTAATATTTCACTTCACGCTATTTTTTTGTTCTGGAGTGCTGAAGATATCTCAGAAGGCTCATATTTTCATTCAAGATCCGTTCAACCTATTTCGAGTTTTTTATCTCTTTCAAGCCATTTAAATCAACCGGTGCAATCTCTCTTTCAAGTAATCGTTCAACGGTGTATCTCTTGAGTGGGCCCTAACCCACAGGTCTTTTCCCAGGATCTTACCTGACTCTTCTAATTTTCCCAGAGCTATCCTCAAATTTTCTCAAAGTTTGACGTAAGAGTGATTTATCATTAGTCAAATGTCTTCCCCTAAGATCTCTCAAAATTCTTTCATCATTGGCTCAACCTCTTCGCTTTTGATTCTCCCAAAGGGTCTAAACAATTCTGAGTGGTGGTTCTCATCATAATTCTGAATAATTATTTTTGATTGTCAGTAATTCTTTTCCTACACATCTAGAGCAATTTAGAAGTCTTTTCAGTTTGATTCTCCGAAGCCCATCATCTCAGAATTATTCTTTCCAGCTTTCAGCTCTCGTTCTCCAATCTTACCGGTGCATCATTCAAGTATACTCTAGTGAGCTCATGATCTCTTCGTTCTCATGTATCTAAATTCTCTCAAGTATCTTCATTCGCTTTCTAATTCTTACGGTGGTTCATTCAAGAGTTCTCTTTCTTGGTTATTATATCAATTTATTCGTTGTTTCAATCCTACCGGTGGTTCGTTGAAGTCTTTTCTCAAGTTTGCGCTATATCTATCTTAATCCTTTCTACGAGAATAAGTAGTATGCCAAATCCGTTGCTTGTCATCAATTTAAAATGGTGAAGGATAAGCATAATGTAATTCTTATTCTTGTTTCATCGAGTAAATTCAATTCCTTATTCCGGAGGTTCATCAAAATTGTCGGTTTCAATTGTTCATCTTTTCTTTTCAGGAGTTCCAAGCTCTTTCAATTATATCATTTCAAAGCTCTATTTAATCAATGCAAGGATTCATCTTATTCTTTTCAAGCTTCTTTTCTTGCGACCTTCTTTTATCTATCCGGAGTTCTTCGAGAGTTTCTTCATGGTGGTTTGTCAAGGATTACTTTCATTCTTCATTTGTCCTCAAGATTATCTCTCGAAGTTATGATCCGCCAAGCTATACTCTAAAATAAACATGGTGCTCAACACATGTTTTGTTTTGAGGAGTTCAAGCATTCTTCTTCTTGCATTCCAAAGTGCAATTCTTTCTACCTTATCTTTTGAGATGGTGTTATGTCACTCTTGACAATTTCCCTTCATGTTTCATGATTCAATAGTTGTCAAGAATGAGATAGCTAAACACATCAATTTCTTCGAGCATGAGCTCTTCTCAATCCATCAATCTCTTCATTGGAGTTATCTTGTGTCATATTTCACCTAAAGCCTTCCCTAAGGAATGTTGCTATTGTGGCGCTTATCAATAATCCAAGTTTCCTCCTATTCTCACGATGAAAGAAGTTTTCATCTCTTTGTTGATCTCAAGCAAGCAATTGATTTTCGTTAGTGGCAGAATTTCACCTCATAATTTTGAGAAGCTTTCCATAAGCCCACTACAAGCTTATTCGTTTCGTTGTTGGTTCTCTAACAACTCCATTATAACCTTCTTGGAAGGGTGTTTTCCAAGCTCATTGGTGGAAGAAGTTGTCATTTTCTTCTCAATTCTTTCCTTTCCAACGATCCAACTTCTATTCTTTCGTTCAGGAGGCATTGTGATGTTGATCTCTTCACTCATCATCTGGTATTGTGAAGATCATGTTCTTCCTTTTGCTTATCCATTAAACTGGAGTGTCGTGTCCTTCATTCAAGTTCTCTCATCTTATCAAGTTTTACCTCCTTTCTCAACCGGAGTGCTATCTGAAATCGTTCTCACCCCTTGTGCCATTCTTTCTATAGTTCCGGAGGCAGTGTGTTGTTGATGTCATCAAGTATCTTCTCATCTTGTCAAGCTCATGTTCAATTCCATCCATTTACAGCCGGAGTGCTGTCTGCTTTCTTTCGTTCTCATTCTTGCTTATTTCGTTTCAACCGGAGTGGTTACAAGTCCTTCCTTGTCGCTGGAGCTCTTCATTCATGTCTTTCAACCTACAAGGTTCTAGTAAGGTTCCTTGTTCCTCTTTTCTATCGGAGTGTTTTTAACTTCGTTCATCTCCGTTGTGTTCTTTTCTTGAAATTGTTTAACCTCTCAAGGTTCTTTGGTTTCACTCGTTTGTCAAAGAAGCGACTTTGTTTTTATCTTCCTCTTCCGTTTCTCTCCGGTGCCATCCTAGATCTCGGGACGAGGTACTCTCGTAGTGGTGGAGTGTTGTGACGCCCCGAGTCCATCGCGCCAGGTGTCTTCTAGTTATTCGCTGTTGTTGCCATATCATTCGCTTGCGTGTTGCCTCTTGTCATGTCATCATGTGCATTGCATCATCTTGTTTTCAAAACTTGCATTGGTCCGGGTTCTCCCTGTTCTCTCCGTTGTCCGTTCTGAGCCCAACCACACTTGCACGCGCCCGCGGCATGTCCAAAATATTATTTTATAAGTGGCTGGGAAATGTTCTCGGAATGGGATGAGAGTTGGCGCGCGGTCTTGTTGTGTTGTAGGTAGACTGACTGCCAAGTTTCATCGCATTCAGAGCTTGTTTGATAGCCCAGCCGTTAAACTATAGCGGCATTATAGTCGGTCAAACGTCGGACGTTTTCGGTCTCCGAAAACTGTTGCCGGGTTTTCCCTCTCTTTCCTCCCTAGACCGTCTACACAGTCCACTACCTACCGCCAGGCCCAACCTAACCTCTCTCGTCAGCCCGCGACCCTCCTCACGCGCGTGTCCAGAAGCTGTTCCGGACCCGACCCGGGCAGTCATCACCGTTGGATTCAGATCATTCCCAAATATCTCTAAAACATCTCCGTTTCTTATTTAGATTTTCCTAGCCTATCTATTCTCGACCGTCGGATTTTGATCGGATCATACAACTCCCCTCTTTTCCCATATATATGTACACCCTACTCCATCTTTAGCCCAAAACCCTAAAATCTAGGGATCTTGTCCCATCCACTCGCCGCCGCCACTCCACCGAATCCACATCGGGATCCCACCTGCCCAAACCACCGCCGCCATCTTCCCTTGTTTTCAGCGCCACCCAATCAACAGCAATGCCCGAGCGCTCCTCTCCACACCGGCATCCCCATCCCGAACCTCATCGTCGCCGCGCACCCTCCCTAGATCCATCGCCCGGGGCCGTTTCCCCACTGGACGAACACCAGGCCAGCCACGCGCCCCCTCTCCTTCATCTCACTCCTCTACTCATCTCTCTCTCTCCCGGAGCTCTCAAATCCCCTCCTCTGCTTCTTATCGCAGGAACCGGACGCAGTAGTCCCTCGCCTCGCCGCCCCTGTGCCTCAAGTCCCTCCCGCCGGTGCCGCGACGTCCTGATGAAGCCGCAGCTCTGCCTCTTGTTGAACTATGAACGAGCACACCGACCCCGCGTTGACTTGAGCCACGCCACCCGAGGCCTGCTGCTCGAGCCGGCCATCTCCAGCGACCGCGCCAAGCTGCGCCATCGCCTGCCGGAGTCCCTGTTGCCGTTGTCTTCATCTGTTCCTGACGAGCTCCAGTTTCCTCTCGAGCGCCAGTCCCTGCCCCGATCCGCTCCCCGTTGACCAGAACGAGCGAGAGGCGCTCGCTCGCTTTGCCTCGGGCCAGCTTCGGATCCGGCCCAACTTCTACAGGCCCGAGGTGATGAGCACCTCGGTCCTCTTTGGTGCAGCCCAATTTACAGTTTCGGCCCGTTAGTATTTTTTTCTGCTAGGATGATTTTTCCAAATATCCAGCGAATTACAGTTTTACAGAAAAGTCCCTCTAAATCATGCATATAATAACTCATAACCGTGCATCGGATTAAAATGTTTTAAATATGTAAAATGCTTAGAATTTCATCTAATTTCATAATATCCAACTTTCATGCATGTTTAAAATGTTTAAATTTCCGTTTGTTTTAATTTGCTTAAATAACATGCTAAAATGCTTTAATTCATAACTAAATAACCGTAGCTCCGAAATCAACAAACTTTATATGTAAATGGGGTGGAATAATGCCTAGTTTAACATGGTGGCATCACTTTGCATGTTTAATAACTCTATATGGTTTAGGGAAGAATAGTACCAAATCTATAATATGCACATGAGGATTTTTCGGACATGTTGCTTGTTGATCTGGCCTGATTTAAACTTGCCTAGATAGGTAGTTTTATTATGCTTCATCTCTTGCCATGTTTAACAACATTTAATATTGTTGGGTACATAAACGAGAGAGAACTAAATAATTGATGTGGTGTTCCGTCAATATGCAACCCGTAGCATATTGAGCTCCACTTAACTTGTAGTATTGTTTGTGCACTTTGCCATGCCATGCATAATTAAAACAGACATGCATCATACTTGGTTGTGCATCATGCCATGTTTATGTGGTGGTTGTTTACTATGTTGTTTGCTTCTTTCCGGTGTTGCCTCTTCGGGTTAGTTCCGATAATGTCGCGTTTGTGAGGATCCATTCGACTACGTCCGTTTGTCTTCTTCATGGACTCCTTCTTCTTCCTTGCGGGATCTCAGGCAAGATGACCATACCCTCGAAATCACTTCTATCTTTGCTTGCTAGTTGTTCGCTCTATTGCTATGTTGTGATACCTACCACTTGCGATATCATGCCCCCCATATTGCCATGTCAAGCCTCTAACCCGCCTTTCCTAGCAAACTGTTGTTTGGCTATGTTACCGCTTTGCTCAGCCCCTCTTATAGCGTTGCTAGTTGCAGGTGAAGTTGAAGTTTGTTCCATGTTGGAACATGGTTATTGTTGGGATATCACAATATCTCTTATTTAATTAATGCATCTATATACCTGGTAAAGGGTGGAAGGCTCGGTCTTATGCCTGGTGTTTTGTTCCACTCTTGCCGCCCTAGTTTCCATCATACCAGTGTTATGTTCCTTGATTTTGTGTTCCTTACATGGTTGGGTGTTATGGGGACCCTTGACAGTTTGCTTTGAATAAAACTCCTCCAGCAAGGCGCAACCTTGGTTTTACCATTTGCCTCACCACCACCTACTTTTCCCTTGGGAGTCGCGCTCCCGAGGGTCATCTTTATTTTAACCCCCCGAGCTAGTGCTTGTCTAAGTGTTGGTCCGAACCGAGCCGCCTACGGGGCCACCTCGGGGAAACTCGAGGTCTGGTTTTACTTGTAGCTTGTCTCATCTGGTGTTGCCCTGACAACGAGATATGTGCAGCTCCAATCGGGATGTCGGCGCATCAGGCGGTCTTGCTGGTCTTGTTTTACCATTTTCGAAATGTCTTGTAACCGGGATTCCGAGACTTATCGGGTCTTCCTGGGATAAGGAATATCCTTCGTTGACCGTGAGAGCTTGTGATGGGCTAAGTTGGAACACCCCTGCAGGGTTTCAACTTTTGAAAGCGAATTTCTTAATGTCTGGTTGTAGAGAACTTGAAACTTAACTTAATTAAAATGCATCAACCACGTGTGTAGCCGTGATGGTCTCTTCTCGGTAGAGTCCGGGAAGTGAACACGGTTCTTGTGTTATGCTTGAACGTAAGTAGCTTCATGATCACTTCTTGATCACTATTAGCTTCTCGACCGTTGCGTTGTTTCTCTTCTCGCTCTTATTTGCGTAAGTTATCCACCATATATGCTTAGTGCTTGCTGCAGCTCCACCTCACTACCCCTTTCCTACCCATAAGCTTAAATAGCCTTGATCTCGTGGGTGTGAGATTGTTGAGTCCTCGTGGCTCACAGATACTTCCAAACAGTTGATGGTGCTGATGATACCAGTGCAAGTGACGCAACCCAGCTCAAGTGGGAGCTCGATGAAGATCTTGATCGTTGTTTTGTTTTGTTTCCTGTTGATCCGTAGTGGAGCCCAGTTGGGATGATCGGGGATCTAGCATTTGGGGTTTTCTTCTTTTATTTTGGTTCCATAGTCGGACCTTGACTGTATTCTGGATGATGTATGTTTATCTTGTATTTGTGTGAAGTGGCGATTGTAAGCCAACTCTTTATCCCTTTCTATTCAGTACATGGGATTGTGTGAAGATTACCCCTCTTGCGACAAACCTACCATGCGGCTATGCCTCTAAGTCGTGCACCGACACGTGGGAGATATAACCGCATTATGGGTGTTACAACTTCCTCTAGCCTCCACATGCTACTGTTCATCCACTGTCAACTTCCTTCAGCCTCCACCAGCTACTATTCATCCACGGGCTACTGTTCATCCAACCTCCACCGGCTACTATTCAACCAGCCCTCCACGGGGGCCCTGTTAATCCAACCTCCATCGGTTACTGTTCAACCAGCCCTCCACGGGGTCCTGTTCATCCACCCCCAACCGGCTCGGGTGTGTGGTGGCCTCCTCGATCGGGGTCCTGTTCATCCAGCAGCAAGGGCCTCTAGTACCACGAGGTCCTGTTCATCCAACCCCAACAACGGTCACTATTCATCAAGAGGCAGCAGGTTCGATCGGCTTCAGTTAGCACCAGTAGCGAAGGAATCGCTTGGTTTAGTTAACATCCAAGGGATCAATCGCTCGGGTTCAATAACGTAGCTAGGGCAATCACTCGGGTTCAGTAAGAGAACGCCTCGCTCGGGTTCCGTTAGAGCCCAACGCCTTGCACACATGCACGTACGTGTACGAGAGAAATGCGCAAACCTCCGTGCGTCACTCAGTCCCGACCACCCGCCGTAACCGGGAACTCCCCGATATTTTCGTCGCCCTCGCTTCTACCATGATTTTTTATGTCATGGACGGCCCAAAGAATGTCATGCAGGCGCGTCCCCGGCCTGCCCAGGACGAAAAGCCCATTTTTTGTCATGATTTTTTGTCATAGAAGTAGGAGCCCACCACATCTACGATGATACGTTGTTTTGTCACAATTATCGTAATAGGAGTGTCATAAGCATGACAGGAAAAAAATTCGTTTGGCCCATAATGTCACGGATGTGTCTTTTTTGGTAGTGCATTCTCGAGCTATCTAGTCCCTTGTCAAACTTTGCGATGAACCTATAAGTTGTCGTTATGATCACCGTGTTACAGGTGACGTTTGAGCAACCCCAAAGCTCATCGTACAGTAAGAAGTGAATACGATACTCTCATGGTCTGAGGAGCAAAATCCCATGTTAACACTTCATGCAATTACAATTGATTACAGATGATATTACCCAATTCATAACAAACAAGTTTGGGTCGATTCAATATGATCATTCTTCCAACGTCATAATCTCAATGTTGTTTTAGGACTATTGTTACACTCAATGATATCCTAAGATCCGGAAAACGTGATTACCAACAACACTTTAGCTAGTCTTAGAGGCGAGACTAGGAACCTTTATTTTATCCGTTTATCATTTCACATATGCATATGCGTTTCCACTAAATCGCATATTCTAGGATCATAGTAGTTATAGCACAAAATATTAACACTTAACTATGAATATGGAAATATAATAATACAATATTATTGCCTCTAGGGTAGATTTCCACCAGTCTCCAACTTGCACTAGAGTCAACAATCTAGTTAGCATTTTTAACTTTTACACCAATCGCAATCTGGTGTAAGTCCATGCTTTTCTTCTAGTATAGACTTCGTCCTATCGAATCTGACAACTTCAGATCCGTGTGTATCTTTTGCATATGTATGCATCTATCTTGTTTTCACATGAATTCATAATTATGTGAAACAAACTTAGTATATATTGAATCACTGGAAATATCTTTGATTCCTTAGATTGAGCTATAGAACCATATTTGCGAATAGTGTTCTATTTGCACAATCATCTAGAAACCATACCAATGTCATAAATGAACCTTTGATTCATCACCCTCTATTGTTGCTTCTAAAGCGACAATATACTCAACCTTCTGTTATAGAATTCACCACAATAACTTTCTTCGACCAGTTCCAACTTAATGTGACACCATAAATCATTTATTTGAAATCGAAATTCGCTTGGAGCACCGATTGAAGATTTTTGTCGATGTACCACTTACATCAAGAATGTATTGATGTAACTCCTTAAGCGATGTCTTCATTTTCTCTGTATGTGAGAAACATGTCATCCGTACTCAACGACATTTTCACTGTTTGTCGTATGATCAACAATTTGGCCATTCCAGTAACTTTACTCACAACTTACTTGGAGTACTGGACATATCTGGTTATTTACATACCATGGAATTAACATAAGTGTGATTGAAATCATGTATTTCACTCATCAGTATTTCAATATACCTATTCTTGCTAAGAGTTCCTTCCATGTGACTTTGACAAGAAACTCTTCTTGACATTTTTCATACTAAACTTCTTTAGCATTTTGTCAATATGTATTCTGGCTAAGCCTGATTAGACACTACTATATCCTTAGATTATTGTGTCTACTACAAGGACTAAATTACAAAAGTACTTTACTCAAAAACTATTTTCAATAAAATCTTAAATTGTGTCAAGAAATTTACATAATTTCCCATCAACATTGTGTCATGAACACATAGTGTTTAGAAATGTTACCATGCACGTACTTTCTTGTAAATACAAGCATCTTTGTTTCTATTGATGAAATAATATTATATGATTAATTCATCAAAACAAAGGTTCGAACTCCACTATGATGGCTTCTGATCATTGCTGGATCTCTTGAAGTTTGCACACTTACTAGCATCCTCTGGATCAAGAAAATTACCTTGGACTGTATCAAATATACAACCTTGGTACTATTTCCATCTCATGGGAATCATTTTGGCATCCATCTGTTATATCTCATAATGTAAATACTTGGTAATTGCTAGTTTAATCCGAACTGAATTTAAGTATTATTATGATGAAACAATCTTGTCATAATCAATTCCTTTATCTTGTCATAAACTATTTGCAGCAAGTCAAGCATTATAAAACATTTTTATCTTTGTCAATCTATAGATCCATCACTACACTTTATACTTTAAGTCTTTCAGAGGGTCCATCAAGCTATGAACTTGAATTAAGTGTATGCATACTATTTCAGATTATTTTGGCATACATCCAATTCCGGAGTCAGGGCCCATCAACGCTTATCTGTGTATTATAGGTTCATTGTTTGTTTCAACAATATTCCATCCGCACACCCTAAAGGACTATACAAAATTTTCCAACCTATATAGTTGAGTTGCACGTGACCAAAGTCTTTATAGAGGCTTTTGTATCAGTCGTGGTAAGAAATTTTAGAACCACTTCTAGCATTCCTTTTGTTTGACCTGATCACGAAGATTCTGTAATCTCGTCGAATTGCACTATCCTCCCACTTACTCTTTTGCAGAAAATATTTTCTTTGAAATTTGCGCACTCTGTGAAAAAAATACTTTGCCTCAGCGTAGTGATAGATGAATGCCCAACCATTTGGTACAACCTACAAAGTAGTACTTGTTTGAACAAATTTGATGGCGCTCTCTTCAGTGTAAAAGCCATAGTGTCTAAAGCATGACATTAAAAGTGTATTGGCTGAACAATCAATGTCATCTCTAATCTCACCATGTCATACATAGCTTGATTACATCTACTCAAAACACTATACTCTTAGTAGTGTTTCTAGGAGGTGCAAGCTATAAAATTCTTTTATAACTCATCACAAATTCGCTAAATTTGTAACTCAAATATTCTTTTCTGCAATCCAATTGTAGAAACATTGTTACAATAACTTCTACTTCATTATGAAAATCTTTTGAAACATTTCGAAAGATCTAGATTTATGTCTCATTTTGTAACTATAAATATCTACTTGAGTCATCCTTGGAGATAGATAAATCCACTGCTTGCAACAACACATTTTGGACTACGTACATCAATATGCATATTTCCAATTTATTTTGTTGCTCGTTCTTGATGGCCTGTGAACGGTATTTTTAGTTTACTTCACTATTTGGACGAAAAATTATAAGTGTCAGATGATTCATAATCATATGACTCCAAAATCCATCGCTATGGAATTTCTCCATGCGAGTTTCTCCAATGTGACTAAAATGAAGTGCCACACATATGTGGTATTCTTTTAGTCTTACGACATTTAGCGTCAGTGTTATGGATGTTCAATTTTATCATCAATATTCATAACTTAAATCCTATTCACAATAGGAGTGTGGCCTTTTTGTTCATTACATCAAACAACTATTGTTCTCTTATGAACAACCTCCTTGCAACTTCTATGCAATGGGCTAGAGCGTACAAAACTCTAAAATGAATTATGATAATAAATTCAGAGGTAATATGTTGATTAAAAAGAATCATAACTAGTACAAAATTGTCAACACATATTTTAAGCTTATTAATTTGTTGGTCATTAGGTCATAGTAATTCTTGCATTGATTCGCAACAGCATGAAATCAAGTCAATATCCTTGTGATTAACTTTTAACCACAATTCCCGAAGAATTTAGTGCTTAACAATTTAATCATGATTCTCAAGAATCACACTTTGCTTGGCCAACTTTCTCCACATCTTATAACTTGTATGACATTCATGCCTGAGCTGGAAATTCTAGTTTTCTTTTCCTTCCGCCTCTAAACTTCTTATAATTTTACTTTCAATATTTCTCCCACTCAACAGAAGAATCATTTAACATTTTAAGAGTAGCATGAGCCCCGAACTTCCCTAGGTATGTAAGTCTCAATACATCCTTTGGTTTTGTTCTTTCTTTTTAAGTTCTCGCCATCCACTCATGACTGTCGTTCTTCTAGGTCTTACGCATTTCAGTCTTAAACATAGTTGAACACTTCACTAGATCTTGCAAACAAAACACTTATTTAGATATCACATATCTTTTAATCTTTGTTTGCTTTTGAAAACAATTTTTAGATCCAAGAATATCACATAACTATCCCAAACATTTTGATGTTCGGGTTTCTCGCAAGCAAATTATAATGCAATTCTAGCTTTTGGATCGAAGGACATGAGTCTCATCGTCCATAGCATCGGCAAGAGAGTATTATAAGTATGAAGTAGGATAAAAATCTTTCTTGGCACTTTCAGAGGACGATCCTCTCAATCATAAAGATTCAACCAGATAAATAATAGCTACTTCCTCCTTTTCGGTTTATAGGGCTTAAATCTGAAATCTCATCAAGCAAGGTAGATGATGAGTGGAGGAATGTATCTCGTAGTTTACAAAATTACTCGAACTTTAATCTGCATTAATTACAATGTATGCATGGATGGCCACTAAATGAGTAGGAATGGTTACATGCATTGGTTGGTTTCTTTTAATCCTTGCATGTAGCAATTTAATGCACCTTGGAAGGTGAACATGTGGTGGAAAGAAGTGAAAATGAGACTTATAATATGAGAAAACCAAGAAAATGAGATAATCCCAATAAACCAGAAAGGAGGGAGTAATCAATTTCAACAACAAAGGTGGAGCTGTGAGCCATAATTCTACAACTATAATGCAAACTACACAGACATTGTTCATAATTAATTTGCACTAGTGATTAACCTTAATTAGTACATAAATGTGCTCAAACTCAAATCAATATCTCTCATAATTGATAGTGAGTGATTCAAGATCCTAATCTAGTTTTCATTCATTGATCTGGACATCACTGATGACGAGAATTTTGACCGGTAGGCAAACTATTGCCAATCATATCTCCATATGACTCTTGTTCATCTTTCGATGCTTTGTGCTCCGAGCTCGGAAAGATTCTTCCAGAACTTCAAGACAACCGATTATTATCTACTTGCTCGGTCTGACTTGCCCGTCTTACACTCACATCCCATTTGTACTCATGTGGACATGACGCACTCTGGAATGCTACGTGTTATAGACGATTGCAACACTAGGAAGAGCAACTTTTAACTTGATACTTATTGTGAGAGATCACCCTAATAATTGAATACCGCGCAATCGAAGGGTGCAAACAACAAAGGGATAAACATCTCACGCAATTCATAAAATCATGATATGGTATAGCCCTGGTCATCGGGAGTCCTCCATGATCATCTTCAATCTTATGCTGAAGTGTCGTGACGGCCAATATTAGTTGTCGTGGCAACCATTTCAAAAATGTTGCTGTGACGGCAATTTTAGGAAATGTTACTGAGGGAGTCCTGGATTAGGGGGTCTCCGGACAGCCGGACTACATCCTTTGGCCGGACTGTTGGACTATGAAGATACGAGATTGAAGACTTCATCCCGTGTCCGGATGGGACTCTACTTGGCGTAGAAGGCAAGCTAGGCAATACAGATATGTATATCCCCTCCTTTGTAACCGACCTTGTGTAACCCTAACCCCTTCCGATGTTTATATAAACCGGAGGGTTTTAGTCTGTAGGACAACATACAATCACACCATAGGCTAGCTTCTAGGGTTTACCCTCTCCGATCTCGTGGTAGATCAACTCTTGTACTGCTCATATTATTGAGAATAATCAAGCAGGACGTAGGGTTTTACCTCCATCAAGAGGCCCGAACCTGGGTAAAACATCGTGTCCCTGCCTCCTGTTACCATCCGCCTTAGACGCACAGTTCGGGACCCCCTACCCGAGATCCACCGGTTTTGACACCGACATTGGTGCTTTCATTGAGAGTTCCTCTGTGTCGTCATCATTAGGCTTGATGGCTCCTTCAATCATCGATAGCGATGTAGTCCAGGGTGAGACTGTTCTCCCCGGACAGATCTTTGTATTCGGCGGCTTCGCACTGCGGGCCAACTCGCTTGGCCATCTGGAGCAGATCGAGAGTTACGCCCCTGGCCACCAGGTCAGGTTTGAAAGCTTAAATTACACGGCCGATATCCGCGGCGATTTGATCTTCGACGGATTCGAGCCCCTGCCTAGTGCGCCACACGGTCACGATGAGCATGATTTAGCTCGGCCATCGGATAGTGTTCAGGAGATCGCGCCGGCAACCACTCCGATCCTCAATTCGGAGCCAGTTGCACCATCCATGGACGGGTGGATAGACCCCTCCACGGAGGCCATATCCTGGATGGCGATCGAGCCGAGTATCGACCTTACTCCTCACGGGAGCCGTGATGCCGAACTACCGGATTCTTCCCCGGCCACGGACCCCGAACCGCCTGCGCCCGTGCCTATCGAATCCGATTGGGCGCCGATCATGGAGTTTACCTCCGCGGATATTTTTCAGCACTCGCCCTTCGGCGACATACTGAACTCATTAAGGTCTCTCTCCTTGTCAGGAGAGTCCATGCCGAACTATGTCCGGCAGGATTGGGATGCGGATGGCGAAGAAATTCGCCGCCCACCCACCACCCACTTAGTAGCCACTGTCGACGACTTAACCGACATGCTCGACTTCGACTCCGAGGACATCGACGGTATGGACGACGATGCGGGAGACGAAGAGGAACCACTGCCCACAGGGCACTGGACAGCCACCTCATCATATGACATATATATGGTGGACACACCCAAAGAAGGCAATGGCGACGGGACAGCAGAGGATGACCCCTCCAAGAAGCAACCCAAGCGCCGACATCAGCGGCGCCGCTCTAAGTCTCGCCAAAGCAAAAGCGGTGACACCGGCACAGGAGATAATAGCACTCCGGACAGTGCCGAAGACGACAACAATCCCCTCCAGTAATATTTAGGGTAGGAGGATGGAGAAGCCAGCCCTCCCGAGAGAGCGGCAGATGGAGAAGTGGAGGATGATAATTACATGCCTCCCTCCGAAGACGAGGCAAGCCTTGACGATGAAGAATTCGTCGTGCCTGAGGATCCCGTCGAACAAGAGCGCTTCAAGCGCTAGCTTATAGCCACGACAAATAGCCTTAAGAAAAGGCAACAGTAGCTTCAAGCTAATCAAGATTTGCTAGCTGACAGATGGACTGAAGTCCTTGCGGCCGAGGAATATAAACTCAAACGCCCCTCCAAGAGTTACCCAAAGCACAGGTTGCTACCCCGACTAGAGGAGTAAGCACCAAAACCTACATCTCCAGCGTATGACGCGGCTGATCGGCCACCTCGTGGCCGCGACAAAGAGGCATTCCAGCCAAAAGTTCAGCCCGCACCCCGATGCCACTCAAATAAAAATGTCAAGACATGGGGAAATACGCCAGACCTGCGAGACGTATTGGAGGTCAAAGCAAAACACGCAAGATCGATCTACGGATCGCGAGGGCGTGCCACTATGCGAGATGATAACCATCACGCTGGATACAGTAAAAGTAAGTCCGGCCGGGCCGAACACAACGGACAAGACTCACTTGAGCTGCGTCGCGATAGAGCCCAGTATAGAGGCGCCGCACACCCCCTATGCTTCACAGACGAAGTAATGGATCATCAAATCCCAGAGGGTTTCAAACCCGTAAATATAGAATCATACGACGGCACAACAGATCCTGTGGTATGGATCGAGGACTTCCTCCTGCACATCCACATGGCCCGCGGTGATGATCTACACGCCATCAAATACCTCCCACTCAAGCTCAAAGGACCAGCTCGGCATTGGCTCAACAGCCTGCCAGCAGAATCCATTGGCTGTTGGGAAGATCTGGAAGCCGCCGATGACTTGAGCCACATAATTCAGCAGCCAAAGGAATCGGCCAGGCAATTCTGGACACGGTTCCTAATAAAGAAAAATCAAATCGTCGACTGTCCGGATGCAGAGGCCCTAGTAGCTTTTAAGCACAACATCTGTGACGAGTGGCTCGCCCGGCACCTTGGCCAGGAAAAGCCAAAATCTATGGCAGCCCTCACGACACTCATGACCCGCTTTTGTGCGGGAGAGGACAGCTGGCTAGCTCACAGTAATAATATATCAAAGAACCACGGTACTTCGGATACCAAGGATGGCAATGGTAGGTCACGCTGCAACCAACACAAGCGCCGCATTAACAACGACAATACCGAGGATATGACAGTTAATGCCGGATTCAGAGGCTCTAAACCCGGTCAGCGGAAAAAGCCATTCAAAAGAAGCACTCCGGGCCCGTCCAGTTTGGACCGTATACTCGATTGCTCGTGTCAAATACACGGCACCCCCGACAAGCCAGCCAACCACACCAATAGGGATTGTTGGGTGTTCAAGCAGGCCGGCAAGTTAAATGCCGAAAACAAAGATAAGGGGTCACATAGCGATGACGAGGAGGAGCCCCGGCAGCCGAACACCGGAGGACAGAAGAGGTTCCCCCCACAAGTGCGGACGGTGAACATGATATACGCAACCCACATTCCCAAGAGGGAGCGGAAGCATGCGCTAAGGGACGTATATGCGTTAGAGCCAGTCGCCCCAAAGTTCAACCCATGGTCCTCTTGTCCGATCACCTTCGATCGCAGGGACCACCCCACTAGTATCCGTCATGGTGGATTTGCCGCACTGGTCCTAGACCCAATCGTTGACGGATTTCACCTCACTCGAGTCCTTATGGATGGCGGCAGCAGCCTGAACCTGCTTTATCAGGACACAGTGCGCAAAATGGGTATAGACCCCTCAAGGATCAAACCCACAAAAAACGACCTTCAAAGGCATCGTACCAGGTGTAGAGGCCCATTGCACAGGCTCAGTCACACTGGAAGTGGTCTTCGGATCCCAGGATAACTTCCTAAGCGAGGAGTTAATCTTTGATATAGTCCCGTTCCATTGTGGCAATCATGCACTGCTCGGGCGAACTGCATTTGCGAGATTCAATGCGGTACCGCATTATGCATATCTCAAGCTCAAGATGCCAGGACCTCGGGGGGTCATCACAGTTAATGGAAACACAGAGCGCTCTCTCCGTACGGAGGAGCACACTGTGGCCCTCGCAACAGAGGTGCAAAGCAGCCTTTTAAGGCAATCCACCAGTTCGGCGATTAAAGACCCGGACACCTTCAAGCACGCCCGGAGTAATCGGCAACAAGACCGCCTGGCACGTTCCGAGTTCGCATAGCAATGCGGCCCCCGCCCCAGTCCCAGCCAAACGGAGAAATCCGTGCCACGCGTACACAACTACGCATTGAAAATACCATGGGCACAGGTGGGGAGGGGGGCACGACTACGGCACGCCCCAAGACGCGGCTCAACCGCACTAGGGGCTTCCTGCTTTGTTATCTTTCTCTCTTTCAGGACTTTAATCTCTGGAAACCCTGTCCGGTAGTATGATTGCCGGACACATGATGCAGCAACCAAGGAGGCAGAAAGCTACGTCGCAGCACGGAACTCCCAGGTGGTCTCTGACAACGAGTGAAATACCTGCTTTAAATACCATTCCTCAGCTTGCCCTTGGGGGGACATGTCAAATAGTCCTACTTTTTGCTTATCGCACTACTGGTATCATTCTGCTTTAACGCACCTTTTTGAATAAACAATGCATAGCGCTAGACTATTATCGCATTCTCTATTCTTCTTATATATATATATGTATGTTCATTCATGACATTCAGCACCCGTACACTCTGGTACGGCCAATACGCCAGGGGCTTAAGCGTACCCCATAATACGGCGTGAGAAGTCCGAACACTTTCGACAGTGCGGCACCCCGAACTTATAGCATTATATGCATCAGCTCCGAATCACGTCTTGGGTCAATAGTTGGGTTTGCCCGACTCCCATGTTTTGGTACCTTACGTTCCGCTATATCGGCTAAGGTAGCACTGGGAGAACTACTGCGATTGTGCCCCGGTTCAGCTAGGCTAAGCACCTCAGTAGAGAAAGCTAAAACTGACTGTCACGATAAGGCGAGAGACTGGTCGCTCTTCGAGAGGTTTCGAGTCCCTAAAGACTTATGCCTCTTAGAGCGAGGAGTAGGCTTTGTCCGGCTTAAGGCGTGTATAGCGCCCCGAATTTGACCTTCCGAATACTAGGGGCTTTGCCAAAATTTAAAATTATAGAATTCTATGGCTAAGTGAGAGTGATAAAGCATTATAGTCCGATTGCCTTGTTCGTTGTGCTGAGCACCTCCCTCGAAGGACCCAAAAATGGGAAAAAGAGTGCTCAGGTTTATCCCGAACACCCCAGCACTCGTGGCATGGGGGCAGAAGCTGACGACTAGCCATCTCTCAGATTTGATAGACAGTCGAATACAAGGTAATATTTTAAATTCAAACAAGCATTGCATAGCGCATATGAACAAGTTTTCATAATACAGGATCACACGAGCAAGTTTATTCAAAAATTACATCCTTCGCACACTCGTCCGCCACAAGATGGGCACCCTTCAGGACACCCTCATAATACATCTCGGGGTGGCGATGCTCCTTGCCCTACGGCGGCCCCTCCTTCACCAGCTTCTCAGCGTCCATCTTGGCCCAGTGCACCTTTGCACCAGCAAAAGCCCGGCGTGCACCTTCGATGCAGACGGACCGCTTGATGACTTCCAGTCGTGGGAAGGCATCCGCAAGCCGCCTCACCAGGCCGAAGTAGCTGTTGGGAAGGGAGTCACCAGGCCACATCTGGATTATAAAGCCCTTCATGGCCTGTTCGACCACCTTGTGCAGCTCGACCAGTTGCTTCAGCTGGTCGCTCACAGGCATCGGGTGTTCGGTCCCAGTATACTGAGACCAGAACAACATCTCCGTCGAGCTTCCCTCCTCGGCCTGGTAATATTCCGCGGCATCCGACACGCTGCGGGGCAAATCTGCGAATGCTCCTGGAGAGCTCTGGACTCGGGTAAGTAACAAGTAATTCACTTGCACATGCTTGCTTTGCATATTGAATGCCTTACCCGCCGCTATCTTCCTCATCGCCTCAATCTCCTGGAGGGCTTTTTGGGCTTCAGCCTTGGCATTCTTCCCGCTCTCGAGGGCCGCGGCAAGCTCAGACTCTCGCGTCTTCGAGTCAAGCTCCAAAGCCTCGTGCTTCGTCACGAGAGCCTGGAGCTCTTGTTGCACCTCGCCCACCCGTGCCTCTTGCTTTTCCCGCTCGGTGCGCTCCTGGGCCAATTTGTTTTCGGCCTTGGATAGCGCTTGCTTCAGGGTCGCCACTTCGGTCGTGGCCCCTGGCAAATTCATGATGATCCTGTCATTTCGCAATCGCATCTTTTTTGTATATATATATACAAGGTATTACTTACCTTTGTTCTCCTCGAGCTGCCTCTTGGCAAGGCCGAGATCTTTCTCGGACCCCTCGAGGTCCTGCTTCACTGCGGCGACCTCCACAGTCAGTGCGGCAGAGGTCAGCAGCGAAGCCTGCATATGCATATAGACATACTTATATTAGACTCCTACAGATACTATTTGATCCTCTATTCGGCTTTTCTTTGTGAACACCAAACAGAGCATCAGGGGCTACTGTCTATGCGGTAATATTTTTCCTATATTTTAAATACTTACCTCAAAGCCTGTTAGAAGGCTGGCACAGGCTTCAGTCAGTCCGCTCTTGGCGGACTGAACCTTCTTGATCACCGCACTCGTAATAGTGGGGTGCTCTTCGTCGATGGAAGCGCCGCGAAGCGCTCCCAGCAGGTTGTCCGGTGCCTCTGGATGGATAGAGGTCACCGGCACGGGCGTCTTACCCCTTTTGGAAGGGGGCCGCCTGCCCGAGTCCGGAACCACTGGAGGTTCCGGCGCGGTGTTTGGCTGAGAGCTGAACTTGGAGTCCCCGGGAGCCTTGCTCCCTTTGCTCCTGGAGTCCGGAAGGTCGCCTTGCTTCCTTTGCTCCTGGAGTCCGGAAGGTCGCCTTGAGGCGCCTCCGGGACTGTCTCCCCCCGGCTCGAGGCCCCTTGAGACAATACCTCGGCATTGTCCGTAGGGCAAGGGGAGGAGGCGGTCCGAAGTGGATCGCTATCCATATCCGACGAGTCCAAGGAACCGTCCGACGAGGATACGTCGATACGGGCTTGGGGCGGTCTGCATAATCATATTCGGCATTAGGAGAAGCAGTCCAACAAAGGTATGCTATGAGTTACTCTGGTATCCGAATACTTACGACTTCGCCAGGGGCTTGGCCCTCAGCAGCCACTCGTCTTCGCCTTCGGCGGCGGCGGTGGAGCAGTCCAGAAGGAGAGTCCTTCCTTTCTTGGACCCTTTGGCCTCCCCGGTTGGGGTGACCTTCCTTTTCTTGTCTTCCCCGGCTGGAGGGGGAGCATCTTCATCTTCCTCCTCCTCGTTTTCAAGGGAGGAGTGCGTCTCGGAGTTATCATACGATGAGTCCAATACCACCTGGCGCCGGGAAATCTTTCGGGTTCCCTTGGCCTTCTTCTTGGTCTTATCCGGCACCTCATAAGGAGCCGGAGTCCGCATCTCCGTCAGGAGAGCGTCCGCAGTGTCTTCAGACAGAGTGGCCGGACAGTCAATCTGCTCCGATGCCTCCACCCAGTCCTGTTAAAGGCATGGGAGCTCAGACCCCGCACATGGTTAAGCTATGGGAAATAGATATCCTACCAGATGTACAGAACTTACCGGATTCGCAGGGCGCTTCACGCTTAGCCCGCGGTCCTCGGTGAGAGATGGAGGGACCTCGGCGCCCTTGAATAGCACCCTCCAGACGTCTTTGTGCATCGTGTCGAAGAGCTCACTTAGAGTCTGGTGCCGGGCCGGGTCGAACTCCCATAAGTTGAAATCCCGTTGTTGACACGGGAGGATCCGGCGGAAGAGCATGACCTGGACTATGTTGACAAGCTTAAGTTTCTTGCTTGTCATGTTCTGGAAACACTTCTGGAGTCCGTCCAGCTCCACCGATGAACCCTAGGACAGGCCCTTCTCCTTCCAGGAAGTGAGCCGCGTGGGGATTCCGGATCGAAACTCAGGGGCCGCCACCCAGTTGGTGTCGTGCGGCTCGGTGATGTAGAACCACCCCGATTGCCACCCCTTTACGGTCTCCATGAAGGAGCCCTCGAGCCATGCAACGTTGGGCATTTTTCCCACCATGGCTCCGCCGCATTCCGCTTGTTGGCCGCCTACAACCTTCGGCCTGATATTGAAGGTCTTCAGCCATAGGCCGAAGTGGAGCCGGATGCGGAGGAAAGCCTCACACACGACGATGAACGCCGAGATGTTGAGGATAAAATTCGGGGCCAGATCATGAAAGTCCAGCCCGTAGTAGAACATGAGGCCACGGACGAATGGATGGAGGGGAAACCCCAATCCGCGAACGAAGTGGGGGAGGAAAACCACCCTTTCGTGAGGTTCCGGGGTAGGGACGACCTGCCCCGCGGCTGGCAGCCGGTGCGCGATGTCCGCGGCTAAGTATCCGGCTCCACGTAACTTTTTGATTTGCCCCTCCATGACGGAGGAGGCCATCCACTTGCCTCCCGCTCCGGACATGTTTGGAGAGAGTTGAGGAGGAGGATGTGGACTTGGGCGTTGGAGCTCGAGTGCGCGAGAATGGATGAGCAAGGAGGAAGAAGGCGTGGGTAGAAAAAGGTGAGATCTTATCCCTTTATAAGGGAGGACTGAACTATGCGCCCCCACTAGCCTGGTAAAACTCGCTTATCCCCCAAGCGCCGTAATTGATGGCGCGGTTGGGTTACCCACGTCCGTATTGATGAGAATCCCGTAATAAGGGGAACATGATCTCTGCTTTGACAAGACGTGTCAAGAAACCGCCTCACATTATGTGCGGGGGCTGGTTAAAGAAAAAACGGTTCAAATAATTACCGGGCCGTGGCGTGATGTCATGCTGCCAAAACGTGTCAGCAGATTAGATTTGTGGTAATATTATTCTCTCTACAGTGGTATGTGGAACTTATTTTGCAGGGTCGGACACTATCCTTGTATTCAAATTCTTCCGTGGTGTATTTGGAGGAGGAACCAGCCTTGCAATACCGAAGACAACACTGCACGCCGGACTCATCGTCATTGAAGCCTAGTTCAGGGGCTACTGAGGGAGTCCTGGATTAGTGGGTCTCCAGACAGCCAGACTATATCCTTTGGACAGACTGTTGGACTATGAAGATACGAGATTGAAGACTTCGTCCCGTGTCCGGATGGGACTCTACTTGCCGTAGAAGGCAAGCTAGGAAATACAGATATGTATATCCCCTCCTTTGTAACCGACCTTGTGTAACCCTAGCCCCTTCTAGTGTTTATATAAACCGGAGGGTTTTAGTCCGTAGGACAACATATAATCATACCATAGGCTAGCTTCTAGGGTTTAGCCTCTCTGATCTCGTGGTAGATCAACTCTTGTACTACTCATATTATCGAGAATAATCAAGCAGGACATAGGGTTTTACCTCCATCAAGATGGCCCGTGTGATGCCCCCGATTTGACCGTACACTAATCATACACGCAAACGTGTACGATCAAGATCAGGGACTCACGGGAAGATATCACAACACAACTCTACAAATAAAATAAGTCATACAAGCATCATATTACAAGCTAGAGGCCTCGAGGGCTCGAATACAAGAGCTCGATCATAGACGAGTCAGCGGAAGCAACAATATCTGAGTACAAACATAAGTCGAACAAGTTTGCCTTAAGAAGGCTAGCACAAACTGGGATACAGATCGAAAGAGGCGTAGGCCTCCTTCCTGGGATCCTCCTAAACTACTCCTGGTCGTCGTCAGCGAGCTGCACGTAGTAGTAGGCATCTCCCGAGTAGTAGTAGTAGTAGTCGTCGACGGTGGTGACTGGCTCCTGGACTCCAACGTCTGGTCGCAGCAATCGGGTAGAAGGGAAAGGAGAAAAGGGGGAGAAAGCAATCGTGAGTACTCATCCAAAGTACTCGCAAGCAAGGAGCTACACTACATATGTATGCATTGGTATCAACTGAAATAAGGCTATCATATGTGGACTGAACTACAGAATGCCAGAATAAGAGGGGGATAGCTAGTCCTGTCGAAGACTACGCTTTTGGCAGCCTCCGTCTTGCAGCATGTAGAAGAGAGTAGACTGAAGTCCTCCAAGTAGCATCGCATAGCATAATCCTAACCGATGATCCTCCCCTCGTCACCCTGTGAGAGAGTGATCACCGGTTGTATCTGGCACTTGGAAGGATGTGTTTTATTAAGTATCCGGTTCTAGTTGTCATAAGGTCAAGGTACAACTCCAAGTCATCCTATTACCGAAGATCACGGCTATTCGAATAGATTAACTTCCCTGCAGGGGTGTACCACATAACCCAACACGCTCGATCCCATTTGGCCGGGCACACTTTTCTGTGTCATGCCTGGCCTCGGAAGATCAACATGTCGCAGCCCTACCTAGACACAATAGAGAGGTCAGCACGCCAGTCTAAATCCTATGGCGCAGGGGTCTGGGCCCATCGCCCACTGCACACCTGCACGTTGCGAACGCGGCCGGTGAGCAGACCTAGCAACCTCCATTACAAAGGAAGTTGCGTTACGCGACCCGGCGTGCGCCGCTCAGTCGCTGACGTCACGAAGGCTTCGGCTGATACCATGACGTCGAGTGCCCATAACTGTCCCCTCCTAGATGGTTAGTGCGTATAAGCCAGTGGCCAGACTCGGATCAAATACCAAGATCTCGTTAAGCATGTCATGTATCTGCGAATGCCGACCAGGGCCAGGCCCACCTCTCTCCTAGGTGGTCTCAACCTGCCCTGTCGCTCCGCCTCAAGTAACAGTCGGGGGCCATCGGGAACCCAGGCCCACCACTACCTGGATGGAGCCACCTGCCCCTTCAGCCCCCATCTCCAAACAGTTTCTCCGGTAATGTAACAGTGTAAAGTATATAGTATATGCCCGTGATCACCTCCCGTAGTGATCACGCCCTAGTAGTAGCATGGCAGACGGACAAGAGTGTAGGGCCACTAATGATAATCTAGCATCCTATACTAAGCAGTAGGATAGTAGGTAAAGGTAACAACAGTAGTAGCAAGGACAGGCTATGCAGTAGTATAGGATTAACTGAAAGCAGTAACATGCTACACTACTCTAATGCAAGCAGTATAGAGGAGAGTAGGCGATATCTGGTGATCAAGGGGGGGGCTTGCCTGGTTGCTCTGGCAAGAGAGAGGGTTCGTCAACACCGTAGTCATACTGGGTAGCAGCGGCATTGGTCTCGGTGTCTAGCGAGAGAAGAGGGGGAAGAAACAATAAATATAATGCAAACAAATGCATGACGATGCATGACATGACAAAGAGTGATGCTAGGTGTGCCCTAACGCGGTATGAGGTGGTACCGGTGAAGGGGGAAAACATCCGGGAAAGTATTCCCGGTGTTTTGCGTTTTCGGACAGATGAACCGGCTGGGGAAAGTTGCGTGTTTGCTATGCTAGGGATGCGTAGTGGACGAATGGGCTGCGTATCCGGATTCGTCTCGTCGTTCTGAGCAACTTTCATGTATAAAGTATTTTCATCCGAGCTACGAATTATTTACTATGATTTTTTGAAGATTTAACAGATTTTCTAATTTCTGGATTTAATTTAATTCGAAATTAAATTTGTATTTAAATGCTATGGGTACACAGGAAGTGTACCCAGAGTGTGCCTAAGGGGCTGACAGGTGGGGACCTGGTCAAATGTCCAGTCATCGTTTGACTGGACCGTTGACTGGTCAAAAGGGGCCATGGGACCCGCATGTCATTGATACATGTTTTGCTAAACAACATTCGATTAACTAAACTGGCTGATTAGGTTATTAAGCAGGTTAATTAAGTTAACTAATTATCTTACTATTTAATTAATTAACAATTATTATTTAATTAATCTTCTTTTTTTGTTTTAATTCTGGGCATGGGCCCCATATGTCATAGTCCCGAGAGGTTAACGGGGCGGTTAACCGGGCGCCTAGGCAGGGGTTAACGGGCGGTGGCGCCGTGCGGGCACATACCCAGATCGACGGGAGGGAGCGCCGGCTATGGGCGCAGCAAGGCTGGCCGCCGGAGGTGGCAGTGGCGACGCCGGGGCGTAGGAGCAGAGGCGGGGGCGACGAGGTAGCAGCAGCGCCGGCGAGGCGGCGCAAAGGCAGCAATAGCAAGGGGAGGCGCGGAGAGCAGCGAGGGAAGCCTGAGCATGGGGGCAGCGGCGCGGGATGGCATGGCCAGGGAGAGGCCGGCGGTAGCAGCAGCGCTGTTCGTGGGCGGCCAAGGCCACGCGTAGACGGCCGCACGGGGAGGCGAGGTCACGGGCGGGCAGAGGTGGCCGCGGACGACGGTGGAGCACTCGCGGGGGCCGGCCGAACGGCGTGTGGGCGCGGCCCGTGGCGACGCGCGTGTGTAGCGTAGGGGGTACGGCGAGCGGCGTGGTGAACGCGGGAAAAGAGGAGCGGGCGGCTCACAGCATTGCAGGGGTTCAGGGGGTCGGCGAGGCATGAGGTAGCGACACGGGGAGGGGACGAGGAGGCCACGGCGAGGTCGAGGTTGGCAGGCCAGCTCCGGCGAGGACGCGAGCGACGCGGGCTCCGTGCAGCGTTGGCGGTAGCGGCGTGCGGCAGGGGCGGCGTCCTACTGGCGGTCGCCGGTGACATCGGGAGGCGGGGCACTCCAGGCGGCGGCGATGGGCGCCCAATCCCGATTGGATCGGGCGAGAGGGAGAGACGAGGGAGTGGGGGGAGTGGGTACGGTCGTGGGGAGTGGGGGGAGTGTGGTTAGGGTTTGGGGGGAGTGGGAGAGGCCTATGTAGGCTAGAGGCATGGGCCGGCCTGGTCAATTGGTTGGCCGGCTGGGCCGGTTGGCCCAGTGGGGGGAAGGGGGTGGTTTCCTTTTCTTTTTTTTTGTGATTTCCTGTTTTGTTCTTTTCCTTTTAATTATTCTTTGGTTTGTTTTTATTTTACTTTAGTTCTATTATTATGAATCCATGTCCTAAGATAGAATTTCAATTAGGTACACTGTCACAAAAAGTTTGGTGCAATAATAGAATACTTTGCACATTTTTATTATTTAAAAGGCATTTAAATATTTGTTTTAGCTGTTGTTTTATTTCCCTTTGAGCATTTAAACATTTTATAAAAATGTGGTTTCATCACGATAATTACCTATGCATTATATGTCACCTCTCAAACATTTTAGTTTTAACTTTTGAAAACCTTTGTTGTTTGCCTTTAAATTTAAATTTGAATTTGGACCATTTTGAACTAACACAAGATTAACAACAGTAACCGAGGTGACATGGCTTCATTAGCAGGGGTTTACTGTAGCTTAATTACCCGGGCGTCACAATTCTCCTCCACTATAAGAAATCTTGTCCCGGGATTTAGGAGTGGAGTAAGGGAAAGACGTGGCTACGAAATTCTAACGAATCTTCTAGGTCTTGGATGCTCTTCTTGAAGAGGTCGATCCCTTACATTGACGTCTTCATTTCTCTACTTCAGGTCATCATGGTGAAGTCATCATTTTCTTCGGGAACTCCAACGTACTTACGAATAGGTAAGGGGTAGCTTGGCTACGACAGAATGCTTATGAGGGAAACAATCTGGGGTTAACCCATGAGTGAGCATAAGATTATCTCTCAAGTTGAACATATAAAATACATCGAGAGTAAGGTACGAAGGTACAATGAGAGGGTCCAAGCGGATAGATAGATGCTCAAAGTCTGAACCATAGTGAGAAAGGGGTTCAGAGCGGCGAGAGTAAGTATTGCGTCTGATACCAGAATGGAGCACTAGGAGGGTGGCTCGCGAATTATCTATGAAACCAAGAGCAAAGGATAACTTTGTCAACAAGGTGTACAGGAGAGTCAGGTTTCGATCCTGTGGAACTGTGGGTTATGGGCCCACCATGTGGGTTAAAAGTAGGAAGGGCGGTGACGTCTTGCACGATCATGTAAGCAAGGCATGTCAGAGGATAGCCTGTTAGTTATGTCGGCAACAACCTCGGTACCAAGGGCGAGGGACGAAGAGAACCATTTTCCTGCTCGTTGAACGAGGCGGACCATTAGGCAAAGTTCTCGTCCATCGGTGGATACCGGAATGTCATCAACAATAGTAATAGGTTCTTACTGACAGAGTTGTACACCGAGGTGCTTACAAAAACAGTGACTTATTACTGCTTAGATCATATAAACCTCAAGAAGGTTAAACAAAACAATGGAAAGGAAAATGTGATTATCAGATTAACAGAACAATGGAAAGGAAAATGTGTTTAAACACACATTTCAGGGGTATACCCTTGCAAAGACAAGCAGAGCATGATATCCATGACAGGATAGAAAGTAGAAAACAGAGTAATTTCATGACATTGCCCATGCTACGGTGTTAGGATAAATGATATAGAAAGTTAGCATTGTGCTTCAAATGTTCTTATCGATGATAAGAGTACCATAGACATTCTTCGAGATAGCATTGACATGGTCTTTAAGCAAAGGTCAGACTCTGGATACACGAAGGGATTCATCAGGAACAACTTATAGTATAAGTCTTGCAATTTCCTCACAAAAGAATGGGTAACCTTGCTAGAGAGGATACTATAACAATAGGTCCTCCAATCAAGTGTGCTAGGCATGATATCATCTTACCGGGTCATATGAGGATCAAAGTTATAACTCTTGAAATATGTTCCAACCATCATATCTGACCGAGATTTAGATCTGATTGGTGTCAAGATAACTCAGACACGGGATGACTGACAAGAAAGGTGCAACACAAATTGTCGAGGTGACATTGTAAGATTCTCGGGAATTGAACTATGGAAGCGAGTTCCGAAACAAGAGTTCATTAGTAAACCAACAAGAGGATGAGGAGGTGGCTGATGGAATCAGCGACAATTCATCGAGATTAACAAAAGATGGATTTCCACAACTATGTGAACAAGGAGATAACATTTGTCCGATCGAATAGTACAATATAATGATGTATGTTCGAGGAAAACATACAAAATTAAACATGGGTTGAAAGGTGCACCCGAAATATGGGTTGGGTTGCACGACCAACATCAGAATGGCGATTTAGCAACCAGTACACCAAATTGGAATTATTGTCCATTAACTTTGAAGCAATAGGGTTGCTAGAGATATCAAATTCTCACAAGAGAGTTCACTCAACACGGGGGCCAAGAAAAGAATGGTGATGGCAAGAAGCATCACAATACCAAGAATTCCATTAAGAGGTGGAGCAGTCCTCACAACATCCTTGATATTAAAAGATGGTAATACTCCAAGGTAAAGAAGAACAAATGCTGGTTAGCAGGGATCTCAAGGTATAACACAAAACACGAACAAGTTTGTGTTGAACGGAAGGCAATAAAGTGGTCAAAGATAACACAATTCATCGAGGGCAAGGATGGTATTTCTCGTAATGAACTCAATTGACATCCTAGAAGAGCTCAGAATGCCGATGATGATCATGACACAATTGTTGAGAGATTTCATGAAGATGTAATGGGTCGGCGATGATATCAAGCCAAAGGAATGATGAAGCGAAAGGTTATTGAACCCAAGGTATGACACAAACACGAAACCAAGCTCGTTGTTTAAGGCAAAATGGTATGATGAGGAAGATCAACGTAAGCTTAGCTCATCGTCGAGAGTTGTGCTCCGGGAATAAGGACCAAGTAGCACAGTTAAAATCATCACAATAATGATATAGCCAAATAGGGTAGGAAGGACGTGATCGGGTACAAACTCATAAGCAAAGAAGATTCATAATAGTTGTTGAACCGTAGTGTGGACTCGGTTCAGTTATCGGTCTTTGTGTTTAATAACTCAGAGCCCATGAAAAATTGGAATCAGTGAAAATGTAGAACTTGATGAAGAACTCATAAGGGGTTATGTAGTACTTGATATTATCGAGGTACCATGGTGTAATACTCGACGGAAGATTAAAGTACAGGTTGGACTGGTGTATTGATCCACAGAAGACAAGTGCTTAAACTTGTCCGTGAAATGGGGTCAAAGAAGAACATATGGTCGAAACCACGATTGCAAAAGGCCGGATCCCAGATATAAGAACTTATACCAAGGGAAAAATTTAATTTAAGAGAAGCTTTAATGATAAGATCTACATCATGTCCATGGGCATGAACACAAAGTTCAAGGTCGACTCCCACTTCTTCAATGCATAACCTTTCATTCACTGCTCTAGATAAAAAAGATTTCAGTGTCAAAACCTACCTGATGAATTACCAGAGGAGTATGACCCGTGAAAACTTTCGGGTTCACACAGATTAAGAAAAGCATAGGTTCAACCCATCAGGGTATCGTGGAATCATATACCATAAGCTTCATTCATAAATACCACCAGCTCGAAAACAGAGCATGGTGGAGAAAAACAGAGGATACAATTCACCAAAAGCATTATGTATCCGAGGAAAGGCTCACAAGGTTATTGAATAAGGAGGACACTACCGAATAATAATCCAATAAAGGATCTGACGGTCCATAGCGGAGTTGATGTGAGCATCGGCACACAATCAGTTGAAGAAAGGATGCAAGGGCATCAGATTATAGAACACCTGAATGATTCGATGCTTAGTTATCAAAGAAATTATGATTCCCAAATAGAAGGATCAGAAGCAGACGCTCTGATCAAGGGTGGATAAGTTCAATAGACCTAAGGGTACAATTGACGGCAACAGATTGGTCGAGAACAAGCTCATGTTCAAAAATGACGTATGAGCCAGAAAGATAATTTAAAAGGATCAACTGATAATAGCATGCATTCGCACTCATGTTGAATCAATAGGATCAAAATTTACGGTGTCTAAGGATACTAACGAATATTGCCAGACATATGGAAAGCATCCATAATGCAAGCAGACAAGTATTGCAGAGCAATAAGCTACTAAGGATTCTTGGAGGATCAAATAGTATTTCGAAGACCATTGTGAAACACATGAACAACTGGGGGGTGAGCAGATACTCGATAAGTGTGAGAATTATCCATAGGGGTATTCAGGTGACAAAGAACAGCAAGGCAGTAAGCTCAAAGGATTATCGAAACAATGTCAAGTAGTTCGGGGTATCTTGTAATAACAAGACCAACTGGGGATGAATGTAAGAATAATAACTGCAAGTAGTTATCCATAAGGGTTGACGGTGGAAGGGGAATTGCAAACGCGATGAACACAAGTTCTCGGGTTAACAACGCAGAGTATCTTCAGGGTCTTCACGTACAGCAGACGGTCATCAGTAATAAGGGGCTCTCCGGGTGAAAGTGATAACGAGATCCTAATGTTAGATTTAGCAAAATTCATTTAACCCGAATAGAAGAGAGTTTAGAGTCCCAGAGTAAGGATCGAGGAGTAAAAGATCCTAATACCACCCAGATGGTGACGTGGGCCGTAAGGCACACAGCCATGTTAGTAAAAGTTTTTGAAATGTCTAGACTCAACTTCGGCCAAGGAGTGTGAAAGGGGGATTCCTACAGGCAGTCGGCTCTGATACCAACTTGTGACGCCCCTGATTTGACCGTACACTAATCATACACGCAAACGTGTACGATCAAGATCAGGGACTCACGGGAAGATATCACAACACAACTCTACAAATAAAATAAGTCATACAAGCATCATATTACAAGCCAGAGGCCTCGAGGGCTCGAATACAAGAGCTCGGTCATAGACGAGTCAGCGGAAGCAACAATATCTGAGTACAGACATAAGTCAAACAAGTTTGCCTTAAGAAGGCTAGCACAAACTGGGATACAGATCGAAAGAGGCGCAGGCCTCCTTCCTGGGATCCTCCTAAACTACTCCTGGTCGTCGTCAGCGGGCTGCACGTAGTAGTAGGCATCTCCCGAGTAGTAGTAGTAGTCGTCGACGGTGGCGTCTGGCTCCTGGACTCCAACGTCTGGTCGCAGCAATCGGGTAGAAGGGAAAGGGGAAAAGAGGGAGAAAGCAACCGTGAGTACTCATCCAAAGTACTCACAAGCAAGGAGCTACACTACATATGTATGCATTGGTATCAACTGAAATAAGGCTATCATATGTGGACTGAACTGCAGAATGCCGAAATAAGAGGGGGATAGCTAGTCCGGTCGAAGACTACGCTTCTGGCAGCCTCCGTCTTGCAGCATGTAGAAGAGAGTAGACTGAAGTCCTCCAAGTAGCATCGCATAGCATAATCCTAACCGATGATCCTCCCCTCGTCGCCCTGTGAGAGAGCGATCACCGGTTGTATCTGGCACTTGGAAGGATGTGTTTTATTAAGTATCTAGTTCTAGTTGTCATAAGGTCAAGGTACAACTTCAAGTCGTCCTGTTACCGAAGATCACGGCTATTCGAATAGATTAACTTCCCTGCAGGGGTGCACCACATAACCCAACACGCTCGATCCCATTTGGCCAGACACACTTTTCTGGGTCATGCCCAGCCTCGGAAGATCAACACGTTGCAGCCCTACCTAGGCACAACAGAGAGGTCAGCACGCTGGTCTAAATCCTATGGCGCAGGGGTCTGGGCCCATCGCCCATTGCACACCTGCACGTTGCGAACGCGACCGGTGAGCAGACCTAGTAACCTCCATTACAAAGGAAGTTGCGTTACGCGGTCCAACCCGGCGCGCGCCGCTCAGTCGCTGACGTCATGAAGGCTTCGGCTGATACCACGACGTCGAGTGCCCATAACTGTCCCCGCGTAGATGGTTAGTGCGTATAAGCCAGTGGCCAGACTCAAATCAAATACCAAGATCTCGTTAAGCGTGTTATGTATCCGTGAACGCCGACCAGGGCCAGGCCCACCTCTCTCCTAGTTGGTCTCAACCTGCCCTGTCGCTCCGCCTCAAGTAACAGTCGGGGGCCGTCGAGAACCCAGGCCCACCACTACCTGGATGGAGCCACCTGCCCCTTCAGCCCCCATCTCCAAACAGTTTCTCCGGTAATGTAACAGTGTAAAGTATATAGTATATGCCCGTGATCACCTCCCGCAGTGATCACGGCCCAGTAGTATAGCATGGCAGACGAACAAGAGTGTAGGGCCACTGATGATAATCTAGCATCCTATACTAAGCAGTAGGATAGCAGGTAAAGGTAACAACAGTAGTAGCAAGGACAGGCTATGCAGTAGTATAGGATTAACTGAAAGCAGTAACATGCTACACTACTCTAATGCAAGCAGTATAGAGGAGAGTAGGCGATATCTGGTGATCAAGGGGGGGGGCTTGCCTGGTTGCTCTGGCAAGAGAGAGGGTTCGTCAACACCGTAGTCATACTGGGTAGCAGCGGCATTGGTCTCGGTGTCTAGCGAGAGAAGAGGGGGAAGAAACAATAAATATAATGCAAACAAATGCATGACGATGCATGACATGACAAAGAGTGATGCTAGGTGTGCCCTAACGCGGTATGAGGTGGTACCGGTGAAGGGGGAAAACATCCGGGAAAGTATTCCCGGTGTTTTGCGTTTTCGGACAGATGAACCGGCTGGGGAAAGTTGCGTGTTTGCTATGCTAGGGATGCGTAGTGGACGAATGGGCTGCGTATCCGGATTCGTCTCGTCGTTCTGAGCAACTTTCATGTATAAAGTATTTTCATCCGAGCTACGAATTATTTACTATGATTTTTTGAAGATTTAACAGATTTTCTAATTTCTGGATTTAATTTAATTCGAAATTAAATTTGTATTTAAATGCTATGGGTACACAGGAAGTGTACCCAGAGTGTGCCTAAGGGGCTGACAGGTGGGGACCTGGTCAAATGTCCAGTCATCGTTTGACTGGACCGTTGACTGGTCAAAAGGGGCCATGGGACCCGCATGTCATTGATACATGTTTTGCTAAACAACATTCGATTAACTAAACTGGCTGATTAGGTTATTAAGCAGGTTAATTAAGTTAACTAATTATCTTACTATTTAATTAATTAACAATTATTATTTAATTAATCTTCTTTTTTTGTTTTAATTCTGGGCATGGGCCCCATATGTCATAGTCCCGAGAGGTTAACGGGGCGGTTAACCGGGCGCCTAGGCAGGGGTTAACGGGCGGTGGCGCCGTGCGGGCACATACCCAGATCGACGGGAGGGAGCGCCGGCTATGGGCGCAGCAAGGCTGGCCGCCGGAGGTGGCAGTGGCGGCGCCGGGGCGTAGGAGCAGAGGCGGGGGCGACGAGGTAGCAGCAGCGCCGGCGAGGCGGCGCAAAGGCAGCAATAGCAAGGGGAGGCGCGGAGAGCAGCGAGGGAAGCCTGAGCATGGGGGCAGCGGCGCGGGATGGCATGGCCAGGGAGAGGCCGGCGGTAGCAGCAGCGCTGTTCGTGGGCGGCCAAGGCCACGCGTAGACGGCCGCACGGGGAGGCGAGGTCACGGGCGGGCAGAGGTGGCCGCGGACGATGGTGGAGCACTCGCGGGGGCCGGCCGAACGGCGTGTGGGCGCGGCCCGTGGCGACGCGCGTGTGCAGCGCAGGGGGTACGGCGAGAGGCGTGGTGAACGCGGGAAAAGAAGAGGGGGGCGGCTCACAGCGTTGCAGGGGTTCAGGGGGTTGGCGAGGCGTGAGGTAGCGACACGGGGAGGGGGACGAGGAGGCCACGGCGAGGTCGAGGTCGGCAAGCCAGCTCCGGCGAGGACGCGAGTGACGCGGGCTCCGTGCGGCGTCGACGGTAGGGGCGTGCGGCAGGGGCGGCGTCCTACTGGCGGTCGCCGGTGACATCGGGAGGCGGGGCACTCCAGGCGGCGGCGATGGGCGCCTGATCCCGATTGGATCGGGCGAGAGGGAGAGACGAGGGAGTGGGGGGGAGTGGGTGCGGTCGTGGGGAGTGGGGGGAGTGCGGTTAGGGTTTGGGGGAGTGGGAGAGGCCTATGTAGGCCAGAGGCATGGGCCGGCCTGGTCAGTTGGTTGGCCGGCTGGGCCGGTTGGCCCAGTGGGGGGAAGGGGTGGTTTCCTTTTCTTTTTTTTCTTATTTCCTGTTTTGTTCTTTTCCTTTTAATTATTCTTTGGTTTGTTTTTATTTTACTTTAGTTCTATTATTATGAATCCATGTCCTAAGATAGAATTTCAATTAGGTACACTGTCACAAAAAGTTTGGTGCAATAATAGAATACTTTGCATATTTTTATTATTTAAAAGGCATTTAAATATTTGTTTTAGCTGCTGTTTTATTTACCTTTGAGCATTTAAACATTTTATAAAAATGTGGTTTCATCACCATTATTACCTATGCATTATATGTCACCTCTCGAACATTTTAGTTTTAACTTTTGAAAACCTTTGTTGTTTGCCTTTAAATTTAAATTTGAATTTGGACCATTTTGAACTAAAACCAGATTAACAAGAGTAACCGAGGTGACATGGCTTCATTAGCAGGGGTTTACTATAGCTTAATTACCTGGGCATCACAGCCCGAACCTGGGTAAAACATCGTGTCCCCTGCCTCCTGTTACCATCCGCCTTAGATGCACAGTTCGGGACCCCTACCATTTCAGAAAATGTTGTAGTGGCACCAAATTAAGAAATTCCGTTGTGGCATTAAATTATAGCTCCTCGCCCCGCGCCAAGTACACCTCCTCGTCAGGGTCCTCTATGTACATTTGTCGTCGTCACCTGTAACCTATAGGCTTTCTCTATGATATTTACATTAAGGCGACAATCTCGTGGCTCCAGCCATCATGCCATGACGTGCATGCCACTTAACATTACAACATATAACCATCTCATACATAAACTCATTATCATGACGAATACTATACCACATCATGTGCATACTCTACTAAACCAAGTTAGACGTCCTCTAATCAGTTTTAGCAAAATTTTAGTTACACGGTTAATCAGTTTTAACGAATAATACTAGCTACCTGCGTCCACAACATAGGTGATGATTCTTGATGCTAGATTAAGTTTCGGGGTGTGTGAAAGAAGAGACGTAATTCAAAGTCTGATCCCCCACATTAAACTTTCGTCAAATACGCATGACCCCTAGAAGATCATTCATCTTCGGCACCCTCTTATGTATGTGATGATTCAGTATTCTAAACTATGGTGAAGCCCAAGGAACTGTTAGAAGATCATCGACGACTAGAGTCGGTCTATTTTTAGAACCTTGTAGGAAAGTGACACCATGTTGTTGGTGAATTGAACCAAAGCAACACTCGAGGAAGGATAGCAAGAACATCAACTCTCACAATCACATGTGATCTAGATTGCAACATGCACCTACTAATATAACTACACATGATGCCACTGTTGGGAAACATACTAGAAAACAAAAGATTTTGAGCCTACGCACACCCAAGATCAATATGAAGATGCATAACGGGTTGGGATCATGATCCTTACCGTCGCCGAGTTGCAGCAGAAGAAGATCATGCCGGTGTAGATCATACTTGGAATCCCTCGAACCATCGATGAACGATCTCGTGAACCACCCATGAACAGTCCCTCGAACCAAAGACCGAAAGCAGGGCCTCTCTACTTGGTTGAAAGAATGCAGCCTTCACGATTCGGCAGCGCTTCGCCATCCAGAGCTAATCGTCACCCTAATAATGATGCACCTAGTTCATCTAAGAAGAAAAAGAAAAAATGACAGAAATTTGCATGCCTCTAGTGAACCTGTGATAGCCTTCTGAGAATAGTAATGATGTTTCTATTTCTGATGCTGAGACACAATCTCATAATGAACATCCACCTATTGATAATGATAATAATGATGAAGTTCATGTTGATGCTCAACCAGATAATGATAAAGAACCTGATAATGATGTAGAAATAGAACCTAGTGTTGATCTTGATAACCCACCTCCTAAGAATAAAAGATACGGCAAAAGAGATTTCATTGCTAGAAAACATGGTAAAGAAAGAGAACCATGGGTTCAAAACCCATGCCTTTTCCCACTAAGCCTCTGAGAAATAAGGATGAGGAGGATTTTGAGTGCTTTGTTGAAATGCTTAGACCTGTCTTTCTGCACACTTGCTTGACTGATATTCTGAAAATGCCTCCATATGCTAAATGCATGAAAGATATTGTCACTAATAAAAGAAAGATACATGAAGCTGAAATTTCCACCATGCTTGCAAATTATTCATTTAAGGGTGGAGTACCTAAATTAGGAGATCCAAGAATTCCAACTATACCATGCTCCATTAAAAAGTTATGTCAAAACTACCTTATGTGATTTAGGAGCCGGTGTTAGTGTTATGCCTTTCTCTTTATATAGAAGACTTGATTTGAATAAGCTCACACCTACTGAAATGTCTTTGAAATTGGCTGATAAAACAACTGCTATACCTATTGGAATTTGTGAGGATGTGCCTATTGTAGTTGTAAATGTTACTATCTAAACAGACTTTGTTATACTTGATATGTGCGAGGACGCCGTTGTGTTGATCATCCTTGGTATACCCTTTTTGAATACTGCAGGGGTTGTTATTGATTGCAACAAAAGCAAGGTAAATTTTCATGTCAATGGTAATGAGCATATGATTTATTTCCCAAAGAAACAAAGTTTGATGAATAGTATCAACATTATTGAAAAAATTGCTACAATCACTATTGGAAGTTTTCAATTTCCACTTTATTTAGTCAAAAAGAAATATGAAACTATTCTAGTTGGGGAGATGCATATCCCCATTGAGGTAACCTAGTGTTATATGAAAATTCTTTGGTTTCATGTTACCTAGAAATAGTTTGTTAATAAGACTTTATCAACCTTATTAATGGATTCTTTTTGAGAGGCGTGTGTTTGATGAATTTAGTAAGCACAACCTAATGTACCCACTATTTACTCTCAGTTATTTAAAGATTAATAAAGTAGAAATGCCAAGATTATCATGTTTTCTCATTTATCCATGCAATAAAAATGTCTTGAAAATAAAAGTTCTCGAAATGACCTGGAAATTTAATATGGTTTTTTCTATAATAAATAAGAATTTTTGGCACTGGACACACCCCAGGGTGTGCACCTATGAGCCACATAATCAAAGGGTGCGGCCACCATTGGGCGCGCCTAGTGGGCTTGTGGGTCCCCTCACTTAGTGCACCAGCCCACAACATTCTCCCTTCTCCAAAAAAATCACCATAGCTTTCAAACTCGTGTTCTTCCTCATTCTCCTGCGATTTTTGATCTCCTTGCTCAGAGCTCCGTTTCCGAAACTATTTTGGGGAATTACTCCTTGGTATGTGACTCCTCCAATGGTCCAATTAGTTTTGGTTCTAGTGTTTTATATTTTGCAAATTTTTGCTGCTGTGATGACCATGTATATGAGCTTGCATGTTGAATTTGTATGGTCCAAAGTAGATTTGATGCATGATATAGTCTCTAGACACTTGTGGGAGTAGTTGCTATCAATTTTGTTGAGTTTTTTCACTTTTATTTTGAGGTACTAAATTTTTTAGAAATTTTGAGAGAAAAATAAAATGCTCAAGTGGAGGTTCAAAGGTTCTTCGAGACGGGTCCTAAGGAAGCCCCGAAGCCCAAGTACAATCTTCCTCGTGTCAGAGATACCTATTCTGCACATATCCAAATGAGATGAAAATTTACGGAGAATTATTTTGGAATAAATAAAAAATACTGGAGGAAAGAGCTACTAGAGGGGGGCTGCTAGGTGCCCACAAGACACCAGCGCGTGCCAGCCCACCTCTGGTGCCCATCTTCTAGTATATATGGTCTTTTGACCTATAAAAAATAAAGAGAGGACTTTCGGGATGGAGCACTGCCGTCTCGAGGCGGAACTTGGGCAGGAGCACTTTTGCCCTCCGGTAGAGTGATTCCGCCGGGGGAACTTCCCTCCTGGAGGGGGAAATCAAAGCCATCGTCATCACCAACAACCCTCTCATCTTTAGGAGGCCAATCTTCATCAACATGTTCAACAACCATCTCATCTCAAACCCTAGTTCATCTCTTGTGTTCAATATTTGTATCGGAACCTCAGATTGGTACTTGTGGGTGACTAGTAGTGTTGATTACATCTTGTAGTTGATGCTATATGGTTTATTTGGTGGAATATTATATGTTCAGATCCATTATGCTATTTCATATCCCACTGATCTTGAGCATGGATATTATTTGTGAGTAGTTGTCCTTGTTCTTGAGGTCACGGGAGAAGCCATGTTGCAAGTAATCATGTGGATTTGATATTCGTTCGATATTTTGATGATATGTATGTTGTGATTCCCTTAGTGGTGCCATGTTAACGTGGACTACATGACACTTCACCATCTTTGGGCCTAAGGGAATGCATTGTGGAGTATTTACTAGATGATGGGTTGCTAGAGTGACAGAAGCTTAAACCCTAGTTTATGCGCAATTCCGTAAGGGACTGATTTGGATCCATATGTTTGATGCTATGGTTAGATTTTATCTTAATACTTTTCTCGTAATCGCGGATGCTTGCAAAGGGGCTAATCATAAGAGGGAGGCTTGTTCAAGTAAGAGCAACACCCAAGCACCAGTCCACCCCATATCAAATTATCAAAGTAGCGAACGCGAATCAAACCAACATGATGAAAATGACTAGATGAAATTCCCGTCTGCCCCCAAGAATGCTTTGCTTATTATAAGAGATTGTTTCGGCCTGTCATTTTCTTCAAAAGGATTGGGCTAACTTGCTGCACTTTTGTTACCGTAACCGTTACTTGCTTGTTATAAATTATTTTACTATCAAACTACTCGTTACCGACAATTTCGCTGAAAACCAGCTGTCATTTCCTCCTGCTCCTTGTTTGGTTTGAGACTCTTACTTATCAAAAGGACTACAGTTGATCCCCTATACTTTTGAGTCATCAATACTCTTTTCTGGCACCGTTGCCAGGGAGTGAAACGCTCTTGGTAAGTGGAAATCGGTAAGCAATAATTTATATTACGTGCTGAAATTTATTGTCACTTGTTACTATGGAAGACAATCCTTTGAGGGGTTTGTTCCGGGTATCTTCACCTCGACCAGAAGCACAAAGAGTTTCCTCTCAACCTATTGCACCTAATGAAAATATTAGTTATGAGATTCCTTCAGGTAAGATAGAGCAACCGCTAGCTAATCCTTATGCAGGAGACGGAACAACGCATCCTAATATGCATTTGATACACGTGGTTTTCTCGGAGATGAAGTCAAGACGAAGGTTTTCTCTTTATCTTTGGGGGAAAAGCATTTACATGGTATAGGCTATGTGATGATATTGGTTCCTTGAACTGGAATCAATTGAAATTGGAATTTCACCAACATTTTTATCCTATGCATCTAGTTCATTGTGATCGGAATTATATATAATTTTTGGCCCCGTGAAGGAGAAAGTATCGCTGTAGCTTGAGGGAGTCTTAAGTCAATGTTATATTCATGCCCCAATCATGAGCTCTCAAGAGAAATTATCATTCAAAAAATTTATGCTCGGCTTTCTCTTAATGATCAATCCATGCTCGATACTTCTTGTTTTGGTTCATTTATGACTATTGAATTCAGGTGGGATCTTTTAGAACGAATTAAACGCAACTATGAAGATTGGGAACTCGACAAAGGTAAAGAGTCAAGTATTAAGCATGAGTATGATTGTGTTAAATCTTTTTTGAATACTGATGCTTTTGACAAGTTTAGCACTAAAAATGGACTTGTCTCCGAGATAGTAGCCTCTTTCTATGAATCATTTGCTACTCAAGTTGATCTCCATAAGGAGAAGTGGTTTAAATATCACCCACCTATTATAGAAGAAATTAAAGAACCGGTTAACTAAAGATGAAACTATTATTTACAATGTTGATCCAGTTGTGCCTACTGCTAATATTGAAAAAGCACCTTTCCCTGTTAGGATAAAGGAACATGCTAAGGTATCAATAGTGATTTGCAAAAGCAATATCAAAGCACCTAAACCATCTGAACGAATTAAAGTAGAACCTAGTGTTGCTATGGTTAAAGATCTCTTGGTCGGTAATATTGATGGGCATGTTATTTACTTCTGTGCTGAAGCTACTAGAATTGCCAAACCTGATGAAAAAGATAAACATAGACCTGTTGTTGGCATGCCTGTTGTCTCAGTTAAAATAGGACATCATAGCTATCATGTCTTATGTGATTTAGGTGCTAGTGTGAGTGTTATCCCTTTTACTTTATACCAACAAATTATGAATGATATAGCACTCACTGAAATAGAAGACATAGATGTCACTATTAAACTTGGTAATAGAGATAGCATCACACCACTTGGGATTGCTAGAGATGTTGAAGTCCCGTGTGGGAAAATAAAATACCCTGCCAATTTTCTACTTCTTTGTCGGTGTACAAAAGTAGGGGCTCACCTTTTGCACCCCTTTACTTCTGCACGGGCAGTCAGAGCCACACCCACGGCTACACTGAGCAGGGCAGAGGAGGGATGCCGGAGCGCAAGACAGCCAGAGCAACGCCAAGACTAGGGGCACACAGAGAGCAAGAGGGCGAGGTGGACTCCCTCGACAAGACTCTTGCCGGGGTGGCTTCCGTAGCCCCAGGAAGATTCTTGTCGGGGCAACTTGCCTGACGCCAGCAGAGCACGCCACCCTTGAGCCCAAGGGTTTCCGACACCATCAGCCACATCAAAACCAAGGCTTAGGAGGCACCTCCATGGTGGCATGCAGATCTTTGTAGAGATCATAAATACGCAAGATCGGATGAGAACCAGAAGACGACGATCCTTGGCAAGATCCTTGCCAAGGAAATCCACGAGACCCCTGGCAAGATCCTTGCCGGGGACGACCACGGTGCCATGGCAAGACCCTTGCCGGGTCTTGCCGAGGACGTCTGCGGGGCCGCAGCCAGGCGCACATCTGCCCAGACTCCATCGACGCTCCCATGCAGCTGCTAGCTCAACCAGTTGGGCAGGCATCTGCGTGGCAGCGTGCGGCCTCCACACCGACTCAGCAAGCACCTGCGTGGTGGCATGCAGATCTTCGTGAAGGCTCCGCCATCACACCATCCCAGCAGCCAACCAATGTGGCGCTACAACGTCTCGTCGGCTCGGATGCGCATCGGAGCCAGGCAAGGCGGCGACAGCTGGGACGAGCTTCCTTGCCATCCCCGATAAAGCAAGAGGGGCACGTCGGCAGTGCATTAAATGCATTTGTCCGCCAGTGACAGAGGATAGACTCAGCCGTGATGCACCTTTCCACCTCCTGTGTGCCATTGTGGCGACTCCTTTTGTCTATAAAAGGAGGCCCGAGGCGTACTAGAGGGGGATTCGGATCTTTGGAACTAGGGAGACACCATATCTAGTTCAAGAACTCAAGAACACTCAAATATACATCAAAGCAGGACTAGGGTATTACGCGTCTCCGCGGCCCGAACCTGTGTAAACGATCCTTGTGCTGACCACCAAACCCGCTCTTTGCATAATCCCGCGCCCGCCGACCGTAGAAGGGATCAATGTGACCCCATAGGTGTCGTTTCCCACCGACATCTCTGGCGCGCCAGGTAGGGGTGCGCAGTTGTGAAAATCCGGTCTAGTAGTTAGTTTAGCAGTTCTTCATCGCCATGGCTCCCAAGAAGAAGACGATCACAGCGATAGGTTCGTCGGGGGCCAAACGGCCCGCACAAGTGCGGGCGGGTGGTGGGGCAATCGCGGACGGAAGCCGAGCCGTGGCCCGCGAACATCCGCATCGCTCTAGCAGCCAAAGCCTAGCGAGCGATGTCGTTCGTCGACGAGACTACGGGCCGCACGCCACCAAATCCAAAGACGGAGGCGGGCCCCCTGCAGGCGGCGCTGGGCCCTCCAGGGGTAGCATGATGACTTCCGAGGCACCTACGCCGGCGCCCGCGACGCGCTCCTCCCAGGTTGCACGTGACGAGCAGCGTCACCCCGCTGGTGGCCCTGGGCGCTGCCATGGGAAGAGTCCCGTGCATCATCCGCGGGACGTAGAAGGCCAGCATGCATGCCGAGACACTGGCGAAAACGACGCATGGCCGCCAGGACGTGATAGAGCTCCTTCTAATGTGGTTAGGAGTCGAAGCGCATCACGGTCCAGCAGCTTTCGCCGCCACCCACACCAGCAAAAGCTTTGGCGCGCGCGCAGTTGCTCCTCGACTTTCCTCCTGCTGCAGAAAAGCTCGACGAGTGGAGGGCCACCATCCGGAGCCTCGTTGGCGTCGCCAACAAAGATGAACCGCAACTAGCGGGGCCCTCAGGCTGATGCTCCGTCGAGCCACCACGTGCCAATGGCGGAACGATCGGAGGTGCTGCAGCCATGGTGCACTCTCCTCCCCCACGTCCATCGCCGCGGGTGCCGGTCCGTCGTGATGACGCTTGTGATAACATATCCATAGCGTTTTCCGACCCACGGACCCACCTCGATCAACGCCAAGTTCTTAGGGAGCGAGCCCGTGAAGACGCTCGAACCACCATCGAGCGCCGGCGCGACGCACGCCACCAATCAGATCGGCGGGCGAGGCCCACTATGGACCACCTAGCACCAGGAGGCTCTGGCAGCCTACCCTACGAGGTGGGTTGCCCAGCCTTTACCCGTGAGCTACGGCAGTTCCAGTGGCCCTCCCACCGCACATTCAAGCTCGACGTTGGCGAGAAGTACAACGGCAAGACCCACCCGTCAGAGTTCCTCAGCATCTACACCATTGCGATGCAAGCTGCTGGAACCCGCGACGACAAGGTGCTTGCCAATTACTTCCCATTGGCACTTAAACCCAAAGTTATGTCGTGGTTGATGCACTTGCCGGCGGATTCCATTTCTTCTTGGTCGGACTTGTGCCATGAGTTCGTTGGTGCCTTCACCGGAGGCCACCAAGCTCATGGCCAGGCAAGCGATTTGCATATCATCCCCCAGAAGGAAGGTGAAACCCTGCGCAAGTACATACAGAGGTTCAGCCGGGTGCAGTACAACATCCCAGATGTTCATCCCGCCGCTGTGATCAGCGCATTTCATCAGAATGTGCGCAACCGCAAGATGCGTGAAGAGCTAGCGATGAACAAGGTCAAAGATGTGGCCAAACTTTATGTTCTGGCCGATAGGTGCGCTCGAGCTAAAGAAGGGATGAAGTACCCCGGCGAGGACGCCAGCGCGGAAACCGACTCCATAGACGAAGGCACATCCACCCCGACGAAGAAGGGCCGGCGCCGCAACAGGAAGCGCAAGGGCAAGGCCGTGCTTGCCGTCGAGGGATCCGAGGACACCGACATTGCCAAGAAGGCCAATACAGACGACCCCGGCAAGGAAATTTCCGGGTGCTCCGCCTGCCGGGCCTTGGCGGCTACCGACAAGCCAAGAGGCTCCTACAAGCAATACTGCAAGATTCACCGCACCAAGGGCCACGACCTCCAGAACTGCCGGCAAGTCGAGCTGCTTGCTGAGAAGCAAAAAGCTGAGTATGAGAGGCGGGACAAGGAGAAGGGTTGGGATGGTGCCGAGGGATCCGGCAAGAAGTGTGGGGGCCAAGGAGGTCGCCGCGGAAAGGATAACCATCAAGAGACGCCCGCTCGGGGCCGTGACAAGAAGCAAGGAGATGATGATCATGACGAAGATGACGAGTCCAGCGAGCATGAGTTCCAAAAGGCTACGGAGGCCATGTGCATCGATGGTGGTGCCTCGCTGCACACCTCTCACCGCCAGCTCAAGCATTGGGCGCGTGAGATCACAGCAGCGGAACCATCGCTAGATGCTCAGAAGCCACTGAAGTGGTCCGACACGCCTATCATTTTTGACACCGAGGACCACCCTGATCGCACGACTGCGGTCGGGTGTTTGCTATTGTTGGTCTCGCCAACAATATGCAACCTCAAGGTGACCAAGATTCTAGTTGACGGTGGGTCCGACCTGAATTTGATCTCGCCCGTTGTGATCAAAAGGCTGCAGATTCCTGATGGAGACTTCGAAGAGACAGGCACGTTTCAAGGGGTCAACCCGGGGAAGAGTCAGCCGAAGGGTAAGGTCACGCTACCCGTGACGTTTTGAGGCGAGTTAAACTATAGGACGGAGAGGATTGTTTTCAATGTAGCTGAGATCCCCTTGCCCTACAATGGGATCCTCGGTCGCCCGGCACTAGCCAAGTTCATGGCGGCGCCGCATTACGCCTACAACATGCTGAAGATGCCGGGGCCGATGACTATCATCATCGTCCCCTCCGACAAGAAGGACGCACTGATCTGCGCCGACCAACTCTATCGAGAAGTAGTTGCAGCGACTGCTGCCAAGGCACTCGCTCCTGCCACTGGAGCCCCGGCAGGGAAGAAGACCGGCAAGACCTCTCGCACCCACTCCAGCAAGCGCACCTCTTCGGAGTGTTGTGCTCTCGTCATGGATTTGCTAGAGAGCTCTATCGGCAAGAGCAAGAAATCCAGAGCTGCGCCACCAGAGACCAAGAGGGTGTCCATCGAGGAGGATGGCACGGGAGGGGCTTTCACCATAAGCTCTGTCCTAGACAGCAAATAGGAAAACATGCTCGTCACCTTCCTGTGGGCGAATGTCTACGTGTTTGCAAGGCAAGCATCCGACATCCTCGGTGTTCCCAGGGAGGTGATTGAGCACCATCTTGCTGTTTGTCCTCTTGCACGACCTGTCAAGCAGAAGGTCAGGAAGCAAGCTTTGGAGCGATAGGAGTTCATTACGAAGGAGATCAGGAAGTTGGAAGCGGCATGCTTGGTGAGAGGAGTACTCCATCCAACATGGTTGGCCAATCTGGTGGTGGTGCGCAAGGCAAATGGAAAGTGGAGGTTGTGTATTGACTACATAGATATCAATAAGGCTTGTCCCAAGGACCCTTTCCCGCTGCCGTGCATTGACCAAATTGTTGACTCCATGGCCGGGTGTGATCTGTTATCATTCCTTGACGCCTACTCGGGGTACCACCAGATCTTCATGACAAGAGAATACGAAGAGAAGACAACGTTCATCACCCCATGTGGCACGTATTGCTTTTTACGGATGCCTTTCGGGTTGAAGAGTGCTGGATCGATGTTTGCAAGGGCATTCCAGATTGGTTTTGAGCCCTAGCTACATAGAAATATGGAAGCTTATATGGATGACATGGTGGTCAAAACCAAGGACAGGGCGACACTTGTACAAGATTTGGAAGAGATGTTTGCGAATCTGCACAAGATCAACCTCAAGTTGAACCCTGAGAAGTGTGTCTTCGGCGTTCCGTCTGGAAAACTTCTCGGGTTCTTTGTGTCACAGCGTGGGATCGAGGCGAATCCAGAAATATCAAGGCTATTGAGCAGATTGAGGCGCCCAAGCGGATCAAGGATGTGCATTGGCTCACTGGCTGCGTTGCCGCCATGAGCAGATTCATCTCCAGGTCTGCTGAGCGCGCCCTTCCCTTTTTCAAAATCTTGAAAAAGGCGGGCCCAATGGAATGGATCCCAGAGGCCGAAGCAATGCTGCAGGATTTGAAGAAATACCTCTCCTCTACACCGATACTAGTTGCGCCCAAACCACAAGAACCATTGCTGCTATATCTGGCGGCAACGAATCAAGTGGTCAGTGTCGCACTAGTGGCACAGAGGGAGGTCGACGAAGAGGCAGTGGCAATGGCAGGACTAGCGGATGGCACGCCAGAGCTCCCCCCGGCAGGGCCTGGTGCTGGCCAGGCAAGGCCCCTGGCAGAGTCTGACGCTGGCAGGACAGGGCCTACGCAACCAAACGAAGTAGTGCAGAATAAGAAAATGATGCAGCACCCGATTTACTTTGTCAGCTCCCTCTTGCAGGGGGCTAGGTCAAGGTACTCCAGTGTGCAGAAATTGCTCTTCGGCCTCCTTATGGTCTCAAGGAAGCTGCGTCATTACTTCCAAGCACACAAAATCACCGTTGTCACCCGCCTCCCATTGCAACGGATATTGCATAACCCAGACGCAACCAGGAGGATTGTGGAGTGGGCCGTGGAACTGTCGAGCTTTGGTTTGAAGTTTGAAAGTACTTTAACAATCCAAAGCAGAGTCTTGGCAGAGTTCATTGCCAAGTGGACCTCAACGCTCGACGAAGAGATCCAGGAGACCACCCTCCCCGGCAAGGAGGCAAGTCGCAGCTGGATTATGTACTTTGACAGGGCTTTCTCGCTGCAAGGCGTTGGTGCTGATGTGCTACTCGTTGCACCCACCGGAGAGCACCTCAAGTATATAATCCAGATGCACTTTCCCAGGGAGATGTCCACGAACAACACTGCTGAATAGAGGGGCTGCTTGCCAGTCTCAGGATCGCGACAAACCTCGGGATCCAGAAGCTCATCGTCAGGGGTGATTCATAGCTTGTCGTCAGGCAAGTCAACAAGGATTATCAAAGCCCGTTGATGGAGGCCTACGTAGATGAGGTGAGGAAGCTGGAGGAGCGTTTCGACGGTATACATGCGGAGCATGTTCCCTGAGTGGAAAACGACATCGCCGACTACCTATCGAAGCGCGCCGCATTCAAATTGCCCGTGGAACCAAGTACTTTTGTGCTTCGTTTGACTCAACCATCCGTTGAACCATCAATAGAGCAGAACAACCAAAGGAAATCAGGCCCCGACAAGTACTTTCCTGATGAGATCTCGCGAGCCGCCAGCAAAGATGTTGCCATGGACGCTGGGCCTGCCATGGGGCAACCGACTCCGGTGGGGCGTCAAGCCCTGGTTGTAGAGACAACCGCTCCCATGGCAGAGGAGACGCCTTTAGTCCTTTCCGCCGAGCCCCAGGCTTCGGCATGGGCACAACATACCGTCCGATTCCTCCAAACAGGGGAACTCCTTGAGGAGCAGGAAGAAGCGGAGAAAGTAGCCCATCGGTCTGCCATGTATCAATTCGTCGACGACATCCTGAATAGAAAAAGACCAAACGGTGTGAAATTGAAGTGCATTCCCAAAGAGGAAGGACTAGAGCTACTGGCAGAGATACACGGAGGCATATGTGGCTCCCACATAGGGTCGAGGGCCCTTGCCGGCAAGGCGTTCCGGCAAGGTTTCTTCTGGCCCACTGCCCTCCAGGATGCAACGGCACTAGTAACCAAGTGTGAAGCGTGTCAGTTCCATTCGAAGAAGCTTCATCAACCAGCTCAAGCCCTTCAAACAATTCCTCTCTCCTGGCCATTTTCGGTCTGGGGGCTGGACATACTGGGCCCCTTCCCCCGTGTTGTCGGGGGCTTTGAGTACTTGTACGTTGCAATCGACAAGTTCACAAAGTGGCCGGAGGTGGAAGCAGTAAGGAAGGTCACAGCGCAATCAGCCGTCAAGTTCTTCAAAGGGCTAGTCTACTGTTTTGGTGTCCCAAACAGAGTCATCACCGACAATGGCACGCATTTTACAAGCTACACCTTCATGCAATACATCCAAGACCTCGGCAGCAAGGTCTGTTTTGCTTCCTTGGCACACCCACAGAGCAACGACCAGGCGGAGAGGGCAAATGCTGAAGTACTGCGAGGCCTGAGGACAAAGACTTTTGACAGGATGCACAAGAGCAGAAGGCGTTGGATTGATGAGTTGCCGGCGGTTCTTTGGTCAATCAGAACGACGCCAAACCGAGCCACCGGCCAGACACCCTTCGCCCTGGTATACGGGGCGGAAGCAGTTCTCCCCATGGAACTGACATACGGGTCACCCCGAGTGCTCGCTTATGACGAGCTTGAGCAAGAGCAGTTGCGGCAAGATGATGCAACGCTCCTTGAGGAAGATCGTCTTCGGGCGGCTGTGAGAGCAGCGCGCTACCAGCAAGCCTTGCGCCGCTACCATAGCCACAAGGTCCATGCCTGAAGCTTTGAGGAAGGCGACCTTGTTCTTCGGCGCGTTCAATCGGCCAAGAATTCCAACAAGTTGACACCGAAGTGGGAAGGCCCTTATTGGGTAATACGAGTCACCAGGCCCGGCACAGTCCGTCTGGAGACCGAAGATGCTATTCAAGTGAGCAACTCCTGGAACATCAAACATCTTTGCAAGTTTTACCCATAAGGCGCGGTTGCCCCCCCCCCCCGGCAAGCCACTTTTTGTACGAGCCTTGCTGGCAAGGCATGTAACCCTCGGTACAAAGCCAGGCGCAGACGCTGAGCATAAATAAATGAAGTGCTGGTGCCCTAAGTTTTAGCATGCATGCTAGTTTGAGTCTCTCCCTCGGTGAGGGTTAATAGTGCTTAGCGGCGGCTGACCCCTAGCATAGAGGTCGAGTGTGCGAATCTCTATTCCTTTCCGTCCTCTTTGGTTCGCACGGTACATGGACATTTCTGCTGAGCTATTTGGAAGAAAGAGAACAGGCCGACGCCTCGACCCCAACAAGCCAAGGTTGCCGGGGGCTGCAGGTCTAAGGATCCAATCACGGCAAGCCAAGGTTGCCGGGGGCTGCGACATCAGATAAGTCTTTCTCCCCCACTATGTGCCCCCGTATGAACCTTGAACGTATAAGGCTTTGCTCGCTCTCATACCATCTTGCTCCCTCTGTCCCATGTCCAAAAACCTTACTTTGGGCCGGAACTTGGTTGTAGTGCGATGGTAAGAGGGCAAGCGAGGGGCCTAATCCTACTCGGCCCCTACCTCCACCAAGGGTGTGAGTGTAGCCGAGCCATAGAGCAGGAGAACGGCAAGGCCTGTTGCCGTGATACAATGTTTATCTTAAGATAACAAGGATGCGTTCCTCAGTGTGGCCCTCGCCCACGCGCAAGCAAAACCCGGCAAACACCCTTCTTTGCATTCATACGTTGTAAACAAGTACAATTCATACGGAATGAGTACATGAGCGAGGGGATTACAAGATCTAAATTCTACCAAGGCCCGTAGGCTTACCAACTAAAAAAACATAAGTGCCCCGTGATCCCCGTTCTTGCCATTTTCCTCCCAGGTGCGGCAGGTGAAGGCAAACAGAAGGTGACGGGGAACATGCCGATGAAGAGCTTGACGAGGAAGGCCCTCGGCAGGGCGCATGGCTGAGGGAGGGCGGCACGGCCAGTCGGAGTCGGAGTCGGTGTTCCCCCGCTTGACACCCTCGTCGTCGCTGTCGCTGTCCTCCTCGTCACTCCCGCTTGAGGAAGAGTCTTCGTCATCGGAGGAGCTCTCCACGCAGCACTTTAGGCGAGTTCCAGAGTCTCCAAAGACCTTGACGGAGAGCAGGCCGTTCTCCATTAATTTGAAATAAAGAACAAGTCCCGCTGTCAGGCTGTGAATACGAGCAAAAGTCTTCCATCCGCGACGAAGATACATGACGTGAGGGGCGGGAAAGTCAACGTCGACCCGCGTGCCGCCGTTCCCGCAGCTCCTCATATGCAACCTCAGGGTCTGGGGCGGATCGAGCTCCATCTCCCGAGCAAATGGAGCAGGGATACGAAGGCGACGGCGTGGTGAGCGGCGCAGCTTGATGAAGAACTCACGAGGCTGGTCCCCGACGTGACCCTCCATTGGAGGACGCATCGCTGGCGGAGGCAAGGCCGATGCGCCGCCCCGTCCCCCTCTTCCCCGAGCGCCACGCCGACCTCGGCCTTGCCCCCTCCCCCTTCCTCCCATGGCCGGCTCTACCGCCGCGAGCTCTTGGGAAGGAGGGACACGCTGTCGAGCGGAGACCCTCGCCGCCACCGTCGAAGGGCCGACGCCCCCTCTCCCATGGCAGATGGAAGAACGAAGCCCAAGTGGAAGGAGAGGAATGGCGAAGATTGTGGGATGCCACCCCTCCCCCTTCTTATAAAGGGGTGGGGTTAGGGCTCGGCCACGCCAATCCGGCCATCGGGGGTGCAGGGCATCGGGACCGACCCGCCGCTCCAATCAGTAACGGCCCGGTTTCCCGCCTCATTATTTAAGGTCCGTGCCCCCCCCCCCCCCCCGCGCGTCCGCCACCTGCCACCTCAGGGGCACAGGGGACACGTGGCGAGCAAGCAGAAATCAAGGGGACGGGTAAGGTGACCGTTCTCCACCCCGTGATCGCGGGGTGCGGGCGCCTTGAAGACCACGACCCAAGTCCACTCAGTAATGAGTCGCGCCTTTGCATTTTCCTCTTTTTATTGGGAAGGCACGAGCTGCCTATTTACCACGATGTGATGCATGCGTGTGGAAACTGCCCCTCGCATGACCCCCACGTCACGCATGACCCCCCACGTCGCACGTTCAACGCGGGTTGTGGGGAAGCACAGCGGACGGAAAAGTTACTGCAGTAAAAATCCGCCCCACCTGCCCGCGCATTGTTCTGGGCCTAGCCCAACAACGTGTCGCACTTATGTGTGGCCCAGGCCTGGGGCTCTTATCGGTGTACAAAAGCAGGGGCTCTCCTTTTGCACCCCTTTACTTGTGCACGGGCAGTCAAAGCCGCGCCCACGGCCGCACTGAGTAGGGTAGAGGAGGGACGCCAGAGCACAAGACAGCCAGAGCAACGCCAACACCAGGGGCACAAAGAGAGAAACATGACGAGGTGGAATCCCTTGGCAAGACTCTTGCCGGGGTGGCTTCTGCAGCCCCGACAAGATCCTTGCCGGGGCAACTTGCCTGACGCTAGCAGAGCACGCCACCCTTGAGCCCAAGGGTTTCCGACGCCATCAACCACATCAAAACCAAGGCTCGGGAGGCACCTCCATGGTGGCATGCAGATCTTTGTAGATATCATAAATACGCAAGATTGGATGAGAACCAAAAGACGACGATCCTTGGCGAGATCCTTGCCAAGGAAATCCACGAGACCCCGGGCAAGATCCTTGCCGGGGACGACCGCGATGCCACTGCAAGACCCTTGTCGGGCCCTCGGCAAGACCCTTGACAAGGACATCTGGCGGGCCACAGCCAGGCCCACGTCTGCCAAGACTCCATCGCCGCTCCCATGTGTAACACCCACGATGCGGCTATATCTCCCACGTGTCAGAGCACGACTTAGAGGCATAACCGCATTGTAGGCATGTCGCAAGAGGGGTAATCTTTACACATCCCATGTACTGAATAAGAAAGAGGTACAAAGTTGGCTTACAATTGCCACTTCACACAATACATGAATATAACATTACATCATCCAGATACAATCAAGGTCCGACTATGGAACCAAAATAAAAGAAGAACACACCTAACCCTAGATCCCGATCGCCCCGACTGGGCTCCACTACTGATCAACTGGAAACAAAATTACACAAGAGACATGATCTTCATCAAGCTCCTCCTTGAGCTCGGTTGTGTCATCTGCACTGGTAACAACGGCACCTGCAACTGGTTTTGGAAGTAATCTGTGAGTCACGGGGACTCATCAATCTCACACCCTCGTGATCAAGACTATTTAAGCTTATGGGTAGGTAAAAGGTAAGTGAGGTGGAGCTGCAGCAAGCACTAGCATATATGGTGGCTAACATACGCAAATGAGAGCGAGAAGAGAAGGCAAAGCACGTTCGAGAATCTATGATAAAGAAGTGATCCTAGAACTACTTATATTCAAGCATAACTCGAGACCGTGTTCACTTCCCGGACCCCGCCAAGAAGAGACCATCACGGCTACACACACGGTTGATGCATTTTAATTAAGTTAAGTATCAAGTTCTCTACAACCGGACATTAACAAATTCCCATCTTCCCATAACCGCGGGCACGACTTTTGAAAGTTCAAAACCCTGCAGGGGTGTCCCAACTTAGCCCATCACAAGCTCTCACGGACAACGAAGGATATTCCTTCTTCCAGGAAGACCTGATCAGACTCGGAATCTCGGTTACAAGACATTTCAACAATGGTAAAACAAGACCAGCAAAGCCGTCCAGATGTGCCGACAAATCCCGATAGGAGCTGCACATATCTCATTCTCAGGGCACACCGGATGAGCCAGACGTCGGGTTGGCATAGACCCTGGTTGCCCAGGGGGCCTCGGACATCGCTCAGGTTGGACCAACACTTAGAGAAGCACTAGCCCGGGGGGGTTAAAATAAAGATGACCCTTGAGTCTGCAGAACCCAAGGGAAAAAGGCTAGGTGGCAAATGATAAAACCAAGGTTGGTCCTTGCTGGAGGAGTTTTATTCAAGGCGAACTGTCAAGGGGTTCCCATTATAACCCAACCGCGTAAGGAACGCAAAATCAAGGAACATAACACTGGTATGACGGAAACTAGGGCGGCAATAGTGGAACAAAACACCAGGCATAAGGCCGAGCCTTCCATTGTTTACCAAGTATATAGATGCATTAATTTAAATAAGAGATATTGTGATATCCCAACAATCAACATGTTCCAACAAGGAACAAACTCCAATCTTCACCTACAACTAGCAACGCTATAAGAGGGGCCGAGCAAAGCGGTAACATAGCCAAACAATGATTTGCTAGGACAAGGTGGGTTAGAGGTTTGACATGGCAATATAGGAGGCATGATATATCAAGTGGTAGGTATCATGGCATAGGCATAGCAATAGAGCGAGCAACTAGCAAGCAAAGATAGAAGTGATTTCGGGGGTATGGTCATCTTGCTTGAGATCCCACAAGGAAGAAGAATGAGTCCATGAAGAAGACAAACGGACGTAGATGAACGGATCCTCACAACTCCGGAACGATACCGAAGCTAACGCGAGATGTAACCTGGAAAGAAGCAAACAACATAGTAGACAACCATCACATAATCATGGCATGATGCACAACAAGTATGATGCATGTCCGGTTTAATGATACATGGCATGGCATGGCAAAGTGCACAAGCAAACCTACAAATTAAGTGGAGGTCCATATGCAATGAGTTGCATAATGACGAAACACCACATGACTTATTTAGTTATCTCCCGTTTATGTACTCAACAATATTAAATGTTGATTAACATGGCAAGAGGTGAAGCAAAAGTAAACTACACATTTAAGCAAGTTTAAATGAGGCCGGAAACAACAACAACAATTCCGGAAAGTCCCCATATGCAATATTTGAATTTGGTACTGTTCTGCCCTAAACCAAATTTTAGAGTTGTTAAACATTCAAAGTAAAGCCACCATGTTAAACTAGGCATTTTTCTACCCCATTTACATATAAAGTTTATTAAATTTGGAGCTACGGTTGAATAGTTATGAATTAAATCATTTTACATGGCAATATGGGAAAATATATGCAAACATCATTTTAAACATTTTAAACATAGATGAAAGTTGCACAATATGAATCTACACAAAATTCTAAGCATCTTTCATATATAAAGTTTTTACAAAAGATGCATGGTTGGTGATTTATTAAAAGCATGGACTATAGGGGCTTTTCTACAAAACAGCAGTCTCTGGAAAATTAGGAAAATCATAGAACAGGAAAAAAACAATATGGGCCGAATCTGCTAGCCCAACCGTGTACAGGAGGGGGCACTGGAAGTGGCCTCACCATGGGCTTCGGCCCAACTGGAGGGTAAGCAGGCCGGTCGGATGAGAGGGTTAGCCGGGCGAGGCGAGCTGGGCCTGCAGCGGTGTGGCCCACCCGGTGGATCTGGAGGTCAACGGGCGCGGTGCTAGGCCAATTCCAGATCAAAGCGAGGCGCTGGCAGAACGAGCTGCTTCTCGTTGCTGAAGAATAGCCGCAGTAACAGGTTCAGGCGATGTACGATGGGAACGCCGCCGACGACGTGGGACTTGGCGCGACGCTGGAGAGGAGGCACGCGGTGGATGATGCGGGCCCGGGCAGTCCGAGGGTTGGGGAAGGCAGTTCCCGGCGACGAGGAGCTCCGGTGGTGGCTTTGCTCGATCGAGCAAAATGGGCAGTGGCGGGTTCAAGCGGGCAAAGCAGGGGAGACAAGCGGCGACGACGACCTGAACGTCACGAGGCTAGAGATGGCGGAACACGACGCTGGTGACCTGCTGGTGGGTCTCTAGCGACGAAGCTGCCGGTGGTGACCCGAGGTGGTTGAGAAAGCTGGCGTCGGGGAAGAGCTCGAGGTCGTCCATGGGGTTGGGTGCTCTCCTGTCCAAAGACGGAGAGGGAGTTGAGAGAGAAGAGGAGAAGGAAACGGGAAGGAGGAAGGGGAGCAGAGGGGCGGCCTGGTCCGGTTACCTACCGGACGGCGACGAGGTTTTGCGCGAGGGGAGGAGCGCGTGGCTGGCGATGCAGAGGAGCAGGACGACGCAGAGGTTGGAGAAGCTCGGGCATGAGCAGGGGATCGAGCCCCTGGCTCTCTCCTGCGAGTGTTCATGGCGACAATGACCTTCTGTGAAGACGAAAGAGACAGAGAGTTTAGGGCGAAAAGGGAGAAGGAAGGGAAGAAAAAAGGAGCAGGGAAGGTCGGTCCTGGTCGTCAGTGATGGAGCTTCGGTTGCCGGACGGTGCTCGGGCTGTTGGGCCCTCGGGCGTTCACGGCTGTAGGAGGTGGACGATGGGATCAGGGGTGGCACTGGTTGGTGGGGACTGGGGAGAGATTGAGAGGTGGAGAGCTACGGTTTGGGTGGATCGAGAGAAGAACCTGAGGAAGAAAGGATCTGGCGGCGATGGGACAAGCTCCCGAACAACAAGGAACAGCGGGTGGCGGCGGCTTCGGGATTGGGGAGGAGTGGATCTGTGAGGATCCCAAGATTGAGAATGGCGGCGGCAGTTGAGGGATTGGATGGAAGGGGCTGCCTAGACTAGAGTTTTTCGACCAATATATATATATATATATATATATATATATATAGCATGTGGGTTAGATTAGGGGTAATCCATCCCTCCAATCGTAATCAGACGGCCGGAAAAAAATAGATAGGGAGTCCAAACAAGAAAACGGAGATGTTTTGACATTTGGGGATGATCCGGACCCAACGGTGACGACTCCCCGGGTCGGGTTTGGGACAACTCCCGGACGCGGGTGAGGGGTTCGATGCACTGTGCAGAGAGGGTTTTCGGATCGTGCGATCGCATCGGACGGCTCCGGACGCGAAGATGGGTAGGTGGATGGACTAGGTGGGCTGTGGCGAGGCTGAGAGGAGAGAAGAGAGAGAGAGAGGGCCCGTCAGCAGTTTTCGGAGACCGAAAACGTCCGACGATTTGACCGACTATACTGTCGCTATACTTATCCGTTGGGGCATCAAACAAACTCCGAACGCGATGAAACTTGGCAGGCGGCCTACCTACACTAAAATAAGACCGCACTCCAACTTTCAACCCATTCTGAGAACATTTTCTGGTCACTTATAAAATATTACCTCGGAGATGCCGCGGGCGCGTGCAAGTGTGTCTGGGATCAGAACGGACAACGAAAGGAACTGGGAGACCCGGACGAATGCAAGTTTTGAAAACATGATGATGCAATGCAGATGATGACATGGCAAGATGCAACACGCAAGCGAATGACAAGGCAAACAACAACGAATAACTGGAAGACACCTGGCGCAACGGTCTCGAGGCGTTACAACACTCCACCACTACGAGAGGATCTCGTCCCGAGATCTAGGATGGCACCGGAGAGAAGCAGGAGAGGAAAAGAAGAGGTAAAACGAAGTTGCTTCTTGACAAAAGAGTGAAACCAATGAACCTTGAGAGGTTAAACAATTTAAAAGAAAGAATACAACGAAGATGAACAAAGTCGAAAACACTCTGTTAGAAAAGAGGAACAATGAACATCATGAGAACCCTGTAGGTTGGAAGACATGAGAAAAGGTTTGCAATGGACAAGAAGTACATGCAAGCACCTCGGTTGACACGAGATGTACAAGGAATGATAAAGATCAATTACAACAACACTCCGGTTGGAAATGGAAGGTAAAGGATATGAGCTTTGCAATATGAAAGCACTTGGATGAGACTCCGGTTAGAAGAGGAATGATAGACACAACACTCCGGTTAAAACAAGATAGAGAAGGAATCAGACTGATATAATTTGGACAGCACTTTGACTGTAAATGGAAGGAATTGAACAAGATCTTGAAAAACAAGATGATGGGTTGAAGAGAACAACATCACAATGCCTTCGGAACAAAAGATAGAATGGACTGAAAGTAACAAAGAAGAAAACAACATCTTTTACGTCGAATGAATTTGAAAGCGTCCTTAGAAAGAAGGATTGAATGGAGTTGTTGAAAATTAAACAACAAAATAATAAGGTTGTAGTGGGCTTATGGAAAAACATCTCAAAACTATGAGGTGAAATTCTGCCACTAACGGAAACAATAGATTGGATTGATATCAACAAGAAGACGAGAAACTTAGTTCACCGGGAGGATAAATGAAGAACTAGGGTCGTTTATAAGCACCATAAATAGCAAAGTCCTTAGGGAAAGCTTTAGGTGAAATATAACCCAAGATAAATCCAATGAAGAGGTTGATTGGTTGAAAAGATGTCTTGAGCGAAGAGAAAATGATGGATTTAGATATGCCACTCTTGAAAACGTGTGAATCATGAAACACGAAGGGAAAATATCAACAATGACATAACACCACCTCAGTTGATAAGGTAGAAGGAATTGCATTTTGGAATGCAAGATGAAGAATACTTGAGCTCCTCTGAAAAGAATCTCGATGAACACTTCGAGAAGGAATTAAATCCTTTAAGAACCATCATGTAGAGTCTCCATGAACAACTTGGGTAACAAAAGGTTGATCAAACGAAAGGAAAGAGAAGTTGAAAATATAAGGTGAAGCCTTGCAATGATTAGATGGATCTTCATGACGAGAAAAATTGAGAGAGCTTGGAACTTCAGGAAAATAAAAGGAGAAACACTAGGAAGCAAGAATTTATATCGTGAATGATGTCCAGAAGAAAAGAATAGAATCACCTCAAAGAAAACAAGGATAAGATTTACTGTATGTTTATCCTTCATCACTTAAATTGATGACAAACAATGGATTTGGCATACTACTTATTCTCGTAGAAAGGATTAAGATAGATATAGTACAAACTTGAGGAGGTCTTCAATGAACCACCAGTAGGATTGGAACAACGAATGAATTGATAAGATAACAAAGGAAGAGAAATCTTGAACGAACCACCGTAAGAATTGAAAATGAAAAAATATCAAAGGCAACAATCACCGGTAAGAATTGAAAAATGAATGAAGATACTTGAAGGAATTTAGATACATGAGAATGAATAGATCACGAGCTGATTAGAGGATATTTGAATGATGCACCGGTATGATTTGGAGAACGAGAGCTGAAAACTGGAATGAATAGTTCTGAGATGATGGGCTCCAGAGAATCAAACTGAAAAGACTCCTGAATTGCTCTGGATGGGTGAAAAGAATTCTCACAATCGAAAACAATTATGAGAGGATGGCATCAAGCTTGAACTGAGATTCTTCGAGAGAAAGCACAATATTTAGAGGAAACACTTCTTCGGTTTTCAAATGCAAAGAATGACGATGAGAAACCCCACCATGATTGGTTGAGGCACTCCGGAATGAAAATTAGAAAGGTTGAACCAACGATGAAAGAATTTGAAAGATCTTGGAGAAGGACATTTGACTGATGACAATTCATTCTTACGTCAAACTATGAAAGATTTGAGGATAGCTCCAGAAAAATAGAAGAGTCAGGTAAGATCCTGGGAAAAGACCTGTGGGTTAGGGCCCACTCAAAAGAAACACCGTTGAACGATTGCTTGAAAAGAGAGCTTGCACCGGTTGAATTAAATGGCTTGAATGAGATAACATCCTCAAAAGAGCTTGAACAAATGCAGAGTGGAAACACGAATCTTCTGAGATATCTTCAGCACTCCGGAACAAATGAATAACAAGCGGGGAATGATTAAGAGGTGCACCGGCATAAGAAGAGCATTGGGCAAAATGAAAGGACTATGCTCAATACCAAAGCTTGAATTTAATCCACCGGAGAAGGAAAAGAATGGAGAATGATGAACGAGAGGCTCCGTTAGTATCTTCATGAGAATCACCGGATAAGAACATTAACGGAACTGAATGGAGAGGCTTCCCATCAATAAGATGGATAGTTGATTAAGACATCTGTTTCCTCGAAGAAACAAGGGTGGGTGCGCGGGAAAACAAAGGCAACTTGGGGCGAATGAAACAAACACCATTGAAAAAGCAACTTGCTGATGTTGAAAATGATCGGATCCACTTGAAGTGAGACACACCGGTTGAAAAGGATTGACATGACAATCTCGATCATCATAAAGGATTAGTATTCACATAGAAATATGAGAACACCACTTAGGAAAGGTATGGAATCAACATTTGACTTCGAAGCAACTCGAATACCACAACTCAAAACAAAACAAAGGATTGGCTTGCAGAATAAGCCGGAACAAACATATGATAGAGATTTCATCCAAAGTTTTTGTGGTGGGGCCCACACGGGCTCGATCGTACAGCACCATCATGTACAAGGCAGTGCACATGACATACGAAGTGTCCCCGAGTCAGCATAGCCAAGGACTCTTTAAGACACAACGAGACCACTGTAAAACCAACCGTGGATAGGCGGACCACTAGACGTCGAACCCCAATCTCATATCATGCATCTATCGTAAAGACATCCTAAGAGCTACTTGAATTCCCACTTATAAACTCCCGAAATTTTTTGATTATGCAATCAGGTATTGGGGATACAGGGGAAGCATAATATCTCACCCAAACTAACAATTCCTACATCCAGCTGTATCCATCCTTCAACACATAACCAAGAAACCTTCGAAAATCATTTACCTCAACCTTCGAAAAGCATCCGTTATACGAGTTATGGCAATACTCCCGAACTCCCCCCCCCCCCAGTACTGGGTGGCGTCCAGGTTATCTCACCAACAACTGCATAAAAGATATTTTCGATGTCGGCGAAACTCAGGTATTCCAGAACTGCAACGATAAAATTGTGACGATAACACCTCGGAGCTCAACTCCCCGGGACACTGCCACAACCCCTAAATGTCAGGAGGCACCAAGAACAATGTTCTCGTCACAAAACCATCGGAATGATTCCAAGATACCCGCGTGATCCTAAATTTTTTTAGTGAAATTTGAGAAGGGAAGAGTCAAAACTCTACGTCAGGATGCCTCACCAGAGCGACGAAGGAACTGAGGAGTAAAAAGAATCCTACTCTCCGATATATATAATCCTATAAGACTAGAAGCATTTTTCTAGACTCAACAACACCAGCGATTCGATCAAGCAGGGGGCTCCTAAGTCGGGGAAGGCTCTGATACCAACTTGTAACACCCACGATGCGACTATATCTCCCACGTGTCAGAGCACAACTTAGAGGCATAACCGCATTGTAGGCATGTCGCAAGAGGGGTAATCTTTACACATCCCATGTACTGAATAAGAAAGAGGTACGGAGTTGGCTTACAATCGCCACTTCACACAATACATGAATATAACATTACGTCATCCAGATACAATCAACCGACTACGGAACCAAAATAAAAGAAGAACACCCCTAATGCTAGATCCCCAATCACCCCGACTGGGCTCCACTACTGATCAACTGGAAATGAAACTACACAACAGACACGATCTTCATCAAGCTCCTCCTTGAGCTCGGTTGCGTCATCTGCACTAGTAACAACGGCATCTGCAACTGGTTTTGGAAGTAATATGTGAGTCACGGGGACTCAGCAATCTCACACCCTCGCGATCAAGACTATTTAAGCTTATGGGTAGGTAAAAGGTAAGTGAGGTGGAGCTACAGCAAGCACTAGCATATATGGTGGCTAACATACGCAAATGAGAGCGAGAAGAGAAGGCAAAGCACGCTCGAGAATCTATAATCAAGAAGTGATCCTAGAACTACTTACGTTCAAGCATAACTCGAGACCGTGTTCACTTCCCGGACCCCGCCGAGAAGAGAACATCATGGGTACACATGCGGTTGATGCATTTTAATTAAGTTAAGTATCAAGTTCTCTACAGCCGAACATTAACAAATTCCCATCTGCCCATAACCACGGGCATGGCTTTTGAAAGTTCAAAACCCTGCAGGGGTGTCCCAACTTAGCCCATCACAATCTCTCACGGTCAACGAAGGATATTCCTTCTTCCAGGAAGACCCGATCAGACTCGGAATCTCGGTTACAAGACATTTGAACAATGGTAAAACAAGACTAGCAAAGCCGCCCGGATGTGCCGACAAATCCCGATAGGAGCTGCACATATCTCGTTCTCAGGGCACACCGGATGAGCCAGACGTCGGGTTGGCATAGACCCTGGTTGCCCAGGGGGCGCCGGACATTGCTCAGGTTGGACCAACACTTAGAGAAGCACTGGCCCGGGGGGGTTAAAACAAGATGACCCTTGAGTCTGCAAAACCCAATGGAAAAAGGCTAGGTGGCAAATGGTAAAACTAAGGTTGGGCCTTGCTGGAGGATTTTTATTCAAGGCGAACTGTCAAGGGGTTCCCATTATAACCCAACCGCGTAAGGAATGCAAAATCAAGGAACATAATAATGGAATGATGGAAACTAGGGCGGCAAGAGTGGAACAAAACACCAGGCATAAGGCCAAGCCTTCCACCGTTTACCAAGTATATAGATGCATTAATTTAAATAAGAGATATTGTGATATCCCAACAATCAACATGTTCCAACAAGGAACAAACTCCAATCTTCACCTACAACTAGCAACGCTATAAGAGGGGCCGAGCAAAGCGGTAACATAGCCAAACAATGATTTGCTAGGACAAGGTGGGTTAGAGGTTTGACATGGCAATATAGGAGGCATGATATATCAAGTGGTAGGTATCATGGCATAGGCATAGCAATAGAGCGAGCAACTAGCAAGCAAAGATAGAAGTGATTTCGGGGGTATGGTCATCTTGCCTGAGATCCCGCAAGGAAGAAGAACGAGTCCATGAAGAAGACAAACAGACGTAGATGAACGGGTCCTCACAACTCCGGAACGAAACCGAAGCTAACGATATGATGCACAACAAGTATGATGCATGTCCGGTTTAATGATACATGGCATGGCATGGCAAAGTGCACAAGCAAACCTACAAATTAAGTGGAGGTCCATATGCAATGAGTTGCATAATGACGAAACACCACATGACTTATTTAGTTATCTCCCGTTTATGTACTCAACAATATTAAATGTTGATTAACATGGCAAGAGGTGAAGAAAAAGTAAACTACACATTTAAGCAAGTTTAAATGAGGCCGGAAACAACAACAACAATTCCAGAAAGTCCCCATATGCAATATTTGAATTTGGTACTGTTCTGCCCTAAACCAAATTTTAGAGTTGTTAAACATGCAAAGTAAAGCCACCATGTTAAACTAGGCATTTTTCTACCCCATTTACATATAAAGTTTATTAAATTTGGAGCTATGGTTGAATAGTTATGAATTAAGTCATTTTACATGGCAATATGGGAAAATGTATGCAAACATCATTTTAAACATTTTAAACATAGATGAAAGTTGCACAATATGAATCTACACAAAATTCTAAGCATCTTTCATATATAAAGTTTTTACAAAAGATGCATGGTTGGTGATTTATTAAAAGCATGGACTCTAGGGGCTTTTCTACAAAACAAAAGTCTCTGAAGAATAGCCGCAGTAACAGGTTCAGGCAATGTACGGCGGGAATGCCGCTGACGACGTGGGACTTGGCGTGACGCTGGAGAGGAGGCACGCGGTGGATGCTGCGGGCCCGGGCAGTCCGAGGGTTGGGGAAAGCGGTTCCCGGCGACAAGGAGCTCCGGCAGTGGCTTTGCTCAATCGAGCAAAACGGGAAGTGGCGGGTTCAAGCGGGCGAAGCAGGGGAGACAAGCGGCGACGACGACCTGAACGTCACGAGGCTAGAGATGGCGGAACACGACGCTGTTGACCTGCTGGTGGGTCTCTAGCGACGAAGCTGCCGGTGGTGACCCGAGGTGGTTGAGAAGGCTGGCGTCGGGGAAGAGCTCGAGGTCGTCCATGGGGTTAGGTGCTCTCCTGTTCGTACCTGGTACAAAGACGGAGAGGGAGTTGAGAGAGAGGAGGAGAAGGAAACGGGAAGGAGGAAGGGGAGCAGAGGGGCGGCTTGGTCCGGTTACCTGCCGGACGGCGACGAGGTTATGCGCGAGGGAAGGAGCGCGTGGCTGGCGATGCAGAGGAGCAGGATGACGCAGAGGTTGGAGAAGCTCGGGCATGAGCAGGGGATCAAGCCCCTGGCTCTCTCCTATGAGTGTTCATGGCGACGATGACCTTCTGTGAAGACGAAAGAGACGGAGAGTTTAGGGCGAAAAGGGAGAAGGAAGGGAAGAAAAAAGGAGCAGGGAAGGTCGGTTACTGGTCGCCAGTGATGGAGCTTCGGTTGCTGGACGGTGCTCGGGCTGTTGGGCCCTCGGGCATTCACGGCTGCAGGAGGTGGACGATGGGATCAGGGGTGGCGCTGTTTGGTGGGGACTGGGGAGAGATTGAGAGGTGGAAAGCTACGGTTTGGGTGGATCGAGAGAAGAACCCGAGGAAGAAAGGATCTGGCGGCGATGGGACAAGCTCCCGAACAACAAGGAACAGCGGGTGGCGGCGGCTTCGGGATTGGGGAGGAGTGGATCTGGGAGGATCCCAAGATTGAGAGTGGCGGCGGCAGGTGAGGGATTTGATGGAAGGGGCTGCCTAGACTAGGGTTTTTTGACCAATATATATATATATATATATATATATATATATATATAGCATGTGGGTTAGATTAGGGGTAATCCATCCCTCCAATCGTAATCAGACAGCCGGAAAAAAATAGATAGGGAGTCCAAACAAGAAAACGGAGATGTTTTGTAGACGTTTGGGGATGATCCGGACCCAACGGTGACGACTCCCCGGGTCGGGTTCGGGACAACTCCCGGACGCGCGTGAGGGGTTCGATGCACTGTGCAGAGAGGGTTTTCGGATCGTGCGATCGCATCGGACGGCTCCGGATGCGAAGATGGGTAGGTGGATGGACTAGGTGGGCTGTGGCGAGGCTGAGAGGAGAGAAGAGAGAGAGAGGGCCCGGCAGTAGTTTTCGGAGACCGAAAACATCCGACGATTTGACCGACTATATTGTCGCTATACTTATCCGTTGGGGCATCAAACAAACTCCGAACGCGATGAAACTTGGCAGGAGGCCTACCTACACTAAAATAAGACCGCACGCCAACTTTCAACCCATTCCGAGAACATTTTCCGGCCACTTATAAAATATTACCTCGGAGATGCCGCGGGCGCGTGCAAGTGTGTCTGGGATCAGAACGGGCAACGAAAGGAACTGGGAGACCCGGACGAATGCAAGTTTTGAAAACATGATGATGCAATGCGGATGATGACATGGCAAGATGCAACACGCAAGCGAATGACAAGGCAAACAACAATGAATAACTGGAAGACACCTGGCGCAACGGTCTCGGGGCGTTACAACACTCCACCACTACGAGAGGATCTCGTCTCGAGATCTAGGATGGCACCGGAGAGAAGCGGGAGAGGAAAAGAAGAGGAAAAACGAAGTTGCTTCTTGACAAAAGAGTGAAACCAATGAACCTTGAGTGGTTAAACAATTTAAAAGAAAGAATACAACGAAGATGAACAAAGTCGAAAACACTCCGTTAGAAAAGAGGAACAATGAACATCATGAGAACCCTGTAGGTTGGAAGACATGAGAAAAGGGTTGCAATGGACAAGAAGTACATGCAAGCACCTCGGTTGACACGAGATGTACAAGGAATGATAAAGATCAATTATGACAACACTCCGGTTGGAAATGGAAGGTAAAGGATATGAGCTTTGCAATATGAAAGCACTTGGATGAGTCTCCGGTTAGAAGAGGAATGATAGACACAACACTCCGGTTAAAACAAGATAGAGAAGGAATCAGACTGATATAATTTGGACAGCACTTTGACTGTAAATGGAAGGAATTGAACAAGATCTTGACAAACAAGATGATGGGTTGAAGAGAACAACATCACAATGCCTTCAGAACAAAACATAGAACGGACTGAAAGTAACAAAGAAGAAAACAACATCTTCTATGTCGAATGAATTTGAAAGCGTCCTTAGAAAGAAGGATTGAATGGAGTAGTTGAAAATTAAACAACAAAAGAATAAGGTTGTAGTGGGCTTATGGAAAAACATCTCAAAACTATGAGTTGAAATTCCACTAACGGAAACAATAGATTGGATTGATATCAACAAGAAGACGAGAAACTTAGTTCACCGGGAGGATAAATGAAGAACTAGGGTCGTTTATAAGCACCATAAATAGCAAAATCCTTAGGGAAAGCTTTAGGTGAAATATAACCCAAGATAAATCCAATGAAGATGTTGATTGGTTGAAAAGATGTCTTGAGCGAAGATAAAATGATGGATTTAGATATGCCACTCTTGAAAACCTGTGAATCATGAAACACGAAGGGAAAATATCAACAATGACATAACTGAAGGAAATATGCCCTAGAGGCAATAATAAAGTTATTATTTATTTCCTTATATCATGATAAATGTTTATTATTCATGCTAGAATTGTATTAACCGGAAACATAATACATGTGTGAATACATAGACAAACAGAGTGTCACTAGTATGCCTCTACTTGACTAGCTCGTTAATCAAAGATGGTTATGTTTCCTAACCATATACAAAGAGTTGTTATTTGATTAACGAGGTCACATCATTAGTTGATTGACATGACCCATTCCATTAGCTTAGCACCCGATCGTTTAGTATGTTGCTATTGCTTTCTTCATGACTTATACATGTTCCTATGACTATGAGATTATGCAACTCCCGTTTGCCGGAGGAACACTTTGGGTGCTACCAAATGTCACAACGTAACTGGGTGATTATAAAGGAGCATTACAGGTGTCTCCAAAGGTAGATGTTGGGTTGGCGTATTTCGAGATTAGGATTTGTCACTCCGATTGTCGGAGAGGTATCTCTGGGCCCTCTCGGTAATGCACAACACATAAGCCTTGCAAGCATTGCAACTAATGAGTTAGTTGGGAGATGATGTATTACGGAACGAGTAAAGAGACTTGCCGGTAACGAGGTTGAACTAGGTATTGGAATACCGACGATCGAATCTCGGGCAAGTAACATACCGATGACAAAGGGAACAACGTATGTTGTTATGCGGTCTGACCGATAAAGATCTTCGTAGAATATGTAGGAGCCAATATGGGCATCCAGGTCCCGCTATTGGTTATTGACCAGAGACGTGTCTCGGTCATGTCTACATTGTTCTCGAACCCGTAGGGTCCGCACGCTTAAGGTTACGATGACAGTTATATTATGAGTTTATGCATTTTGATGTACCGAAGGTTGTTCGGAGTCCCGGATATGATCACGGACATGACGAGGAGTCTTGAAATGGTCGAGACATAAAGATTTATATATTGGAAGCCTATGTTTGGATATCGGAAGTGTTCCGGGTGAAATCGGGATTTTACCGGAGTACCGGGAAGGTTACCGGAACCCCCCGGGAGCTAAATGGGCCATGATGGGCCTTAGTGGAAAAGAGAAGAGGCAGCCCTACATGGGCTGCGCGCCTCCCCCTTCCCCTAGTCCTATTAGGACTAGGAGAGGTGGCCGGCCCCCTCTCTCTCTTTTCCCCCTCCGTGAATCCTATTCCAACTAGGATTGGGGGGGGGGGGGGGAATCCTACTCCCAGAGGGAGTAGGACTCTCCTGGCGCGCCACACCTTGGCCGGCCAGCCTCCCCCCTCTAGTCCTTTATATACTGAGGCAGAGGCACCCTAGAACACACAAGTTGATCCACGTGATCTATTCCTTAGTCGTGTGCGGTGCCCCCAGCCACCATAATCCTCGATAATACTGTAGCGGAGTTTAGGCGAAGCCCTGCTGCTGTAGTACATCAAGATTGTTACCACGCCGTCATGCTGATGGAACTCTTCCCCGACACTTTGCTGGATCGGAGTCCGGGGATCGTCATCGAGCTGAACGTGTGCTCGAACTCGGAGGTGCCATAGTTTCGGTGCTTGATCGGTCGGATCGGGAAGACGTACGACTACTTCCTCTACGTTGCGTCAACGCTTCCGCAGTCGGTCTGCGTGGGTACGTAGACAACACTCTCCCCTTTCGTTGCTATGCATCACATGATCTTGCGTGTGCGTAGGAAATTTATTTTTGAAATTACTACGAAACCCAACAGTGGCATCCGAGCCTAGGTTATTTATGTTGATGTTATATGCACGAGTAGAACACAAGTGAGTTGTGGGCGATATAAGTCATACTGCCTACCAGCATGTCATACTTTGGTTCGGCGGCATTGTTGGACGAGACGACCCGGACCAACATTATGCGTACGCTTACGCGAGACCGGTTCCCCCGACGTGCTTTGCACATAGGTGGCTTGCGGGCGACTGTCTCTCCAACTTTAGTTGAACCGAGTATGGCTACGCCCAGTCCTTGCGAAGGTTAAAACGGAGGCTATTTGACAAACTATCGTTGTGGTTTTGATGCATAGGTGAGATTGGTTCTTGCTTAAGCCCGTAGCAGCCACGTAAAACTTGCAACAACAAAGTAGAGGACGTCTAACTTGTTTTTGCAGGGCATGTTGTGATGTGATATGGTCAAGGCATGATGATAAATTTTATTGTATGAGATGATCATGTTTTGTAACCGAGTTATCGGCAACTGGCAGGAGCCTTATGGTTGTCGTTTTATTGTATGCAATGCAATCGCGATGTAATGCTTTACTTTATTACTAAACGGTAGTGATAGTCGTGGAAGCATAAGATTGGCGAGACGACAATGATGCTACGATGGAGATCAAGGTGTCATGCCGGTGACGATGGTGATCACTACGGTGCTTCGGAGATGGAGATCACAAGCACAAGATGATGATGGCCATATCATATCACTTATATTGATTGCATGTGATGTTTATCCTTTTATGCATCTTATCATGCTTTGATTGACGGTAGCATTATAAGATGATCTCTCACAAAATTATCAAGAAGTGTTCTCCCTGAGTATGCACCGTTGCGAAAGTTCTTCGTGCTGAGACACCACGTGATGATCGGGTGTGATAGGTTCTACGTTCAAATACAACGGGTGCAAAACAGTTGCACATGCGGAGTACTCAAGTTATACTTGACGAGCCAAGCATATAGAGATATGGCCTCGGAACACGGAGACCGAAAGGTCGAGCGTGAATCATATAGTAGATATGATCAACATAGTGATGTTCACCAATGAAACTACTCCATCTCACGTGATGATCGGACATGGTTTAGTTGATTTGGATCACGTAATCACTTAGAGGATTAGAGGGATGTCTATCTAAGTGGGAGTTCTTGAGTAATATGATTAAACTGAACTTAAATTTATCATGAACTTAGTGCTGGTAGTATTTTGCAAATCATGTTGTAGATCAATAGCTTGCGTTGTTGCTTCCATGTGTTTATTTTGATATGTTCCTAGAGAAAATTGTGTTGAAAGATGTTAGTAGCAAAGATGCGGATTGGATCCATGATATGAGGTTTATCCTCATTGCTGCACAGAAGAATTATGTCCTTGATGCACCGCTAGGTGACAGACCTATTGCAGGAGCAGATGCAGATGTTATGAACGTTTGGCTAGCTCAATATGATGACTACTTGATAGTTTAGTGCACCATGCTTAATGGCTTAGAATCGGGACTTCAAAGACGTTTTGAACGTCATGGAGCATATGAGATGTTCCAGGAGTTGAAGTTAATATTTCAAGTAAATACCCGAGTTGAGAGATATGAAAGTCTCCAACAAGTTCTATAGCTAAAAGATGGAGGAGAATCGCTCAACTAGTGAGCATGTGCCCAGATTGTCTGAGTACAACAATCGCTTGAATCAAGTGGGAGTTAATCTTCCAGATAAGATAGTGATTGACAGAATTCTCTAGTCACCATCACCAAGTTAGTAGAACTTTGTGATGAACTATGATATGCAAGGGATAATGGAAACGATTCCCAAGCTCTTCGTAATGCGGAAATTGATGAAGGTAGAAATCGAGAAAAACATCAAGTGTTGATGGTAGACAAGACTACTAGTTTCAAGAAAAGGGCAGAGGGAAGAAGGGGAACTTCAAGAAGAACAGCAAGCAAGTTGCTGCTCAAGTGAAGAAGCCCAAGTCTGGTCCTAAGCCTGAGACTAAGTGTTTCTACTGCAAAGGGACTGGTCACTGGAAGCGGAACTACCCCAAGTGATTGGCAGATAAGAAGGATGGCAAAGTGAACATAAGTATATTTTATATACATGTTATTGATGTGTACTTTACTAGTGTTTATAGCAACCCCTCAGTATTTGATACTAGTTCAGTTGCTAAGATTAGTAACTTGAAACGGGAGTTGCAGAATAAACAGAGACTAGTTAAGGGTGAAGTGACGATGTGTGTTGGAAGTGGTTCCGAGATTGATATGATCATCATCGCACACTCCCTATACTTTTGGGATTAGTGTTGAACCTGAATAAGTGTTATTTGGTGTTTGCGTTGAGCATGAATATGATTTGATCATGTTTATTGTAATACGGTTATTCATTTAAGTAAGAGAATAAATTGTTGTTCTGTTTACATGAATAAAACCTTATATGGTTACACACCCAATGAAAATAGTTCGTTGGATCTCGATCGTAGTGATACACATAATCATAATATTGAAACCAAAAGATGCAAAGTTAATAATGATGGTGCAACTTATTTGTGGCACTACCGTTTAGGTCATATTGGTGTAAAGCACATGAGGAAACTCCATGCTGATGGGCTTTTGGAATCACTTGATTATGAATCAGTTGATGCTTGCGAACCATGCCTCATGGGCAAGATGACTAAGACTCTGTTCTTCGGAACAATGGAGCGAGCAACAGATTTGTTGGAAATCATACATACTGATGTATGTGGTCCGATAAATATTGAGGCTCGCGACAAGTATCATTATTTTCTGATCTTCACAGATGATTTGAGCAGATATGAGTATATCTACTTGATGAAACATAAGTCTGAAACATTTGAAAAGTTCAAAGAATTTCAGAGTGAAGTGAAAAATCATCGTAACAAGAAAATAAAGTTTCTACGATCTGATTGTAGAGAAGAGTATTTGAGTTACGAGTTTGGCCTTCAGTTTAAAACAATGTGAAATAGTTTCACTACTCACGCCACCTGGAACACCACAGTGTAATGGTGTGTCCGAACGTCATAACCGTACTTTATTGAATATAGTACAATCTATGATGTCTCTTACCAATCTACCACTATCGTTTTGGGGTTATGCATTAGAGACAGCTGCATTCACGTTAAATAGAGCACCATCTAAATTCGTTGAGACGACACCATATGAACTATGGTTTGGCAAGAAACCTAAGCTGTCGTTTCTTAAAGTTTGGGACTGTGATGCTTATGTGAAAAAGTTTCAATATGATAAGCTCGAACCCAAATCGGAGAAGTAAATCTTCATAGGATATCCAAAGGAAACTATTGGATACACCTTCTATCACAGATCCGAAGGCAAGACTTTTGTTGCTAAATTCGGAAACTTTCTGGAGAAGGAGTTTCTCTCGAAAGAAGTGAGTGGGAGGAAAGTAGAAAACTTGATAAGGTAATTGTACCTTCTCCCTTATTGGAAAGTAGTTCATCACAGAAATCTGTTCCTGTGACTACTACACCAATTAGTGAGGAAGCTAATGATGATGATCATGTAACTTCAGATCAAGTTACTACCGAATCTCGTAGGTAAACCAGAGTGAGATCCGCACCAGAGTGGTACAGTAATCCTGTTCTGGAAGTCATGTTACTAGACCATGACGAACTTGCGAACTATGAGGAAGCGATGATGAGCCCAGATTCCGCGAAATGGTTTGAGGCCATAAAATCTGAGATATGATCCATGTATGAGAACAAAGTATGGACTTTGATGGATTTGCCCGATGATCGGCAAGCCATAGAAAATAAATGGATCTTCAAGAGGAAGACGGACGCTGATAGTAGTGTTACTATCTACAAAGCTAGAACTGTCGCAAAAGGTTTTCGACAAGTTCAAGGTGTTGACTGCGGTGAGATCTTCTCACTCGTATATATGCTTAAGTCTGTCCGAATCATGTTAGCAATTGCCGCATTTTATGAAATCTGGCAAATGGATAAACAAAACTGCATTCCTTAATGGATTTCTTAAAGAAGAGTTGTATATGATGCAACCAGAAGGTTTTGTCAATCCTAAAGGTGTTAACAAAATATGCAAGCTCCAACGATCCATCTATGGACTGGTGCAAGCATCTTGGAGTTGGAATATACGCTTTGATAAGTTGATCAAAGCATATAGTTTTATACAGACTTACGGTGAAGCCTGTATTTACAAGAAAGTGAGTGGGAGCACTACAACATTTCTGATAAGTATATGTGAACAACATATTGTTGATTGGAAATAATGTATAATTTTCTGGAAAGCATAAAGGAATATTTGAAAGGAATTTTTCAAACAAAGACCTCGGTAAAGCTGCTTACATATTGAGCATCAAGATCTATAGAGATAGATCAAGACGCTTGATAAGTTTTTCAATGAGTACATACCTTGACAAGATTTTGAAGTAGTTCAAAATGGAACAGTCAAAGAAAGAGTTCTTGCCTGTGTTGCAAGGTGTGAAATTGAGTAAGACTCAAAGCCCGACCACGGCAGAAGATAGAAATAGAATGAAAGTCATTCCCTATGCCTCAGCCATAGGTTCTATAAAGTATGCCATGCTGTGTACCAGATCTATTGTATACCCTACACTGTGTTAAGCAAGGGAGTACGATAGTGATCTAAGAGTAGATCACTGGACAGCGGTCAAAATTATCCTTAGTGGAATAAGGAAATATTTCTCAATTATGGAGGTGACAAAAAGGTTCGTCGTAAAAAGTTACGTCGATGCAAATTTTGACACAGATCTGGATGATAAGTCTCGATCTAGATACATATTGAAAGTGGGAGCAATTAGCTAGAGTAGCTCCATGCAGAGCATTGTTGACATAGAAATTTGCAAAAATACTTACGGATCTGTATGTGACAGACCCGTTGACTAAAAATTATCTCACAAGCAAAACATGATCACACCTTAGTACTCTTTGGGTGTTAATCACATAGCGATGTGAACTAGATTACTGACTCTAGTAAACCCTTTGGGTGTTGATCACATATCAGTGTGAACTATTGCTGTTAAATTACATGGCGATGTGAACTAGATTATTGACTCTAGTGCAAGTGGGAGACTGAAGGAAATATGCCCTAGAGGCAATAATAAAGTTATTATTTATTTCCTTATATCATGATAAATGTTTATTATTCATGCTAGAATTGTATTAACCGGAAACATAATACATGTGTGAATACATAGACAAACAGAGTGTCACTAGTATGCCTCTACTTGACTAGCTCGTTAATCAAAGATGGTTATGTTTCCTAACCATATACAAAGAGTTGTTATTTGATTAACGAGGTCACATCATTAGTTGAATGATCTGATTGACATGACCCATTCCATTAGCTTAGCACCCGATCGTTTAGTATGTTGCTATTGCTTTCTTCATGACTTATACATGTTCCTATGACTATGAGATTATGCAACTCCCGTTTGCCGGAGGAACACTTTGGGTGCTACCAAACGTCACAACGTAACTGGGTGATTATAAAGGAGCATTACAGGTGTCTCCAAAGGTAGATGTTGGGTTGGCGTATTTCGAGATTAGGATTTGTCACTCCGATTGTCGGAGAGGTATCTCTGGGCCCTCTCGGTAATGCACATCACATAAGCCTTGCAAGCATTGCAACTAATGAGTTAGTTGCGAGATGATGTATTACGGAACGAGTAAAGAGACTTGCCGGTAACGAGGTTGAACTAGGTATTGGAATACCGACGATCGAATCTCGGGCAAGTAACATACCGATGACAAAGGGAACAACGTATGTTGTTATGCGGTCTGACCGATAAAGATCTTCGTAGACTATGTAGGAGCCAATATGGGCATCCAGGTCCCGCTATTGGTTATTGACCGGAGACGTGTCTCGGTCATGTCTACATTCTTCTCGAACCCGTAGGGTCCGCACGCTTAAGGTTACGATGACAGTTATATTATGAGTTTATGCATTTTGATGTACCGAAGGTTGTTCGGAGTCCCGGATATGATCACGGACATGACGAGGAGTCTCGAAATGGTCGAGACATAAAGATTGATATATTGGAAGCCTATGTTTGGATATCGGAAGTGTTCCGGGTGAAATCGGGATTTTACCGGAGTACCGGGAAGGTTACCGGAACCCCCCGGGAGCTAAATGGGCCATGATGGGCCTTAGTGGAAAAGAGAAGAGGCAGCCCTACATGGGCTGCGCGCCTCCCCCTTCCCCTAGTCCTATTAGGACTAGGAGAGGTGGCCGGCCCCCTCTCTCTCTTTTCCCCCTCCGTGAATCCTATTCCAACTAGGATTGGGGGGGGGGAATCCTACTCCCAGAGGGAGTAGGACTCTCCTGGCGCGCCACACCTTGGCCGGCCAGCCTCCCCCCTCTAGTCCTTTATATACTGAGGCAGAGGCACCCTAGAACACACAAGTTGATCCACGTGATCTATTCCTTAGTCGTGTGCGGTGCCCCCAGCCACCATAATCCTCGATAATACTGTAGCGGAGTTTAGGCGAAGCCCTGCTGCTGTAGTACATCAAGATCGTCACCACGCCGTCGTGCTGACGGAACTCTTCCCCGACACTTTGCTGGATCGGAGTCCGGGGATCGTCATCGAGCTGAACGTGTGCTCGAACTCGGAGGTGCCGTAGTTTCGGTGCTTGATCGGTCGGATCGGGAAGACGTACGACTACTTCCTCTACGTTGCGTCAACGCTTCCGCAGTCGGTCTGCATGGGTACGTAGACAACACTCTCCCCTTTCGTTGCTATGCATCACATGATCTTGCGTGTGCGTAGGAATTTTTTTTTGAAATTACTACGAAACCCAGCAATAACACAATGTAACGCCCCAAGACCGGAGCTTCAGTTGCCTTCCAGGGTTTCCGGGTTTCGTCGTGTGTTTTGTTTGGTCCGCTGCATTTCATCTTTGCATCATGTGCATTGCATCATGTCATTTCTTTTCTTAACTCAACTAAATAAACCGTATGGATCGTCGATCCATTTAAACCGAGGGAATTCACATGGTGATTCTCTTTACAACTTATCCTCTCGATATTTAGAGAGCTATAGTAATTATTCCAATTATGTGGAATTACCTTAACACACTTGCAAAAATCCCAATGCCTTTTATTATTTCAACTCTTGGCCTCTAACTTTGCCACATGTCCTTTCATCATTTTCCGGAGCTCCACCTAATTTCTCAACATTTTTGGGCACTTCAAAAAACCTATCCTAGTTCAAACCTTTTGAATTAAATTCAAAGGAATTTGAATTTAATCTTTCAAACTTGACCTTTTTCTATTTTCCCGGACCGTGCTCATTTTTCTGAGTCCGTGAAAATTATCCCCGTGCCCAAATTCTTCCTCTAACCTTCTCTTCTCTCTTTTCCTTTCTCCTATTTTATTGTCTCTGTTTTTGTTAAGAGTAGAATCAAGAGAGGGAGAGAAGGGAGCCCAGCAGGACATTTGGGCCCAGCTGCATCTAACCTAGCCCAGGCCGGCCCATCCTTCCCCGCAGCCCACCTAAACCTACTTCCTAACCCTAGGCCCAACGAACCAACCTCCCTCTCCTCACGATCTCCTCTTCCCTCGCGCCGCCAGAGACCCGCAGCCCGATCCCCATCTCCCTCGCGCATGCTCCTCTTCTCGCTCGCTGGCTGCAGCCACTCCTCCCTCGATCCCTCTCCTCCTCTCGCTAGTCTTCTGCCGCCGCCACACCCTCTCGCTCGCGCCCGATCCCCCCCCCCCCCCCGGCAGCCACGTCTAGCGCCGGCCCTGCCACCGAGCGACGCCCGCTCTTCGGTCCGGCGTCCCACGCTGTCCCCGTCGCCATCGTCCATCCTGTCACCGGAGCCCGGCGCCTCTACCTCGCCTCTGCTCCCGCATGCTTCGCCTCCCTGTGCTCCAGTTGCACCGACGTCCGGGGCTCCAAGTCCTCCACATCCGTTGTTCGCCCCAAGGTCCGGAGAGGTCACGGCCGGACCCAACTCCGGTGCCCCATCCCCATTGGTGCTGACCTCCACCACAGGGGCAGCGTGGTCACTGCCCTTCTTCTGTGTTGTTTGCCAGGTCCCGCAGGAGGCGCGCGAGCCCGCGTTGACCACGTCGGTGTGGGTCCTTTTCGCCTGCAGCTGCCGCCATGGAACCGAGCTTAGAGCTCTGCTGCTGCCTTGGTGCTTCTATGCCCAACTCCTCCTTGACAGTTGCCTCGTCTCCGGCCCTGCCCTTTGGAGCCATGCCTCCTGGTGCCCGCAGCCGCGTCGCCGGTCTTCTGTCTCGACCCGGCATCTTTCCCTTGAGGCATCTATTTAGGTGCAGCGCCACAAGTTTTGCCTCTGTGCACCCGGGTGATGTTGGCAGTGGAGTACCTCGATGCCCGACGCCTAAAACGATCACCGAACCGGAAATAACGCCAAGTACTAGGTCAACGAGGACCGCCAAGTTCGTCTTCCGCCGTCTCCGAAATCGCCAAGTACCACGACGATACGTGAACGACCACCGCCGACCCCAAGTTACTCGGATTCGTCAAGTACCTCTACGAAAACATTGTACGACTACTTCCGTGGCTGAAAACCCGTGTACAACTACCGTCGCCGTGTACGACTACCTCCACGACAAACGTCCCGAGAACGTCTACTTCCTTTACTTTGCACCGAACGAGAACCGTCCCTTTTGCACGCTTTGAAGGTATAACCCCGAGTCGACGCTCGTGAACGCATGAATGCATGTTGGATGAGATGCACCCTTTGTCTGCACCGTGTCCGTATTGTCACTCGTTTTCCATGCCACTAACCCGTGGGACACCCGGAATCCGGGATCATCCCACCATCTCTTGCACGCTCCCGTCACTTTTCCTTTTGCACCGGTATCCCCGTGGACTACCTGATAACCGATATGTTGCCGTGGCATCATTTTCGTATTCGTCGCCGTGGCACCCCTTTTCCTTGGCACCACGGTGAAAAATGCTTCATAATGCTCTTGTCAACTTTTATTAAAAATTGCTTAAACTTGCACATGTCATCCGCATCATGATAACAACTTCAAGATTGGTTAAAATTGTTGTTGCACCAAATTGATAATTGCATTTGGGGTTTACCGATTTTGTTGTTTATTATATCCGGCCCCATTTAAATTGTTTAGATGATATAGTTTTGTTATGCTTCACCTCTTGCCATGTTTAAACAACATTTAATATTGTTGGGTACCTAACCGAGAGTGAACTAAATAATTGATGTGGTGTTCGGTCAATATGCAACGGAGTTGCATATTGAGCTCCACTTAATTTGTAGGATTGCTTGTGCACTTTGCCATGCCATGCCGCTTTTATCCGGACATGCATCATACTTGTTTGTGCATCATGCCATGATTCTGTGTTGGTTGTTTACTATGTTGTTTGCTTCTTTCCAGTGTGCTTCTTCGGGTTGTTTCCGGTAACGTCGTGTTTGTGAGGAACCGTTCGACTACGTCCGTTTGTCTGCTTCATGGACTCGTTCTTCTTCCTTGCGGGATCTCGGGCAAGATGACCATACCCTCGAAATCACTTCTATCTTTGCTTGCTTAGTTGCTCGCTCTTTTGCTATGCCTATGCTGCGATACCTACCACTTGCTTATCATGCCTCCCATATTGTTGCACCAAGCCTCTAACCCACCTTGTCCTAGCAAACCGTTGATTGGCTATGTTACCGCTTTGCTTAGCCCCTCTTATAGCGTTGTTAGTTGCAGGTGAAGATTGAAGTTTTGTTCCTTGTTGGAACATGGAGATGTTGTTCCTGGTTGGAACATGTTTACTTGTTGGGATATCACAATATATCTTATTTAATTAATGCATCTATATACTTGGTAAAGGGTGGAAGGCTCGGCCTTATGCCTGGTGTTTTGTTCCACTCTTGCCGCCCTAGTTTCCGTCATATCGGTGTTATGTTCCCGGATTTTGCGTTCCTTACGCGGTTGGGTTATAATGGGAACCCCTTGACAATTCGCCTTGGATAAAACTCCTCCAGCAAGGCCCAACATTGGTTTTACCATTTGCCACCTAGCCTTTTCTTTCCCTTGAGTCGGTCGGCTCAAGGGTCATCTTATTTTAACCCCCCGGGCTAGTGCTTCTCTAAGTGTTGGTCCAACTAAGCGATGTCCGAGGCTACCAGGGGCAACTCTAGGCTGGCTTACCCGACGTCTTGCTCATCCGGTGTGCCCTGAGAACGAGATATGTGCAGCTCCTATCGGGATTTGTCAGCACATCTGGGTGGCTTTGCTGGTCTTGTTTTACCATTGTCGAAATGTCTTGTAACCGGGATTCCGAGTCTGATCGGGTCTTCCTGCTAGAAGGTCTATTCCTTCGTTGACCGTGAGAGCTTGTCATGGGCTAAGTTGGGACACCCCTGCAGGGATTTGAACTTTCGAAAGCCGTGCCTATGGTTATGGGCAGATGGGAATTTGTTAATGTCCGGTTGTAGAAAACCTGAAGTTGACCTTAATTAAAATACATCAACCGCGTGTGTTACCGTGATGGTCTCTTTCCGGCGGTGTCCGGGAAGTGAACACGGTGTTGGAGTTATGCTTGACATAGGTTGTTCTAGGATCACTTCTTGATCATAGTTTCTCGACCGTGCTTTGCCTTCTCTTCTCGCTCTCATTTGCGTATGTTAGCCACCATATATGCTAGTCGCTTGCTGCAGCTCCACCTCATACCTTTTACCTTACCCATAATTTTAAATAGTCTTGATCGCGAGGGAGCGAGATTGCTGAGTCCCCGTGGCTCACAGATACTTCCAAAACCAGCTTGCAGGTGCCGATGAGACCGTGCAGTTGACGCAACCAAGCTCAGGAGGAGCTCGATGAAGATCTTGTCCTTTGTGGTGTTTCGTTCTAGTTGATCAGTAGTGGAGCCCAGTTGGGGTCGATCGGGGACCTTGTCGCATTTGGGGTTCTTCTTTTATTTTGGTTCCGTAGTCGGACCTTGATTGTATTTGGATGATGTAATGCTTTATTCATGTAATTGTGTGAAGTGGTGATTGTAAGCCAACTATGTAACTTCTTCCCCTATTTTATTACATGGGTTGTGTGAAGATTACCTCACTTGCGACATTGCTTTCAATGCGGTTATGCCTCTAAGTCGTGCTTCGACACATGGGAGATATAGCCGCATCAAGGGCGTTACACACCACCTCAGATGATAAGGTAGAAGGAATTGCATTTTGAAATGCAAGATGACGAATACTTGAGCTCCTCTGAAAAGAATCTCGATGAACACTTCGAGAAGGAATTAAATCCTTTAAGAACCATCGTGTAGAGTCTCCATGAAGAACTTGGGTAACAAAAGGTTGATCAAACGAAAGGAAAGAGAAGTTGAAAATATAAGGTGAAGCCTTGCAATGATTAGATGGATCTTCATGACGAGAAAAATTGAGAGAGCTTGGAACTTCGGGAAAATAAAAGGAGAAACACTAGGAACCAAGAATTTATATCGTGAATGATGTCCAGAAGAAAAGAATAGAATCACCTCAAAGAAAACAAGAATAAGATTTACTGTATGTTTATCCTTCATCACTTAAATTGATGACAAACAATGGATTTGGCATAGTACTTATTCTCGTAGAAAGGATTAAGATAGATATAGTACAAACTTGAGGAGGTCTTCAATGAACCACCAGTAGGATTGGAACAACGAATGAATTGATAAGATAACGAAGGAAGAGAAATCTTGAACGAACCACCCTAAGAATTGAAAATGAAAAAATAGCAAAGGCAACAATCACCGGTAAGAATTCAAAAATGAATGAAGATACTTGAAGGAATTTAGATACATGAGAACGAATAGATCACGAGCTGCTTAGAGGATATTTGAATGATGCACCGGTATGATTTGGAGAACGAGAGCTGAAAACTGGAATGAATAGTTCTGAGATGATGGGCTCCGGAGAATCAAACTGAAAAGACTCCTGAATTGCTCTGGGTGGGTGAAAAGAATTCTCACAATCAAAAACAATTATGAGAGGATGGCATCAAGCTTGAACTGAGAATCTTCAAGAGAAAGCACAAGATTTAGAGGAAACACTTCTTTGGTTTTTAAATGCAAAGAATGACGATGATAAACCCCACCATGATTTGTTGAGGCACTCCGGAATGAAAATTAGAAAGGTTGAACCAACGATGAAAGAATTTGAAAGATCTTGGAGAAGGACATTTCACTGATGACAATTCATTCTTACGTCAAACTATGAAAGATTTGAGGATAGCTCCGGAAAAATAGAAGAGTCAGGTAAGATCCTGGGAAAAGACCTATGGGTTAGGGCCCACTCAAAAGAAACACCATTGAACGATTGCTTGAAAAGAGAGCTTGCACCGGTTGAATTAAATGGCTTGAATGAGATAACATCCTCAAAAGAGCTTGAACAAATGTAGAGTGGAAACACGAATCTTCTGAGATATCTTCAGCACTCCGGAACAAATGAATAACAAGTGGGGAATGATTAAGAGGTGCACCAGCATAAGAAGAGCATTGGGAAAAATGAAAGGACTATGCTCAATACCAAATCTTGAATTTAATCCACCAGAGAAGGAAAAGAATGGAGAATGATGAACGAGAGGCTCCGTTAGTATCTTCATGAGAATCACCGGATAAGAACATAAACGGAACTGAATGGAGAGGCTTCCCATCAATAAGATGGATAGTTGATTAAGACATATGATTCCTTGAAGAAACAAGGGTGGGTGGGCGGGAAAACAAAGGCAACTTGGGGCGAATGAAACAAACACCATTGAAAAAGCAACTTGCGGATGTTGAAAATGATCGGATCCACTTGAAGCGAGACACACCGGTTGAAAAGGATTGACATGACAATCTCGATCATCATAAAGGATTAGTATTCACATAGAAATATGAGAACACCACTTAGGAAAGGTATGGAATCAACATTTGACTTCGAAGCAACTCGAATACCACAACTCAAAACAAAACAAAGGATTGGCTTGCAGAATAAGCCGGAACAAACATATGATAGAGATTTCATCCAAAGTTTTCATGGTGGGGCCCACACGGGCTCGATAGTACAGCACCATCATGTACAAGGCAGTGCACATGACATACGAAGTGTCCCCAAGTCAGCATAGCCAAGGACTCTTTAAGACACAACGAGACCACTGTAAAACCAACCGTGGATAGGCGGACCACTAGATGTCGAACCCCAATCTCATATCATGCATCTGTCGTAAAGACATCCTAAGAGCTACTTGAATTCCCACTTATAAACTCACGAAATTTTCTAATTATGCAATCAGGTGTTGGGGATACAGGGGAAGCATAATATCTCACCCAAACTAACAATTCCTACATCCAGCTGTATCCATCCTTCAACACATAACCAAGAAACCTTCGGAAATCATTTACCTCAACCTTCGAAAAGCATCCATTATATGAGTTATGGCAATACTCCCGAACTCCCGCCCCAGTACTGGGTGGCGTCCAGGTTATCTCACCAACAACTGCATAAAAGAGATTTTCAATGTCGGCGAAACTCAGGTATTCCAGAACTGCAACGATAAAATTGTGACGACAACACCTCAGAGCTCAACTCCCCGGGACACTGCCACAACCCCTAAATGTCAGGAGGCACCAAGAACAATGTTCTCGTCACAAAACCATCGGAACGATTCCAAGATACCCGCGTGATCCTAATTTTTTTAGTGAAATTTGAGAAGAGAAGAGTCAAAACTCTACGTCAGGATGCCTCACCAGAGAGACGAAGGAACTTAGGAGTAAAAAGAATCCTACTCTCCGATATATATATAATCCTATAAGACTAGAAACATTTTTCTAGACTCAACAACACCAGCGATTCAATCAAGCAGGGGGCTCCTAAGTCGGGGAAGGCTCTGATACCAACTTGTAACACCCACGATGCGGCTATATCTCCCACATGTCGGAGCACAACTTAGAGGCATAACCGCATTGTAGGCATGTCGCAAGAGGGGTAATCTTTACACATCCCATGTACTGAATAAGAAAGAGGTACAGAGTTGGCTTACAATCGCCACTTCACACAATACATGAATATAACATTACATCATCCAGATACAATCAACCAAGTACGGAACCAAAATAAAAGAAGAACACCCCTAATGTTAGTTCCCCAATCACCCCGACTAGGCTCCACTACTGATCAACTGGAAATGAAACTACACAACAGACATGATCTTCATCAAGCTCCTCCTTGAGCTCGGTTGCGTCATCTGCACTGGTAACAACGGCACCTGCAACTGGTTTTGGAAGTAATCTGTGAGTCACGGGGACTCGGCAATCTCACACCCTCGTGATCAAGACTATTTAAGCTTATGGGTAGGTAAAAGGTAAGTGAGGTGGAGCTACAGCAAGCACTAGCATATATGGTGGCTAACATACGCAAATGAGAATGAGAAGAGAAGGCAAAGCATGCTCGAGAATCTATGATCAAGAAGTGATCCTAGAACTACTTACGTTCAAGCATAACTCGAGACCGTGTTCACTTCCCGGACCCCACCGAGAAGAGACCATCACGGGTACACACGCGGTTGATGCATTTTAATTAAGTTAAGTATCAAGTTCTCTACAACCGGACATTAACAAATTCCCATCTACCCATAACCGCGGGCACGGCTTTTGAAAGTTCAAAACCCTGCAGGGGTGTCCCAACTTAGCCCATCACAAGCTCTCACGGTCAACGAAGGATATTCCTTCTTCCAGGAAGACCCGATCAGACTCGGAATCTCGGTTGTAAGACATTTCAACAATGGTAAAAGAAGACCAGCAAAGCCACCCGGATGTGCCAACAAATCCCGATAGGAGCTGCACATATCTCGTTCTCAGGGCACACCGGATGAGCCAGACGTCGGGTTGGCATAGACCCTGGTTGCCCAGGGGCGCCGGACATTGCTCAGGTTGGACCAACACTTAGAGAAGCACTGGCCCGGGGGGGTTAAAATAAAGATGACCGTTGAGTCTGCAGAACCCAATGGAAAAAGGCTAGGTGGCAAATGGTAAAACTAAGGTTGGGCCTTGCTGGAGGATTTTTATTCAAGGCGAACTGTCAAGGGGTTCCCATTATAACCCAACCGCGTAAGGAACGCAAAATCAAGGAACATAATAATGGAATGATGGAAACTAGGGCGGCAAGAGTGGAACAAAACACTAGGCATAAGGCCGAGCCTTCCACCGTTCACCAAGTATATATATGCATTAATTTAAATAAGAGATATTGTGATATCCCAACAATCAACATGTTCCAACAAGGAACAAACTCCAATCTTCACCTACAACTAGCAATGCTATAAGAGGGGCTGAGCAAAGCGGTAACATAGCCAAACAACGATTTGCTAGGACAAGGTGGGTTAGAGGTTTGACATGGCAATATAGGAGGCATGATATATCAAGTGGTAGGTATCGTGGCATAGGCATAGCAATAGAGCGAGCAACTAGCAAGCAAATATAGAAGTGATTTCGGGGGTATGGTCATCTTGCCTGAGATCCCGCATGGAAGAAGAACGATTCCATGAAGAAGACAAACAGATGTAGATGAACGGATCCTCACAACTTCGGAACGAAACCGAAGCTAACGCGAGAAGTAACATGGAAAGAAGCAAAACAACATAGTAAACAACCATCACATAATCATGGCATGATGCACAACAAGTATGATGCATGTCCGGTTTAATGATACATGGCATGGCATGGCAAAGTGCACAAGCAAACCTACAAATTAAGTGGAGGTCCATATGCAACGAGTTGCATAATGACGAAACACCACATGACTTATTTAGTTATCTCCCGTTTATGTACTCAACAATATTAAATGTTGATTAACATGGCAAGAGGTGAAGCAAAAGTAAACTACACATTTAAGCAAGTTTAAATGAGGCCGGAAACAACAACAACAATTCCGGAAAGTCCCCATATGCAATATTTGAATTTGGTACTGTTCTGCCCTAAACCAAATTTTAGAGTTGTTAAACATGCAAAGTAAAGCCACCATGTTAAACTAGGCATTTTTCTACCCCATTTACATATAAAGTTTATGAAATTTGGAGCTACGGTTGAATAGTTATGAATTAAGTCATTTTACATGGCAATATGGGAAAATGTATGCAAACATCATTTTAAACATTTTAAACATAGATGAAAGTTGCACAATATGAATCTACACAAAATTCTAAGCATCTTTCATATATAAAGTTTTTACAAAAGATGCATGGTTGGTGATTTATTAAAAGCATGGACTCTAGGGGCTTTTCTACAAAACAACAGTCTCTGGAAAATTAGGAAAATCACAGAACAGGAAAAAAACAATATGGGCCGATTCTGCTAGACCAACCATGTACAGGAGGGGGCACTGGAAGTGGCCTCACCATGGGCTTCGGCCCAGCTGGACGGGAAGCAGGCCGGTCGGATGAGAGGGTAGGCCGGGCGAGGTGAGCTGGGCCTGCAGCGATGTGGCCCACCCGGTGGATCTGGTGGCCAACGGGCGCGGCGCTGGGCCAATTCCAGATCGAAGCAAGGCGCTGGCAGAACGAGCTGCTGCTCGTTGCTAAAGAACAGCCGCAGTAACAGGTTCAGGCGATGTACGGCGGGAACGCCGCCGGTAACGTGGGACTTGGCACGATGCTGGAGAGGAGGCAGGCGGTGGATGCTGCGGGCCCGGGCAGTCCGAGGGTTGGGGAAGGAGGTTCCCGGTGACGAGGAGCTCGGGCGGTGGCTCTGCTCGATCGAGCAAAACGGGCAGTAGCGGGTTCAAGCGGGCGAAGCAGGGGAGACAAGCGGCGACGACGACCTGAATGGCACGAGGCTAGAGATGGCGGGACACGACGCTAGTGGCCTGCTGGTGGGTCTCCAGCGACGAAGCTGCCGGTGGTGACCCGAGGTGGTTGAGAAGGCTGGCATCGGGGAAGAGCTCGAGGTCGTCCATGGGGTTGGGTGCTCTCCTGTTCGTACCTGGTACAGAGACGGAGAGGGAGTTGAGAGAGAGGAGGAGAAGGAAACGGGAAGGAGGAAGGGGAGCAGAGGGGCGGCCTAGTCCGGTTACCTGCCGGACAGCGATGAGGTTTTGCGCGAGGGGAGGAGCGCGTGGCTGGCGATACAGAGGAGCGGGGCGACGTAGAGGTTGGAGAAGCTCGGGCATGAGCAGGGGATCGAGCCCCTGGCTCTCTCCTGCGAGTGTTCATGGCGACGATGACCTTCTGTGAAGACGAAAGAGACGGAGAGTTTAGGGCGAATAGGGAGAAGGAAGGGAAGAAGAAAGGAGCAGGGGAGGTCGGTCCTGGTCGCTAGTGATGGAGCTTCGGTTGCCAGCCAGTGCTCGGGCTGTTGGCCCCCGGGCACTCACGGCTGCAGGAGGTGGACGATGGGATCAGGGGTGGCGCTAGTTGGTAGGGACTGGGGAGAGATCGAGATGTGGAGGGCTACGGTTTGGGTGGATCAAGAGAAGAACCCGAGGAAGAAAGGATCTGGAGGCGATGGGACAAGCTCCCAAACAACAAGGAAGAGCGGGTGGCGGCGGCTTCGGGATTGGGGAGGAGTGGATCTTGGAGGATCCCAAGATTGAGAGTGGCGGCAGCAGGTGAGGGATTGGATGGAAGGGGCTGCCTAGACTATGGTTTTTGGACCAATATATATATATATATATATAGTGTTACTATTCATCACCCAGAATGTAGAATAAGTTATTCTTCACCCGAGGTAATCTTACGATCATTTCAGAATTAAATTACATTTCGAATTCAAATAGTTACATTCCTATTGATTCACTACGTAAAATTTGACATAAGAAAATAAAAATATAGGTCATAAGACAAGAAAATTTGCAGCTTATGTGTATTTTATACTATGTTTTTACGTTTGCAATTTTACATAACATAAAACATTTTTTACGGCGATTATATATTTTCTTACGTTCCCTTTTTGCATCGAAAATAAGACAAAACTTACGGAACGTAAAATTACGGTGTATTAATGGTAAAATAGAGGGGGGTGAAGAATAACTATTCATCGCCCAGGGTGACGAATAGCGCGACCTTATATATATATAGCATGTGGGTTAGATTAGGGGTAATCCATCCCTCCAATCATAATCAGACGGCTGGAAAAAATAGATAGGGAGTCCAAACAAGAAAACAGAGATGTTTTGTAGACGTTTGGGGATGATCCGGACCCAACGGTGATGATTCCCCGGGTCGGGTTCGGGACAACTCCCGGACGCGCGCGAGGGGTTCGATGCACTGTGCAGAGAGGGTTTTCGGACCGTGCGATCGCATCGGACGGCTCCGGACGTGAAGATGGGTAGGTGGATGGACTAGGTGGGCTGTGGCGAGGCTAAGAGGGGAGAAGAGAGAGAGAGGGCCCGGCAGCAGTTTCTGGAGACCGAAAATGTCTGACGATTTGACCGACTATACTGTCGCTATAGTTATCCATTGGGGCATCAAACGAACTCCGAACGTGATGAAACTTGGAAGGAGTCCTACCTACACTAAAATAAGACCGCACACCAACTTTCAACCCATTCCGAGAACATTTTCCGGCCACTTATAAAATACTATCTCGGAGATGCCGCGGGCGCGTGCAAGTATGTCTGGGATCAGAACAGACAACGAAAGGAACTGGGAGACCCGGACGAATGAAAGTTTTGAAAACATGATGATGTAATGCGGATGATGACATGGCAAGATGCAACACGCAAGAGAATGACAAGGCAAACAACAACGAATAACTGGAAGACACTTGGCGCAACGGTCTCGGGGCGTTACACCATGCAGCTGCTAGCTCAACCAGTTGGGCAGGCGTCTGCGTGGCAGCGTGCGGCCTCCACACCGACTCAACAAGCACCTGCGTGGTGGCATGCAGATCTTCGTGAAGGCTCCGCCATCACGCCAGCCCAACAGCCAGCCAACGTGGCGCTACAATGCCTCGTTAGCTCGGACGCGCGTCGGAGCCAGGCAAGGCGGCGACAGCTGGGATGAGCTTCCTGCCGTCCCTGATAAAGCAAGAGGGGCACGTCGGCAGCACATTAAATGCATTTGTCCGACGGTGCCAGAGGATAGACTCAGCCGCGACGCGCCTTTCCACCTCCTTCGATGCTAAACCCATTGTGATCACCAACGATGATTGAATCTTAAAATGAAAGAAGTGGTAAGAGATGAAATACTAAAGCTTCTGGAAGCAGGTATAATCTATCCTATAGCTAATAGTAGATGTGTAAGTCCTATTCATTGTGTCCCTAAGAAAGGAGGTACTACTGTTGTTCCCAATGACAAAAATGAACTTATTCCACAAAGAATAGTGACTGGCTATAGAATGGTAATTGAGTTTAGAAAATTAAATAAAGCTACTAGAAAAGATCATTACCCTCTGCCTTTGGTTGATCAAATGTTCGAAAGGTTGTCTAAGCACACACACTTTTGTTTCCTTGATGGATATTTTGGTTTCTCTCAAATACCTGTATCATAACCTGATCAAGAGAAAACCACTTTTACTTGCCCTTTTGGAACTTATACTTATAGATGTATGCCTTTTGGTTTATGTAATGCACCTTCTATCTTTCAAAGATGTATGACTGCTATATTCTCTGATTTTTGTGAAAAGATTGTTGAGGTTTTCATGGATGATTTTTCCGTTTACAGAACTTCTTTTGATGATTGCTTAAGCAACCTTGATCGAGTTTTGCAGAGATGTGAGCAAAATAATCTGGTCTTGAATTGGGAGAAGTGCCACTTTATGGTTAATGAAGGCATTGTCTTGGGACATAAAATTTATGAATGAGGTATTGAGGTGGATAAAGCTAAAGTTGATGCAATTGAGAAAATTCCATGTCCTAAAGATATTAAAGGCATTCATAGTTTCTCGGTCATGTGGGTTTCTATAGGAGGTTTGTTAAAGACTTCTCTAAAATTTCTAGGCGTCTTATTAATCTTTTACAAAAGGATGTTCCATTTGTTTTTGATGATGATTGTTTAGAAGCCCTTGAAACACTTAAGAAAGACTTCACTTTTGCACCTATTGTTCAACCACATGATTGGAACTTGCCTTTTGAAATTATGTATGGTGCTAGTGCTTATGCTGTTGGTGCTGTTCTAGGACAAATAGTTGATAAGAAATTAAATTTTATCCATTATGCTAGCAAAACTCTAGACAGTGCCCAAAGAAATTATGCTACCACTGAGAAAGAATTTTTAGCAGTTGTGTTTGCTTGCGACAAATTCAGATCTTACGTTGTTGATTCCAAAGTAATTGTGCACACTGATCATACTGCTATAGAATATCTTATGGAAAAGAAAGATGCTAACCCTAGACTCATTAGGTGGGGTCCCTTGCTACAAGAATTTGATTTGCATATTACTGGTAGGAAAGGAGCTGAGAACCCCGTAGCGGATAACTTGTCAAGGTTAGAAAATATTCTTGATGACCCACTACCTATTGATGATAGCTTCCCTGATGAACAACTAGCTATCATAAATGCTTCTCATAATACTCCTTGGTATGCTGACTATGCTAATTATATCATTGCTAAATTTATACCACCTAGTTTCACTTACCAACAAAAGAAAAAAATTTCTTCTATGACTTAAGACATTACTTTTGGGATGACCCACATCTTTATAAAAAAGGATTATATGGTATTCTTAGACGTTGTATACCTGAGCATGAACAGGAACAAATCCTACGGAAATGTCATTCTGATGCTTACGGACGACACCATGCGGGAGACAGAACTGCACACAAGGTATTACAATCTGGTTTTTATTGGCCTACTCTTTTCAAAGATGCCCGTAAGTTTGTATTTTCTTGTGATGAATGTCAAAGAATTGGTAATATTGGTAGGCGTCAGGAAATGCCTATGAATTATTCACTTGTCATTGAAGCATTTGATGTTTGGGGCTTTGATTATATGGGACCTTTTGAAGGAAATATGCCCTAGAGGCAATAATAAAGTTATTATTTATTTCCTTATATCGTGATAAATGTTTATTATTCATGCTAGAATTGTATTAACCGGAAACATAATACATGTGTGAATACATAGACAAACAGAGTGTCACTAGTATGCCTCTACTTGACTAGCTCGTTAATCAAAGATGGTTATGTTTCCTAACCATAGAAAAGGAGTTGTTATTTGATTAACGGGATCACATCATTAGTTGAATGATCTGATTGACATGACCCATTTCATTAGCTTAGCACCCGATCATTTAGTATGTTGCTATTGCTTTCTTCATGACTTATACATGTTCCTATGACTATGAGATTATGCAACACCCGTTTGCCGGAGGAACACTTTGTGTGCTACCAAATGTCACAACGTAACTGGGTGATTATAAAGGAGCTCTACAGGTGTCTCCAAAGGTACATGTTGGGTTGGCGTATTTCGAGATTAGGATTTGTCACTCCGAATGTCGGAGAGGTATCTCTTGGCCCTCTCGGTAATGCACATCACTTAAGCCTTGCAAGCATTGCAACTAATGAGTTAGTTGCGGGATGATGTATTACGGAACGAGTAAAGAGACTTGCCGGTAACAAGATTGAACTAGGTATTGGATACCGACGATCGAATCTCGGGCAAGTAACATACCGATGACAAAGGGAACAAACGTATGTTGTTATGCGGTCTGACCGATAAAGATCTTCGTAGAATATGTAGGAGCCAATATGGGCATCTAGGTCCCTCTATTGGTTATTGACCGGAGACGTGTCTCGGTCATGTCTACATTGTTCTCGAACCGTAGGGTCCGCACGCTTAAGGTTTCGATGACAGTTATATTATGAGTTTATGAGTTTTGATGTATAGAAGGAGTTTGGAGTCCCGGATGAGATAGGGGACATGACGAGGAGTCTCGAAATGGTCGAGACATAAAGATTGATATATTGGAAGCCTATGTTTGGATATCGGAAGTGTTCTGGGTGAAATCGAGATTTTACCGGAGTACCGGGAGGTTACCGGAACCCCCCGGGAGCTATATGGGCCTTAGTGGGCTTTAGTGGAAAGGAGAAAAGGGGCAGCCCAAGGTGGGCCGCGCCCCTCCCCCCCTCCCCTAGTCCTATTAGGACAAGGAGAGGTGGCCGGCCCCCCTCTCTCTCTTTCCCCCTCGGGGAATCCTATTCCAACTAGGATTGGGGGGGTCCTACTCCCGGTAGGAGTAGGACTCCTCCTGCGCCCTCCTCCTGGCCGGCCGCCCCCTCCCCCTTGGATCCTTTATATATGGGGGCAGGGGGCACCTCTAGACACACAAGTTGATCCTTGAGATCGTTCCTTAGCCGTGTGCGGTGCCCCCTGCCACCATATTCCACCTCGATCATATTGTAGCGGTGCTTAGGCAAAGCCCTGCGACAGTAGAACATCAAGATCGTCACCACGCCGTCATGCTGACGGAACTCCTCCCCAACGCTTTGCTGGATCGGAGCCCGGGGATCGTCATCGAGCTGTAGTATGCTAAGAACTCGGAGGTGCCGGAGTAACGGTGCTTGGATCGGTCGGATCGGGAAGACGTACGACTACTTCCTCTATGTTGCGTCAACGCTTCCGCAGTCGGTCTGCGTGGGTACGTAGACAACACTCTCCCCTCTTGTTGCTATGCATCACCATGATCTTGCGTGTGCGTAGGAATTTTTTTGAAATTACTGCGTTCCCCAACAGTGGCATCCGAGCCTAGGTTTTATATGTTGATGTTATATGCACGAGTAGAACACAAGTGAGTTGTGGGCGATATAAGTCATACTGCTTACCAGCATGTCATACTTTGGTTCGGCGGTATTGTTGGACGAAGCGGCCCGGACCGACATTACGCGTACGCTTACGCGAGACCGGTTCTCCCGACGTGCTTTGCACATAGGTGGCTTGCGGGTGACAGTTTCTCCAACTTTAGTTGAACCAAGTGTGGCTACGCCCGGTCCTTGCGAAGGTTAAAACAGCACCAACTTGACAAACTATCGTTGTGGTTTTGATGCGTAGGTAAGATTGGTTCTTGCTTAAGCCCGTAGCAGCCACGTAAAACTTGCAACAACAAAGTAGAGGACGTCTAACTTGTTTTTGCAAGGCATGTTGTGATGTGATATGGTCAAAGACGTGATGAGATATAAGTTGTTGTATGAGATGATCATGTTTTGTTGAAGTTGTCGGCAACTGGCAAAAGCCTTATGGTTGTCTCTTTATTGCATAAGATGCAAGCGCCAAATAATTGCTTTACTTTATCGCTATGCGATAGCAATAGTTGCAAGAGCAATAGTTGGCGAGACGACCACGCGACGACACATTGATATAGATCAAGATGATGGAGATCATGGTGTCATGCCGGTGACAATATAGATCATGACAGTACTTTGGAGATGGAGATCAAAGAAGCAAGATGATGATGGCCATATCATGTCACATATTTTGATTGCATATGATGTTTATCTTTTATACATCTTATTTTTGCTTAGTTTGACGGTAGCATTTTAAGATGATCTCTCACTAATTATCAAGAAGTGTTCTCCCTGAGTATGCACCGTTGCGAAAGTTCTTCGTGCTGAGACACCACGTGATGATTGGGTGTGATAGGCTCTACATTCAAATACAACGGGTGCAAAACAGTTGCACACGCGGAATACTCAGGTTATACTTGACGAGCCAAACATATACAGATATGGCCTCGGAACACGGAGACCGAAAGGTCGAGCGTGAATCATATAGTAGATATGATCAACATAGTGATGTTCACCAATGAAACTACTCCATCTCACGTGATGATCGGACATGGTTTAGTTGATTTGGATCACGTGATCACTTAGAGGATTAGAGGGATGTCTGTCTAAGTGGGAGTTCTTAAGTAATATGATTAATTGAACTTAAATTTATCATGAACTTAGTCCTGGTAGTATTTTGCAAATTATGTTGTAGATCAATAGCTCGCGTTGTTGCTTCCCTGTGTTTATTTTGATATGTTCCTAGAGAAAATTGTGTTGAAAGATGTTAGTAGCAATGATGCGGATTGGATCCGTGATCTGAGGTTTATCCTCATTGCTGCACAGAAGAATTATGTCCTTGATGCACCGCTAGGTGACAGACCTATTGCAGGAGCAGATGTAGACGTTATGAACGTTTGGCTAGCTCAATATGATGACTACTTGATAGTTTAGTGCACCATGCTTAATGGCTTAGAATCGGGACTTCAAAGACGTTTTGAACGTCATGGACCATATGAGATGTTCCAGGAGTTGAAGTTAATATTTTAAGCAAATACCCGAGTTGAGAGATATGAAGGCCCCGTTCGGAACTCCTCTAACTTCTCCAAATCCATGATTCCAGCTTCTCATACTCACTGCCAGCTTCTCTCGCGGAGCTAGGTGTGTTCGGCTGCGGAAAATTCTTCTCAGATCCGTGGAAGTGAAGATGGGCTGCATGTGCTGGGCTTAAGGCCCAATTCTTTGAAAAAGGCAGCAGCCCACGGCGTAGTTTGGCTGGGAGAACATGGGGCGAGGCATCGTTCGACTGGTCTTTCTAATTGAGCGAACCGTTATTCACTTGGCGGTGGCAATCCTGCTGTAATTTTGTCAAACTTCTACTTCGCTGTTTCTGGGAGCTGCACTCCTGCTGCTCCGTGATATTACACTGGAGAGGGATCGTCTCCGCGGAGCTGGCTTCCTAGAGCTGGCGCGTTCGGGCTGGCTCCTCGCGCGGAGCAGGAGAAGCACGGATTTGGAGAAGCCAGATGAGTTCCGAACGGGCTCGAAGTCTCCAACAAGTTCTATAGCTAAAAGATGGAGGAGAATCGCTCAACTAGTGAGCATGTGCTCAGATTGTCTGGGTACTACAATCGCTTGAATCAAGTGGGAGTTAATCTTCCAGATAAGATAGTGATTGACAGAATTCTCTAGTCACCATCACCAAGTTAGTAGAACTTCGTGATGAACTATAATATGCAAGGGATAACGGAAACAACTCCCAAGCTCTTCGTGATGCTGAAATCAACGAAGGTAGAAATCAAGAAAAACATCAAGTGTTGATGGTTGACAAGACCACTAGTTTCAAGAAAAGGGCAAAGGGAAGAAGGGGAACTTCAAGAAGAACGGCAAGCAAGTTGCTGCTCAAGTGAAGAAACCCAAGTCTGGTCCTAAGCCTGAGACTAAGTGCTTCTACTACAAAGGGACTGGTCACTGGAAGCAGAACTGCCCCAAGTATTTGGCGGATAAGAAGGATGGCAAAGTGAACAAAAGTATATTTGATATACATGTTATTGATGTGTACTTTACTAGTGTTTATAGCAACCCCTCAGTATTTGATACTGGATCAGTTGCTAAGAGTAGTAACTCGAAATGGGAGTTGCAGAATAAACAGAGACTAGTTAAGGGTGAAGTGACGATGTGTGTTGGAAGTGGTTCCAAGATTGATATGATCATCATCGCACACTCCCTATACTTTCGGGATTAGTGTTGAACCTGAATAAGTGTTATTTGGTGTTTGCGTTAAGCATGAATATGATTTGATCATGTTTATTGTAATACGGTTATTCATTTAAGTAAGAGAATAATTGTTATTCTATTTACATGAATAAAACCTTATAGGGTTACACACCCAATGAAATTAGTTCGTTGGATCTCGATCGTAGTGATACACATAATCATAAATATTGAAACCAAAAGATGCAAAGTTAATAATGATAGTGCAACTTATTTGTAGCACTGCCGTTTAGGTCATATTGGTGTAAAGCGCATGAAGAAACTCCATGTTGATGGGATTTTGGAATCACTTGATTATGAATCACTTGATGCTTGCGAACCATGCCTCATGGGCAAGATGACTAAGACTCCATTCTCCGGAGCGAGCAACTGACTTATTGGAAATAATACATACTGATGTATGCGGTCCGATGAGTGTTAAGGCTCACGACAAGTATCGTTATTTTCTGAACTTCACAGATGATTTGAGCAGATATGGGTATATCTACTTTATGAAACATAAGTCTGAAACATTTGAACAGTTCAAAGAATTTCAGAGTGAAGTGGAAAATCATCGTGACAAGAAAATAAAAGTTTCTACGATATGATCGCAGAGGTAAAATATTTGAGTTACGAGTTTGGCCTTCAATTAAAACAATGTGAAATAGTTTCACTACTCACGCCACCTGGAACACCATAGTGTAATGGTGTGTCCGAACGTCATAACCGTACTTTATTAGATATAGTGCGATCTATGATGTCTCTTACCGATCTACCACTATCGTTTTGGGGTTATGCATTAGAGACAGCTGCATTCACGTTAAATAGGGCACCATCTAAATCCGTTGAGACGACACCGTGAGAACTATGGTTTGGCAAGAAACCTAAGCTGTCGTTTCTTAAAGTTTGGAGTTGTGATGCTTATATGAAAAGGTTTCATCCTGATAAGCTTAAACCCAAATCGGAGAAATATGTCTTCATAGGATACCCTAAATAAAATGTTGGGTACACCTTCTATCACAGATCCGAAGGCAAGATATTCGTTGCTGAGAATGGATCCTTTCCAGAGAAGGAGTTTCTCTTGAAAGAAGTGAGTAGGAGGAAAGTAGAAAACTTGATAAGGTAATTGTACCTTCTCCTTTATTGGAAAGTAGTTCATCACAGAAATTTGTTCCTGTGACTCCTACACCAATTAGTGAGGAAGCTAATGATGATGATCATGTAACTTCAGATCAAGTTACTACCGAACCTCGTAGGTAAAGCAAATTGAGATCCACACCAAAGTGGTACGGTAATCCTGTTCTGGAGGTCATGTTACTTGACCATGACGAACCTACAAACTATGAGGAAGCGATGATGAGCCCAAATTCCGAGAAATGGCTTGAGGCCATGAAATCTGAGATGGGATCCATGTATGAGAACAAAGTATGGACTTTGGTTGACTTGCCCGATGATCGGCAAGCCATAGAAAATAAATGGATCTTCAAGAGGAAGACGGACGCTGATAGTAGTGTTACTATCTACAAAGCTAGAATTATCGCAAAAGGTTTTCGACAAGTTCAAGGTGTTGACTACGATGAGAGTTTCTCACTCGTATCTATGCTTAAGTCTGTCCGAATCATGTTAGCAATTGCCGCGTTTTATGAAATCTGGCAAATGGATAAACAAAACTGCATTCCTTAATAGATTTATTAAAGAAGAGTTGTATATGATACAACCAGAAGGTTTTGTCAATCCTAAAGGTGCTAACAAAATATGCAAGCTCCAGCGATCCATCTATGGACTGGTGCAAGCATCTCGGAGTCGGAATATACGCTTTGATAAGTTGATCAAAGGATATAGTTTTATACAGACTTGCGGTGCAGCCTGTATTTACAAGAAAGTGAGTGGGAGCACTACAGCATTTCTGATAAGTATATGTGAATGACATATTGTTGATCGGAAATAATGTAGAATTATTCTGCAAAGCATAAAGGAGTGTTTGAAAGGAGTTTTTTCAAAGAAAGACCTCGAAGAAGCTGCTTACATATTGAGCATCAAGATGTATAGAGATAGATCAAGACGCTTGATAAGTTTTTTCAATGAGTACATACCTTGACAAGATTTTGAAGTAGTTCAAAATGGAACAGTCAAAGAAAGAGTTCTTGCCTGTGTCATAAGGTGTGAAATTAAGTAAGACTCAAAGCCCGACCACGGCAGAAGATAGAAAGAGAATGAAAGTCATTCCCTATGCCTCAGCCATAGGTTCTATAAAGTATGCCATGATGTGTACCAGATCTATTGTATACCCTACACTGATTGGCATGGGAGTACAATAGTGATCTAGGAGTAGATCAATGGATAGCGGTCAAAATTATCCTTACTGGAATAAGGACATGTTTCTCGATTACGGAGGTGACAAAAGGTTCGTCGTAAAGGGTTACGTCGATGCAAGTTTTGACACTGATCCAGATGATTCTAAGTCTCAATCTGGATACATATTGAAAGTGGGAGCAATTAGCTAGAGTAGCTCCATGCAGAGCATTGTTGACATAGAAATTTGCAAAATACATGCGGATCTGAATGTGACAGACCCGTTGACTAAACTTCTCTCACAAGCAAAACATGATCACTTTTTGGGTCTTAATCACATAGCGATGTGAACTAGATTATTGAATCTAGTAAACCCTTTGGGTGTTAGTCACATGGAGATGTGAACCAATCACATAAAGATGTGAACTATTGATGTTAAATCACATGGCGATGTGATCTAGATTATTGACTCTAGTGCAAGTGGGAGACTGAAGGAAATATGCCCTAGAGGCAATAATAAAGTTATTATTTATTTCCTTATATCATGATAAATGTTTATTATTCATGCTAGAATTGTATTAACCGGAAACATAATACATGTGTGAATACATAGACAAACAGAGTGTCACTAGTATGCCTCTACTTGACTAGCTCGTTAATCAAAGATGGTTATGTTTCCTAACCATAGACAAAGAGTTGTTATTTGATTAACGAGATCACATCATTAGTTGAATGATCTGATTGACATGACCCATTTCATTAGGTTAGCACCCGATCGTTTAGTATGTTGCTATTGCTTTCTTCATGACTTATACATGTTCCTATGACTATGAGATTATGCAACTCCCGTTTGCCGGAGGAACACTTTGTGTGCTACCAAACGTCACAACGTAACTGGGTGATTATAAAGGAGCTCTACAGGTGTCTCCAAAGGTACATTTTGGGTTGGTGTATTTCGAGATTAGGATTTGTCACTCCGAATGTCGGAGAGGTATCTCTGGGCCCTCTCGGTAATGCACATCACTTAAGCCTTGCAGGCATTGCAACTAATGAGTTAGTTGCGGGATGATGTATTACGGAACGAGTAAAGAGACTTGCCGGTAACGAGATTGAACTAGGTATTGGATACCGACGATCGAATCTCGGGCAAGTAACATACCGATGACAAAGGGAACAAACGTATGTTGTTATGCGGTCTGACCGATAAAGATCTTCGTAGAATATGTAGGAGCCAATATGGGCATCCAGGTCCCGCTATTGGTTATTGACCGGAGACGTGTCTCGGTCATGTCTACATTGTTCTCGAACCGTAGGGTCCGCACGCTTAAGGTTTCGATGACAGTTATATTATGAGTTTATGAGTTTTGACGTACCGAAGGAGTTCGGAGTCCCAGATGAGATTGGGGACATGACGAGGAGTCTCGAAATGGTCGAGACATAAAGATTGATATATTGGAAGCCTATGTTTGGATATCGGAAGTGTTCCGGGTGAAATCGAGATTTTACCGGAGTACTGGGAGGTTACCGGAACCCCCCGGGAGCTATATGGGCCTTAGTGGGCTTTAGTGGAAAGGAGAAAAGGGGCAGCCCAAGGTGGGCCGCGCGCCTCCCCCCTCCCCTAGTCCTATTAGGACAAGGAGAGGTGGCCGGCCCCCCTCTCTCTCTTTCCCCCTCGGGGAATCCTATTCCAACTAGGATTGGGGGGGGGGGAGTCCTACTCCCGGTAGGAGTAGGACTCCTCCTGCGCCCTCCTCCTGGCCGGCCGCCCCCTCCCCCTTGGATCCTTTATATACGGGGGCAGGGGGCACCTCTAGACACACAAGTTGATCCTTGAGATCGTTCCTTAGCCGTGTGCGGTGCCCCCTGCCACCATATTCCACCTCGATCATATTGTAGCGGTGCTTAGGCGAAGACCTGCGACAGTAGAACATCAAGATCGTCACCACGCCGTCGTGCTGACAGAACTCCTCCCCGACGCTTTGCTGGATCGGAGCCCGGGGATCGTCATCGAGCTGTACGTGTGCTAAGAACTCGGAGGTGCCAGAGTAACGGTGCTTGGATCGGTCGGATCGGAAAGACGTACGACTACTTCCTCTATGTTGCGTCAACGCTTCCGCAGTCGGTCTGCGTGGGTACGTAGACAACACTCTCCCCTCTCGTTGCTATGCATCACCATGATCTTGCATGTGCGTAGGAAATTTTTTGAAATTACTGCGTTCCCCAACACCTTTTCCTTCCTCTAATGGGTATACACATATTTTGGTTGTTGTTGATTATGTCACAAGTGGGTAGAAGCTATTCCAACTAGTAATGTCGATCATAACACCTCTATTAAAATGCTTAAAGAAGTTATTTTCCCAAGGTTTGGAGTCCCTAGATATTTATTGACTGATGGTGGTTCACACTTTATTCATGGTGCTTTTCGTAAATTTCTTGCTAAATATGATGTTAACCATAGAATTGCATCGCCCAATCATCCTCAGTCTAGTGGTCAAGTTAAACTTAGCAGTGCAGAAATAAAATTGATATTACAAAAAACTGTTAATAGGTCCCGAAAGAATTGGTCTAAGAAACTTAATGATGCACTTTGGGTGTAACGCCCCGAGACCGGCGCTCCAGATGCCTTCCATGTTTTTCGAGTTTCATCGGGTGATTTGTCTTGTCTGTTGCCTTCAGCTTTGCATCATGTGCATTGTCATCATGCCATCATGCCATTTCATTTTTTTAAAACTCAACTAAATAAAAAATGCATAGATCTTTGATCTATTTAAATTGAGGGAACTCACATGGTGACTTCTCTTTATAACTTAGCCTCCCAATATTAGGGAGCTATTATAAAGTATTCCATGGATGTGGAATTACCGTGACACACTTGCAAATAATCACATGCCTTTTTCCGCTTCAACTTTGGTCCCCAAACTTTTCCTGTATATTCTTTCGTCACTTCCCCGAGCTCCACCTAAATTCTCAAAATTTCTGGGCACTTCAAAACCCTAGTCCTAGTTCAAACCATTTGATTAAATTTAAATGAGTTTGAATTCATATCTTCCGATCTTGCCACTTCTAATTTTCTCGGACCAGGCATATTTTTGTGAGTCCAAGAAAATATCCCTCGTGCTCCAATTCTTCTCCATCTCTCTCTATATTTCCAAACCCTCTGTTTAATTGCTAAAACAGGAAAAGGGGGTCTAGGAGAGAGAGAGAGTGCAGGACCTCAACCCAACCAAGTCAGCCCATCCCCGCGGCCCACCTAGGCCAGCCGCACCATCCCCAAGGCCCAGCCAGCCCCGCTGCTTGACCCTAGCGATCCCTGCTTCTCTCCGTCGATCCTCCCTCTAGCGGTGCCAGGAGAGGACCGCTTCGCGCTCGACCCCGCCTCCTCACGATCCCTACAGCGCCCGCGCTCGATGCCCTCTGCCCGATCCCCATCTCCCTCCAGCGCACCGCTCAATCCCCCTCATCCTCCTCCTGATGGCGCCCGGACCGGCCTCCCGCGCACGCATAGAGGGACGACACCCTTGCCTCGTCCCCGGCCACCTCTCCCCTGCTCCTTCCGCGATGCCTGCCGCCGCTGCCTTCTTCCAGCATCGCTGGAGCCGCCCATGGAGCCATGCCCCTTCACTGTCGACGACCGACGCCAACTCCCTTGCTCACCCTCTGCTTCCTGCATTGACCTTTTCCCTGACAAGTCCTCTTCTGCATGGTTCCTCTCACGCCAAGTCCAGCCGGAGCCACGACCACCACCACAACAGCAACTCCAGCGCCGATGACCTTCGATCCTGCGAGCTCCCGAGGCACCAACCTCCCATCCGCGAGATCTGGCGACACCGGCCACCAGGACCTGCTGCTCTGCCTTGCCTCTCACCCGTCCGTCCCTGCGTTGTCTGCACAGTCGCCCGCTTCGCGCTCGAGCTCCCTGCTTCCTGCCGCTGACCACTACCATCGCCTCCTTGCTGCTGCCACCTGGGGTCCTTGCATTTTTTTCATTTCGGACCATCAATACTGGCAAGACCCGGACTCCGAACGCCAAGTACAACTACAAACCCGAAGAACTCGGATGCATCAAGTCCCCGAGAAGACCCGTTTTTCGTCAAGTTCGACTACATTGTGATGCGTCAAGTACCTCTACCGCCTTCTTTGGAATCCCAAGAACGCCAAGTACCTGGACACCCGGCGCCTAGAACGACTGCTGACCCTGAAGACCCATGAACAAAAACCCTCAAGTTTGACTACCTTCGACTTGCACTTCGTCAAGTACCACACCGTTCTTGGAAGACCCTGGAGCATCAAGTTCTCTGCCATGAATGGTTACAGTGTTGTGGATCTGGCAAGTACCCTCTCTGGATCGCCAAGTTCAACTACCGATGACATATACCACTACCGTCGCCGAGATTGCGAGAACCTCTACTTCCTCCTCGCAACATGTACGACTTCCGTCGCCGAAGACCCGTGTACCACTACTTCCCTCTACGAACCCGAACCGTCCCGATTGCATGCTTCAAAGGTATAACCGCCGAGACGACCGTCCGTGGACCGAATGCATGTGTTGTATGAGATGCATCCTATGTTTGCACTGTGTTTGATTTGTCACTCGTTTCCATGCCACTAACCCGTGGGAACCCGATAGTCGGGAGCACCCCACCATCTTGCTCAACTCGCTCATGCCCTATCTTTTTCACTGGCATCTCAATCGAGTTACCGGAACCGTTATGTTGTCGTGGCATCATTTTCGGATTCGTTGTCGTGGCCCCTTTTCCTTCCGCCATGTTGACAAATGCTTCATATCATGTTCATATCAACTTTTTTATAGAATTGCATAAAACTTGCACATGTCATCCGCATCATGATAACAACATTAAGAATGTTTAAATTGTTGTTTGCATTAAAATTGCTAACGCATATGAGGATATACCAGAATTGTTGTTTGATGTTCCCGGCCTCATTTAAAATGCTTAACTGTGTATTTTACTCATTTTTCACCTCTTGCCATGTTAAGAACATTCAATTTTGTTGGGTACATAACCGGGAGTGAACTAAATAATTGATGTGGTGTTTCATCAATATGCAACTCGTTGCATATTGGGCTCCACTTAACTTGTAGTTTTGTCTGTGCACTTTGCCATGCCATGCCTCTTTAAACCGGACATGCATCATACTTGATTGTGCATCATGCCATGTTATGTGATGGTTGTTTACTATGTTGCTTGCTTCTTTCCGGGTTGCTTCTCTCGTTAGCTTCGGTTTCGTTCCGGAGTTGTGAGGATTCGTTCGACTACGTACGTTTTTCTTCTTCATGGACTCGTTCTTCTTCCTTGCGGGATCTCAGGCAAGATGACCACACCCTCGAAATCACTTCTATCTTTGCTTGCTAGTTGTTCGCTCTATCACTATGTAGCGCTACCTACCACTTGTTATATCATGCCTCCCATATTGCCATGTTAAGCCTCTAACCCACCTTCCTAGCAAACCGTTGGTTGGCTATGTTACTGCTTTTGCTCAGCCCCTCTTATAGTGTTGCTAGTTGCAGGTGAAGCTGAAGTTTGTTCCATGTTGGAACATGGATATGTTGGGATATCACTATGTCTATTGTTTAATTAATGCATCTATATACTTGGTAAAGGGTGGAAGGCTCGGCCTTATGCCTGGTGTTTTGTTCCACTCTTGCCGCCCTAGTTTCCGCCATACCGGTGTTATGTTCCTTGATTTTGCATTCCTTACGCGGTTGGGTGTTATGGGAACCCCTTGACAATTCGCTTTGAATAAAACTCCTCCAGCAAGGCCCAACTTTGGTTTTACATTTGCTGCCTAAGCCTTTTTCCCTTGGGAGTCGCGCTTCAGAGGGTCATCTTTATTTTAAACCCCCCGAGCCAGTGCTCCTCTGAGTGTTGGTCCAACCTGTCAGCCACCGGTGGCCACCAGGGGCAACTCTAGGTTGGCCTACCGGAAGTTTGGACAATCTGGTGTGCCCTGAGAACAAGATATGTGCAGCTCCTATCGGGATTTGTCGGCACATTTCGGCGACTTTGCTGGTCCTGTTTTACCACTGTCAAAATGTCTTGTAACCAGGATTCCGAGACTGGTCGGGTCTTCCCGGGAGAAGGAATATCCTTCGTTGACCGTGAGAGCTTGTGATGGGCTAAGTTGGGACACCCCTACAGGGTATAAACTTTCGAGAGCCGTGCCGCGGTTATGTGGCAGATGGGAATTTGTTAATATCCGATTGTAGAGAACTTGACACTTAACTTAATTAAAATGCATCAACCGCGTGTGTAGCCGTGATGGTCTCTTTTCGGCGGAGTCCGGGAAGTGAACACGGTTCTTGTGTTATGCTTGAACGTAAGTAGTTTCAGGATCACTTCTTGATCACTTCTAACTTCTCGACCATTGCGTTGCTTCTCTTCTCACTCTTATTTGCGTATGTTAGCCACCATATTTGCTTAGTGCTTGCTGCAGCTCCACCTCATTACCCTATCCTACCCATAAGCTTAAATAGTCTTGATCTCGCGGGTGTGAGATTGCTGAGTCCTCGTGACTCAAGATACTTCCAAACAGTTGCAGGTGCCGATGATACCAGTGCAGGTGACGCAACCCAGCTCAAGTGGGAGCTCGATGAAGATCTCGATCATTGTTTTGTTTCGTTTCCTGTTGATCAGTAGTGTAGCCCAGTTGGGACGATCGGGGATCTAGCATTCGGGGTTGTCTTCTTTTATTTTGGTTCCGTAGTCGGACCTTTGATTGTACTTTGGATGATGTATGGATTATTTATGTATTGTGTGAAGTGGCGATTGTAAGCCAACTCCTTATCCCTTTCTTATTCAGTACATGGGATGTGTAAAGATTACCCCTCTTGCGACAGGCCTACCATGCGGCTATGCCTCTAAGTCGTGCCCCGACACGTGGGAGATATAGCCGCATTGTGGGTGTTACAAGTTGGTAATCAGAGCCATCCCCGACTTAGGAGCACCCTGCTTGATCGAATCGCTGGCATTGTTGAGTCTAGAACAAAATGTTTTGAGTCTTAGGATTATATATATCAGAGAGTATGATTCTTTTTACTCCTCAGTCCCTTCGTCGCTCTGGTGAGGCCTCCTGACGTAGTAGTTTTGACTTTTCTCTCCTCAAATTTCACAAAAAATTAGGATCACGCGGGTATCTTGGAATCGTTCTGATAGTCTTGTGATGAGAACATTGTTCTTGGTGCCTCTTGAAATTTATGGGTTGTGGCAGTGTCCCGGGGAGTTGAGCTCCGAGGTGTTGTCGTCACAATTTTATCATTGCAGTTCTGGAATACCTGAGTTCGCCGACATCAAAAATCTCTTTTATGCAGTTGTTGGTGAGATAACCTCGACGCCACCCAGTACTGGGGCGGGAGTTCGGGAGTATTGCCATAACTCGTATAACGGATGCTTTTCGAAGTTTGAGGTACACGATTTCCGAAGGTTTCTTGGTTATGTGTTGAAGGATGGATATAGCTGGATGTAGGGATTGTTAGTTTGGGTGAGATATTATGCTTCCCCTGTATCCCCAACACCTGATTGCATAACCAGAAAGTTTCGGGAGTTTTATAGGTGGGAATTCAAGTAGGTCCTAGAATATCTTTCCAACAGACACATGATACGATATGGGATCTATCATATGTTTGTTCCGGCTTATTTTGCAAGCCAATCCTTTGTTTTTGTTTTGATTATGGTATTTGAGTTGCTTCGGAGTCAAGTGTTGAATCCATACCTTTTACTAAATGGTGTTCTCATATTTCTATGTGAATACTAATCCTTCATGATAATCGAGATTGTCATGTCAATCCTTTTCAACCAGCGTGTTTCTCTTCAAGTGGATCCGATCATTTTCAACATTCGTGAGATCAATTCTCAGTTCTTTGCAGAGGTGTTTGCTTCATCCGTCCCAAGTTGTCTTTGTTTTTCCCGCCCTCCCACCCTTTTTCTTCAAGGACTCAGATTTCTGAATCAAGTATCCATCTTATGGATGTGAAGTTTCTTCATTCTTTCCTCAATGTTCTTATCCGGTGATTCTCAGGAAGATACTAAGGAAGCTTCAAGTTCATCATTCTCCGTTTTCTTTCTTCTCCGGTGGATTCAAGTCAAGCTTTGTCGATCATATCTTTTCCTCGTTTCAAATGTTTTTCTCATGCCGGTGCACCTCTTAATCGTTCATCTCTCTCTATTCATACCCGAAGTGCTGAAGATATCTCAGAAGATTCAAGTTTCTATTCTCAATTCACTCAAGTTCTTTTGAGGATGTTATCTCATTCAAGCCATTTAAATCAATCGGTGCAATCTCCCTTTCAAGTAAATGTTCGAAGGTGTTTCTTTTGAGTGGGCCCTAACCCACGGGTCTTTTCTCAGGATCTTACCTGACTCTTCTTATTTTTCCCGGAGTTATTCTCAAATTCTCTCAAAGTTTGACATAAGAATGAGTTATCATCAGTCAAATGCCTTTCTCCAAGATCTTTCAACTTCTTTTCATCTTTGGTTCAACCTTTCTATTTCTCGTCGTCATTCTCGGATTTTGAAGACCGAAGAAGAGTTTCTCTTAAATACTTACCCGTTCTTCCAAAGATTTATGGTTCTATCCTTATGCCATCCTCTCATAATTGTTTTTGATTGTGAGAATTCTTTTCACCCATCTGGAGCAATTCATGAGTCTTTTTAGTTTGATTCCCGGGAGCCATCATCTCAGAATTTTTCATTTCCAGCTTTCAGCTCGCATTCTCCAAATCATACCGGTGCATCATTCCAGTATCCTCTAATCAGCTCAGGATCTCTTCGTTCTCTTGTATCAAATTCCCTCAAGTATCTTCATCGTTTTCCAATTCTTCCCGGTGAATTCTGCCTTTCCTACTTTCATTTTTAATTCTTACGGTGGTTCGTTCAAGAGTCCTCTCCCTTGTTTACTGTATCGATTCATTCGTTCTTCCCAAATCCTACCAGTGGTTCGTTGAAGACTTCCCAAGTTGAGCAATATCTCTCTTCAATCCTGTTTCAACGAGAATAAGTAGTATGCCAAATCCGTTGCTTGTCATCAATTTAAATTGATGAATGATAGGAATAATGTAATTCTTATTCTTGTTTCATTGAGTAAATTCAATTCCTTATTCCGGAGGTTCATAAAAAATTCTTGATTACAAGTGATTCTTCTTTCTTTCCGGAGTTGTTCATCGTATCACATTCTCGGTTCAAGATGCTTCATCCTTTCTTTCCGGAGTTCCAAGTTTTTATTCTCGGTTATATCATCGCGAAGCTCCACCCAATCATTGCAAGGCTTCAATCTTATTCTTTTCATCCTTCACTTCTTATGATCATTCTTTTATTACCGGAGTTCTTCATGGAGGCTCTACATGGTGGCTGATCAAGGATTCCTTTCATTCTTCAATTGTTCTTCAAGATTTCTCTCGAAGTTTTGATCTGTCAAGCTATACTCAAAATTTAACATGGTGCTCAACACGTGTTTTGTTTTGAGGAGTTCAAGCATTCTTCATCTTGCAACCGAAGTGCAATTCTTCCTACATTATCTTTTGAGGTGGTGTTATGTCACTCTTGACAATTTCCTTCATGCTTCATGATTCACAAGTTGTCAGGAATGAGATAATTAAATCCATTAATTACTTCGTTGGAGTATCTTGGTATAGATTTCACCGAAAGCCTTACATTGGAAATGCTACTATTGTGGTGCTTATCAATGATCCAATCTTCACCTTCCTATCTCGGTGAAGAAGTTTTTCATCTCTTCCTTGTTCCCGATCAATCATTGCTTTCGGTGGTAGAATTTCACCTTAGTTTTGAGATGTTTTCCATAAGCCCACTACAAGCTTTTTCGTTTCGTTGTCGGTTTTCCAACAACTCCGTATAACCTTCTTGGAAGGGTGCTTTCCAAACTCATTGGTGGTACAAGTTGGCATTTTCTTCTCCATTATGTTATTCCAATGATCTATCTTATATTCTTTCTTCCGGAGGCTTTGTGATGTTTCTCTCTTCACTCATCATCTCTAATTGTGAGGAACGTGTTCTTTTCGTGCATATCCATTTAACCGGAGTGTCGTGCCCTCTTTTCAAGTTCTTCCCATCCTGTCAAGTTGTGCCTCCCTTCTCAACCAGAGTGCTGTCTGAAATCTTTTTGACCCCTTGTGCCATTCTTTTAATTGTTCCGGAGGTAGTGTGTTGTTGATTTCATCAAGTATCATCTCATCTTGTCAAGTTCATATTCTTTACCTTCCATTTCCAACCGGAGTGTTGTCTTAATTGATCTTTATCGTTCCTTGTACATCTTGTTTCAACCGGAGTGCTTGCAAGTACTTCTTGTCCATTACAACCCTTTTCTTATGTCTTTCAACCTACAAGGTTCTAGTAAGGTCCCTTGTTTCTCTTATCTAACGGAGTGTTTTCAACTTTTTCATCTTCGTTGTATTCTTTCTTTCAATTTGTTCAACCTCGCAAGGTTCATTGGTTTCACTCTTTTGTCAAGAAGCAACTTAGTTTTACCTCTTCTCTTCCTCTTCTGTTTCCCTCCAGTGCCATCCTAGATCTCGGGACGAGATCCTCTCGTAGTGGTGGAGTGTTGTAACTCCCCGAGACCGGCGCTCCAGATGCCTTCCATGTTTTTCGAGTTTCATCAGGTGATTTGTTTTGTCTGTTGCCTTTAGCTTTGCATCATGTGCATTGTCATCATGCCATCATGCCATTTCATTTTTTAACTCAACTAAATAAAATGCATAGATCTTTGATCTATTTAAATTGAGGGAACTCACATGGTGACTTCTCTTTATAACTTATCCTCCCAATATTAGGGAGCTATTATAAAGTATTCCATGGATGTGGAATTACCGTGACACACTTGCAAATAATCACATGCCTTTTTCCGCTTCAAGTTTGGTCCCCAAACTTTTCCTGTAAATTCTTTCGTCACTTCCCCGAGCTCCACCTAAATTCTCAACAATTCTGGGCACTTCAAAACCCTAGTCCTAGTTCAAACCATTTGACTAAATTCAAATGAGTTTGAATTCATATCTTCCGATCTTGCCACTTCTAATTTTCTCGGACCAAGCATATTTTTGTGAGTCCAAGAAAATTTGCCTCATGCTCCAATTCTTCTCCTATCTCTTTCTATATTTCCAAACCCTCTGTTAAATTGCTAAAACAGGGAAAAGGGATCTAGGAGAGAGAGAGAGTGCAGGACCTCAGCCGATCCAAGTCGGCCCATCCCCGCGGCCCACCTAGGCGAGCCGCACCATCCCCAAGGCCTAGCCAGCCCCACTGCTTGACCCTAGCGATCCCCGCTTCTCTCCCTCGATCCTCCCTCCAGCGCCGCTAGGAGAGGACCGCTTCGTGCTCGACCCCGCCTCCTCTCGATCCCCACAGTGCCCGCGTGTGATGCCCTCTGCCCGATCCCCATCTCCCTCCAGCGCTCCGCTCGATCCCCCTCATCCACCACCCGATGGCGCCCGGACCGGCCTCCCGCGCACGCATAGAGGGACGACACCCTTGTCTCGTCCCCGGCCACCTCTCCCCTGCTCCTTCCGCGATGCCTGCCGCCGCTGCCTTCTTCCAGCATCGTCGGAGCCGCCCATGGAGCCATGCCCCTTCACCGTTGACGACCGGCGCCAACTCCCCTGCTCACCCTCTACTTCCTGCATTGACCTCTTCCCCCGCCAAGTCCTTGTCCGCCCGGTTCCTCTCGTGCCAAGTCCAGCCGGAGCCACGACCACCACCACAACAGCAAGTCCAACACCGATGACCTTCAATCTTGCGAGCTCCCGAGGCACCAGCCTCCCATCCGCGAGATCCGGCGACGCCGGCCACCAGGACCCGCTGCTCTTCCTCGCCTCTCACCCGTCCATCCCTGCGTTGCCTGCCCAGTCGCCCGCTTCGCCCTCGAGCTCCCTGCTTCCTGCCGCTGACCACTACCATCGCCTCCTTGCTGCCGCCACCCGGGGTCCTTGCGTTTTTTTTGTTTCGGACCATCAAGACCGGCAATACCCGGACTCTGAATGCCAAGTACAACTACAAACCCGAAGAACTCGGATGCATCAAGTCCCCGAGAAGACCCGTTTTTCGTCAAGTTCGACTACATTGTGACGCGTCAAGTACCTCTACCACCTTCTTCGGAATCCCAAGAACCCCAAGTACCACGACACCCGGCGCCTAGAACAACTACCGACGCCGAAGACCCATGAACAAAAACCCTCAAGTTTGACTACCATCGACGTGCACTTCGTCAAGTACCACGCCGTTTTTGGAAGACCATGGAGCATCAAGTTCTCTACAATGAACGGTTACAGTGTTGTGGATCTGGCAAGTACCCTCTCCGGATCGCCAAGTTCAACTACCGACGACATATACCACTACCGTCGTCGAGATCGCGATAACCTCTACTTCCTCCTAGAAATGTGTACGACTTCCGTCGCCGAAGACCCGTGTACCACTACTTCCCTCTACGAACCTGAACCGTCCCGATTACACGCTTCGAAGGTATAACCGCCGAGACGACCGCCCGTGGACCGAATGCATGTGTTGTATGAGATGCATCCTATGTTTGCACCGTGTATGATTTGTCACTCGTTTCCATGCCACTAACCCGTGGGGACCCGATAGTCGGGAGCACCTCACCATCTTGCTCAACTCGCTCACGCCCTATCTTTTTCACCAGCATCTCAATCGAGTTACCAGAACCGTTATGTTGTCGTGGCATCATTTTCGGATTCGTTGTCGTGGCCCCTTTGCCTTCCGCCATGTCGACAAATGCTTCATATCATGTTCATATCAACTTTTTCATAGAAATGCATAAAACTTGCACATGTCATCCACATCATGATAACAACATCAAGAATGTTTAAATTGTTGTTTGCTTGCTAGTTGTTCACTCTATCGCTATTTGCGCGACCTACCACTTATTATACCATGCCTCCCATATTGCCATGTCAAGACTCTAAACCACCTTCCTAGCAAACCGTTGTTTGGCTATGTTACCGCTTTTGCTCAGCCCCTCTTATAGCGTTGCTAGTTGCAGGTGAAGATGAAGTTTGTTCCATGTTGGAACATGGATATGTTGGGATATCACTATGTCTATTGTTAATTAATGCATCTATATACTTGGCAAAGGGTGGAAGGCTTGGCCTTATGCCTGGTGTTTTGTTCCACTCTTGCCACCCTAGTTTTCATCATACCGGTGTTATGTTCCTTGATTTTGTGTTCGTTATGCGGTTGGGTGTTATGGGAACCCCTTGGCAGTTCGCTTTGAATAAAACTCCTCCAGCAAGGCCCAACTTTGGTTTTACATTTGCCGCCTAAGCCTTTTTCCCTTGGGAGTCGCTCTCCCAAGGGTCATCTTTATTTTAACCCCCCGGGCTAGTGCTCCTCTGAGTGTTGGTCCAACCTGTCAGCCGCCGGTGGCCACCAGGGGCAACTCTGGGTTGGCCGACCGGAAGTTTGGACAATCTGGTGTGCCCTGAGAATGAGATATGTGCAGCTCCTATCGGGATTTGTCGGCACATTCTGGCGGCTTTGCTGGTCTTCTTTTACCATTGTCGAAATGTCTTGTAACTGGGATTCCAAGACTGATCAGGTCTTCCGGGAGAAGGAATATCCTTCGTTGACCATGAGAGCTTGTGATGGGCTAAGCTGGGACACCCCTGCAGGGTATAAACTTTCGAGAGCCGTGCCCGCGGTTATGTGGAAGATGGGAATTTGTTAATATCCGGTTGTTGAGAACTTGACACTTAACTTAATTAAAATGCATCAACTGCGTGTGTAGCCGTGATGGTCTCTTTTCAGTGGAGTCCGGGAAGTGAACACGGTTCTTGTGTTATGCTTGAACGTAAGTAGTTTCAGGATCACTTCTAGCTTCTTGACCGTTGCGTTGCTTCTCTTCTCGCTCTTATTTGCGTATGTTAGCCACCATATTGGCTTAGTGCTTGCTGCAGCTCCACCTCATTACCCGATCCTACCCATAAGCTTAAATATGCTTGATCTCGCGGGTGTGAGATTGCTGAGTCCTCGTGACTCACATATACTTCCAAATAGTTGCAGGTGCCGATGATACCAGTGCAGGTGACGCAACCCAGCTCAAGTGGGAGCTCGATGAAGATCTTGATCGTTGTTTTGTTTCGTTTCCTGTTCATCAGTAGTGGAGCCCAGTTGGCGCGATCGGGGATCTAGCATTTGGGGTTGTCTTCTTTTATTTTGGTTCCGTAGTCGGACCTTTGATTGTACTTTGGATGATGTATGGATTATTTATGTATTGTGTGAAGTGGCGATTGTAAGCCAACTCCTTAGCCCTTTCGTATTCAGTACATGGGACGTGTAAAGATTACCCCTCTTGCGACAAGCCTACCATGCGGCTATGCCTCTAAGTCGTTCCCCGACACTTGAGAGATATAGCCGCATTGTGGGTGTTACATTGGGCCTATAGAACAACTTATAAAAATCCTATCGGTATGTCTCCATATAAAATGGTTTATGGAAAAGCTTGTCATTTGCCTCTTGACTTAGAACATAAAGCATATTGGGCAATTAAAGAACTCAATTATGATTTCAAATTTGCCAATGAAAAGAGGTTATTTGATATTAGCTCACTAGATGAATGGAGAATCCAAGCTTATGAAAATGCCAAACTATTTAAAGAAAAAGTAAAAAGGTGGCATGATAAAAGAATCCAAAAGCAGGAATTCAAAGTTGTTGAATATGTTCTATTGTACAACTCTAATTCTAGATTCTTTGCAGGAGAACTTCTTTCCAAATGGGAATGACCATATATCATCGAGGAAGTTTATCGCTCTGGAGCTATCAAGATTAATAATGCCGAAGGTACCAACCTGAAGGTGCTCAATGGACAAAGAATTAAGCACTACATTTCAGGTACGCATATTAATGTTGAAACCAACATTATCCAAACCATGACACCGGGGGAACACATAAAAGAAACCTTCCAGAACCTTGAAAAAGAGGAGGTATGTGATACGGTAAGTAAACGGACTCCGAAAAATCCGCAAAAATATTTTCTGTCAGTTTTGGAATATTAGAAAAAAAATAGGAAAATAATAAATAATCGGGAAGGCAACCCAGGTGCCCACAAGACGCCAGGGCATGCCTGTCCCACCTGGCGCGCCCTGGTAGGTGGTGGGCCCCCCGGGCACCTTCCCAACTCCGTTTTCCTTCCATATGCTTGTTTCCCAAGATATATATATATATATATATCCCTAATAATAAAGCACGGATTGAGTCTTCGGGTTCACCGTCGCGGTGTTTTTACAGAAGACCCCCTGTATTTTTAGCAAAACAACCCGCAGTCTAATAATAAGTGTCGCAGGAAGATAACAATTCGATCATTGGGCCACCAGGATTGTATTGGGCCTCAAAGAGAGAGCACGGTCATGACTCCTCCTGAAAGCGTAGGGCCTCCAGCAGGTTACATATTACCAAAGGCATCATGCACACAATCCTTTCGTCCCCCACACGCACAAAGCCGCCGCCACCGCCGCTTCTCACCTCGATGCTAGATCGGAATCGAAGTCGTTGCTCAAATCGTGAGATCGTGGGAAGAATCACAACACGGCAGATGTGAAGGGATCATTGTCGTCGCCGCCGCTGCCTTTGCTCTGGACGGAGAGGACGGCTACCTCCGCTGGAAGAAATCTGTGCTGCTCCGCCTCCACGACCTCAGTGTTGGCGCACGTGCTGATCACCGCGCGCCGCTGGCAAGCCTGTTGCCATCAACTAGCATCTCGTCGTGTGTGCGTCCGTAGCCGGCGAAATTGATCCGCTCAACTTATTCGTTCTAACCAGAGGAAAAATCAATCAAGGCGCTAGCATTGGCTAGCTAGCGTTGGCCTTGTACATGGCGTGGCGTTTGTACTCGGCGTCTCGGAAAGCATTCATCGGGCCGCATACCTGAGCCAGCATTCTACAAGAGGGTCTTGCAGCTTCTCCAGCTCAACTCCTCCGTCTGCGCCCTCGCCGCTGCCGACGACAAGGACCATCCTTGCCGAGTTCTCTTATGCAGGTGACGCAGTAAAAACGAACTCATCCAGAACACATGTCTCAGTCACAGTCACAAAAGGATTCTGCCCAGCTTTGAGGTCGCAGGGGATGCAGATTTTGTCTTTCGATCAAGTTCTGTTGTGTGATACGATAGCAGCAGGAGTAGAGCAGCAAAATTCATCAGATAAGAAAGCGGCGGAGGCTGAAGGACCGAGTGCTGTCGATGTAGCTTTACAGCCATGCATGCATCCAAATCACCGGTGTTGTGACCTTGACCTGGGATTGCTCCAAGCTAATTGAACCAGCACGCCACGACCACTACCAAGCTTCAATTACGTGGACAGGTACCGTTATCTTTCTTTTCCATTGCCATATTTGTGTAGAATTACCAAGTGCAGTCTCGAGCCTTGACCATCGCAACCATGGGGGCTTGCCATGCATCTAAAAAAAGATGCATCGTTGTTGGGTAGGAAATAATTCCTAGAATTGTGGAGTAATTATGGGGCTTCACATACATGCTAGGTACTAAAGAAAGAAAGTAACATCCATTGGAATTAGGCGCACAAGTAACATCAAAATAATTAAAGGAAGACATTGCACAATAATTTGAGAGGATGTTGCACAATGATTTATAATGCATCGTAGAGGAGGACGTTGCCATCGGCATTAATATTACTTACTAAGTTTGTGTTAATTTTATTTTTCGTTGAAACATATAATGTAGTTTTGATTACTCATTAAATTTAATTACTTTTAATGTGCTTTATATTATCACAATGAAGCTATGAATAAAGCAGAACTTTTTCCATAAGAAAATATTGTCAATCAGATCAATTTACTCAAATCATACCCCAAGTTCTATCTTTGTTCATAGGAACAAGATTTTTTTCCCCAGACGTTGTCATGGGCATTAATATTCCTTACTAAATTTGCAACAATTTTATTTTTCATTGAAATGCTCGACGTAATTGTTATTACTTACTACATTTTTTTTATGTTCTTTATGTTGCCATGATGTTATGAATAGATCAAAAGTTCTACGAAAAGAAAACGTTGTCAGTCAGATCAATTTACTTTGAATTGCACCCATGTCCTAAGCTCCATGTCATGAACTCGTGATCCTGAAATTATACATAACTTTTTATCATAAGCAACTTATCCTGTGACATACCAACCATGGTTTATAGGAATAGAATTTTTGTTCCCAGTGCAATGCACGAACATTTGTGCTAGTTCCTATATAGGGGCGATTAGACGTTCCTGAGATCCCGCGATCCCGAAACCCACCCCCGAATGCCAGATCTCGCCACCGCCGTGCGCCTCTGGCTCACCGCCTCCTCCCCCGATCCAGCGGCGTCAAGCTCTTCCCCTCCTGCCACAAGCGCCGCCCCTGACCCCGACGCGCCTCCCGCCGCCGGCCACCTAGGCCGCGTCGCCACCCTCCCGATGCGCCTCTCGCTGCCGATGCTGGCGCACTTCCCGCCACCGTCCCACTCCGAACCCGTTGCCACGCCCCAACCCGCAGCACACAAACGGCGCCGGCGGCCACCACCTCCAGTGGCTGCACTTCGGCGACCACCAACGGCCTTTCATCTACGCTGGAGTCACCCCCGCCCCGACCCCCCATGCTTGGATCTTGCATCAGCGTCGCCCCGTCCCTGGACGAGAGCTGGGGTGCCATCTCGGTGGACCCCCTCAGCGGCCATCTTGAGCTCCGGTTTGTCGAGCTGCCGAGAGGCAGCGTGCTCCCTGACCTGGACGGCATGGCGTCGATGAGGACATTGGGCAGCTGCCTGCGCATGGCGGTCAGCGAGGGGAAGATGTGCTACGTCGAGGTGTCCAAGGAGAAGTCGTATGTGATCAGCTTGTTCACGCTCGACGACGAGGGCCACTCCTGGACGCTGGACCATGAGACAGTGTTTGCTCCAATTTGGGATGATGCACTCCTCTGTTCGGCACCCTTGGAGAAAATGCTGGCAATTGGCGCCATCAACCTACTGAAAGCCAACATCATGTACCTTTCCTGCGGCGACAAAATTCTTGGCATCGATGTGGTTACTAAGAATATAACTGGGAATTCTGGTCTAGCTATAGATGTACCCAATCATCCCCTACTACCATGTGTGCTTCCAACGTGGATGGAATCTAGCCAAATTCCATCTGCAGGTAACATCCACATTTGATCGAGTCCTGGAAGTGGTGAAAGCAAGTATACCATCACTATACAACTGTTAGATTGGTCCATTGGACACATTTCATTTTAACTTGTCTTGTGAGATTATGTGCCCTGTACCACCACACGCTGTGGCACTCCACTCAAACCATGTGCTCCTCTTCAACGTCAGTTATTGCCCCTCCCTCTCTACGTTGAACTCTTTCTGCATGAGGATTTGAACTTCTTTGAATTTGCATGAAAATTTCCTGCAAAAATTGTCTCGGTAAATTTCGCTTCTGAATACAATTGCATTATGAAGAGAAGGTTTTTCCCTGTAGGTGAGGAGAGAAACTCCTTCGTTCTCTCTGCTTCTCTTGACATTCTTGGCTCATCCGGGTTGCTGATCCTTTTGCTCTGTGTGATGTGCCCATCTTCCGGCTGGTGAACGACCCACTTCTGATACCTAGCATGCTGCTGTTGCTTCTTCAGTATGGAACATGTGGATCGTTCCTTCTCTAAACTAGTGCTCCCGCATGCTGTTGTTCTATATTGGTAAATGCTAATGGTGCAGCGCTGTTGCTGCTCTCTTTCAGTAACTAATGTAGCTTCTTTCTCTAAGTGAAGGTCGTTGCTGCTCTCTATCCATGTGCTACTCTCTCTCTGCTTCTCTCTATGTGTGTGTGTCTGTTACAGTTGGAGCAGCACCTAATTATTGTGGATTTTGTGGTCAAATAACCTTTGTCAAGTGTGATGATTCTTCGTACGTTTGTGCAAAAGTAAAAAATATACTATATATGTTTCTTCTTGGAATTTGATGTTCTCAAGCTTCTCGTTGTAATTCCCGTGAGGCAAAATTCTCTAGCAGTACTATAGAAAAAATGTTTTTGTAGAAAAATAGATCAATTAAAAAATATATATGCTGCAAATATGTTTAGTATCTATTCTATGTCCATGTATTATTTTTGTTTATCAAAAAAAGAAATTAGGAAAAGCAGGGAGATCATAAAAAAAAGAACATACAGTAAACGAAAAGTATGGAATTAATGGAGGAACATGGTTAGTCCACAAAAAGAAGATAGAATTACCGAACTTCAAAGATTGTGGTCACTGAAGTTCGAAATGAGGAAAATAAACACATTAAAAATAACAGAAGAAGTCAAAGCGATTATATTAAAAAAAGGGATTTTTCCATTTCTAAAATAATTCTAGAAGTTCAGACGTGCTAACTAGAGAAGTAGAGACAACATGTTAGAAGAAAAAATGGTTAGACAAACACAACAAAACACATGGAATTAAGAAAAAAACACATCATAGGTGTACACACAAAAAAGTAGATATAATATTGGTTGAAGCTCATTTGTTTTCGTATAAACATGCAAAATTTGGAAAAAAAACTAGAGGTTCAAATTTAAATAATGGAGAAGTTCAATATTTATTACAATATCAAGAAGGTCAAATTGAAAAAACCGAGCAGTTCAAAAAGTTTATAAAAACATATTTTTCTTCTTTTAAAAATAAGACATATAAGTTCAACTTTAAATAATTGAGCAGTTCGATATTTATTACATAACTATGACTTTTCACGTTACTGATCAATAAAACCAAGAAGTCCAAAATTAAATAATTGAAGGCTAAATATTAAAACCAAGAAGTTCAATTTGAAAAAAAGGAGTAGTTCAATGTATATAAAAAACTCAGGTTTTCACATTACTAGAGAATAAAACCAAGAAGTTCAATTGGAAAGAGAGTAGTTTGATATTTATTTGAAAAAAATCAGATTTTCTAGTTACTAAAGAATAAAACCAATATGTTCAATTTCAAATAACAAAGAAGTTCGATGTTTCTAAAAAACCTCCAATTTTCACATTTCTAAAAAATACACAATGAAGTTCAAATAAAAAAGTTAGAGCAGTTCGATGCCTATAAAAAACTCAGACATTTTCATGTAACCGAGAGAAGTTCATGTTGATAACTGCCAGAAATGCACGTATGGCATGGTGTGCATTTTGTATGAAAAAAGAATGAAAAAGCAAAGGCTAAAAGTTTTGTTGCTAGAAGTTCAAGTTTTCAGCCCGAGAAAGTTCAAAAATTCTTTTGCGAGAGGTTGAACAAACATACGAAACAAAAGTCAAGGTGAAATCGGCAGGAAATTCAGCTACTACACGGAATGCGTTTCACGCAAGAATATATGAATAGAAAACAAAGAGCTTAAAACGTTTGTTGCAAGAAGTTCACGTGCTCCTACTACAATAGTTCAAGATCTCTAGTGCGAGACGTCCGACCTTCATTTACATGTAAAAAAGGCAAAAACGACATTGTTTTTGCCATTTTTAAAACTGCTCTCAAACGACAAAAAATTGTAACGTGTGTCTACATGAAAAAGATGCTCCTATTCATAAGCTTTCCAACGGTATATCATATGCTATATTCCGATTAATGGTTTAAAAGTTTTATGTATACCGTTAAAAACACATTTTTATGCATTCAAAAAATATTTTGAACCCTCGTGAGTATGAAAAACTAAACAACACGAAAAAGTTGCGTGTTTTCAACAGCTTTCCATCGGTATATCATTTGCTTAATTCCGGTAAGTGGTTGGGGAGTTACGAGCAAAAACAACACGTGGAAAACAGAGTGAAGTTCAAACAGGACTACTCCAGAAGTTCAACCTCTTCACGCAGTGCATTTCCGGAGACTCTGTTTCTGCGATGAAGGCAGAACACATGATCTAAGAAGTTCAGATTGAAAACTGCCAAAAGTTCACGTACTACTCGGTGTGCATTTGTATGAAAAAAGAATGAAAAAGCAAAGGCCGTAAGTTTTGTTGCTAGAAGTTCAAGTGCTTGGCCCGAGAAAGTTTATAAAATTCTTTTGAGAGAGGTTGAACAAAAATATGTGATAGAAGTTCAAGGTAGAAGCAGAAGTTCAACTACCACACGAAACATGTTTCAGATAAGAATATAAGAATAGAAAACAAAAAGCTTAAAAAGTTTGTTGAAAGAAGTTCAAGTGCTCTGTCCGGGGAAGTCCAAAATTCTTGCGAGAGAGGTTCACCTTGTATTTCCATGTTCAAAAACATAAAAAAGAAATTGTTTTTTTACGTTTTAAAATAATTCTATCAATCCACAAAGAAGTTCAATTATTATTTGGGAGAAATTTGATTTCAAAAAGAAAATAAAAATTCAAATTATTAAAATGGAAAAAGTTCATGTACTACATGGTGTGTGTTTAATATGAGAAAAATGAATTAAAGGCACGGTCCAACTTTGTTGTTGTTATAAGTTCAAGGCCTCGGTCGGAGAAAGTTAAAAAAATTATTGTGAAAGAGGTTTGTACAAAAAAGGAATATCATTTGTGTAACACTCACGAATGGATGAGAAAATTAAAAACAAAAATACGTCACAGAAGTTCAACGTGAAAACAGCAGGAAGTTCAACTACCACACTGAATGAATTCCAGATGAAAAACTTTTAAAATCGTCGGGAGTATGAAAAAAGGATCAACATGGGAAAGTTGCGTGTTTATAGAAGCTTTCCACCGGTATATCACTTGCTCAATTTCGGTGAGTGTTGTCGGTTTCAAAACCGGCGGATCTCGGGTAGGGGGTCCCGAACCGCGCGTCTAGGATCGATGGTAATAGGAGACGGGGGACACGATGTTTACCCAGGTTCGGGCCCTCTCTATGGAGGTAATACCCTACGTCCTGCTTAATTGATCTTGATGAATATGAGTGTTACAAGAGTTGATCTACCACGAGATCGTAATGGCTAAACCCTAGAAGCCTAGCTTGTATGACTATGGTAATGAGTATCTGCTTTCCGGACTAACCCCTCCGGTTTATATAGACACCGGGGGATCTAGGGTTTACATAGAGTCGGTTACATAAGAAGGGATCTTCATCTTCGGTCGCCAAGCTTGTCTTCCACGCTAAGGAGAGTCCAATCCGGACACTGGTACAGTCTTCGGCCTTCATGTCTTCACAGCCCATCAGTCCGGCCCATGGATAACAGGCCGGACGCCCGAGGACCCCTTAGTCCAGGACTCCCTCAGTAGCCCCTGAACCTGGCTTCAATGACGAGGAGTCTGGCGCGCCGATTGTCTTCAGCATTGCAAGCAGGTTCCCTTCTATCCTAACTTCAAGATAGTCTTCGGATGCGATGATAGTATCCGTACCTGTCACACACACCATACATAACCACAGAGAGAATATATTTTTACACAAGTCTAATCTGCCGACAGCTTTTTACAATATGACATCACGTCTGTCCGGTCATAATTTCGAACCGTTTTTCGTCTGCCGCTCCACGTTTCGAGAGGCGGTTGCCATTGGCATGTTTTGTCGAAGCAGAGATCGTGTCCCCTTATTGCGGGATTCTCATCAATACGGGCGTGGGTGACCCAACCGTGCCGTTTGCACGGCCCTTGGGAATAGGCGAGTTTTAAGGCGAGTCGGGACACGCTTGATATTCATGGACTTTATAAGGGGATAAGGATTCCCTTTCTTCACCCACACCTCAGCTCCTCCTCAGTCCTTCCGTCCCTGAGCTCCAGCGCCCATGCTTTTAGCTTTTCCCTCATCCGAGAAAGCACTCCAAAGATGTCCGGATCTAGAGCTGGGGGTAAGTGGATGGCCTCTTCCGTCAAGAAGAGGGATATCAAGGTGCTCCGGGAGGCCGGATATCTAGCCAAGGAGATCGCTCGCCGACTCCCGGACAAGGGACAGATCGTCCCTACTCCAGAGCCCCACGAGACGGTTGTGTTTCTCACACATTTCGTCTGCGGGCTGGGCTTCCCTCTTCACCCCTTCGTCCATGGGCTGATGTTTTACTACGGGCTAGACTTCCATGACCTAGCCCCCAACTTCATCCTCAACATCATGGCATTCATTGTCATGTGCGAGGCCTTTCTCCGCATCCCACCTCATTTCGGCCTATGGCTGAAGACCTTCAATGTGAAGCCGAAGGTGGTGAGCGGCCAACAAGCAGAGTGCGGAGGCACCACGGTGGGCAAGATGCCCAATGTTACCTGGCCCGAAAGCACATTTGCAGAGATGGTGAAAGGGTGGCAATCGGGGTGGTTCTATATCACTGAGCCGCGTGACACCAACTGGGTTGCGGCCCCCGAATTCCGATCCGAAATCCCGATGCGGCTCACCTCCTGGCAAAAGAGGGGCCTAACCCGGGGTCCCTCGAACAAGCTGACTGGGCTCCAGACGTGCGTCCAGAACATGATAGATAGGAAGATCAAGCTTGTCAACGTGGTCCAGGTCATGCTCATTCGTCGGGTCCTTATGTGCCAACATCGGACTTGCTATCTATGGGAGTACGATCCGGCCAAGCACCAGACGCTACTAGAGCTCTTCGGCACGACGCACGAAGAAATCTGGAAAGTGCTATTCATGGCCGGCGAGACGCCACCGCCCATGACCGAAAATCGTGGGCTTAGCTTAAAACGCGAGGCTAACCCGGTAAGTTCTTTTCATGTTTTCAAGGCGTACCCTTTACTAGCATATTTTGAGAAAAAGCCTAGGGTTTCCTACCCGTGTTTTCAGGCCTGGATCAAGATAGCTGAGGGAATTAACTGCCCGGCTCCGCTTCTCGAAGACCAAGAATTCCCATTACTAACGAAAATGCTTTTTCCAGCACCTTATGAGGTGCCAGAGAAGACGGCCAAGAAAGCGGCCAAAGGGGCCAAGAAGGGCCCTCGCCAAAAAGAAGCTCCGGACGTGATGTCCGAAGATGAGACTTCCTCTTCATCCGCTGACGATGATGACGAAGAGGAAGAAGAAAGCGACTCCCCACCTGAAGTGGGGAGGAAGAAGAGAGCGGCCCCCACAAATCCAGAGGCGAAAGCGCCTAAGAGGGTTAGAGGCTCCCTCGCGGATAACTCCGTGTGGTATGTTGATAGCAGTCCGGAGCGACCTCGGCGGACCAAGCCTCGGGCCGCCTCGTAAGTACCAGAATCCGAAAACGTCTGGCCTTCCCGGTTTGTAATATTGATATACCTTAAACCTTGTTATTGAAGTCCAGCATGCGATAGCTCCCCGCGATCCTCGACAGAGGGGTGTCTAGACTCAAAGGAGATGGCTAGCATGTCTCCGCCACCTGCTCATTCTGTCTCTCCCAAGGGTGACGACGAGGTGGTGTCGCAAAAGACCTTCCCCGACCGAGGGGGCTTCTGGAGATCATCGGGGTGGCGCCCCAGGATGATTCCTCAGTCACTGGACACATGTGGGAAAAGGCCCCTATGGGGACTGGTGACGGGGGCCGAGTTCCCTTCAGACTTGAGCCGGATACCATTCCGGAGATCTATGCGGCCCCGGAGTCCAGCGAACGGCATTCTCCAAAAGGAGGGAATGTGCCTATTCCGCCGGTGACCTCTATCCAACCAGAGGCACCGGATAATCTGCTAGAGGCGCTACGAGGCGCCTCTATTATGGATGAACACCGCACCCTTATGGGCACGGTAATAGAGAAGGTCTAGTTTGTGAAAAGCGGACCGACCGAAGCCTGCACTAGCCTTCTATCGGGCTTTGAGGTAAGTAATGCGTTTGTAGGAAGAATATCACAATATAGATAGTAGCCCGTGATGCTTTGTTTGGTGTTCGGAAAGAAAAAGCCGAACAGAGGATCAATAAGAAATATCGCATGAGTCTAACATAAGTTGTATGTGTGAATAAGCAGGTATCGCTGCAGGCTGCCACCGCTCATGCTACAGAGGTCTCCGGACTGAAGCGGAAACTGGAGCGGGCCAAGGAAGAGCTCGGCCTCGTGAAGAAGCAGCTGGAACATAGCCAAGGTATGCAGTAACCTGTGGGTATGTTTTAAGAAAAAATGAATAGTCCGTCTAGACTGAGGTGTCATAAACTTTATTAGGGGCCACGACCGAGGTGGCAGCCCTCAAGAAGGCGTTAGCCGAGGCCCAGGACAAAGCGGCCAAGGAACGCGCCGCGCGCGAGAAGCACGAGGCCCAGGTTGGCGAGGCGCAGCAACAGCTCTAGGGCGCGATCGAGAGATTCGAGTCCTTGGAGCGCGATTGTAAGGCGCAAGAGTCCGAAGGCAAAGGCCCGCCAGAGCGCATAGGATGCACGACCCGAAGCCCAGAACGTCCTCCAGGATATTCAGGCGGCCAAGGAGATTGCGGTGGGTAATTCTTTCACCATGCAAAGCAAGTATGTAGAAGAAACGTTCCTTGTACTTATCCGAATTTGGGTTTTCCAGGGGCGTTTATGGATCTGTCGCGCAGTATATCAGATGTTGCCGAGCATTATAGAGCCAAAGAAGGGACGTCTACGGAGAAGATATTCTGGTCCCAATATCTTGGACCCGAACATCCGTTGCCCTTCAGCTACCAGCTCAAGCAGTTGGTCGAGCTGCACAGGTCGGCAGAGCTAGCCATGAAGGATCTGATAGTCCGGTTGTGGCCTACCGAGCCTATACCTAGCAGCTACTTCGGACTTGTTAAGCGGCTTGTAAGTGCCTGTCCGCGGCTCGAAGCCGTGAAGCGGCCAGTCTGTATTGAAGGTGCACGTATGGCATTCGCCCGCGTCAAGACGCATTAGGCAAAGCTGGATGCCAAGAAGCTGATGACCGAGGGGCTGCTGGAGGGCAAGGAGCATCGTCGATCCGAGCTCTATTTTGATGGCGTCCTGGAGGGGTCCCGCCTTGTGGCGGAGCAATGTTCGAAGGATGTCATGTTCCCATGAGAACATTTGTATTATCCTGTCCTGTAATATGGAACAATGATGTTATCTATTATAATGCTTGTGATTTATATTTTACCTCTTGTGCGTCCGTTTATGAAATCTGAGGGTTGACTAGTCGTGGGCTTCTGCCCCCACGTAGATAGTACGGGGGTGTTCGAGATAAATCTAAACACTCTTTACTCCACATTCTGGTCCTTAAAGGAGGTGTTTAGCGCAACGAACAAGGCAATCGGACTATGCGGCCTTTACCACCCTCACTTAGCCATAGGAGTTTGACAATTAAGAAAGTTGGTGAAGCCCCTTCTATTTGGAAGGCCGAACTAGGGGCGTTGTACACACCTAATCGGAGGAACCGATTCTTTGCAAGAAGTGGAAAAAAAATCTCTAACGATTTGGAACCTCTCGAACAGCTGACCAGCTCTCGCCGCATCATGATAGTCAGTTTTCAGCTTTCTGTACTGAAGTGCTCGTGCGGAAGAACCGGGACACAATCGCAGTAGTTCTCCCTTTACTACCCTAGTCGATATAGCGGAACGTAAGGTAGTAAGCACAGGAGCCGGGCAACCCAACTATTTACCAAAGACATGATTCGGAGCCGATGCATATAATGCTATAAGTTCGGTGTGCCGAACTATACTGGAAAAGTGTTTGGACTTTTATTGCCGTAATGCGGGCTGTGATGAAGCCCCTGACGCAGTAATACGTACCATGGTGTACGTGTGCAATAAGTAATATATACAAAGGTGAGGAAACAGGAAAATTAAGTAATAAGCTGACACCACCATTTATTCACCATTGTGATGTAATTAGTACGTCGAGGCGTACTTTGTGCAAGTAATGCGATAAGCAAGTAAAGCTATTTAACATGCCACAACCAAGGGCGAGCTGCGTGCAGCTATGTAAAACAAGTATGGCAATCTTTTAATAGAGACCACCTGGGGATTCCCTTGTATGCCAGAGCTCCTTGCCTCCTTGGTGTGTTCTGCGAACGGCTCGTCCGTATTGACCTCGAAAAGAGAAAAAAAACGTAAAAAAAGAAAAAAAATAAAGGCGTGTGAATCCCAGGGTCGGTCAAGCCGCACTGTGGATCGCGAGCGAGTTATGCCTCCGTCAGTACCCATGGGGTTTTGAGTGCGTAGTTATGTACGCGCGGTACGGATGCCATTTCCTCATCGGGGCTAGGACGGAGGCCAAATTTACTAATTCAGCTCTTGACAAACCGAGCTGCCCTGTTGCAGTGTAGCCCAGACCTTCTTCATGATGTCCAGGGGCTCGACAGCCGGATTATGGTGCCGCTTGAGAAGGCCGCTCTGTACTTCTGCTGCTAGGGCTACGGTATGCTCCTCTGTGCGGAGGGAACGTTCCATGTTTCCATTTACTGTAATGATTCTGCGTGGACCGGGCATCTTGAGCTTGAGATAAGCATAATGTGGCACCGCGCTGAATCTAGCAAACACGGTTCGTCCGAGCAATGCATGGTAGCCGCTGCGGAAGGGGACGATTTCGAAGATTAGCTCTTCGCTTCGGAAGTTATCCGGGGAACCGATGACCACCTCCAGCGTGATCGAGCCCATACGACGGGCCTCTACGCCTGGTATAACTCCTTTAAAGGTAGTTATCATGGGCTTGATTCGTGAGGGATTAATGCCCATTTTGCGTATTGTATCCTCATAGAGCAGGTTGAGGCTGCTACCACCATCCATTAGGACTCGTGTCATGTGAAATCCGTCGATGATTGGGTCGAGTACCAATGCGGCCGAACCGCCATGACGGATGCTAGTTGGATGATCACGACGATCAAAGGTGATCGGGAATGACGACCATGGGTTGAATTTTGGGGCGACTCGCTCTACCGCATAAACGTCCCGAGTGCGCGCTTGCGCTCCCTTTTGGGGATGTGTGTAGCATATATCATGTTCACCATTTTGGCTTGAGGCGGGAATTTCTTCTGCCCCCCAGTGTTCGGCTGCCGGGGCTCCTCGTCTTCGTCCTCGCTCTGCGATTCCCCTTCCTTGTTTCCGCTATTTACCTTGCTGGCTTGCTTAAAGACCCGGCAATCTCTGTTAGTATGGTTGGCCGGTTTGTCTGGGGTGCCATGTATCTGGCATGGACGATCGAGTATGCGGTCCAAGCTGGATGGTCCTCCGCCATTCCTTTTATAGGGCTTCTTTCGCTGGCCGGACTTGGAGCCACTGAATCCGGCGTGAACTGTAGTGTCATCGGTGTTATTGCCATTGCTTCGGCATTTGTGTATGTTGCGCCGGAGCTTGCTGGTGCTGTTTTTGGCCTCGGAGGGGCCTGCTTCGTTGGTTGTGTTTGTACTACGAGCCAGCCAACTATCCTCTCCCGTGGAAAAGCGGGTCATAAGTGCCATGAGGGCTGCCATGGACCTCGGCTTTTCTTGGCCGAGGTGGCGGGCGAGCCATTCGTCACGGATGCTATGCTTAAAGGCCGCTAGGGCTTCGGCATCCAGACAGTCAATGATCTGGTTCTTTTTGGTTAGGAACCTAGTCGAGATTTTTCTTGCCAATTCTCCAGGTTGTTGAACTATGTGGCTTAAGTCATCGGCATCGGGTGGCCGGATATATGTACCTTGGAAGTTGTCAAGGAAGGCTTCTTCCAAGTCCTCCCAGCTGCCGATGGAATTTTTGGGCAGGCTATTTAGCCAGTGTCGAGCTGGCCCTTTGAGCTTTAGTAGGAGGTATTTGATGGCATGGAGGTCGTCTCCACGGGCCATTTGGATGCGGAGAATAAAGTCCTCAATCCATACTGCGGGATCGGTTGTTCCGTCGTATAATTCAATATTGACGGGCTTAAACCCCTCGGGGAATTTGTGATCCAACACCTTATCTGTGAAGCAGAGAGGGTGTGCGGCGCCTCTATATCGGGCCGTGTCACGGCGCACCTCCGATGAAGTCTGTCTGCGGTTATCGGCCCGGGTGTAACTAGGTTTGTCACGTCCGAATAGGTAGCCGTCATCCCGAGTCGGGAAGCATCCTCGCGATGCGTAGATTGATCTGGTGAGTCCTGCTCTACTGTCCAAATCCTGCCGAAGGTCGTATGTATGGTCCCGAGCTGTTCTGTCCCTGTTTTTGCGAGGTGGTGGGGCGGGCTGTTGTTCGGCCTGAGTTGCCGTTGTATCCCGACCGCGGGGTGGTCGGTCCGCCGCACTATCGCGACCACGTGGTGGTCGTTCCGCATTGTGTGAGGGAGGTATGGGATCTGGTGCCTCCTCATCAAATTGAGGTAGCATTCTGTGCTTTGGGTAACTCTTGGCTGGGCACTTGAGGCCGTTTTCTTCGGCTGCCAGGACATCGGTCCATCTGTCAATGAGTAGGTCTTGATCGACTTGGAGCTGTTGTTGCTTTTTCTTTAGGCTTCTTGTAGTAGCTATTAGCTGGCGCTTGAAGCTCTCCTGCTCGAGGGGTGCCTCAGGCACGATGAAGTCCTCATTGCCAAGGCTCTCATCATCCTCGGGGACTGGACGATAACTATCATCATCTGGATCATTGGGCATGGCCTGTTTATCAGGGTTATCTTGCCCCTTGTCTTGTTCCTCCTGTTCGGATGCAGCCCCGACATGGTCTTCATTATTTTTGGGGACGCCCGGAGTACTACTTTCTCCGGTGCTAGTGCCATCATCTTTTGAGCAACGAGGCTTAGAGCGGCGTTTAGGGCGCCGGCGCTTGGACTGTGTCTCAGAAGGTTTATTCGCAACTGGATCTCCTTTGTCATCGTCGCTAGCTTTTTTAGGTGTGTCGACCATGTACACATCGTACGAAGAGGTGGCCGTCCAACTTCCAGTAAATGGCGGGTCTTGGCCTTGCTCCTGGTCGGCATCGTCATCCATACCATCAATGTCTTCAGAGCCGTAATCAAGCACATCGGTTAAGTCATCAACAGTGGCTATGAAGTGGGTGGTGGCTGGGAAGCGAAATTTCCCATCATCAGCCTCTGGCTCGAACCGAACATAGTTCGGCTGTGAGTCCTTCTCCAAGGACAAGTTCTTTAAAGAGCTTAGCACATCACCCAAAAGTGAGTGCTGGAAGATGTCTGCGGCGCTAAATTCAAAAATCGATAACCGATCCAGCTCGGTGTCCGCAGGTGTGCCCGGTCCGGGAGTTATAGCCGGAGACGAGTCCGGAGTTCCATTGCCGCAAATATTGAGGGGTGCCGAGTCAGTGTGCAGCTCCAACGCCGCGGACTTGGTGGCCTCGGATGGCATGATCTGCTCCGGTTCTAAGGCCGCTGCAGCAACAGGGACCATCTCCTGGATGTGATCCGATGAAAGATTTGAGTCATGTTCATCGGGGCAAGGGGGAGCGATTGCTGCGGTCTCAAATCCATTGAAGATCAGGTCTCCACAGATATCCGCGACGTAGTTCAAGCTTCCGAATCTAACCTGGTGGCCAGGGCATAGCTATCGATCTGCTCCAGATGGCCAAGCGAGTTGGCCCGTAGTACGAAGCCGCCGAACACGAAAATCTGTCTGGGGAGGACGATTTCTCCTTGGACAGTGTCACTACAGACGATTGAATGGGCCATCGAACCTTTCGTTGACGGCATAGTGGAACTCTCAATGAAAGCACCAATGTCGGTGTCAAAACCAGCGGATCTCGGGTAGGGGGTCCCGAACCGTGCGTCTAGGATCGATGGTAATAGGAGACAGGGGACACGATGTTTACCCAGGTTCGGGCCCTCTCTATGGAGGTAATACCCTACGTCCTACTTGATTGATCTTGATGAATATGAGTGTTACAAGAGTTGATCTACCACGAGATCGTAATGGCTAAACCCTAGAAGCCTACCCTGTATGACTATGGTAATGAGTATCTGCTTTTCGGACTAACCCCTCCGGTTTATATAAACACCGGGGGGATCTAGGGTTTACATAGAGTCGTTTACATAAGAAGAGATCTTCATCTTCGGTCGCCAAGCTTCCCTTCCACGCCAAGGAGAGTCCAATCCGGACACGGGTACAGTCTTCGGCCTTCATGTCTTCACAGCCCATCAGTCCGGCCCATGGATAATAGGCCGGACGCCCGAGGACCCCTTAGTCTAGGACTCCCTCAAGTGTACCGGTGAGTGAATGGAGAGATAAGGGCAAAAAAAGCACGTGAAAAACGGAGTGAAGTTCAAGTAGACATGCCGAGAAGTTCAAGTTCTTCACGCGGGGCATATTCGAAGAATCTGTTTTGCGATAAAGGCAGAACGAATGATCCCGCCATTTTCGAAATTACTTGAAAATGGCTAAGAATCATAGAAAACCATCAACATGAAAAAGTTTCGCATTTTCCGTAGCTTTTCAACGGTATATTATTTGCCCCATTCCAATAAAGTATGTAGAAATTACAGCGAAAATACATTTTTAGCAATTTTGAAAATTGACTTAAAACAGCAAGGAATTGGGAGAAACAATATATAGGAAAAGTTTCGCATTTCCTCAAGCTTTCCAACGCCATATCATTTGCTGCATTCGGACGTAAGGTTAAAAAATTAGCTCAAAAATACGAACTCGATAGAACTTGTGCCGTTTTCTAAATTACTTTTAAATCGTTCAATATTAGAAAAAAAATTCAACAATAGAAAGTAGCACATTTTCATAAGCTTTCCAACACCATATCATTTGTCTCAATTGGATTAGCCGTTTAGAAATGACATCGAAAGTACGAACTCGGCTATTTGATTTGCGAAATTTTACGATTTTCCAAATTACTCTTTAACTATAAGGAATTAGGGAAAACTTTCAACATGTGAAAGGAGCGGTTTTACAACAGCTTTCCGATGCCATATTATTTTCCTAATTCCGATAAATGGTTTAAAAATGCGATCGAAAATATGATTCATGTTTTTTGTATGAAGAAAAAACGATTTTAAAAAGTGCTCTTAAACCGCTTACATTTTGCCAAAAATTCAACTTGGTTCATGATACTGGTGTCCATAGCTTTCCAACGGTATATCGCAAGCCCCATTTGGACAATGTTGGCGGAAGTTCAACCTAGCACTGGGAGAAGTTCAGGTCAAACAACTTAGGCAGTAAAATTGCAAAAATGCAATTTCATCACAACCGGACAGAAAAATCTGCCAACGAGCGAGATTCCTATTTAAAACGGGTATTTAGTTGCTAAAAAGGTTTCTATATTACACTAACATCATATAGAACACAACTAAGCAGAATAATTCGCGCGGGGAGACACGGTTGCAAAGATAGCCCGAAGGTCGGGTTCGTACAGAGGGAAGTTCAGGCGCGTTACTCAGGCAGTTCAGGTTGTGATCAGAATATTATTCTGATCCCGTGATTAGAATAGTGTTTATATATACCCCGGACGATTTGACCATAGCATCACAGAAAAATCCTTTGTTCTTGTTTCGTGCTATTTTTCTGGCAGATCTGAAAATATGTCGTCTCAATATTCGGAGGGAGAGAGCTATGTCACTGATTACATCGCAAACCCCAAGGTCTATGGGGAAGAGGATCATTATGGTTGGACCACGGATGAGGAGGAAGACGTTGACATGGAGAAATAAGAGAGGATAGCTCTGATGAATATGAAGATCCACTCCCTCAACCTAGAGATATGCACATGGAGTTCAAGAAGTCAAGCCTCCCTAACAAAGCCGGTAATTATAAGATTCAATTTATCCCATCTCGTCTTCTGCAGGAGAGCAAGGCAACATTATGCAAAAGGGTATTAAAGCTTGAGTTGGAGAATGAGGATCTCAGGGAGGAAAATTTTAGCCTCAGACGCAAGCTGGAGAAAAAGACTACCTCATCTACACCACCACCTACATCTTCGTCACCAAAGGAGACTTGAGTACACAGGTATGGGCACTCCCCTTGGCTTGTGCCAAGCTTGGGGGAGATGCCCCGATATCGTATCACCATCACTTTTATTACCATTATCTATTTTACTTTGATCCCTAGTTATTTCATGATTTAGTGGAATAAAAGTTAAGTATGATCTATTTTTTGAGTGCTAGTTTCATGATCTATCTATGTAATCAAGTGAGAGTTATATAATAAAGTTTAGTTTGAGTTTTTGCTTCTTTACTTTTCTATTTCAATCAAAATAAGAGAAAATAATGGAAAAGATCATATGCTCGTCTTATGGTAAGTAATGACATCACATAAGGAAAAGTATAAATGGTAAACTTTGTTGAAAGTTGACAAACATAACATTGGTCAATAATGCAATTCATGTAAGAATTAATAAGGTAAGATAAGATTCACATGCAAATACACTATCTTGGACATCTTTTATGATTGTGAGCCCCCACTAAATTTCTTATGCCAAATTGTTGACGTTCGACAAGGAAGACAATGCAATGATTTTATGTTTGCTTAATATCCTTTCTAGCCAAAAATCCGCACTAAGTAGAGATACTACTTGTGCATCCAAAACCCCTAAACCCAAACTCATGTTTGATAATCCACCATACCTAGCTATGGATTGAGTAAGATCCTTCAAGTAAGTTGTCATCGGTGCAAAAAGGCAATAAAAATTGCTTTTAAATGTGTTTGATCCTTTAATGTAAGGGAAATTAAGCGTTGTACGAACTTGTGATGGCAAAGTAATAAAAGCGACAGACTGCATAATAAAGGTTGCTATCATAAGGGGCAATATAACATGACGTTCTTTTGCATTAAGAGATTGTGCATATAAAACCAAAAAGCGCATGACAACCTCTGCTTCCCTCTGCGAAGGGCCTATCTTTTACTTTTATGTATTTACTTTTTATGCAAGAGTTGAAGTATTCTCCTCTATTCCTTTTTATTTTTCTCTTTGGCAAGCATTATGTGGTGGGGAAAGATCTAGGCACATATACCTAGTTGGATATGAGTGAGCATGAGTTATTATTGTTGACATCACCCTTGAGGTGAATAAGTTGGGAGGCGCAACTATAAGCCCCTATCTTTCTATGTGTGCGGTTGACAATTTTTCTCCTACATATGTTGTGAGTGTTAGCAATCATAGAAGATTAAATGATGGTTGAGTATGTGGACTTGCCAAGAGGCTCCGATACGAGACCCTTCCTGAAAATATGATGAATTGTAGTTGCAAAGTTGGTTGAGAACATAGTTTGTTAGTTTTCAATAAAGTTTATGCTTTTTACTTCGATGTTGTGATGAATTGTTACTTGTTCATAAGAAGTTATATTGTGACGCCCGAATAGTTAAGCTATAGTGAACCTCTGCTAATGATGCCACGTCACCTCGATTACTATTGATAAAGTCGCGTCAGTTTGAAACCCAGCTCAAATTTTAAAACAAAAACAAACAACAAAAGTTTTCAAACAATAAAACAAAAATGTTCGGATTGTGACAAATATTCCATACTAAATATTGGTCAAGAAACCACACTTTTGTAAAGTATTTAAGTGCACTATATTAAGTAAAACGGTACCAAAAACGATTATTTAAATACCGTTTATAATTAATAAAATGTCAAACTAAGTTATTTGGGGACTAGACTTTTTGTGACTGTGGACTAAGTTCAAATACTAATTTAGATGCTAAGTGTATATTTTACTAAAACTAAAATAAAATGTAACTAAAATAAACCAGGAAAGAATAAATAAAAAGAAAAGAAATAAAACAAAGCAAAAGAAAAAGGACCCCCCTAGTTGGGCCTTGGACCAGCTAGCAGCCAAGCCAGCCCAACAGGCCCACCTAACCCCCTGGCCTATATAGCCTCGTACCCCAAACCCTAACCCCTCGTCGCCCCACTCGCCCACTCCTCGCTTCCCCTCCCCCCGATCCAGATCGGACCGGGGCACGCACGCATCGGCCTCAATGACCTTCCGCCGTCGCCGTCGCCCAGAGTTCCACGGACCTCGCCAGAGCCACCCTGTCGTCCCCAACCTTGTCGCCACGTCCCCGTCATCGCTCGCCTTCGTCCCTGTCCTCCTCCCCGAGCCCCGCTGCCGTTTCCCTATGCCCCGCGATGAGGCCCCCGACCTCTCCTCCTCTACCTCATGTCCTCGCGCGCACCCACACACGTCTGCGCCTTTGTGTGCACGCCCGTGCCCGCATCGCCGCACCCGCATGCCGGAGCTCGCGCTCCAAGATGCACTCCCCCTCCCCCGTTTCTGCTTTTGCCAGTGCCTGCGCGACCACGGCCGCTCCCGGCTGCGCTCAGGACCGTGCCGGCTGCGCTCCCCTCTAGCTCGCCGCGCTCGTAGTGCTCCTCCCCCTTGTCACCCGCGCAGCCCCGCTCGGCCCTGCTCGCCAGCCCAGCACCTGCCGTCACCATGCCCCGCCGCGCCTCTCTCCCACTCGTTCTCTGCTGCAAGCTGCAGCTGCCACATGCTGCTACCGCGCTCCACCCTCACCGCTAATGCGCGCTGCTGCTCCACTGCTAGCCCTGGCCTCCAGCGCCCGCCGTGCCCGGCCACCCGCTGCTGCTCCCGGCGGCTCTGGCGAGCCACCCCGCACGCATCGTCGCCTCTTACTGTGCCCCCAGCGCCCCGCTCGCATTTCGCGCGCCTCGCCTTTGGCTCCCGGTCCCGCACCGCTCCTCCACAGCCGGCGCCCTCCCCCCTTGCCGGAGTCCCCTTCCCTGGTGGACTCGGGCGCGCGCCCGCATGCCCGTAACCGCCACCCGTGCCCTGTTCAGGCCCTCTGGGCTACTGACTAGGGGCCCCGCGCCCCTGAAATGAAAACATTTAAAAAAGATAAAAATAAAAATATTAATTAATCAATTAAAGAATTAATTAACTTAATTAATTTTGTTTAATTAACCTAATCATTTAGCTAAACTAATTAAACCTGTTTAGTTAGTCTTAGACAATGACAGTGGGACCCACACGTTAGTTTGACTAAGTCAACGGTCAGAGTTGATCGCTGGCATCATGATGATGTCATAAATGCTTTTGAATAAATTAATCTGTTAATTCCTGAAAATGATTAAATATTTATAAATTAATATTAAATAATCCATACCTCGGATGAAGAAACTTTGTACATGAAAGTTGCTTAGAACGACGAGACGAATCAGAATACGCAGTCCGTTCGTTCACCACAGGCCCCTAGCATAGCGAACATGCAACAATCCACCTCTGGTTCGTTTGTCCAAAAACGTGAAACACCGGGAATACTTTCCCGGATGTTTCCCCCCTTCGTCGGTATCACCTACCACCGTGTTAGGGCACTCCTAGCACCGTTATATGTCATGGCATGCATCATCATCCATCTGTTTGCATTGTATTCATTGTTTCTTCCCCCTCTTATCTCCAGTAGACTATGAGACTGACGCCGCGACTACCCCGGTCGACTACGGTGTTGACGAACCCTCCTTCTCTGCCGAGCTTCCAGGCAAGCCCCACTTGATCAACCCGGTATCGCATATTCCTTCTTTCTTCTGCTTGCATTAGAGTAGTGTGGCATGTTACTGCTTTCGGTTAATCCTATTCCACTGCATGGCATGTCTTTGTTATTATAGTTGTTACCTTTACCTGCAATCCTAAATGCTTAGTATAGGATGCTAGTTTATCATCAGTGGCCCTACCTTGTCCGTCTGCCATGCTATACTACCGGGCCGTGATCACTCGGGAGGTGATCACGGGTATATACTTACATACATATTACATATGATACATGTGGTGACTAAAGTCAGGTCGGCTCGTAGAGTACCCGCGAGTGACTCACAGATTGGGGACTGAAAGGACATTTGTCCCGACGACCCTCTGGGTGGATCTTTGTGGCAGAGCGACATGGCAGGCTGAGACCACCTAGGTGAGAGGTGGGCCTGGCCCCTGGTCGGCGTCCACGGTTACATCAATTCACACGCTTAACAAGATCTTGGTATTTGATCAGACTCTTGCTACGAGCCTATACGCACTAACCAACTACGCGGGAACAGTTATGGGCACTCGACGTTGTGGTATCAGCCGAAGCCTTTTTGACATGAGCGACTGAGCGGGGTGCGCCGGGTTGGACCACATAACACAACTTCCCTTGTAATGGACATTGCTAGGTCTGCTCACCAGCCGCCCTCGCAACATGCAACTGTGCAACGGGCGATGGGCCCAGGCCCTTGCACGCTTAGGATTTAGACCGGCGTGCTGACCTCTTTGTTGTGGCTAGGTAGGGCTGTGACGTGTTGATCTTCCGAGGACGAGCATGCCCAGGAAAGTGTGTCCGGCCAGAGGGATCGAGCGTGTTGGTTATTGTGGTGCACCCCTGCAGGGAAGTTTATCTATTCGAATAGCCATGTCCCCTGGTAAAAGGACGACCTGGAGTTGTACCTCGACCTTATGACAACTAGAACTGGATACTTAATATAACACACCCTTTCAAGTGCCAGATACAACCTAGTGATCGCTCTCTCACAGGGCGACAAGGAGAGGATCGCCGGGTAGGATTTATGCTATACATGATGCTTGGTGAAGTTACCAGCCACTCTCTTCTATATGCTTCAAGATGGAGGCTGCCAGAAGCGTAGTCTTCGATAGGACTAGCTATCCCCCTCTTATTCTGGCATTCTACAGTTCAGTCCACAAATACTACCCATTTCATTGATACCAATGCATATGTAGTGTAGATCCTTGCTTGCGAGTACTTTGGATGAGTACTCACGGATGTTTTCTCCCTCTTTTCCCCCTTTCTATTCTTCTTGATTGTTGCAACCAGATGCTGGAGCCCAGGAGCCAGACGCCACCGTCAATGACGACTCCTACTACAGCACGGGTGCCTACTGCTACATGCAGGGTGTCGCCAACGACCAGGAATAGTTTAGGAGGATCCCAGGAAGGAGGGTTGCACCTCTTTTAGATCTGTATCCCAGTTTGTGCTAGCCATCTTATGGCACCTTGTTTAACTTTATGTCTATACTCAGATATTATTGCTTCCGATGACTCGTCTATGATCGAGCACTTGTATTCGAGCCCTCGAAGCCCGTGGCTTGTATTATGATGCTTGTATGACTTATTTATTTGTAGAGTTGTGTTGTGATATCTTCCCGCGAGTCCCTGATTTTGATCATACATGTTTGCGTGTATGATTAGTGTACGATTGAATCAGGGGCATCACAAGTTGGTATCAGAGCCGACTGCCTGTAGGAATCCCCCTTCCACACCCCTTGGCCGAAGTCGAGTCTAGACATTGCAAAACTTTTACTAACATGGCTGTGTGGCTTACGGGCCGACGTCACCATTGGGTGGTATTAGGATCTTTTACTCCTCGATCTATACTCTGCGACTCTGATCTCTCTACTATTCCGGTTAAATGAATTTTTTAACTCTGACATTAGGATCTCGTGATTGCATCCACCCAGAGTGCCCCTTATTGCAGAGGATCGCCTGCTGCACCAAAAGATTCCGAAGATACTGTATGATGTTCTCTCGAGACTTTATGCCATCACTTTTGCAATTCCCTTCCATCAGTAAAACCCATATAGATAACCACGTACCCGTGCTATTCATACAATCATTCCCTGTTGATCTTGTTATTGCAAGATACCCCAAAATTCTCCCTATTGTGCCGAGAATACTTTGTGCCTACTACCTTGAAGTTCTTTGCTACCTGAATACCTTTATGGATAATTTCTCACACTTACCGAGTATCCACTCATATCCAGTTGATTCATGTATTTCACAAAAGTCTTCGAAATACCATTCAATCTTCCAAAAATCCTCAACATCTTATTGCTCTTGAAATTTTTGCTTGCTTGCATTATGATTAACCCCATAAATCTGGTAATCTTATTGGCATCTTTTGTCATTATCATTTTGAGTCCGTTGATTCAATATGTTGCGAATGCTCACAATCCTCAATCAGATCCTAGAATTCATCCTTCCGGCTCAGACGTCATTTTAAACATGAGCTAGATCTCGACCAGTCAAATTGTCATCGATTGTACCCCTAAGTCTACCCGACTTATCCATCCTTAAACAGAGCATTTGCTTCCGATCCCTTGATTTGGAAATCATAATTCCTTTTTATTTGAGCTTTGAATTAGTCAGTTGTTTAATCCAATGCCTTTGCATGGTTTCTTCCTCTGGTTGTGTGCCGGTGCTCACGTCAGCTCCGTTATGGACCGTCAGATCCGTTGTTGAATTATCATCCGAAAGTGTCCTTCGTATACAAAAATGAGAAGTTCTTTCCCTGATACATAATGCCATTGGTAAATCCTATTCTCTGATTTGGCTAACCATGCTCTGCTTTTCAAGCTAGTGATAATTACTCTCGAAGTTTGTGGCATATGTTTCTAAGATGCCCTGATGGGTTGAGCCTATGCCTTCCTTAATCTGTGCGGACCCGAAAGTTTTCCAAGGTTCATACTCCTCTGGTAATTCACCAGGTAGGTCTTCGCACTCAAATCATTTTTAATAGAGCAGTGATTGAAAGTTTATGCATTGCAAAAGTGGGAGTCGACCTTGAACTTTGTGTTCATGCCCATGGACACGATGTAGATCTTATCATTAAAGCTTCTCTTAAATTAATTATTTCCTTGGTATAAGTTCATTTTATATCTGGGATCTGGCCTTTTTCAATCGTGGTTCCGAGCATGTTCTCCTTTAAATACCATTTCTCGTGTAAGTTTAAGCACTTGTCTTCTACAGAGCAATACCCCAGTCCAACCTCTACTTTGATATGTCGTCGAATATTACCCCCCGGTATCTCGAGATTATCACGGAACTGCATAACTTATGAGTTCTTCATGAAGTACTACATTCTCACTGATTCCAATTTTCTTCACGGGCTCTGAGTTATTAAACACCCAAAGACACTGACAACTGAATCGAGTCCGCACTCGATTCAATGAGGATTAGATATCTTCATTGCTTACAAGTTTAATACTCCAACATGTCTTTCCTAGCATGAACGGCTACATCAATATCATGCTAATTTTAACTGTGCTACATGGTCCTTCTTCCCGGAGCACAAATTTTGATGGTGAGCTAATCTTACGTCGACCTTCCTCGTCATATAATTTCTCCTTGAACAACAAACTTGATTTCGAATAGCCATTTGCTTCATCATTCCTTTGACTTGATTCCATCGCCGATCAATTACATCTTCATGAAATCTCTCAACAAATGTGTCGTGATCATCATCAGCATTCTGATGTGAAAAATTCAAAACTTCTAGCAACCTTATTGCTTGTAAGTTAATGAGCGATAGTTACATTCTTTGTGTATTGGATATCGAATCACCCTTCTAACATTGATCTTGCTACCTAAGCCCATAATTAGGGTGCACCTTTCAACCAATGTTTGATTGTGTATGTTTTCCTTGAGCATACATCATTATATCATTTGATATGACACATGTTATCTCCTTTTTCACATAATTGTGGAAATCCATCTTTTTGGAGATCTCGATGATATCTAGTTGAGTCCATCAGCCACCTCCTCATCCTCTCCTTGGTTTAATGATGAACTCTGGTTTCGGAACTTGCTTCCATGGTTCATTTCCCGAGAATCTTAAAATGTCCTTGAGTTAATTTGTGTTGCACCTTTTCTTCTCGGGCATCCTGAGTCTGAGGTATCCTGACACCAATCAGATCTGAAACTCGGTCAGATATGATGGTTGGAACATTTTCCAAGAGTCATAGCATTGGTATTTATATGACCCGGTAAGAGGATGTCATGCCTAGCATACCTGCCCGGAGGACCTATTGTTATAGTTTCCTTTTAGCGATTCTTCCATGAGGAAATCGTAAGACTTATTTTATAAGTTGTTCGATGGATCCTTTGTGTATCCAAAGTCCGACCTTTGCTTGAAGACCATGTCAATGCTATCTCGAAGCATGTATGTGGCACTCCTATCATCAATAAGAACATTTGAAGCACAATGCTAAATGTTCTTTATCAATTATTCAAACACTGTTGTTTGGGTACTGTCATGAAATTCCTCTCCACTTACCTAAATGGTTTTCTACTTCTATACTGTCATGGAAATCATGCTCTGTTTGTCCTTGGGAAGGATATACCCCTGAAATATGTGTTTAAACACATTTTCCTTTCCATTGTTCTGTTTAATTTGATAATCATATTATCCTTTCCATTGTTTGGTTTAACCTTTCTTGAGGTCTATATGGTCTAAGCAGTAATATTCTCCTGCTTATGTAAACACCTCGGTGTACAATTCTGTCAGCAAGACCCTGTTACTATTGTTGATGAAATTCTGGTAGCCACCGATGGATGATAAATTTGCCTAATGGTCCGCCTCGTTCAACGAGCAGGAAAATGGTTCTCTTCATCCCTCACCCTTGGTACAGACATTGTTGCCGACATAACTGATAGGATACCCTCTAACATATCTTGCTATCATGACCGTGCCATATGTCAACGCCTTCCTACTTTTAAACCACATGGTGGGACCATAACCAACATTTCCACAGGATCGAAACCTGACTCTCCTATACACCCACTACTAGGGAAAACCTTATACACAGAAATTTAGCAGTAGCGCATGGCAAAAACGGGCGCTAGTGCTAAGTAGCAGTAGCGCGTGTGCGAAAACCGCGCTACAGATACAATAGTAGCAGTAGCGCATGCGCATGAAAAAGCGCTACGACTAATATTCCCATTGCCAAAACGATAGGCTACGCATAGCAGTAGCGGTCTTGAGAGAAGCGCGCTACCGCTAGGACATAAGTAGCAGCGCGTTTCGCGCGGAGAGCGCTACTGCTAATGGAAATAAAATGAAATGGAAAAGTAAATGAAAAAGAAGGAAATAGAAAAAGGAGAAAGAAAAAAATAAAATGTAGATCAAAATAAATGAAAAAGCGAAAAAGGAGAAAGGCGTAGCAGTAGCGTTTGTTCGTAAGAGGCGCTATAGCTAACGTAGCTGCAGCGCGTTTCCTAGACCCCCGCTGTAGAAATAGAAAAGGAAATAAGAAATATGAAGGGAACTACATAGCTATAGCAGTAACGCACTTTGTGAAAATCGCTATAACTAACTTAGCTATAGCGCGTTTCGCGAAAAGCGCTACCGCTAAGTTTGACTTAACCAAAAAACCTTTTCGCCCCGGCCACCACTTCTCCCCCAAATCCGTCGACCCACCCCACCGCCGTCTGCCCGATTCATCGTCGCCCCACTTCGCCGCCATCTCCTGCCGACATCGACGCCCCCGGAGCCACCAGAGCCGTGCGTCGTCGACACCACCGGAGCCGCACGGCCACATCAACGCCACCGGAGCCGCAGTCGACGCCACCGGATCCTCCCTCGCTGTCACCGGAGATGCCCCTGCCTCCCTCGCCACCACCGGAGCCATCCTCCATAAGCCCCCACCCGTCCTCTCTCTCTGTCTCTCTAAATTAGTTAGGTTAATTTAGTTAGGGAAAGAATTTAGTTAGGTTAATTTAGTTAGGAAAAGAATTTAGTTAGGTTAATTTAGTTAGGAAAAGAATTTAGTTAGGTTAATTTAGTTAGGGAAAGAATTTAGATAGGGCTTTGACAGAGACGCCCCTGCCTCCCTCGCCATAGGAAAAAATTGTATATGCTTAACTAGGGCAGTAGGGTTAGGGTTGTAGTGTTTAATTACAAATGTTAGGAAAGTAAGGTTTAACTAGATGTTAACTAGGGTGGTAGGATTTAGTTTAGAGAAAAAAATCAATATAAAAATATAAATTTCTATTAGTGTTTCCAGTCTAGTAGGTTCTTAATTTTTTAGTGAATTTTTATTAGGACAAAAATTTAGGACATAATTTGAGTTCTAGGTTCATAATTTGAGTTCTAGGGTTCATCCATCTATATTTGGTTTTTGAATTGAGTTTCAGAGAGCATGAGATTTGTGTAGATTTTCTTGAAGTGTCAAACACTAGGAGATGCAAATTTGAAGTGGTCATGATATATGAAAAATCCTCAGCTGTGTTTGCTCATTGATCATAATCGACATTGAAGTGGTTCGATTGTGCCCAAGTGGCCTTTTGTTGCTTCCAGGGAATGAAGCCGAGTGGCCTATGTTTTGCCAGAATGTTGATTCATTTCCGTTCCGGCAAAATTCAGGTTCTCGATTTGTCCACTTTTTAGCAAAGGTCATGCCAAAATTTTCCATGAATTTCGGCATGACTTGTGCTACAAACTAGGACATATCGAGTGCCCGGGATTTGCCGCACAGGGAAGGAGTCAATGTTCCTGCAAAACAATAGGCATTTTTATGTCATTATTCATTTTATTAGGTCTAGAATTAATTGACTAGATTTAATCGTAGGAAACATGGCTAGCAACGATGAAGGACGGGGTTCTGGTGATTGCGACGACGTCTACCGGGCGGCAGACAAATTTTTTAGCCTTGCCGACACGCAGACCGGTGCTGAGACTAAGACCGGTGCTGAGACTCAGACCGGCATCGAGACCGGCGCTGAAACTGAGACCAGCGCTGCCTCGGGGAGCGGAGCCGGTGTAGAACCGAAAGAAAAGAGGCAACGGCCTCCTAATAAACTCAGGACTACTAGACTGGTGGTCATGGAGGTGGACGATGACAATTTTGAGCCAAAGGCGCCTGAGGAAGCGCGTCGATGCTACGGCAATCAAATAAGCTGCATCATACGGACAACCGCCACCATCAACGATGAGAAAACTACAGAAGATAGAAAATATGAGGAGCTCCCTCCTAAAGAAGTTTCACCATATATTCTTGTTCCCGGGCCGGAATGAGAAGGATTATGAAGATCCAGATGAGGACCCGGCAATGAAGAAGATAAACAAACACGCCATGACCAAGTTTAGCGACGCGTTGGCCACCTGGAAAAATCGAGTGAAAGCAAAGATCATCGACAAGAAGGAACCCTACTCCAAGATTGTAAAGGATAATCCGACAATCACGGAAGGGAAGTTTCAAATATTCAAGGAGGCTTGCGAGGCCGAAGCTGCCAAAAAAGTCTCAGTACATGAAGGGGATTCAAGAGAGGAACATTGGGAGCCACCACCTCGGAAGCCGTGGTTACAGCGGAAAGAGGTCCAAATGGGCCAAGGAGGACGCGGAAGCCGTGAGTCTGGGCATCCCAGACCCCTTGGCAGATTTCACTGTCCCATAGGAGTGTGACGTCCTCAGGGCCCGGCACTGTTGGGACCCGGTGAAGAAGGTTTACGAGACAAAACCGGTCATTACGGAGTTCATGAGACTGCTGGTAATTTTAGTTTCTGATCAATTCGACTGCACATGTTAGTCATATTTGTAAACGATCTCTGTGCCTTTTGCAGAGATAGCAGCACCGGATTGCGGCCGAAAGTGACTCGCCGTCTGAGGCATTGGCGAGGCCCAAGTGGGACACTCCATTCAACCGGGCATTGAACATATTGAAACGACAACCGGTGGATACTCGACCGTCGTATGGACGCGTGCACGGTGTCGGAGACGGCACCACGTGGAAGAAGTACTACTGTGAGACCACGGAGGAGAGAAAGGAAAGACGGAGGTTAACTGAAGAAAACATTGACAAGAAGGTTGAGATTGCGGTTGAGAAGAAATCATCTCAGACAGTCGCAACAGCGGTAGCTGCCGCAAAACAGGTGGTTGCAGATTTGTCTACTTCCTTGGTGACGGGCGTTTTCACCTGTACAAGGAAAAATCCAGAAAAAAATGCAGAGGACTTTCCCCTTGCTGACTTCTTGGGGAGCAGCTCGACTAGCGTTGCACCAGCACCTGCTCGCGCACCGGCTCCCGCACCAGACGTGCTCGGTGGTGCTTCGTCTTTGGCTGAGCTCGACGCCCTCACGGTATCTGTCACACCGGCCCCCTTCAATATAAATGTATAATCTCCCGTTTTCGTTGCCTTTCGGATGTCTCACGTCGTAGACTTTTCTTTGCAGGCCGACGAAACCCCGTGCACCATATTGTACACCATCGGCGACCAGAAGGTGGACGTGGGGAAGGCGACGATAATGGAGCCGAAGGAACCATTGTTCCACAGCCGGCCGATCCCCCCGAACGTCTTCAAGGTTTCCGTGGCCAGTGTCAAACCGGGCCACGAGAATTTGCCTCCTCCAATACTAGTGGGGGATGACGACGAGACACCGCCGCAGCTTGGTGATTGTTGCAATGGGTGGGTCCTGTTGTGGCCAAAGAGTCTCCTTCATCTGGAGGCGGCCGGGAGCACACCCACGAGCACGCAGCCTCAGCAAGGTATGAAAATCAACACCCCACCTACCCAATTAGCGTCGGGTGTCGGGTTGGGTGATAGCGGACGGGGTAAGGAGGAGGCTCCATTAGTCGCTGAGGACGTCACCATGGATGAGGATGAGGATGACGATGGCACTGAACAGTATGTCTATACTGGCGCCTTCTCAGGGTTTGAGCGTCATGAGTCGGTGCCTGAATTGCCGTCTCAACGTATTATGGACGACCTTCGAGTAGTAAAGAAGTCTAGGAAGAGAGCGAGGAAAGGCAAAAACGCTGATTCTATGATCCAGCAGCCTCGGCTTCAGGACCATATAGATATCCCCGATGCGGATAAATGGCATATCCCCGGTCAACAAATCCAACCTGCAACAGCGCTACGGGTCAGATTCGGCGATCTAAGGAGACTTCATGATGATGTGCTACGGGTAGAGAAAGGCCTCATCGCCTCGAAAGATCCAGGATACCCACTCTACGTGGTTAACGTTCCGCGGCAAATGTCGTACATCGACAGCTTCCCCGCGGATAAGTTCTTCCTCCGATTCGATTACATATTCGACATGTTTCACGTGAAGAAGCTGGATTTTATGTTTGTCCGCCTTTATGCCTTGCACATGAACTACATCATCGAGGTTGAGCAGATATCTCATATCTGTGTCGCTGACCTGTACTACATGCACGAGGGCTTCTTGGGAGTCTGCGCAAAGCACCGTGAATACGGGAGGGATTACATCGTCAATTTCATGCTCGCCAATAAGGACAAGGAGGCGATTCTCGTGCCTTATCATCCCGTGTAAGTCATCTGCGCTACTATCCTTCCTTCGATTTCAATCATTCATTTACACGGTGGAGGCTAATTAATTTGAGGTGTACTTATTTTGCGCAGCGGCGGGCGCGCCGTCCTCATCATCCTCTACCCCCGATTCTCCCACGCTCTTTACTTGGACTCGTCGAAGAACATTCACAAAAAGGATTACACCCACATCAAGTATGTTCTCGACAGTGCTATGTTTTACTACCAAGCAAGGGGTGGACAGGTCAGGGACAAGAAGAGAAGGGGCGGCAGGGCCGCCTTCGGCCATAGGACTGACTTCTGCTGCATCCAGCAACCGAACGATTCTCTTAATGATGGATTCTATGTCCTACACCACATGCTGGAGTATAGACGGGATCACCAGAACCTTCACATGTCACCTAGATCCGGCGATGCCCATATTCTGCAATGGGCAAAGGACATAGGAGATATCGAGGATCATCGACTTCGAGCTGAGTTCTATAACATCCAGCGCGAACTTGCCCAAATCATCATGAAGGAGGTCATCGGAAAAACAGGGATGTTCTACGGAGAAGGACAAATGTCACGGGAAGACGTCCGAACATGGATAGCCTCTCAGCGTCTCGACATGAAGCCTTTCACTAAGCTCAAGGACTATCTCCCTGACTTGGATAGATGGAACGACATGTTGGAGTGATTGTCGATATATGACAATGTGTCCGTTTAGTCCATACTTTCTGTATGACAAAACTTTGAGTTATGCATAGTGAAACTTTATTTGTGATGTAATTAAACCGTCCTCCTCCTCGACTAGCGAAAATCACTCTAGTTAGGGCATTTTGGGGTACGATGAACTTTGTTATTTATGCTTATGATATGTTGTTTCTATTTTTGCCAAGTCTGTCTCTTTCTGTTGCTCAACTATATATGTTGCATATCATCGACTCATGTGATGATGCAGGTGCATAGATCATAGATGGCGAAGAAGTGCAACGCCAGGAGTATATATACGACAAGTGGCCGGAGTGTCAGGCCCAGGTGTATTGGTTTCCGGTTTCCGAGTGACAGGCGGTAGTTAGTTTAGGTTCACGCTAATGCGAGAGAGGGATACAAACTCATGTACTCAAAGTGATAGCTCTTCTCGCGTATATCATTGTTTAGATGGATGACGATGTATTTGCCAAGTAATCGAGACTTGTATCACTATTTTCGAGATGATGACGAGAGACCACTTTGTGTTGGATGATGATTATGATGATGACATGACTTGATGAGACTAATTGTATGTATATGCTATGACTACATTTGTATGTGTATGATATGCTAAAGATTATTGTATAAAGCCTATTCAAATACAAAACAAATACAAAACAAATATGCAGGGAAAAAACTAATAAAACTAGTAGTAGCGAGGGGGGGGGGGGAAATTGAGCAGTAGCGCCGCCTTACCAGTAGCGCTTCCTAGTAAACAGCGTTGCAGATAATATCAGCAGCGCCCTTTTCTAAAGAGCGCTACAGCTATTCATGTATAGCAGTAGCGTGGGACAACAGGCGCTACTGCTATACGTTAGCTGTAGTGCCTTATTAGTAGCACCGGTCCCCGCGCTACTGAGAGGCCCAAAACCCGTGCTGTTGCTAGGCTTTTCCCTAGTAGTGACCCATGTTGCCAAAGTATTCCTCATGTTTGACCCCGTATGTAGTTCACCTGTCACCTTCCTAGAGATGATCTATTCTGGTATCAAATATGATACCTATTCCCGCTTCTCTGAACTTCCCGATTCTCTGAACCCCTTTCATGCCTTGATTAAGACATCGAACGATTGACTAACCGCTTGAAACTTCTTACGTACCTTCTTGCTCGGCTCTCGATGTGTTTCATTTGACCAATTTGAGAGATATTCATGTAATCATTCATGGGATAACCCCCGATGATTACCCTTATAGCCTTCTATCATTGTCGAGCTGCCCCTTTCCTATCTGTAAGTACGATGGATTTCACGAAGAAATGCTGATGACTTATCTTGATAACCTGAAGCAAAGGAATGAAGACATCAACGGAAGCGGTCAACTTCTTCGAGAAGAGCAACCAAGACCGAGAAGATTCATTAGAATTTTGTAACCAGAACTTTCCTCCTTACTCCACCTCTTAAATCTTGGGACGAGATTTCTTGTAGTCAAGGAGAATTGTGATGCCCGGATAGTTAAGCTACAGTGAACCTCCGCTAATGATGCCATGCCACCTCAGTTACTGTTGATAAACTCGCGTCAGTTCGAAACCCAGTTCAAATTTTAAAATAAAAACAAACAACAAAAGTTTTTAAACAATAAAACAAAAATGTCAGATTGTGACAAATATTCCATACTAAATATTGTTGAAGAAACCACACTCTTGTAAAGTATTTAAGTGCACTATATTAAGTAAAACAATAGCAAAAACGATTATTTAAATACCTTTTATAATTAATAAAATGTCAAACTAAGTTATGGGGACTAGACTTTTTGTGACTGTGGACTAAGTTGAAATACTAATTTAGATGCTAAGTGTATATTTTACTAAAACTAAAATAAAATGTAAATAAAATAAAACATGAAAGAATAAATAAAAATAATAGAAATAAAACAAAGCAAAAGAAAAAGGACCCTCCCCGCTGGGCCCTGGCCCCGCTGGCAACCAGGCCAGCCCAACCGGCACACCTAACCCCCTGGCCTATATGGTCGCGTACCCCAAACCCCATAACCCCCATTGCCCCACTCCCCCACTCCTCGCTTCCCCTCCCCCCACCCGATCTAGATCGGATCGGGGCACGCACGCATCGACCTCGACGAAACGACGTCGTCGCTGCCTCCCAGAGCTCCACGGGGCTCACCGGAGCCACCCCATCGCCCCCGACCCCGTCGCCTCGTCCCCGTCGTCGTCCCCGTCCTCCTCCCCGAGCCCCGCTGCCGTTTCCCTACACCCCGCGGTGAGGCCCCCGGCCTCTCCTCCTCCCCCTGTCCCCGCGCGCACCCACGCATGTATGCGCCTTCGCGCGCGTGCCCGTGCCCGTGTGCCGGAGCTCGCGCTCCAGGCCACACTCGCCCCCCCCTCCCCTGTCTCTACTTACGCCGATGCCTGCGTGACCACGGTCGCGCCCGGCTGCGCTCGGGACCGCGCCGGCTGCGTTCCCCTCTAGCTTGTCGCACCCGCCGTGTTGCTCCTCCCTATCACCCGCCCAGCCCCGCTCGGCCCTGCTCGCCAGCCCAACGCTCGCTGTCACCGCGCACCGCTGCGCCTGTCCCCTTGCTCTCTGTTGTGAGCTGCAGTTGTTGCTGCTGTGTTGCGGCGCTGCCGCCACCACCACTGCAGCCCTACTGCTCGCCCAACCCTGCCCCGCGCCTCCCCGCTCATGCAAGCTGCCACTTGTGCCCGCCCCTTTAGCTGCGCTGTTGCTGCCACTTGCTGCTGCCGCCGCGCTCCGCGCTCACTGCTGCTGCGTGCTGCTGCTCCGCTGCTAGCCCTGGTTGCTGGTGCCCTGTCGTGCTCGGCCATCCCGCCGCTACTCCCGGCGGCTCCGGCGAGCCACCCCGCACGCGTCGCCCCCTCTGACCGGGCCGCCAGTGCCCTGCGCGCATGCCACGCACCTCGCCTTCACCCCACCGGCCCCGTGTCGCTTCGCCAAAGGCGGCGCCCGCAGCCACGGCCATGCCTAATACGTCTCCAACATATCTATAATTTTTTATTGTTCCGTGCTATTATTTTATCTATTTTGGATGTTTAATGGGCTTTAATATGCACTTTATATTATTTTTCGTACTAACCTATTAACCGAAGGCCTAGTGCAAATTGTTGTTTTTTGCCTATTTCAGTGTTTCGCAGAAAAGGAATATCAAACGGAACGAAACCTTCGCAAGGATCTTTTTTGGAACAAACGTAATCCAGGAGACTTGGATTGGAGGTCAAGGAAGAAACGAGGCGGCCACGAGGTAGAGCAGTGCGCCCAGGGGGGAAGGCGCGTCCCCCACCGTCGTGGGCCCCACGGAGCTCCACCGACCTACTTCTTTCGCCTATATATACTCTTATACTCTGAAACCATCCAGGAGAGCCACGAAACCACTTTTCCACCACCGCAACCTTCTATACCCGTGAGATCCCATCTGGGGACCATTTCCGGCGATCTACTCATGACCCACAAGTATAGGGGATCTATCATATTCCTTTCGATAAGTAAGACTGTCGAACCCAATGAGGAGCAAAAGGAAATGATAAGCGGTTTTCAGCAAGGTATTCTCTGCAAGTACTGAAATAAGTGGTAATAGATAGTTTTGTGATACGATAAATTGTAACGACCAACAAGTAACAAAAGTAAATAAAGTGCAGAAAGGTGGCCCAATCCTTTTGTAGCAAAGGACAAGCCGGAACAAACTCTTATAATAGGAAAACCACTCCCGAGGACACATGGGAATATCGTCAAGCTAGTTTTCATCATGTTCATATGATTCGCGTTTGATACTTTGATAATTTGATATGTGGATGGACCGGTGCTTGGGTGTTGTTCTTACTTGAACAAGCATCCCACTTATGATTAACCTCTATTGCAAGCATCCGCAACTACAACAAAAGTATTAAGGTAAACCTAACCATAGCATGAAACATATGGATCCAAATCAGCCCCTTACGAAGCAACACATAAACTAGGGTTTAAGCTTCTGTCACTCTAGCAACCCATCATCTACTTATTACTTCCCAATGCCTTCCTCTAGGCCCAAATAATGGTGAAGTGTTATGTAGTCGACGTTCACATAACACCACTAGAGGCTAGACAACATACATCTTATCAAAATATCAAACGAATACCAAATTCACATGACTACTCATAGCAAGACTTCTCCCTTGTCCTCAGGAACGAACGTAACTACTCACAAAGCATATTCATGTTCATAATCAGAGGGGTAATAATATGCATATAGGATATGAACATATGATCTTTCACCAATTAAACCAACTAGCATCAACTACAAGGAGTAATCAACACTACTAGCAACCTACTAGCACCAATCCCGGACTTTGAGACAAGAATTGGATACAAGAGAGGAACTAGGGTTTGGAGATGAGATGGTGCTGGTGAAGATGTTGATGGAGATTGCCCTCTCCCGCTGAGAGGAGCGTTGGTGATGACGATTGTGATGATTTCCCCCTCCGGGAGGGAAGTATCCCCGGCAGAACAGCTCCGTCGGAGCTCTAGATTGGATCTGCCGAGATTCCGCCTCGTGGCGGCGGAGTCTCGTCCCAAAAATTTCCTTCCTATTTTTTTCTCATCGAAAGACCTCATATAGGAGAAGATGGGCATCGGAGAGCCACCAGGGGTCCCACGAGGTAGGGGGGGCGCGCCCCCCACCCTCGTGAGCAGGGTGTGGGCCCCCTGGCCTTCATCTTTGGCGTGGATTTTTCTTTACTTCTTCTAAGACGTTCCGTGGAGTTTCAGGACTTATGGAGTTGCGTAGAATAGGTCCCTAATATTTGCTCGTTATCCAGACCAGAATTCCAGCTGCCGGCATTCTCCCTCTTTATGTAAACCTTGTAAAATAAGAGAGAATAGCCATAAGTATTGTGATATAAAGTGAAATAACAGTCCATAATGTGATAAATATCGATATAAAAGCATGATGCAAAATGGACATATCAACTCCCCCAAGCTTAGACCTCGCTTGTCCTCAAGCGAAAAGCCGATAACAATAAATATGTCCTCATGTTTAGAGGTAGAGGCGTCGATAAAAATAAAATACGGACATGAAGGCATCATGATTATTCTTATAACAGCAACATATATAGATTTTGTCATATGATTACTTACATTCAAGTGATGATCTATTCACAATGCAAGAGTATAAATCATAAACCTTATTGGGCTCCAACAAACTATAATCTCAGTCACTGAAGCAATTGCAATTTATCATAACATCGGAAAGAGTCTATGTCAGAGCTAAAAAGCAAGTCCACATACTCAACTATCATTTAGTCTCCCATAATTGATAACACTCACGCAATACTTGTGGTTACGGAGCTTTAATCGGACACAGAGAAAGATAGGGGCTTATAGTTTTGCCCCACAACCTTTTACCTCAAGGGTAATGTCAACAATAATGGTTCATACTCCCCTACATCCAATTAGATATATATATATATATATATATATATATATCATATTCTGTCCAACATGCTGAGCTTGCCAAAGGATAAAATAAAAAAGAAAAGGTGAAGATCACCATGACTCTTGCATAAGGTAGGAGATAATAATAAAGGATAGGCCCTTCGCAGAGGGAAGCAGAGGTTGCCATGCGCTTTTATGGTTGGATGTATAAAATCTCAATGCGAAAGAACGTCACTTTATATTGCCACTTGTGATATGAACCTTTATTATGCAGTCCGTCGCTTTTATTACTTCCACATCACAAGATCGTATAAAGCTTATTTATCCCACACCAATAAATCATACATATTTAGAGCAATATTTATTGCTTTGCACCGATGACAACTTACTTGAAGGATATTACTCAATCCATAGGTAGATATGGTGGACTCTCATGGCAAAACTGGTTTAGGGATATTTGGAAGCGCAAGTAGTATTTCTACTTGGTGCAGAGAATTTGGCTAGCATGAGGGGGAAAGGCAAGCTCAACAAGTTAGAGGAACCATGACAACATACTTTATCTCAGATATAAGAAAGACATAACTCATTACGTTGTCTTCCTTGTCCAACATCAACTCTTTAGCATGTCATATTTTAATGAGTGCTCCCGATCATAAAAGATGTCAATGATAATATATCTATATGGGAAACCTCTCTTTCCTTATTACTTCCTATTAATTGCAACAATGACCAAAGCTATGTCTGCCAACTCCCAACAACTTTTAATCATCATACTCTTTCTATGCGAAGTCATTACTCTCAATAAGATCAATATCAACTTTTTTGTTTCTTTTATTCTTTTCTCTTTTCTTTTATTCACCCAAGATCATGGCAAAATAATTAAGCCCTTGACTCAACACTAATCTTTATTATATATAGCTCACGGACTCGATTACATAGAGATATCATAAAGCAAAACTCAAAACTAGATCATGCCATAAACTTTATTCTACTAGATCAAGATACTACTAATAGGATCGAACTAAGAAAACGGTAAAGATAGGAGTTGTGATGGTGATACGATACCGGGGCACCTCCCCCAAGCTTGGCAATTGCCAAGGGGAGTGCCCAAACCTGTGTGATTATGTCTCCTCCTTTGTTGTCAGTGTAATATTCTTGGCGATGATTCCCCTCAGGATGCGGTCCTCCTCCTCGAGCTTATTTACTTGCTGTTTGAGGTCCATTATTTCCTTACGAAGCTTTCCTGTGACAGCTAAAGCTCCTTGCACCCAAGGGTGTTGCATAGCTGCGAGAGAACAAGTGACACTCCTCTTCATATTTTCATAAGAAAGAAATCTAACATTAGAAGGGATAACCGAGTTTGGGATAGCTAAGCTCTGTAGTTCCCCCATTGTGAATCCAACTCGGAGGCGAGAGGTGACTTCTTGATCCTCCATGGCATCTACTCTCATCAAGTCAGCCTCCATCTCTTCCTCCGTTGCTGGCCCAAAGTGGTCAGCGTCACTGTTTGCCCTTGGTTCCGGTGCCGGATTAGATACCCTGCTTTCCCCGATTGACTCTTGAGAAGACATCTCGCTCTAATCTGCAGCAACAACTCGAAAACAAAAACAAAGGAAATTTGCGTGATACGGGAGTCAAAACCTTCAGGAGAATATATAATGAATTTTTACCAACCAAAATACGTATCGTGCAAGAAAACGGAGTCCGGAAGGCACGCGAGGCGCTCACGAGGTAGGAGGGCGCGCCCACCACCCTCGTGGGGCCCTCGTGTCCTTCCCGGACTGCTACTTATTTTTCTATTTTTCTAAATATTCCAAAACGGAGAAATATTGCCTTAAAAATTGTTTTGGAGTCGGTTTACTTACCGTACCACATACCTATTCCTTTTTGGAGTCTGAAATGTTCCGAAAAGTGTCCCTTATGTATTCCTCCGGGGTTATGGTTTCAATAATATTGGTTTCAACATTTATGGGATTACCTGAGATATAATGTTTAATTCTTTCTCCGTTTACCACCTTTGGATTTTGTGCCCTTGAAGTTGTTGATTTTTATGGCACCGGAACGATAGACCTCTTCGATGACGTAGGGGCCTTCCCATTTAGAGAGAAGTTTTCCTGCAAAAATTAAATGAGAGTTGTATAGCAATTCATAATCACCTACATTAAACTCACTCTTTTGTATCCTTTTTTCATGCCATCTTTTAACTTTTTATTTAAACAACTTGGCATTTTCATAGGCTTGGGTTCTCCATTCATCAAGTGAGCTAATATCAAATAACCTCTTTTCACCGGCAAGTTTAAAATCATAGTTGAGTTCTTTAATAGCCCAATATGCCTTATGTTCTAGTTCGAGAGGTAAATGACATGCTTTTCCATAAACCATTTTATACGGGGACATACCCATAGGATTTTTGTATGTAGTTCTATAAGCCCATAATGCATCATCAAGTTTCTTAGACCAATTCTTTATAGACCTATTAACAGTCTTTTGCAAAATTAATTTGAGCTCTCTATTGCTCAACTCTACTTGACCACTAGACTGTGGGTGATAAGGGGATGCAATTCTATGATTAACATCATATTTAGCAAGCATTTTACGGAAAGCACCATGAATAAAGTGTGAACCACCATCAGTCATTAAATATCTAGGGACTCCAAACCTCGGGAAAATAACTTCTTTAAGCATTTTAATAGAAGTGTTATGATCAGCACTACTAGTTGGAATAGCTTCTACCCACTTAGTAACGTAATCAACAGCAACTAAAATATGTGTGTATCCATTAGAGGCAGGAAAAGGTCCCATATAATCAAAGCCCCAAATGTCAAACGGTTCAATAACAAGTGAATAATTCATAGGCATTTCTTGACGTCTACTAATATTACCAATTCTTTGACATTCATCACAAGACAAGACAAACTTACGGGCATCCTTGAAGAGAGTAGGCCAATAAAAACCAGATTGCAATACCTTATGTGCAGTTCTATCTCCAGTGTGGTGTCCTCCATAAGACTCGGAATGACACTTGCATAGGATCTGTTCCTATTCATGCTCAGGTACACAACACCTAATAACACCATCTACTCCTTCTTTATAAAGATGTGGGTCGTCCCAAAAGTAATGTCTCAAATCATAGAAGAACTTTTTCTTTTGTTGGTATGTGAAGCTAGGTGGTATAAACTTAGCAACAATATAATTAGGATAATCAGCATACCATGGAGTACTACGAGAAGTACTTGTAACATTTAATTGCTCATCAGGAAAGTCATCATTAATAGGTAGTGGGTCATCAAGAATATTTTCTAACCTATACAAGTTGTCTGCAACGGGGTTCTCAGCTCCCTTTCTATCAACAATATGCAAATCAAATTCTTGTAGCAAGAGAACCCATCTAATAAGTCTAGGTTTAGCATCTTTCTTTTCCATAAGATATTTAATAGCAGCATGATCTGTTTGAATAGTTACTTTAGAATCAACAATATAAGATCTGAACTTATCACAAGCAAATACAACTGCTAAAAGTTCTGTTTTAGTAGTAGCATAATTTCTTTGAGCATTCTCTAGAGTCTTACTAGCATAATGAATAACATTTAATTTCTTATCAACTCTTTGCCCTAGAACAGCACCTACAGCATAATCACTAGCATCACACATAATTTCAAAGGGTAAATTCCAATCAGGTGGCTGAACAATAGGTGCAGAGACTAATGCTTTCTTAAGTATTTCAAATGCTTCTACACAATCATCATCAAAGACAAATGGTATATCTTTTTGCAATAAATTAGTCAGAGGCCGAGAAATTTTTGAGAAGTCCTTAATGAACCTCCTATAGAATCCAGCGTGACCAAGGAAACTTCTTATACCTTTGATGTCCTTGGGACATGTCATCTTTTCAATAGCATCAACCTTGGCTTTATCAACTTCAATACCTCTTTCAGAAACTTTGTGCCCCAAGACAATACCTTCATTAACCATAAAGTGGCACTTTTCCCAATTCAAGACAAGATTAGTTTCTTCACATCTCTGTAAAACTCGATCGAGATTGCTCAAGCAATCATCAAAAGAGGAACCATAGACGGAAAAGTCGTCCATGAAAACCTCACAAATCTTTTCACAAAAGTCAGAGAATATAGCCATCATGCATCTTTGAAAGGTAGCAGGTGCATTACATAAACCAAAAGGCATACGTCTCTAAGCAAAAGTACCAAAAGGGCATGTAAAAGTAGTCTTTGATTGATCTTTAGCCGACACAGGTATTTGAGAGAAACCAGAATAACCATCTAGAAAGCAATAGTGTGTGTGTGTGTTAGCATAATCTTTCTAGCATTTGATCAATAAAAGGTAAGGGGTAATGATCTTTCTTAGTAGCTTTATTTAATTTGCGGAAATCAATTACCATCCTATAACCTGTGATAATTCTGTGTGGAATCAATTCATCTTTATCATTAGGAACAACAGTAATACCTCCCTTCTTAGGGACACAATGGGCAGGACTTACCCACTCACTGTCAGCAACTTGATAAATTATACCTGCCTCCAGAAGCTTGAGTATTTCTTTTATTACCACTTCTTTCATTTTAGGATTCAGACGTCGTTGAGGATCACGAACTGGTTTGGCATCTGCTTCCAAATTTATTTTATGTTGACATAGAGTGGGACTAATGCCTTTAAGATCATCAAGAGTATATCCAATAACAGCACGATGCTTCTTCAGAGTTTTCAATAATCTTTCTTCTTCATGCTCTGAAAGGTTAGCACTAATAATAACAGGATATATCTTCTTTTCATCAAGATAAGCATATTTAAGATTATCAGGCAAAGGTTTAAGCTCAAACACGGGATCACCCTTGGGTGGAGGAGGATCCCCTAAAATTTCAACACGCAAGTTGTGATGCAGAATAGGTTCCTGTTTAAAGAATACTTCATCTATTTCCCTTCTTTCATTCACGAACATATCATTTTCTTGGTCTAGCAAATAGTGTTCTAAAGGATCACTAGGAGGTACGGCAATAGAAGCAAGACCAATAATTTCATCCTTACTAGGTAATTCTTCCTCACGATGTTGTTTACTAAATTTAGAGAAATTAAACTCATGAACCATATCATCCAAGCCAACAGTAACAACATTCTTTTCACAATCTATCTTAGCATTAACAGTGTTCAAGAAGGGCCTACCAAATATGATGGGACAAAAGCTATCTTGTGGGGAAGTAAGAACAAGAAAATCAGCAAGATATTTAGTTTTCCCACACAAGACTTCAACATCTCTAACAATGCCGATTGGTGCAATAGTATCTCTATTAGCAAGTTTAAATGTGACATGAATGTCTTCTAACTCAACAGGTGCAATATCATGCATAATTTCTTTGTATAAGTCATGAGGTATAACACTAGCACTAGCACCCATATCACATAAGCCATGATAACAATGATCTCCTATTTTAACAGAAATAACAGGCACGCCTACCACAGGTCTATGTTTATCTTTAGCACAAGGTTTAGCAATTCTAGCAGTTTCACCTTCGAACTGAATAACATGCCCATCAATATTATCAGACAAGAGATCTTTAACAATAGCAATATTGGGTTCTACTTTAACTTGCCCAGGAGGTGTATATGTTCTAATATTGCTTTACGAACAACAGTTGAAGCTTTAGCATGATCCTTTACTCTAACAGGGAAAGGTGGTTTCTCAATATAAGAAGTAGGAACAATAGGATCATTATAAGTGACAGTCTTTTCTTCAACTTTAATAGGTGCAGCTACTTTTACTTCTATGGGAGGATGATATTTAAACCACTTCTCCTTAGGGAGATCAACATAAGTAGCAAAAGATTCACAGAAAGAAGCTACTATCTCAGAGTCAAGTCCATATTTAGTGCTAAACTTACGGAAAATATCGGTATCCATAAAAGATTTAACACAATCAAACTTAGGTGTTATACCTGACTCCTTACCTTCGTCGAGGTCCCAATCTTCAGAGTTGCGTTTAATTCTATCCAATAAATTCCATCTGAATTCAATAGTCTTCATCATAAAAGAGCCAGCACAAGAAGTATCGAGCATGTTGCGATTGTTTTCAGAAAGCCGAGCATAAAAACTTTGCATAATTATTTATCTCTGGAGCTCATGATTGGGGCATGAATATAACATTGATTTAAGCCTCCCCCAAGCTTGAGCGATGCTTTCTCCTTCGCGAGGCCAGAAATTATATATGTAATTGCGATCACGATGAACAAGATGGATAGGGTAATACTTTTGATGAAATTCCAACTTTAATCTTTTATAGTCCCAGAATCTCATATCATCACATAGCCTATACCATATCAATGCGTCTCCCCTCAAAGATAAAGGGAAGACCTTCTTCTTAGCAACATCATCGGGTATACCTGCAAGCTTAAATAATCCACAAACTTCATCCACATATATTAAGTGCTCATCGGGATGCTTTGTTCCATCTCCTGTAAAAGGGTTAGCTAGCAGTTTTTCCATCATAGCCGCAGGAAATTCAAAAGGAGTTTCATTTTCAATAGGTTCGGTAGGTTGAGGAGCAACTCTTTGCTCTACTGGACGGGGTGAAGATACCCCGAACAAGCCCCTCAGAGAATTACTTTCCATAGTAACAAGTGACAATAAATTTCAGCACACTATATAAATTTTTCCTTACCAAATTCCACCTACCAAAGGCGCTACACTCCCCAGCAAAGGCGCCAGAAAAGAGTCTTGATGACCCACAAGTATAGGGGATCTATCGTAGTCCTTTCGATAAGTAAGAGTATCGAACCCAACGAGGAGCAGAAGGAAATGATAAGCGGTTTTCAGCAAGGTATTCTCTGCAAGTACTGAAATAAGTGGTAACAGATAGTTTTGTGATATGATAAATTGTAACGAGCAACAAGTAACAAAAGTAAATAAAGTGCAGCAAGGTGGCCCAATCCTTTTGTAGCAAAGGACAAGTCGGAACAAACTCTTATAATAGGAAAACCGCTCCCGAGGACGCATGGGAATATCGTCAAGCTAGTTTTCATCACGTTCATATGATTCGCGTTCGATACTTTGATAATTTGATATGTGGGTGGACCGGTGCTTGGGTGATGTTCTTACTTGAACAAGCATCCCATTTATGATTAAGCTCTATTGCAAGCATCCGCAACTACAACAAAAGTATTAAGGTAAACCTAAGCATAGCATGAAACATATGGATCCAAATCAGCCCCTTACGAAGCAACGCATAAACTAGGGTTTAAGCTTCTGTCACTCTAGCAACCCATCATCTACTTATTACTTCCCAATGCCTTCCTCTAGGCCCAAATAATGGTGAAGTGCTATGTAGTCGACGTTCACATAACACCACTAGAGGCTAGACAACATACATCTTATCAAAATATCAAACGAGTACCAAATTCACATGACTACTCATAGCAAGACTTCTCCCTTTTCCTCAGGAATGAACGTAATTACTCACAAAGCATATTCATGTTCATAATCAGAGGGGTAATAATATGCATATAGGATCTGAACATATGATCTTCCACCAATTAAACCAACTAGCATCAACTACAAGGAGTAATCAACACTACTAGCAACCTACTAGCACCAATCCTGAACTTTGAGACAAGAATTGGATACAAGAGATGAACTAGGGTTTGGAGATGAGATGGTGCTGGTGAAGATGTTGATGGAGATAGCCCTCTCCCTCTGAGAGGAGCATTGGTGATGACGATGGTGATGATTTCTCCCTCCGGGAGGGAAGTATCCCTGGTAGAACAGCTCTGCCGGAGCTCTAGATTTGATCCGCCGAGGTTCCGCCTCGTGGCAGCGGAGTCTCGTCCCGAAAAGTTCCTTCCTATTTTTTTCTCATTGAAAGACCTCATATAGGAGAAGATGGGCATCGAAGAGTCACCAGGGGGCCCATGAGGTAGGGGGGCGCGCCCTAGGGAGGGCGCCCCCACCCTCGTGAGCGGGGTGTGGGCCCCCTGGTCTTCATCTTTGGCGTGGATTTTTCTTTATTTCTTCTAAGACGTTCCGTGGAGTTTCAGGACTTTTGGAGTTGCGTAGAATAAGTCCCTAATATTTTCTCCTTATCCAGACCAGAATTCTAGCTGCCGGCATTCTCCCTCTTTATGTAAACCTTGTAAAATAAGAGAGAATAGCCATAAGTATTGTGATATAAAGTGAAATAACAGTCCATAATGCGATAAATATCGATATAAAAGCATAATGCAAAATGGACGTATCATCTACCGGAGGGGGATTCGATCAGGAGGGCTTCTACATCAACACCATAGCCTCTCCGATGATGTGTGAGTAGTTTACCACAGACCTTCGGGTCCATTGTTATTAGCTATATGGCTTCTTCTCTCTCTTTGGTTCTCAATACAAAGTTCTCCTCGATGTTCTTGGAGATCTATTCGATGTAATACTTTTTGCGGTGTGTTTGTCAAGATCCGATGAATTATGGGTTTATGATCAAGATTATCTATGAACAATATTTGATTCTTCTCTGAATTCTTATATGCATGATTTGATATCTTTGCAAGTCTCTTCCAATTTTAAGTTTGGTTTGGCCTACTAGATTGATCATTCTTGCAATGGGAGAAGTGCTTAGCTTTGGGTTCAATCTTGCGGTGCTCGATCCCAGTGACAGAAAGGGAACCGACACGTATTGTATTGTTGCCATTGAGGATAAAAAGATGGGGTTTATATCATATTGATTGAGTTTATCCCTATACATCATGTCATCTTGCCTAATGCGTTACTCTGTTCTTATGAACTTAATACTCTAGATGCATGCTGGATAGCGGTCGATGTGTGGAGTAATAGTAGTAGATGCAGAATCGTTTCGGTCTACTTGATACGGACACGATGCCTATGTTTATGATCATGCCTAGATATTCTCATAACTATGAGCTTTTCTATCAATTGCTCGACAGTAATTTGTTCACCCACCGTAATATATGCTATCTTGAGAGAAGCCACTAGTGAAACCTATGGCCCCCGGGTCTACTTTACAACATATAAGTTTCCGATCTATAATTCTAGTTTACTATTTATTTTATTTTGCAATATTTACTTTTCAATCTATACAACAAATACCAAAAATATTTATCCTATTATCTTTATCATATCTCACTTTTGCAAGTGGCGTGAAGGGATTGACAACCCCTTTATCGCGTTGGTTGCAAGGTTCTTATTTGTTTTTGCAGGTACTAGGTGACTTGCGTGTAGTCTCCTACTAGATTGATACCTTGGTTCTCAAAAAATGAGGAGAAATACTTACACTACTTTGCTGCATCACCCTTTCCTCCTCAAGGGAAAACCAACGCATGCTCAAGAGGTAGCAAGAAGGATTTCTGGCGCCGTTGCCAGGGAGATCTACACCAAGTCAAGACATACCAAGTACCCATCACAAACTCTTATCCCTCGCATTACATTATTTGCCATTTGCCTCTTGTTTTCCTCTCCCCCACTTCACCTTTGCCATTTTATTCGCCCTTTTCCTTGCCTCTTTCCCGTTTGCCTTTCTTTCGCCATGGCCGAATCAAAAAGGGGTAAAGTTTTCTCTCTCGGGTTTTAGTACTTTGGATAGTCCCTTTGTCCTCTCTAAGCTCATAAATCATGATGCTATGGAAAGACCTACGAGGGTTATCAATAAGAGTTTGAATAATTTCGATGAAGATGATCCCGGGATTTTTTGTTATTTACTTGATGATTCTTTGAAAGATGCTTGGGATAGGCTATTAAGGATCCGAGCCAGTTATGTACCCCAATATCAAATTGATATATACCTAGAAAGCTTTTATGTTGGCTTACCCTCTTCGTTCAAGCAAGTTTTAGATTCTATCTTTGAATAAGGTTTTCTTGAGGGGATGCCATAGATACCTATGAAAATATGAAAACTATATTTGGGCACCCCATGGGTGAGAAGGTTGAATCCACCTCTCTTTTGTGCTTTTGTCAAAATGAAATTATCAAAGAGATGAAGACTAGCTTAGATGCAAATTTCCGTAGCGTGCTTAATCTTTCTTCCACCATTAATGGCCACATGATTTCTCAAAATAGAAAGATAAATGTTATAGATAAGAAATTTTCTCTTTTCTTTCCCAATACCAAAGATGGCAATACCTAGATCTATTCCTGTTTTATGCCTAGCTAGGGGCGTTAAACGATAGCGCTTGTTGGGAGGCAACCCAATTTTATTTTTATTCCTGTTTAGTAATAAATAATTCATCTATCCTATGTTATGATTGTGTTTTTTATGTTTTAATTAGTGTTTGTGCCAAGTAAAGCCTTTAGGATCATCTTGGGTGATTGTTATTTGATCTTGCTGAAAAAATAGAAAGTATGCGCTCACAAGAATAATTTTCATTTTTTACCAGAGAGCGATAAAATACCAATTCCAACTGCGGTAGATCAATATAAAAATTATTTAGGAAGTCCTAATTTCTTAGGATTTTTGGAGTTACAGAATTGTTCGAAACCTACAGATTGCTACAGACTGTTCTGTTTTTTGACAGATTCTGTTTTTCGTGTGTTGTTTGCTTATTTTGATGAATCTATGGCTAGTATCGGGGGGTATGAACCATGGAGAAGTTGGAATAAAGTAGGTTTAACACCAATATAAATAAAGAATGATTTCATTACAGTACCTTAAAGTGGTGGTTTGTTTTCTTATACTAACGGAGCTCATGAGATTTTCTGTTGAGTTTTGTGTTGTGAAGTTTTCAAGTTTTTGGGTAAAGATTTGATGGATTTTGGAACAAGGAGCGGCAAGAGCCTAATCTTGGGGATGCCCAAGGCACCCCAAGGTAAGATTCAAGGACAACCAAAATCCTAAGCTTGGGTATGCCCCGGAAGGCATCCCCTCTTTTGTCTTCGTCTATCGGTAACTTTACTTGAGGCTATACTTTTATTCACCACATGATATGTGTTTTGCTTGGAGCGTCTTGTATGATTTGAGTCTTTGCTTTTTAGTTTACCACAATCATCCTTGCTGTACACACCTTTTGGAGAGACACACATGAATCGGAATTTATTAGAATACTCTATGTGCTTCACTTATATCTTTTGAGCTAGATAAATTTTGGTCTAGTGCTTCACTTATTCCTTTTTAGAGCATGGTGGTGGTTTTATTTTATAGAAATTATTGATCTCTCATGCTTCACTTATATTATTCTCAGAGTCTTTTAGAACAGCATGGTAATTTGCTTTGGCTATAAAATTAGTCCTAATATGATAGGCATCCAAGATGGGTATAATAAAAAACTTTCATATAAAGTGCATTGAATACTATGAGAAGTTTGATTCCTTATGATTGTTTTGAGATATGAAGATGGTGATATTATATTCATGCTAGTTTAGTAGTTGTGAATTTGAGAGATACTTGTGTTAAAGTTTGTGATTCCCGTAGCATGCACGTATGGTGAACCGTTATGTGATGAAGTCGGAGCATGATTTATTTTTTGATTGTCTTCCTTATGAGTGGCGGTCGGGGACGAGCGGTGGTCTTTTCCTACCAATCTAACCCCCTAGGAGCATGCGTGTAATACCTCGTTTCGATAACTAATAGATTTTTGCAATAAGTATGTGAGTTCTTTATGACTAATCTTGAGTCCATGGATTATACACACTCTCACCCTTCCACCATTGCTAGCGTCTCTAGTACCGCGCAAATTTCGCCGGTACCATAAACCCACCATTTACCTTCCTCAAAATAGTCATCATACCTACCTATTATGGCATTTCCATAGCCATTCCGAGATATATTGCCAGGCAACATTCCACTGTTTCGTTTATTATGACATGCTTAATCATTGTCATATTGCTTTGCATGATCATGTAGTTGACATCGTATTTGTGGCAAAGCCACCGTTCATAATTTTTCATACATGTCACTCTTGATTCATTGGACATCCCAACACACCACCGGAGGCATTCATATAGAGTCACATTTTGTTCTAAGTATCGAGTTGTAACTCTTGAGTTGTAAGTAAATAAAAGTGTGATGATCATCATTATTAGAGCATTGTCCCAGTGAGGAAAGGATGATGGAGACTATGATTCCCCCACAAGTCGGGATGAGACTCTGGACGGAAAAAAGAAAGAAAAAAAGAAAATGGGCCATAAAAAAAGAAAAAGGACCAAATAAAAAAAAGAGAGAAAAAGAGAGAGGGGGCAATGCTACTATCCTTTTCCCACACTTGTGCTTCAAAGTAGCACCATGATCTTCATGATAGAGAGTCTCTTATGTTGTCACTTTCATATACTAGTGGGAATTTTTCATTATAGAACTTGGCTTGTATATTCCAATGATGGGCTTCCTCAAAATGCCCTAGGTCTTCGTGAGCAAGCAAGTTGGATGCACACCCACTTAGTTTCTTTTGTTGAGCTTTCATACATTTATAGCTCTAGTGCATCCGTTGCATGGAAATCCCTACTCATGCACATTAATATATATTGATGGGCATCTCCATAGCCCGTTGATATGCCTAGTTGATGTGAGACTATCTTCTCCATTTTGTCTTCTCCACAACCACCATTCTATTCCACCTATAGTGCTATATCCATGGCTCACGCTCATGTATTGCATGAACATTGAAAAAGTTTGAGAACATCAAAAGTATGAAACAATTGCTTAGCTTGTCATCGGGGTTGTGCATGATTTAAATATTTTTTGTGACGAAGAGAGCATAGCCAGACTATATGATTTTGTAGGGATAGCTATCTTTGGCCATTTTATTTTGAGAAGACATAATTGCTTGGTTAGTATGCTTAAAGTATTATTGTTTTTATGTCAATATTAAAATTTTGTTTTGAATCTTTCGGATCTGAATATTCATGCCACAATAAAGAAAATTACATTGAAAATTATGTTAGGTAGCATTCCACATCAAAAATTCCACTTTTATCATTTATTAATGTATCTATAATTTTTGATTGCTCCATGCTATTATATTATCTGTTTTGGGCTTTAATATGAACTTTTATATTATTTTTGGGACTAACCGAAGGCCCAGTGCGAATTGTTGTTTTTTTTGCCTATTTCAGTGTTTTGCAGAAAAGGAATATCAAACGGAATCCAAATGGAACGAAACCTTCGCGAGGATCTTTTTTGGAACAAACGCAATTCAGGAGACTTGGAGTGGATGTCAAGGAAGCAACGAGGCGGCCACGAGGTAGGGCGGCGCGCCCAGGGGGTAGACGCGCCCCCACCCTCGTGGGCCCCACGGAGCTCCACCGACCTACTTCTTTCACCTATATATACTCTTATACCCTGAAAACATCCAAGAGAGCCACGAAACCACTTTTCCACCGCCCCAACCTTCTGTACCCATGAGATTCCATCTGGGGACCTTTTCCGGCGATCTGCTGGAGCTGGATTCGATCACGGAGGGCTTCTACATCAACACCATAGCCTCTCCGATGATGTGTGAGTAGTTTACCACAAACCTTCGGGTCCATAGTTATTAGCTAGATGGCTTATTCTCTCTCTCTGGTTCTCAATACAAAGCTCTCCTCGATGTTCTTGGAGATCTATTCGATGTAATATGTTTTGTGGTGTGTTTGTCAAGATCCGATGAATTATGGGTTTATGATCAAGATTATCTATGAACAATATTTGATTCTTATCTGAATTCTTATATGCATGATTTGATATCTTTGCAAGTCTCTTCCAATTTTCAGTTTGGTTTGGCCTACTAGATTGATCTTTCTTGCAATGGGAGAAGTTCTTAGCTTTGGGTTCAATCTTGCGGTGCTCGATCCCAGTGACAGAAAGGGAATTGACACGTATTGTATTGTTGCCATCGAGGATAAAAAAGATGGGGTTTATATCATATTGCTTGAGTTTATCCCTCTACATCATGTCATCTTGCCTAATGCGTTACTCTGTTCTTATGAACTTAATACTCTAGATGCATGCTGGATAGCGGTCGATGTGTGAAGTAATAGTAGTAGATGCAGAATCGTTTCGGTCTACTTGATACGGACGTGATGCCTATGTTTATGATCATGCCTAGATATTCTCATAACTATGCGCTTTTTTATTAATTGCTTGGCAGTAATTTGTTCACCCACTGTAATATATGCTATCTTGAGAGAAGCCACTAGTGAAACCTATGGCCCCTGGGTCTACTTCACATCATATAAGTTTCCGATCTATAATTCTAGTTTACTATTTATTTTATTTTGCAATCTTTACTTTTCAATCTATACAACAAAAATACCAAAACTATTTATCCTATTATCTTTATCAGATCTCAATTTTGCAAGTGGTCGTGAAGGGATTGACAACCCCTTTATCGCGTTGGTTGCACGGTTCTTATTTGTTTGTGCAGGTACTAGGCGATTTGCGTGTCGTCTCCTACTGGATTGATACCTTGGTTCTCAAAAACCGAGGGGAATAATTACGCTACTTTGTTGCATCACCCATTCCTCTTCAAGGGAAAACCAACGCATGCTCCCTCCCCCTAGCCGGAGTCCCCTTCCCTTGTGTAATCGGGCGCGCGCCCGCACGCCCATAACCATCACCCGCGCCCCGTTAAGGCCCTCTAGGCCACTGACTAGGGGGCCCCGCGCCCCTGAAACAAAAGCGTTTAGCAAAAGATAAAAATAAAAATAAAAATATTAATTAATTAATTTTGTTTAATTAACCTAATCATTGAAATAAACTAATTAAACCTGTTTAGTTAGTCTTAGACAATGATAGTGGGACCCACACGTCAGTTTGACCAAGTCAACGGTCAAAGTTTGACCACTGACATCATGATGATGTCATAAATGCTTTTGAATAAATTAATCTGTTAATTCCTGAAAATGATTAAATCTTTATAAATTAATATAAAATAATCCGTAGCTCGGATGAAGAAACTTTGTACATGAAAGTTGCTCAGAACGATGAGACGAATCCGACTGCGCATTCCGTTCGTTCACCACATGCCCCTAGAATAGAGAACGTGTAACAATCCACCTTCGGTTCATTTGTCCAAAAATGCGAAACACCGGGAATACTTTCCCGGATGTTTCCCCCCTTGGCCGGTATCACTACCACCGCGTTAGGGCACTCCTAGGACCGTTATATGTCATGTCATGCATCTGTTTGCATTGTATTCATTGTTTCTTCCCCCTCTTCTCTCCGGTAGACTACAAGACTGATGTCGCTGCTGCTGCCCCGATCAACTACGATGTTGACGACCCCTCCTTCTCTGCCGAGGTTCTAGGCAAGCGCCCCCTTGATCAAACCGATATCGCCTATTCCTTCTCTCTACTGCTTGCATTAGACTAGTGCAGCATGTTACTGCTTTTGGTTAATCCTATTCTGATGCATGGCCTGTCTTTGCTACTACTATTGTTACCTTTACCTGCAATCCTAAATGCTTATTATAGGATGCTAGTTTATCATTAGTGGCCCTACATTCTTGTCCGTCTGCCGTGCTATACTGCCGGGCCATGATCACTCGGGAGGTGATCACGGGTATATACTTACATACATATGACATATGATACATGTGGTGACTAAAGTTGGGTCGGCTCGTAGAGTACCCGTGAGTGATTCACGGATTGGGGGCTGAAAGGAAAATTGTCCCGACGGCCCTCTAGGTGGGTCTTTGTGGTGGAGCGATAGGGCAGGTTGAGACCACCTAGGTGAGAGGTGGGTCTGGCCCTTGGTTGACGTCCGTGGTTACATCAATTAACACGCTTAACGAGATATTGATATTTGATTTGAGTCTGGCTACGTGTCAGTGCAAGAAACCCTGGGTCTGTTGCCTAGACTGTGCAGGCATGGGAACAAGTTTAAGACGCCAGCCCAAGTCAGGGTGCGAGGAACCAAGAGCATCGAAGAACCAACATGCAGATCAAAGGGATCAAGATCAAGCCAGAAGAGCAAGACACCACCAGGAGAAAAGCCTCCCTTGCCGGGTAGGCGAGCTCGATGAGGATGGGGCCACGCCGGGAAGAAGGCGTCCGAGGCGTCCCGGCAGAGCCTGCAAGTGCTCACGAAGGCAAAATCACCTCACCAACTACTCCGCCATGACCCACATCGCCAATAAGTGCGGTGTCAAGCCGCAGAGTGACTAAGTTGCATCCATTTGCCACTCGGCGGCTTCTTTCTACAGGAAATGCCTACAGATGACACCCGTCCTGCGATGTGTCAAGCAAGCAGGCGTGGAGCTGGCGAGATAGCCCGACAAGGCTTGCCGGGCAACCACCGATGTGACATTGAGTGGTGTATTTAATGCGTCCTGTCAGCCTGCAGAGTTAGGTATGATAGCACCGTTTGCTATCTTATCAGTGCATAATTGTAACGCCTCGAGACCGTTGCGCCAGGTGTCTTCCAGTTATTCGCTGTTGTTGCCTTGTCATTTTTTGCATGTCATGCGTTTCATATCATGTCATCATGTGCATGGCATTTGCATATGTGTTCGTCTCATGCATCCGAGCATTTTCCCCGTTGTCCGTTTTGCAATCCGACACTCCTATGTCCTCCGGCGCCCTCCTTTTGCCTCTTTTCATGTGCGGGTGTTAATCTTTCTCGGAATGTACCGAGATTTGCCAAGTGTCCTTGATTCATCACTGGTAGACTGCCTGTCAAGTTTCGTGCCATTTGGACTTCGTTTGATACTCCAATGGTTAAACGGGGAACCGTAAAGGCCTCGTGGGTGTTGTAGCCCAACACCCCTCCAAAGTGGCCCAAAACCCATCCAAACCCCCATCCTCTCAGTCGTTCGATCACGATCGCGTGGCCCAAAACCACACCTCATTTAGACTCTCCTAGCTCCCTCTACCTATATATTTGTGTGCCTCCCCGAAAATTCGTGGATAAACCCTAGATCCAATCCCTCCCCGCCGCCGGACACGTCTCCTCCACCGACGGACATGTCCGCCGCCGCCGCTCGCCCACTCCACCGCTGACACGTGGCACTCCACCTCGCCCGCCGCCGCCGGCCCGCCCGGCCTGCGGATCGGCGCCGCCCGTCCCACGCGCGCGCCGCCCTTCTCCGCCACCCGCTCTGCCGTGCGCCGCCGGCTTCGCCGCTCCCCGCCAGAGATCTCTACCTTGCTGCCGTTCGCCTCGCCGGCCGCCGCCGCCTGTGAGCGCCACCTCCACCGCGCTGATCCGCCATCTCGCCGTAGCCCGCGCCTTCCGCTCCCAGCGCCGCCCCGCGCCCCGCCAACGCGCCCTTGCGTCGCCGCCCGCGCCAGCCACCGCGACCTCGCTGGCCGCCGCCCGATCCCCATCGCCTCACTGCCTGCAGCCTCGCCGGACCTCGCCTCTCGCCGGAGTCCGCGTCCCCGCATCATCCCCGACCGGATCCGGCCGGATCCCGACCTCCCCATCTCGCGGCGTCCACCTCCTCCAACTCCGGCCATCTCCCCGACCTACTCCGGCCGCCATCGCCTCGTCTCCGACGAGATCCGGCTCTGCATCGAAAATCGTGCAAACCCTAGATCTGAGGTTGACTTTCCTTTTTTTTCTCTAAGTTCCTTTCACCTATCATTTTCTAGCCCTGTTCATCATGCCTTAACTTTTCATGTGATGCTCCATTTTGTGCGTGCCATATATCAAATTGTTCATCATGATGTGCTCTTCATTTCATTCCATTGTGCCATGCTTGTTTGAGTCCATCTTGATGCCCTAATGACTGTTGCAAGAGTGCTTCATAATATTAGGTGATGATTCTTATCAGTTTATGAGCATTTGTCATTTTTGCCATGATTATTATGTGCTGCATATGGGCATGAGCTCTACATGTGTTTTGGGATATGCCATGCCATCTTTACAGGGGTCTATGCCATGTATTTTTGTGTTCAATGTGGTGACTAGCACAAGCATGCAAAGTAGCTCTCGTGATATTGCTGATTTCAGGGACTTAGAATTTCAGTAAGTCATTTCCCTGGTGTTATTTTAATGCCATGTATTCACGTTGCTACAGAGTTATCCATGCTTCTTTTGAGTATGTTCAATAAGGATGATTTTTACATATGGTCATGCTCTATCCATCCATGTCCATGTTTGCATTTATGGAGTGCCCTAGAATGACTCAATCTTGCTCTACTTTTGCTATAAAATGTTCCTGGCAGAGTGTTTACGTGTTAATCAATATTGCCAAGGTTGTTGTAGTTGATCCATGCATGCTATGAATATGTTCTTGCTTTTCTTGGTTTCATGATCATGTCTTCTTGCTGGTAGTATGCTTAGCTTATCATGCAATGCCTTGTGTTGAGTGCATCGAGCTCGCAAACATGCCTTCATAATTCTGTTTTTGCCATGTCTAGTTTTCTACTAAGTCTGAATCTGTTAACGAAACTTGCTATGTTTACATGGGTGCCATCATATCTTCTGATCCTTTCTGGCTTATGGTCAGTAAGGGACTTTTGTTATATGCTTTGAGTAGATGCATGCCATGCCTTGTATTGCTATGTTATGTTCCTGTAGCATGTTGATATCCTGCTCTAAACATTGCTTCTTGATGTTAATTCCTGACATGTTAGTATTTTCACTAAGTCTGTGATGCTGATATCTTTTGCACTCTTGCCATGCTTGTTTGAACCTGCTCTTGTGTGATTTAGCCGTAGATCATTGTTCATCTTTTGTCAAGCATCTTGAGTAGATCACTGCCTTGTGCTTTGTTGCTATGTTGGAGTGCAGTAGCTTAGTTTCTTGTTGCATTCTAGATGGCATCGTGCTGTTAATCGCAGAATTGTGCCATTCTTGTTTTGCTTGCCATTTGCAAACCGTGCATCCGATTCCGATGATCTTTATATCGATTTCGACCGAAATCATCTCATCTTTCCAGTGGCACACTTGGTTTGCCAAGTTTATGCCTTGATCAGTATTTCCCTTCCGGAGCTCGCATATGCATTGCATATCACATCTCGCATGTCATGCCATGTTTTGCATCATGTTGCTTGCGCATTGCACCGTGGTTGATTGTGGTTTCCTTTGCTTGTGTTCTTGCTTTGGGTTGAGCCAGGAGACGAGTACATGATCAAGGAACCTGTTGAGTACGCTTACGAGGATCAACCTTTCATCTTCTTGGAGAACTTTGCAGGCAAGATGACCATACCCTCAAAATCACTTCCATCTTTGCTTGCTAGTTGCTCGCTCTATTGCTATGCCATGATACCTACCACTTGCAATATAATACCTCCCATATTGCCATGTCAAGCCTCTAACCCACCTTACCTAGCAAACCATTGTTTGGCTATGTTACCGCTTTGCTCAGCCCCTCTTATAGTGTTGCTAGTTGCAGGTGAAGATGAAGTTTGTTCCATGTTGGAACATGGTTATTGTTGGGATGTCACAATATATCTTATTTACTTAATGCATCTATATACTTGGTAAAGGGTGGAAGGCTTGGCCTTATGCCTGGTGTTTTGTTCCACTCTTGCCGCCCTAGTTTCCGTCATACCAGTGTTATGTTCCTTGATTTTGCATTCCTTACGCGGTTGGGTGTTATGGGAACCCCTTGACAGTTCGCTTTGAATAAAACTCCTCCAGCAAGGCCCAACCTTGGTTTTACATTTGCACTAACAACCTATCACCTTCCCTTGGGTTCTGCAGACTCAAGGGTCATCTTTATTTTAACCCCCCGGGCCAGTGCTTCTCTAAGTGTTGGTCCGAACTACAGTCCTTTGCAGCGCCACCTCGGGGAAACTTGAGGTCTGGTTTTAGTTGTACGGAGCGCTCATTCGGTGTTGCCCTGAGAACGAGATATGTGCAGCTCCTATCAGGATGTCGGCGCATCGGGCGGCTTTGCTGGTCTTGTTTTACCATTGTCGAAATGTCTTGTAACCGGGATTCCGAGTCTGATTGGGTCGTCCTGGGAGAAGGAATATCCTTCGTTGACTGTGAGAGCTTGTGATGGGCTAAGTTGGGACACCCCTGCAGGGTTTGAACTTTCGAAAGCCGTGCCCGCGGTTATGGGCAGATGGGAATTTGTTAATATCCGGTTGTAGAAAACTTGACACTTAACATAATTAAAATGAATCAACCGCATGTGTAGCCGTGATGGTCTCTTTTCGGCGGAGTCCGGGAAGTGAACACGGTTCTTGTGTTATGCTTGAATGTAAGTAGTTTCAGGATCACTTCTTGATCACTTCTAGTTCACGACCGTGCTTTGCTTCACTTCTCGCTCTCATTTGCGTAAGTTAGCGAGCTTAAATAGTCTTGATCGCGAGGGTGTGAGATTGCTGAGTCCCCGTGACTCACAGATTACTTCCAAAACCAGTTGCAGGTGCCGTTGATACCAGTGCAGATGACGCAGCCTAGCTCAAGTGGGAGCTTGATGAAAATCGTGTTCGTTGTGTTGTTTTGTTTCCAGTTGATCAGTAGTGGAGCCCAGTCGGGGCGATCGGGGATCTAGCATTAGGGGTTGTCTTTCTTTATTTGGTTCTGTAGACGGACCTTGACTGTATTCTGGATGATGCAATGCTATATTTATGTATTGTGTGAAGTGGCGATTGTAACCCAACTCTTTATCCCTTTATTATTCAATACATGGGATGTGTAAAGATTACCCCTCTTGCGACATGCCTACTATGTGGTTATGCCTCTAAGTCGTGCTCCGACACGTGGGAGATATAGCCGCATCGTGGGTGTTACAATAATGACCACTTTGCCATTGTGGTAACCCCTTAATCTATAAAAGGAGGCCCATAGCAACCATAGAAGGGGTTAGAAGGTTGGACAACTCACACCCCCATACGCGCGTAGTCACTACCGCCCCTACCGGGCAAGTGTACTACGCTCCACCACCATTATTCCACCATCAATCCACCAAAGTAGGAGTAGGGTTTTACGCCTCATGGTGGCCCGAACCTAGGTAAAATTGCCTGTGTGATCTCTGCCGTGCTGCCCCACGCTCGTCTGCTCTTTGTGCAACGCGACCTCCCCCTGCCGAACCAGCAAGGGGCCCCTTGGTCCCATAGGTGGCCGTGGTTAGCCACGACATCTTCGGTGTGCCAGGTAGGGGGATCTCTTGCGCGAAATCTGAAGGTGTGTGCAGCGCGTCATCTTCATCACCGTCCTCACCTTCGATGACGCCATCGACCATGGCGCCCAAGAAGAAACCTGAAGCCTCGGCTCATTCATCCACCTCAAAGGCTCCGCCGCCCGCCGCGTCTAATGCCACGGGGGATGCGGAGGCGCACGAGGACGTGGACGCTACTAGGGACATGGTCGGAGCAAGCGGCACCGTCACCACCTCCTCCGCGACCGACACAGGAGCGGGAGACATCGGATGAGAACATCATCAGCAACGCCCTGATGGCCACACTCCACAAGGTATGGTTGAGGGGGATACTTTGTCCGCACCCCCTCCTCTCACTGACGGGCACATCCGCAGCAATGGCGCCCGGTCTGGGGTGAAGCGCCTCCCTTCGACCGCCCCCTCCATGGGAGCAACCACAGCGCGCATGCCTCCCCCAGGACGGGCAACCAAGTTGCTGCGCCCGATGGAGCCATTGGCCCTCGAGCACCTTTGCCGCACCACCCTGCCATCCAGGTGGCCGCCCAGCAACAGCGGTGGCGCGGTGCTGCCGCCGCTGGCACCGTCAGGAGCCGAGTGACGGTGCGGTCTACTTCATCATCACCCATGCCAAGCATAGCCTCAGAGGCCATGGCGCGGGCTCAACTGTTGCTGAGGTCTCCGCCAGCGACCGAGCAGATGGACGAATGGCGTGCCACTATCCAAAGTCTGCTCGGTTTTGCCAAAGCTGGGGGCTCGCAGTGAGCCGGCCCGCCACGGCCTCCCCAGGCGACGACAAAGGCTCTTGCTGCTGACTGTACGGAAGGGGCCACCCCCACGGTGTAGTCCCCGCCATGGCAGCTAGCACGAGCGCAGCAGAATCAAGACCCTGACAACGTATCGATGGCTTCTTCTGACCCTCGGGCACGTCCAGGCCGATGGAGAACCCCGGAGGACAGGTGGAGGGGACACACGCCCGTCGTTGTTGAGCAGCGCCGCGACGACCCCCACCGGACCGATGGGTGTGACGGCCCTGACGTCGACGAACCTGCACTCGATATTGGCGGGTGCCTACCTTTCGAGGTTGGCTGCCCTGCCTTTACTCACGAGCTGCGGCAAGTTTGTTGGCAGTCCGTTCGCACGTTCAAGTCAGAGGTACCTGAGAAGTACGATGGGAGGTTGAACCCGGCAGATTTTCTGAGCATCTACACCATCGATGTTCAGGTCACCGGGGGAAGAGATGAGAATGTGTTTGCCAATTACTTCTCTTTGGCCCTCAAGTCCAATGTGAGGTCTTGGCTGATGCACCTGCCGGAGAACTCCATTTCGTCATGGGCTGACATGTACCATGAGTTCATTGGCGCCTTCACCGGTGGCCATCAAGAGCCAGGCCAACCCAGCGACCTACAACTTCTCCAATAGAAGGAAGGAGAAACCCTCCGTAAGTATTTATAGAGATTTAGCAAAGTTCATAGAAACATCCCAAACATCCATCCGGCAGCTGTGATAACTGCCTTCTAGTCCAATGTGCGCAACCACCGGATTCGTTCCAAGATGAACATGCGGTTTCCCAAGACTGTGAAGGAGCTCTACACCTTAGTGGATAAGTGTGCTTGGATGGAGGAGGGAAGGAAGTTCCCCGGAGAGGAAGATTGCACCAATGTCGATTCAGAGAATGATGATGAATCAACCAGTCAGAAGAAGAGAAAGAAGCGCAGTAAGAAGCAGAAGGACAAGGCAGCGATGATTGTCGAAGGATCGAGTACACCTAGTACCGTCAAGAAGGCCAAAGCTGAGGTCCTCGGCAGGGAAGCTTCCATGTGCACTGACTGTCGGGATGCCGCAGCTGCCGAGAAGGCTGGGAAAGGTGATGGGCCGTATTGCAAGATCCATCGGACCAAAGGCCACGACCTTCAAGAGTGTTATCAGGTTGAGCAGCTTGTTAAGAGACAAAGATCATAGTATGAGAACCGTGACAATGAAAAGGGTCAGAATGTTGTTGGCGGTAAGGGCCGAGGTGGTGAAGTAAATCGCCCCGGCAAACCCCTTCGGAACCAAGGAAAGCCCGCCAGAGGTCGAGAGAAGGAAGCTTGTGAAGATGAGAGTGATGGAGGGTATGAAGAGGAAATTGGTGAGCAGGAGTTTCAGAAGGCCACTGACGCCCTGTGCATTGACAGGGGTGCATCTTTGCACACCTCCCACCGCGAGCTCAAGCAGTGGGCACAAGAAGTCAATGTCATGGAACCAGCGCCAGAGGCCCGGAAGCCGCTCAAATGGTCCCGCACACCCATCGTCTTTGACGAAGAGGATCATCCTAGTCGTACCACTACGGTAGGGTGTTTGCCGTTGTTGGTATCCCCAAAAATTCGCAACCTCAAGGTCACAAAGATGCTGGTGGACGGTGGGGCCAGGTTGAATCTGATATGCCCGGCAGTTATCAGCAAGCTTTAGATAGCAGAGGGGGAACTAGAAGTCACCGGCATGTTTCAAGGAGTTAATCTCGGCAGGAGTCGTCCTAAGGGAAAGATCACGTTGCCGGTAATGTTTGGGGGAGAGCTAAACTACCGGACTGAGAAGATTGTGTTTGATGTGGTTGACCTCCCCGTGCCGTACAATGGGATCCTTGGCTGCCCAGCCCTGGCTAAATTCATGGCGGCATCCCACTATGCCTACAACACCTTAAAGATGCTTGGGCCTTTGGGTGTCATTACCATCCCATCAGATGAGAAGGATGCAATCATTTGCGTGGACAAGATGTACCGGGATGCAGTCGCGGCAGAGGCAGCGGCAGCCGCAGTTCTCGCCAAGGAGGAAAGAAGAACAGTTGCAAGGACTCCTGTAGAGAGTCCGGGAAGCGTACTCCCATCGAGTGCACGACACCCGTTGACGACGTGCCAGAGTCTTCCAATAGCAAGAGACCCAAGGTCGCTGCACCCTAAGTGAAGAAGGTCCTGGCAGGGCTGGGTGGCGTTGATGGTACTTTCACTATTAGCGCCCCCCTTGATGACAAATAGGAAAGCGCACTCGTTGCCTTCTTGTGGGCGAATATCGATGTGTTTGCCTGGCAACCATCTGATATCCCCGATGTTCCCAGGGAGGTAATTGAGCACCACCTTGCTGTCTGCCCACATGCCCGACCTGTCAAGCAGAAAGTCCGGAAGCAGGCCTTGGAGAGGCAGCAGTTCATTGCAGAAAGAAATAAAGAAACTTGAGGCAACTGGTTTGGTCAGAGGAGTGCTACATCCCACGTGGTTGGCAAATCCGGTGGTGGTCTGGAAGGCTAAAGAGAAGTGGCGGCTTTGTATAGATTTGACATATCTCAACAAAGCTTGCCTGAAGGACCCATTTCCCTTGCCGCGTGTCGATCAGATTGTGAATTCCACTTTAGGTTGTGATTTGCTCTCCTTTCTGGATGCATATTCTGGGTATCATCAGATCTTCATGTCCAAGGAAGATGAAGAGAAGACGTTGTTCATCACTCCATGTGGTATGTTCTGTTTTGTCTGCATGCCATTCGGGTTAAAGAGTGTCGGCTCCACTTTTGCAATGGCAGTCCAGATTGGTTTTGAGCCACAATTGCATAAAAACATTGAAGCCTATATGGATGATATTGTGGTCAAGACCAAGGCTAGAGCCACCCTTATTCAGGATTTGGAGGAAACATTTGCTAATCTGCGCAAGATGAACTTGAAGCTTAACCCAGAGAAGAGTGTGCTTGGCGTCCCCTTCGGCAAGCTGCTTGGGTTCTTTGTGTCCCATCGGGGGATCGAAGCCAATCCCAACAAGATCAAAGCTATCGAGCAGATCCAAGCAGCAAGGACAGTCAAGGATGTGAGGCATCTAACAGGGTGCGTTGCCGCGCTAAGCAGATTCATCTCCAAGTCTGCCGAGCGTGCCCTGCCGTTCTTCAAAATTTTGAAGAAGGCAGGGCCCATGAAGTGGACTCCGGAAGAAGATGCAACTTTGCAAGAGTTGAAGACCTACTTGTCCTCTATGCCCACCTTGGTTGCCCCTAAACCATAGGAGCCATTGTTGCTATATTTAGCGGCAACCAACCAAGTGGCTAGTGTAGCCTTGGTAGCGCGGGAGGTGGATGAGGTAGAGAGTGAGCAAGGACCGGCAGAGCCAGAGGAGGATCAGGACAGTAGTGAGCATGACAGTGAGAACAACCCCATGGACACGGCAAGGAAGAAAGTGGTGTGGCGCCCAGTATACTTCGTCAGCTCCTTGTTACAGGGGGCTAGATCAAGGTACTCTAGCATGCAAAAGTTGATCTTTGGTCTCATCATGGACTCAAGGAAACTGCACCACTACTTCCAAGCCCATGAGATCACGGTTGTCACTCGCTTCCCCTTGCAAAGGATACTCCAAAACCCTAAGGCTACCGGCAGAATAGTGGAGTGGTCTTTGGAGTTATCCAGTTTTGGTTTGAAGTATGAGAGCACATCAACTATCCAGAGCGGGGCATTGGCAGAGTTTATTGCAGAATGGACGCCAACCCCTGATGAGGAAGTGCCAGATACAGTCATCCTCGGCAAGGAATCACCCCAATAATGGATCATGTATTTTGATGGTGCCTTTTCTCTGCAAGGTGCAGGAGCTGGCGTGCTTCTTGTCGCCCCCTCCGGGGATCACTTTAAGTACAACGTCCAGATGCACTTTGCCTGGGAAGAGGCGACCAACGATACATCAGAGCATGAAGGGCTCCTTGTCGGCCTCAGGATTGCAGCTAAATTGGGAATTAAGAAGCTGATCATTCGAGGAGATTACAGCTTGTGGTGAGACAAGTAAACAAGGATTACCAAAGTCCATTTATGGAGGCATACATTGAGGAAGTGAGGAGATTGGAGGAACGCTTTGACGGATTGCAAACAGAGCACGTACCCCATGCGGAAAACATCATAGCTGATCATCTGTCGAAGTGTGCTGCGCAGAAGCTTCTGTCTCACTCAGCCCTTTGTATTCCCCGCAACAATGGCCCGGAAAAGGAGAAAGATGGACTCCAAAAAGCCTCTCCCGGTAGAGCCGTCCGCTCCTGGCAGAGACCCTGCAGGAAAGAACTCCTCGCCATCTGCCGGACCGCACCCTCTAGCCGGGCCCATGGACCCCGTGAACGAGGCATGCGCTCCCGCAGCAGAGGAGGTGCCGCTAGTCCTCCTTCCTAAGCCCCAGGCTCCAACTTGGGCAAGGCACATTGTCCATTTCCTCCAAACCGGAGAGCTTCCCAGCGACCAAGATGAAGCTGAAAGAATAGCCCGGAGGGCTAGTATGTATCAGTTTGTCGATGAAACTCTATACACAAGGAGGCCCAACAGTGTGAAATTGAAGTGCGTCTGCCAGGAAGAAGGAAAAGAACTGCTAGCTGAGATACACAAAGGCATGTGCGGCTCCCACATCAGATCAAGGGCATTAGTTGGGAAAGCATTCCGGCAAGGATTCTATTGGCCCACAGCCCTCCAAGATGCGGTCGAGCTAGTCACCAAGTGTGAAGCATGCCAGTTACATTCCAAAAAAAAACCACCTGCCGGCCCAAGCCCTTCAGACAATCCCTCTATCATGGCCATTTTCGGTCTGGGGGCTCTATATCCTCAGGCCCTTCCCCCAAGCAATCGGGGGCTTTGAATTCTTGTTCGTTGCTATCGACAAGTTTACAAAGTGGCCGGAAGTGACTGCCGTGAGAAAGGTGACTGCTCAGTCAGCTATCAAGTTCTTGAAAGAATTGGTGTGTCGTTTTGGAATTCTGGCAAGGATCATTACCGACAACGGCACCCAGTTCACGAGCCGCGCCTTCATGCAATATGTTCATGCCCTCGGATGCAAGATCTCATTTGCCTCTGTGGCACACCCCCGGAGCAATGGACAAGCTGAGAGGGCGAACACTAAAGTGCTGCAGGGACTCAAGACAAGAACCTTTGATGCGCTGCAGAAGCACGGCATGCGGTGGATCGAGGAGCTACCGGTAGTTCTCTGGTCCCTCAGAACGACACCAAACCGAGGTACCGGGCAGACTCCCTTCTCCCTGGTCTACGGGGCAGGAGCAGTTATCCCCACGGAACTCATTTACGGGTCGCCTCGAGTGCTTGCCTACGACAAAGTAGCGCAAGATCAGCACCGGCGTGACGACATTGTGCTACTCGAGGAGAACCGTCTCTGGGCTGCTATGCGTGCTGCACGCTACTAACAAGCCCTACGTCGCTATCATAGCCGCAGGGTTCATGCCCGATGTTTTGAGGAAGGCAACCTTGTCCTTAGGCGCGTTCAATCTGCCAAGTGTACAAACAAGTTGACACCGAAGTGGGAAGGCCCTTACCGGGTAGTACGAGTCATTAGACCTAGCGCAGTCCTTCTGGAGACCGTAGATGGCATTCAATTGCAAAACTCATGGAATATTGAGCATCTCTGCAAGTTCTACCCGTATGGCGCGACTGTCGGGCCCTGCCCGGCAGCCACCCTTTTGTACAGGCCTTGCCTCAGCTGCATGTAACCCCTTGTACAATGGCATGGCGATGACCCAGTGCAAGAGAAAATAAACGAAGCAATGGGGGGGCGACCAAGTTGCATGCATGCACGAGCATTCCAAGAGCAGTGCATAAGCATTTCATGAGCATTTGCATATGCATATAAATAGGATCGCATCCTGCATTCATTCCCATCTGCATGAAGTTGCAGGTTCCTGCCGTGAACTTGTCTTCAACAAGGAGTTGGGAAGATGGTCCGGGACTGCGATCCCCGGAAAGCCAAATAGATAAGTTCTACCTCTTGTCCATTAGTGTTCTGTAAGCTATAGCTTGTGCATGAGAAAGCCTCACCACTCTTTTGAGACTTAGGTGCTCCCGTCCTTGACTAGAACGTTGCTTTGGTCAGGATGGTCGTAGTGGCCTTTGGTAAAAGGAAGTTGGCAGGGGGCTAGTCCCGTTATCTTTTGCCCGGAAGACACAATTCTCTGGCAGACAAAAAGGGTGTGGCAGGGTAGCCTGCCGGGGAAAACTCGTTTATTTACACTAAGGAGGCATCCCACCTCTGCATGGACATATACATGCACGGGTTCCAGGCAAGGTTCACCTTTTTCATTAATATGCTGATACAAGTACAAGCATTACAGAACGCAAAAATGGACTAGAGAGATTACATTATTTGAATTAAAATTTGGCAAGTGTCTACAGGTTTAAGATTAAAAAAGATAAGTGCCCCATACCCTTTCTTGTCCCTCTCCTCCTAGGCACGGCCGTCGAAGGCGAGGAGGGCAAAAGGAGCACCTGGGCAGGAGCCCAGCCCGCCCCCCTCGGGCTCCAGGAGAGGTAGCCCGACGGGAGTAGAGGAGCACTAGGGAATGTGTGGATGGAGAGCACGACGAAGGCGACCCGTCGACCACCGCCACCAGGGCCAGCAGGACACGGCAGGGCTAACAGAGCTGCAGGCCGAGAGGAAGCCTGCCGGGGTCCAGCTGGGGGACTGCTGGAGGAGCCCGGGAGCGCCATCCCCACCTCTGCATCCCACACCCCGGCAAATTGCATTCCCGAGAAGGAGATGCAAATGCAGATGATGGTGCTGCCGCCTGATGAAGATGGTGTAGGCGGCGATCAGCCGGAGTTAGAGTCGTCGCCATCGCGCCCGCTGCCGTCGTCATCACCGTCACTGTCCTCCTCGCCGCTTTCGCTCGAGGAGGAACTTTCGTCGTCGGTGGAGTTATCCGCACAACACCCTAAGTGACCTCCCGAGCGCCCGAAGATCCTGACAGAGAACAGGCCGCTCTCCATTAATTTAAATTGGAGGACGTGGCCCTCCGAGAAGCCATGGGCAAGAGGGAATGTCTTCCAACCACGATGGAGGTACAACACGTGAGGTGTGGGTGTCGGTGTCAAAACTGGCCGAATCTCCGGTAGGGGGTCCCGAACTTTCCGTTTGAGGATCGAAGGACTCAGCATACAAGGGTGACATGATGTTTTACCTAGGTTCGGGCCCCCTTAATGGAGGTAAAACCCTACGTCCTGCTTGATTCTATTTGATGAGTATAGGGGTTACAAGAGTCGATCTACCTCGAGATCGTAATGGCTAAACCCTAGATGTCTAGCCTATGTAATTTGTCTTAGCCTCTAAGGACTAAACCCTCTGGTTTATATAGACACCGGAGGGGTCTAGGCTTGTACGGAGTCAGTTTTACAGAGAAGGAAATAATGCACCCGAACGCTAAGCTTGCCATCCATGCAAAGGAGATTCCCATCCAGACATAGGGAAAGGTCTTCTGCCTTGTATCTTCACGGTCCATAAGTCCGGCCCATGCCACATAGCTTGGACGCCCGGGGACCCCATAATCCAGGACTCCCTCAGTAGCCCCTGAACCAGGTTTCAATGATAATGTGTCCGGCGTGCAGATTGTATTTGGCATTGCAAGGCGGGTTCCTCCTCCGAATACACCAACGCAGTCTTCCGAACAAGAGAACTGAATCCGGCTCTGTACAATAATTACAACTCCCAACCAGAGGGGCGCAAATACTTTAAACAAAGTAAGCCATGTCCACTGACAGCTTTTTCGGCGAGACGTCACGTCTGACCTTATTATTATTTTGAACCATTTTTCAGTCTCCCGCTTCGTGTTTCGAGGCATGGCCCTCACTGACATGTCTTATCAAAGCAGAGATCGTGCCCCTTATTACGGGATTTTCACCAATACGGGTTTGGGTAATCCAACCGTGTCGTTCGCACGACACCATGGGAATAGGCGAGTTTTACGGCTAGTGGGGGAGTGCTTGATATTCACTACCTATATAAGCGGATAAAGATCCATTCTTTACCCCCACGCCTTCCTCCTTCCTCAGCCTTCCCGTCCTTGAGCTCCAGTGCCCAAGCTCCCAGCCCTTTCCACCGCCCGACCCCTCCAATCATGGCCGGATCCGGCTCGCAAGGCAAGTGGATGGCTTCCTCCATCATGGAGAGGAACGTCAAGGAACTCCGGGAAGCAGGCTACTTGGTCGCGAACATCGCGCATCGGCTCCCTGCCAAAAAGAAGATCATCGCTACTCCGGATCCCAATGAGAGGGCAGTGTTCATCCCTCACTTTATCCGCGGACTAGGGTTTCCCCTCCACCCTTTTGTCTGCGGCCTCATGTTCTGTTATGGGCTAGATTTCCATGATCTAGCCCCAAATTTGTTTCTCCACATCTTGGCGTTCATCGGTGTGTGCAAGGCGCTCCTCTGCATTCCCCCCCCCCACTTCGGCCTATGGCTTAAGGTCTTCAACATGAAGCCGAAGGTGGTTGACGAGCAGCACGCAGACTGCGGAGGCGCCATGATGAGCAAGCTTCCCAACGTCACCTGGCCAAAAGGGGCCTTCGTGGAAACTGTCAAGATATGGTAGCACGAGTGGTACTACATCACCGAACCCCGCGGTGCCAACTGGGCTGCCGCTCCTGAGTTTAGATCCGGACCCCCAATGCGGCTTACATCATGGATTAACAAGGGCCTAGATTGGGCATCGTCCAATGAGGTGATGACGCTGTAGAAGCGCATCAAAAATACGATGGAGAAGAACACCAGCCTTGCTAGTGTGATCCAGGTGATGCTTTTTCGCCGGATTCTCCATTGCCAGAGCCGGCCTCTCCACATGGGGGACTTCAATCCGGCTAGCCCTCGGACCCTGTAGTGATTCTTCGGCACCACGCACGAAGAGATCTGGAAGCTGCTTTTCAAGGCCCAGAAGTCGTGGCCGGAGACGACTGAAGACATCGGCCTTGACTGCGCTCATCAGACCACTCCAGTAAGTTTTTTGATTTCCGAACATAGCTTCAACTCGTAAAAGGGGATGCTTAGTCTTCCATTCTCTCCTCGGGGCTGGACAAAGAAGGCGGAGTGGATCAAGTGTCCAGCTCTGCTACCCGAAGACCCAGGCATTCCCCTGCTAATGAGGATGCTAGTCCCAGCGTCGTACCAGGCGTCAGAGAAGAAGACCAAGAAGAAGGGCAAGGAGGCCAAAAGTGGCCTCCGCCATAAAGGTACTTCGGATGCTACGTCGGAGATACCGAAGCTCCCTTTTCCCATGAGGGAGATGAAGACGAGGAAGAGGAGGAGGAGAGAAAATCTCTCCTTAAGTGGGGGAGAAGAAAAGGGCGGCCTCCATGGACCTAGAGGCGGAGGCATCCAAGAAGGGGAAGATTTCCCTTTCCAATGGCTTGGACTCAGATGCCAAAGGCATCCTCGAGTGGCGCCCTAGGCAGAAGCCCCTGGCCGCATCATAAGTGTCCAAGGATACTGCAGACGTATCCGGTTTTTGCGATTGTTATTTTAACACCTTTAAGTTTCATGCTACAATCTGGCTCGAGATCTCCCCCAACAATCATAATATTCGGGGAACTCTCTGGCGCCAGAGAGGGTGGAGAGCGAGACGCCTCCGCGAGCTTCTCCGCCACATCCCGCAGATGACACCGAGGTGCTATCCCAAAGGACCTCTCTAGGCCAGGGAGAAGTGCGGAAGGCTACCAAGACGGCGCCAGAGGGTAATGCCTCGGCCGCCGAGAACATTGGGGGTACAACCCCCATGGAAACTGATGACGGGGGGGCCGGACCAATCCCATCCCCAGCCGAATACCACTCCGGAGACCCATACGGCTCCGGAATCAAGCAAGCAACCCCCTTTGAAGGAGGGGAGAGTGCCGACTCCACCGGCGGCCTCCATCAATCCGGAGTCGCCGGACATTATGATGGAAGCACTTCGACGTGCTTCCGTCGTGGAGGAGCACCATACCCTGATGGGTACCGTGGTTGAGAAGGTTCAGTCCACCAAAAGCGGACTGAACGAAGCCTTCACCAGCCTATTAACAGGCTTCGAGGTATGTGATGTATTCTTAGCTGCTTTATACATGCAAAAAATGTGCCTGTGTATAGACAGTAGCCCTTGAGACTCTGTTCGGCTTTTGCAAAGAAGGGCTGTATAGAGGATCAAATGGTTATTCGCATGAGATAATATACATGTCTATGTTGATAAACAGGCTACTGTTAGCGGCAACCGCCCAGGCCACCCAAGTGGCCGAACTTAAGCAGAAGTTGGAGCGTGCAATGAAGAACTTGTCCGCACCAACAAGCGATTTGAGGAATCGCAAGGTATGGTTAGAAAAAAATTATTGACATACTTAAAGGAATATGTCAATGCGGAGTCTAATCTCCTATGTTGCTGATCATATTTTCAGATAGGGCGACCGAGGTCAAGGACCTGAAGAGCGCCCTTGCGCAAGCCAAGGAGCAGGCGTGGGCGAGCCAAGCGGCCGCTGACAAAGCGGCTGCGGCTTTAGAGGCCGAGCAGGTCACGCGCCGCAAGTATGAGGAGCGGGTGAAAGAAGTGGAGCAATAGCTCCAAGATGCCTCCAACAAGTGTGAGGACTTGGAGGAGAAAAATAAAGCCCAGATGGACGATCTCACCAAGGCTGTTCAAGAGGCCAAGGAGGCACGGACCGAGTCCCGTGCGTCTCGCGAGGAGATCAAGCAAGCCAGACCGATAGCGGGTGGTAAGCCCTTTCTTTTACATAGTATTTTTGGGGGTCGGAGATATGCCTTGCTTAATCGACTATGGAGTTCTCTAGACGCCTTTGCTGATCTCCCAAGGAGTGCGGCCGACGTCGCATAGTATTTCCGGGCCCAAGAAGGGAACGCAATGGAGAAGCTCTTCTGGTCGCAGTACCTGGTGTCGGAGCGGCCAGCGCTGCTAAACAACCAGATGATGCAGCTGGCGGAGCTGCATAGGATGTCCGGTTTGGCCATGAAGGACCTTATAGTCCAGCTATGGCCAGTCGGACCCATTCCTAGCAGTTACTTCGGTCTGGTCAAGCGGTTCGGCGATGCCTTGCCCCGAGTTGAGGCTGTGAAGCACTCGGCGTGCATAGAGGGCGCATGGATGGCCTTTGCTCGTGTCAAGATGCACTGGGTGAAGATGAAGGCTGCCGTTGTGGCCGTCGAGGGTCCACCCGAGGGCAAGGACTACCGCAAGCCGGAGCGATACTTCAAGGACATCCTGGAGGGTGCCCGTTTGATAGAGGGTCAATGCTCGAAGGACATTATGTTCAAATGAATGTATCTAAGCCACCCAAACTTTGTGTTATGAAACAAGACATTTGTATGATATGCTTGCTTGATTATCTCAAATTATTTTCCTCCTGTGCAGCTATTTGTTGTATCTGAGAGTTTTCCAGTCGTCGGCTTCAGCCCCCACGTAGATACTATGAGGGTGCTCGGAACAGCACGTCACCACTCTTGTCCCAACGTCTTGGTCCGTAAAGGTGGTGATCGTGCAGCGAACTAGGCAATTGGACTATGCAGCTCTACCACTCTCACATAGCCATAGGAGTTTGACAATGGGATTATAGGCTTAGCCCCTGGTGTTGTTTGGCTATCCGAACTTGGGTCCTTTAGACGCCTAACCGGGTGGAGGCCAATCCTTCGTGTAATACGGAAAAAATCACAAAAAGATTTTAATAAGTCACCAAACCACTGACCAACTCTCGCCATATCATGACAGCCAGTTTTTGGCTTTCTGTACTGAGGTATTTGACTGGACAAGCCAGAAACACAATCGCAGTAGTTCTCCCTTTAGTACCTTAGCCAAACGAGCGGAACATAAGGTGGTAACCACAGGAGCCGGGCAACCCAACTATTAACCAAAGACATGATTCGGAGCCGATGCATATAATGCGGTATTCCAGACGCCGAAGTGTACTTTGAAAGTGTTCAGACTTTTTGTTTTTGAATATTTGTGGCTGGATAAAGCCCCTGGCAATTAATGCCAATGTATAGATGTCAATCAGTCGTGAAGACGGAATACATATTATGGAATAGGCCAATAACGAAGAAGGTAGGACAAAACTGTTTCCGCTATATTCTGATTGATACGTCGAACATGCTCTTTACAGAGAATGCCGTAATTATCAAGGCTATTTTACATGCCGAGAATTCCAGGGAAAGCTCTATACAGGTCCTAAGAAGGAAATGGTGGTCTTGAAGATCCTTTAAACACTCTGCCGCACGTCTGCACCGCCTTTTGCCTTGGTGTAGGATCCTTTGAGAGGATCACTCGATCGAGGATACATAAGGGGCCTGGAAAAGGGGCCCTCGGTACCATCATGAAGTGATGTGGGTTGTAAAGAACCTGAAAAATAGAAATAAGAAAAAGGAAGGATATGAGGGTCCGGATAGGGTCGAGCCGTATTGTGGACTTTGTTTTTAGTGTGCATCCGTCCTCCGCCATGGTATCTTTAGTGTGTAATTATGTACGCGCGGTACGTATGCCACAATCAGGTTGGGGTTTGACAGTGATCAAATTGCTAATCTAGCTCTGGATGAGCCGGGTTGTCATTCTGCAGGGTAGACCGGACTCGTTTGACCGTGTCCGGGGGCTTGATTGCTGATGTAGTATTCGGCTTGATAGGGCCACCCTGTACTTCAGCTGCTAGGGTCGCGATATATATGCTCCTCAGTACGGAGGGAGCGCTCCATGTTTCCATTGACTGTTATGACTCAGCGTGGTCCGAGCATCTTGAGCTTTAGATATGCGTAGTGTGGGACTGCATTGAAGTGGGTGAAAGCAGTTCGTCCGAGCAGTGCATGGTAACCACTACGGAAAGGGACGATGTCAAAGATCAAATCTTCTTTACAGAAATTATCCGGTGAGCCGGAGACTACCTCCAGCATTATTGACCCTGTGCAGCAAGCCTCTACACCGGGTATTACTCCTTTAAAGGTGGTCTTGGTGGGCTTGATCCTTGAGGGATCAATACCCATTTTAAGGACAGTGTCTTGATAAAGCAGGTTAAGACTGCTACCTCCGTCCATGAGGACTCGCGTGAGATGGAATCCTTCGATGATAGGGTTGAGGACCAATGATGCCGAACCTCCATGACGGATACTGGTCGGATGGTCTCTGCGGTGAAAAGTGATCGGGCAGGCCAACCATGGGTTGAATTTTGGGGCAACTGGCTCTATGGCATAAACGTCCCTTAGTGCGCGCTTGCGCTCCCGCTTAGGGATATGAGTGACGTAGATCATGTTCACTGTTTTTACTTCGGGGGTGAATTTCTTTTGCCCCCCCCCCACCCGTGTTCGTCAGGCGAGGCTCATCATCATCCTCGATGGGCGGCCCTTTCCCCTTATGTTTGGTGTTTATCTTACCGGCCTGTTTAAAGACCCAACAGTTTCTGTTGCTATGATTTCTAGGCTGGTCCGAGGTGCCATGGATCTGGCAAGGCCGATCTACTATTCGGCCCAAACTAGATGGACCATCCTTATTTCCTTTGAATGCCTTCTTCCGCTGACCGTGTTTAGAGCCACTGAGTCCAGCATTGACCATCGTGTCTTCAGTACCGTCATTGTCGCTTTGACGCTTGTGTTTGTTGCGTCGTGGCCTGCCGTTGCCATCTCTGGCTTCGGAGGTGCTGGGGTTGCTGGTGCCGTTGCTTCTATGAGCTTGCCAGCTATCTTGTCCTGCGCAAAAGTGGGTCATAAGTGCGGTGAGGGCTGCCATGGACTTCGTTTTTTCTTGGCTGAGGTGTAGGGAAAGCCACTTATCGCGGATGCTATGTTTAAAGGCCGCGAGGGCTTCGGCATCCGGACAAATGACAATTTGGTTCTTTTTAGTTAAGAACCTGGTCCAGAGTTTTCGGGCTGACTCTCCGGGTTGCTGGACTATGTGACTGAGGTCATCGGCGTCCGGAGGCCGGACGTAAGTACCTTGGAAGTTTTCTCTAAAGGCGTCCTCTAAGTCTTCCCAGCTACCAATTGAGTTCTTTGGGAGGCTGTTTAACCAGTGTCGTGCTAGTACCTTGAGTTTTAGGGGGAGATATTTGATGGCATGGAGATCGTCGTCGCGAGCCATGCGGATATGGAGAAGAAAATCTTTGATCCATACCGCGGGATCTGTCGTTCCATCATATGATTCAATGTTCATGGGTTTAAACCCTTCTGGGAACTGGTGCTCCATTACTTCATCAGTGAAGCATAAGGGGTGTGTGGCGCCTCTGTATCGGGCAATGTCGCGACAAAGTTCGGATGACACCCGTATGCGGTTTTCGGCCCTGGTGAGGTTATGCATGTTAGGCCGAGCCTGACAGTCGTCTTCTCGCGTTGGGGCATGCCCCCTTGATCCATAGATTGATCTTGTTTGGCCTGCTCTATTACCCAGGTCTTGTCATAGGTCGTAGGTGTATCCTAGAGCCGCTATCTCTCTACCCTTACGGCGAGGTGGTGCGGGTTGGTCTTTGGCGTAGGTGGCCGCTTTATCTCGCCCATGTGGTGGTCGGTCTGGTTTATCAGCGCAGTCATGTTTCGACAATATTGGCTCAAAGGCCTCGTCATCGAATTGTGGTAGTAGCCGACGCTTCTGGTAGCTCTTTGTTGGGCGTTGTAGGCCATACTCCTCGGCAGCTAGGACCTGAGTCCATCTGTCGTTGAGCGTATCCTGTTTGGCTTGGAGCCGTTGCTGCTGCTTTTTTAGGCTTCTTGTAGTGGAGATTAGTTGGCGCTTAAAGCGCTCCTGCTCGAGTGGTTCCTCTGGCATGATGAAGTCTTCATCGCCGAGGCTCACATCATCCTCGGAGAGCGGTAGATAATTACTGTCTTCCGAGTCTTCGTTCCCGATCGGATCGTCGGGGTTAACTTGCCCCTCCTCCACATCATCTTGTTTGGATGTGGGCTCGACGGGGGCTTCGGGGTCTTCGACACCATCCGGAGTGTTATCGTCTCCGGTGCCAGTATTACTATCCTTGTCACGACACGATTTTGAGCGGCGCCGCTGACGTCGAAGCTTTGGAGGTGCCTCAACAGGCTTGTCCTCAATCGGATCCTTCCTACCATTGTCGTCATCCTCTTTGGCTGTGTCCACCAATATACATGTCATATGAGGAGGTGGTCGTCCAACATACGGTAAACGGTGGGTTTTGGCCTTGTTCGTCTCCAGCATCGTCATCCATGCCGTCGATGTCTTCGGAGGCGTAGTACAACATGTCGGTTAAATCGTAGACAATGGCTATGAAGTGGGTGGTGGGTGGGGCGTAAAATTCCCCACTTTCAGCCCCTAGTCCGAGTTAGGCATAATTCGGAGGTGATTCCTCTGTGATGGCGAGGGTTCGCATTAAGTCCCGTGCCTCGTTTAAGAGCGAGGTTTGGACGGGGAGACGAGAGTCCGAGGGGAGTCTGGCCTTTCAGTGATAGGAGGAACCCGGTATGATTCCGAGTTTGTTGTGGAAACAATCGCCTCCGGATCTTCGATAGCGTGTTTTGTAGTGGAGAGTCCGGTGGGCGCCAAACTCCTATCTTTGGACCTGGCGGTTTGCTCCGGATCTAAGGCCAGAGCGGTAGTCGGGGCCGTGAACCCTTCGAAGATCAAGTCTCCTCGGATATCGGCGACATAATTTAGGTTCCCGAAACTGATCTGATGACCAGGGGTGTAGCTATCAATCTGTCCAAGGTGACCAATTGAGTTGGCACGCAGAACGAAGCCAGCGAACAAAAAAAATATGGCCAGGGAGGAAAGCTTCTCCGGAAATGGCATTATTGCTGATGATTGAACGAGCCATCGATCCTTTTGTTGACGGCACAGTGGAATTCGCAATGAAAGCACCAATGTCAGTGTCAAAACTGGCCAATCTCGGGTAGGGGGTCCCGAACTATGTGTCTGAGGATCGAAGGAAACAGAAGACAAGGGTGACACGATGTTTTGTCCAGGTTCGGGCCCTCTTAATGGAGGTAAAACCCTACGTCATGATTGATTGTATTTGATGAGTATAGGGGTTACAAGAGTCGATCTACCTCAAGATCGTAATGGCTAAACCCTAGATGTCTAGCCTATGTAATTTGTCTTAGACTCTATGGACTAAACTCTCCGGTTTATATAGACACCGGAGGGGTCTAGGGTTGTATACAGTCGGTTTTACAGAGAAGGAAATAATGCACCCGAACGCTAAGCTTGCCATCCACACAATGGAGAGTCCCATCCGGACACGAGGAAAGATCTTCTGCCTTGTATCTTCATGGCCCATCAGTCCGGCCCATGCCACATAGCCCGAACGCCCAGGGGCCCCATAATCCAGGACTCCCTCAGCGGGGAAGTCAACATCAACCCACATGTTGCCGTTCCGACAGCCCCTCATATGCAACCTCAAAGCACGTGGTTGTTCGAGCTCCATCTCCCACACAAAGGGAGTTGGAAGGCGAAGATGACCGCACAGGGGCTTGTACAGCCAGATGATGAACTCCCGAGGTTGGTCCCAAATGTGGCCTTCCATCGGGGGAGGATCCACCGACGGGGGCACAGCCAAGACATCGCCCCGTCCTCCTCCTCCTCGAGCACCACGGTGACCTCGACCTTGTCCCCTTCCTCCTCCCCTCACGGTGGGCTCCACCATCGCAGGAGTAGGGATGCGCTGTCAAGTAGAAACCCTCGTTGCCGCCGCTGGGACACCACCGCACCCTCGCCCTCTAACCATGACTAGAAGGGAAGGATCGCAGAAAAGAAGAAGAAGAAGTGTGTGCGGAGAAGCACTGCCCCTGCCCTTTTTTATAGGAGGACGAGGCAGGAGGCTGGCTCCTCACATAAGAAGGGGACGCCCCGCTCCTCCAATGCGGCCTCTCTGTACCCTCTGTGGCTCTAAGAATCAAAGCCGACCCTCTGCTCCAACCATCGGCGCCCAGTTTTCGGCCATGGCACTCCTCCCCGTGCCCTCCGCATCCGCCACCTACCAAGCCCAATGCACGCAGAACACATGGTAGGTGTGTGCGGAACGGGAGGCATGTAGGATGGCAGTTTCTGCCCCGTGATCATGGGGCAAGGAGAATCCGCATGCCATGATCAAAGTTCTCCCACATCATTGCGCACGACGCAGGGGAAACCGGAAAGTGGCATGGACCCAAGATTAATGAAGAAGCAAAGAAGACTTCAAGAAGCCAACCTCGTAAGCACCCGCGCCTGTGCACTTATTAGGCCCTACCCCGACGATGCTCGGCAGCGTGATCGGGGCAGGCCCGGGGGCTTCTGTCGGTGCAACAAACCATGGGTCTGTTACCCAGACTGTGCATAGGCACGAGAACAAGATTAAGCTGCCAGACCAAGGCAGGGCACGAGGTACCAAGAGCATTGAAGAACCAACATGTAGCTCAAAGGGAGCAAGATCAAGCCAGAAGAGCAAGGCACCACCAGGAGAAAAGCCTCCCTTGCCGGGCAAGCGAGCTCGATGAGGGCGGGGCTACCCCCGGAAGAAGGCGTCCGAGGTGTCCCAGCAGAGCCTGCCAGGGCTCATGAAGCAAAATCACCTCACCAACTACTCCGCCACGACCCATGTTGCCAATCACTATGGTGTCAAGCCGCAGAGTGACTAAGTGGCATCCATTTGCCACATGGCGGCCTCTTTCTACAGGAAATTCCTATAGATGACACCCGTCCTGCGACGTGTCAAGCGAACATGCATGGAGCTGGTGAGATAGCCCGGCAAGGCTTGTCGGGCGGCCAACAATGTGATGTTGAGCGGTGCATTTAATGCGCCCTGTTAGCCTACAGAGTTAGGTATGATAGCACTGTTTTCTATCTTATCAGTGCATAATGACCACTTTGCCATTGTGGTAACCCCTTAATCTATAAAAGGAGGCCCATAGCAACCATAGAAGGGGTTAGAAGGTTGGACAACTCACACCCCCATACGTGCATAGTCACTGCCGCCCTTGCCTGGCAAGTGTACTACGTTCCACCACCATTCTTCCACCATCAATCCACCAAAGCAGGAGTAGGGTTTTATGCCTCACGGCGGCCTGAACCTGGGTAAAATTGCCTGTGTGATCTCTGACGTGCTGCCCCACGCTCGTCTGCTCTTTGTGCAACGCGACCTCCCCCTGCCAAACCAGCAAGGGGCGCTCTGGTCCCATAGGTGGCCGTGGTTTCCCATGACACTACGAGCCTATATGCACTAACCAACTATGCGGAAACAGTTATGGGCACTTGATGTCATGGTATCAGCCGAAGCCTTTTTGACGTCAGCGACTGAGCGGCGTGTGCTCGGTTGGACCGCGTAATGCAACTTCCTTTGTAATGGAGGTTGCTAGGTCTGCTCACTGGCCGCCCTCGCAACGTGCAGGTTGATGACCCACAAGTATAGGGGATCTATCATAGTCCTTTCAATAAGTAAGAGTGTCGAACCCAACGAGGAGCAGAAGGAAATGATAAGCAGTTTTCAATAAGGTATTCTCTTCAAGCACTGAAATTATCGGTCATAGATAGTTTTGTGATAAGGTAATTTGTAACCGGTAACAAGTAATAAAAGTAAATAAGGTGCATCAAGATGGCCCAATCCTTTTTGGAGCAAAGGACAAACCTGGACAAACTCTTATAAAGGAAAACGCTCCCGAGGACACATGGGAATTATCATAAACCTAGTTTTCATCATGCTCATATGATTCGCGTTTGTTACTTTGATAATTTGATATGTGGGTGGACCGGTGCTTGGGTACTGCCCTTCCTTAGACAAGCATCCCACTTATGATTAACCCCTCTTGCAAGCATTCGCAACTACAAAAGAAGTATTAAGGTAAACCTAACCATAGCATGGAACATATGGATCCAAATCAGCCCCTTACGAAGCAATGCATAAACTAGGGTTTAAGCCTCTGTCACTCTAGCAACCTATCATCTACTTATTACTTCCCAATGCCTTCCTCTAGGCCCAAACAATGGTGAAGTGTCATGTAGTCGACGTTCACATGACACCACTAAAGGAAAGACAACATACATCTCATCAAAATATCGAACGAATACCAAATTCACATGACTACTTATAGCAAGACTTCTCCCATGTCCTCAGGAACAAATGTAACTACTCACAAACCATATTCATGTTCATAATCAGAGGGATATAAATATGCATAAAGGATCTGAACATATGATCTTCCACCAAATAAACCGACTAGCACCAACTACAAGGAGTAATCAACACTACTAGCAACCCACAGGTACCAATTTGAGGTTTTGGGACAAAGATTGGATACAAGAGATGAACTAGGGTTTGAGATGAGATGGTGCTGGTGAAGATGTTGATGGAGATTGACCCCCTCCTGATGAGAGGATCGATAGTGATGATTTCCCCGTCCCGGAGGGATGTTTTCCCGGCAGAACAGCTCCATAGGAGCCCTAGATTGGTTCCGCCAAGGTTCCACCTCGTGGCGGCGGAGTTTCGTCCCGGGAGCTTTCTTATGATTTTTTCCAGGGTTAAAGACTTCATATAGCCAAATATGGGCACCGGAAGCCTGCCAGGGGGCCCGCGAGGCAGGGTGCGCACCCAGGGGGTAGGGCGCGCCCCCCACCCTCGTGGATGGTGGGGGGCCCCTCTGGTGCTTCCTTCACCCAATATTTTTTATATATTCTAAAAATGACTCCCATGGAGTTTCAGGACTTTTGGAGTTGTGCAGAATAGGTCTCTAATATTTGCTCCTTTTCCAGCCTAGAATTCTAGCTGCCGGCATTCTCCCTCTTCGTGTAAACCTTGAAAAATAAGAGAGAATAGGCATAAGTATTGTGACATAATGCGTAATAACAGCCCATAATGCAATAAATATCGATATAAAAGCATGATGCAAAATGGATGTATCAACTCCCCCAAGCTTAGACCTCGCTTGTCCTCAAGCGGAAGCCGGTATCGAAAAATATGTCCACATGTTTAGAGATAGAGGTGTCGATAAAATAAAATACAGAAATGAGGCATCATGATCATTCTAAAACAGCAACATATATATATGACATGTCATATGATTTCTTATGCTAAAGTAACAATTAGTTCACCATTTCAAGTATGAATCTGAAACTTCATTGAAAACTAACAACCTATAATCTCAGTCATTGAAGCAATTGCAATTTATCATAACATCAGAAAGAGTCAATATAAGAGCTTTTTAGCAAGTCCACATACTCAACTATCATTTAGTCTTTCACAATTGCTAACACTCACGCAATATTTATGGGTATGAAGTTTTAATCTGACACAGAGAAAGATAGGGGCTTATAGTTTTGCCTCCCAAACTTTTACCTCAAGGGTAATGTCAACATTAATAGTTCATGAAAATTCACATCCAATTAGCTATATATATCAGGATCTTTCCAACACACAGAGCTTGCCAGAGGATAAAATGTAAAAAGGAAAGGTGATGATCACTATGACTCTTGTATGAAGTATAAGCCAAGAATAAAAGATAGGCCCTTTGTAGAGGGAAGCAGAGGTTGTCATGTGTTTTTATGGTTGGATGCACGAAATCTTAATGCAAAAGAACGTCACTTTATATTGCCACTTGTGATATGGACCTTTATTATGCAGTCTGTCGCTTTTATTTCTTCCACATCACAAGATCGTATAAAGCTTATTTTCTCCACACTAATAAATCATACATATTTAGAGAGCAATTTTATTGCTTGCAACAATGACAACTTACTTGAAGGGTCTTACTCAATCCATAGGTAGATATGGTGGACTCGCATGGCAAAATTGGGTTTAAGGATATTTGGAAGCACAAGTAGTATCTATACTTGGTGCAAAGAATTTGGCTAGCATGAGGGGGAAACACAAGCTCAACATGTTGGATGATCCATGACAATATAATTTATTTCGGATGTAAGAAAACATAACCCATTACGTTGTCTTCCTTGTCCAACCTCAACTTTTTAGCATGTCATATTTTAATGAGTGTTCACAGTCATAAAAGATCTCCAAGATAGTATATTTATATGTGAAAACCTCTCTTTGTTTATTACTTCCTATTAATTGCAACGATGACCAAAACTATGTCAACTCTCAACAACTTTTATTCATCATACTGTTTATATGTGAAGTCATTACTCTCCATAAGATCAATACGATCTCTTTATTTCTTTTTATTCTTACTCTTTTATTTTATTTTTATACCCTCAAGATCATAGCAATATAACCAAGCCCTTGACTCAAAATTAATCTTTATTATATATAGCTCATGGACTCGATTACATAGAAGGATCATAAAGCAAAACTCAAAACTAAATCATACTAAAACTTTATTCTAATAGATCAAGATATTACCAAAAGGATCAAACTAAGAAAAACGGTAAAGAACAAAAGTGTGATGGTGATACGATACCGGGGCACTCCCCCAAGCTTGGCAGTTGCCAAGGGGAGTGCCCATACCCGATACTCAGTTATCGTTTGGTGGTAGTGATGATGGAGTTGTTGATGATGTAGGCTTGTCATCCATCTTCCAAGGCATAGGCTCACCATCATAGAAGGATGATCGAGTCTCCGGGATCCTCGAATCTGTAGCCAAACTCATCCTCTTGAATCTATATTCATACTCACAGTTTTGGTTTTGCAGGTCATAGATCTGGGCTTGGAGGTGCTCGATTTTCTCGTGAAGCTTGAAGATGGTCTCCCCAATGTCCTTGGCATCCAGCTTGTGCTTGTTGGTGAACTCCGCAATCATCATGTCGTTGGCGTCGAGTCCGCGCTCCACCATCCCATGGCACTTGAAAACTTGTTGCTCCATTGCTTCGAGTCTTGTCTCCACGCTTCCGACCCTCCTTGGTCCCTCAACATCGCAGATGTGCAGCACCCCCTCACGCAACTCAATGGTTTGAGGGTGTTGCAGCACCTCCGCGAGGTAGGGGGCGCTTGAAGACGTCATGGTGATCTAGATCTGTCAGAAAAACAACTCGAAATAAAGACAGGAGATATTTGCGTGGTACGTTGGTCAAAACCTTCGGGAGATTTTGTAATGAATTTTTACCGACTAAGAGAAGTGTCATGCAATAAAACGAAGTCCGGAGGGCACATGAGGTGCGCACGAGGCAGGGGGCACGCCCTCCACCCTCGTGGAAGCATCGTGTCCTTTCCGGACTGCTTCTTATTTTCCTTTTTTCTTAAATATTCCAAAACGGAGAAAAATTGCTATTAGAACTGTTTTGGAGTCTATTTACTTACCGTACCACATACCTATTCCTTTTCGGAGGTTGAAACGTTCTTGAAAATGTCCCTTATATACTCCTCTGGGGTTACGGTTTCAATAACATTAGTTTCAACATTTATAGGATTACCTGAGATATAATATTTGATTCTTTGATCGTTCACCACTCTCGGATTTGTGCCTTCGAAGTTGTTGTTTTTTATGGCACCGAAACGATAGACCTCCTCGATAACGTAAGGGCCTTCCCATTTAGAGAGGAGTTTTCCTGCAAAAAATCTTAAACGAGAGTTGTATAACAGTACATAATCACCTACATTAAACTCACATTTTTGTATCCTTTTGTCATGTCATCTTTTAACCTTTTCTTTAAACAGCTTGGCATTCTCATAAGCTTGGGCTCTCCATTCATCAAGTGAGCTAATGTCAAATAGTCTCTTCTCACCGGCAAGTTTGAAATCATAATTGAGCTCTTTAATGGCCCAATATGCCTTATGTTCTAGTTCGAGAGGTAAATGACATGCCTTTCCATAAACCATTTTATATGGAGACATACCCATAGGATTTTTGTATGCAGTTCTATAGGCCCATAATGCATCATCAAGTTTCTTGGACCAATTCTTTCTAGATCTATTAACAGTCTTTTGCAAAATTAATTTAAGCTCTCTATTGCTCAGTTCTACTTGACCACTAGACTGTGGATGATATGGAGATGCAATTATATGATTAACATCATACTTAGCAAGAATTTTACGAAAGGCACCATCAATAAAGTGTGAACCACCATCAGTCATTAGGTATCTAGGGACTCCAAACCTCGGAAAAATAACTTCTTTAAGCATCTTAATAGAGGTGTTATGATCAGCACTACTAGTTGGAAGGAAACGGTCCCATATAATCAAAACCCCAAACATCAACTGGTTCTATAACAAGTGAATAATTCATAGGCATTTCTTGACATCTACTAATATTACCAATTCTTTGACATTCATCACAAGACAAGACAAACTTACGGGCATCCTTGAAGAGAGTATGCCAATAAAAACCGGATTGCAATACCTTATGTGTAGTTCTATCTCCAGCATGGTGTCCTCCATAAGCCTTGGAGTGACACTTGCGTAGGATATGTTCCTGTTCATGCTCAGGTACACAACGTCTAATAACACCATCTACTCCTTCTTTATAAAGGTGTGGGTCATCCCAGAAGTAATGTCTTAAATCATAGAAAAACTTTTTTCTTTTGCTGGTATGTGAAACTAGGTGGTATAAATGTAGCAACAATGTAATTAGCATAATCAGCATACCATGGAGCAGTACAAGAAGCATTTATGACAGCTAATTGTTCATCAGGGAAGCAATCATCTACATGTAGTGGGTCATCAAGAACATTTTCTAATATAGATAAGTTGTCTTCCCTTTCTATCAATAATATGCAAATCAAATTCTTGTAGTAAGAGAACCCATCTAATAAGTCTAGGTTTAGCATCTTTCTTTTTGATAAGGTATTTAATAGCAGCATGATCAATGTGAACAGTTACTTTAGAATCAACAATATAAGGTCTGAACTTATCACAAGCAAATACAACTGCTAAAAATTCTTTTCAAGTAGTAGCATAATTTCTTTGGGCACTGTCTAGGGTTTTACTAGCATATTGGATAACATTTAATTTCTTATCAACTCTTTGTCCTAGAACAACCCCTACAGCATAATCACTAGCATCACACATAATTTCAAAGGGTAAATTGCAATCAGGAGGCTAAACAATAGGTGCAGAAATCAAGGCTTTCTTAAGTATTTCAAATGCTTCGACACAATCATCATCAAAGACGAAAGGAACATCTTTTTGTAAGAGATTAGTCAGAGGCCTGGAAATTTTTGAGAAGTCTTTAATGAACCTCCTATAAAAATCCGCATGACCAAGGAAACTTCTTATACCTTTAATATCCTTAGGACACGACATCTTTTCAATAGCATCAACTTTAGCTTTATCAACTTCAATACCTCTTTCAAAAAATTTATGCCCCAAGACAATGCCTTCATTAACCATAAAGTGGCACTTCCCCCAATTCAAGAAAAGATTAGTTTCTTCACATCTCTGCAAAACTTGATCAAGGTTGCTTAAGCTATCATCAAAAGAAGTTCCGTATACGGAGAAATCATCCATGAAAACCTCAACAATCTTTTCACAAAAGTCAGAGAATATTGCAGTCATACATCTTTGAAAGGTAGCAGGTGCATTACATAAACCAAAAGGCATACATCTATAAGCAAAGGTACCAAAAGGGCAAGTAAAGGTGGTATTTTCTTGATCCTCTTTTGACACGGGTATTTGAGAGAAACCAGAATAACCATCTAGAAAGCAAAAATGTGTATGTTTAGATAATCTTTCTAGCATTTGAACAATAAAAGGTAAAGGGTAATGATCCTTTTTAGTTGCTTTATTTAATTTGCTGAAATCAATTACCATTCTATAACCTGTAATAATTCTTTGTGGGATCAATTCATCTTTATCATTGGGAACAACAGTAATACCTCCCTTCTTAGGGACACAATGGACAGGACTTACCCACTGACTATTAGCAACGAGATAAATTATACCTAACTCCAGAAGTTTTAGTATTTCTTTTCTTACCACTTCTTTCATCTTAGGATTTAACCGTCGTTGGCGATCAACAACCGGTTTAGCATCTTTCTCCAATTTTATTTTGTGCTGGCATAGAGTTGGACTAATGCCTAAGATCATCAAGAGTATATCCAATAGCAGCACAGTGCTTCTTCAGAGTTTTCAATAATTTCTCCTCTTCTGGCTTTGAAAGGTTAGCACTAATAATAACATGACATATCTTCTTTTCATCAAGATAAGCATATTTAAGAATATCAGGTAATGGTTTAAGCTCAAACACGGGATCACCCTTGGGTGGAGGAGGATCCCCTAGGATTTCTACAGGCAAGTTGTGTTTCAAAATAGGTCCCTGTTTAAACAATACTTCATCTATTTCCCTTCTTTCATTCATAAACATATCATTTTCATGGTCTAGCAAATATTGTTCTAAAGGATCATTAGGAGGCATGGCAATAGAAGCAAGACCAATAATTTCATCTTTACTAGGAAATTCTTTATTATGGGGTTGTCTACGAAATTTAGCAAAATTAAAATCATGAGACATATCCCCTAAACCAATAGAAACAATATCCTTTTGTAGTCTATCTTAGCATTAACAGTATTCAAGAAGGGTCTACCAAATATAATGGGACAAAAGTCATCTTGTGGGGAACCAAGAACAAGAAAATCAGCAGGATATTTAACTTTCCCACACAAGACTTCAACATCTCGAACAATCCCAACCAGTGAAATAGTATCTCTATTGGCAAGCTTAATTGTAACATCAATACCTTCTATCTCAGCGGGTGCAATATCATGCATAATTTCTTCATATAAAGAATGAGGTATAGCACTCGCACTAGCACCCATATCACATAAGACATGATAGAAATGATCTCCTATTTTAACAGAAATAATAGGCATGCCTACAACAGGTCTATGTTTATTTTTAGTATCGGGTCTAGAAATTCTAGCAGCTTCATCACAAAAGTAAATAACATGCCCATCAATATTATCGGCCAAGAGATCTTTAACCATAGCGATACTAGTTTCAACTTTAATTTGCTCAGAGAGTGTAGGTGTTCTAGTATTACTCTTACGAACCACAGTTGAAGCTTTAGCATGATCCTTTATTTTAGTAGGGAAAGGTGGTTTCTCAATATAAGCGGTAGGAACAATAGGATCAACATTATAAGTGATAGTCTTTTCTTCAACTTTAATAGGTTCAACTACTTATACTTCAATGGGAGGATGATATTTAATCCACTTCTTCTTAGGGAGATCAACATGAGTAGCAAATGATTCACAAAAATAAGCTACCATCTCTGAGTCAAGTCCATATTTAGTGCTAAATTCATGAAAAGCATCGGTATCCATAAAAGATTTAACATAATCAAACTTAGGTGTTATACCTGACTCCTTACCTTCGTCAAGTTCCCAATCTTCAGAGTTGCATGTAATTCTTTCCAATAAATCCCATCTGAATTCAATAGTCTTCATCATAAAAGAACCAGTACAAGAAGTATCGAGCATGGAGCGATTATTGAGAGAAAGCCGAGCATAAATTTTTTGAATAATAATTTCTTTTGAGAGCTCATGATTGGGGCATGAATATAACATTTACTTAAGCCTCCCCCAAGCTTGAGCGATGCTTTCTCCTTCGCGAGGCCAAAAATTATATATATAATTATGATCACGATGAACCAGAGGCATAGGATAAAACTTCTGACGAAATTCTACTTTCAATCGGTTGTAGTTCCATGATCTAATATCATCACATAGCCTAAATCATGTCAATGCCTTTCCCATCAAAGATAAAGGGAATACCTTCTTCTTGATAACATCCTCGGGCATACGTGCAAGCTTAAGTAATCCACAAACTTCATCCACATAGATTAAGTGCAAATCGGGATGCAATGTTCCATCTCCTGTAAAAGGATTAGCTAGCAGTTTCTCTATCACACCCGAAGAAATTTCAAAGTAAACATTTTCAGTAGGTTCAGTAGGTTGAGGAGCAACTCTTTGCTCTACTGGTCGGGGTGAAGATACCCCAAACAAGCCCCTCAAAGGATTATGTTCCATAGTAACAAGTGACAGTAAATTTCAGCACACTACATAAATTTTTCCTTAGCAAATTCCACTACCAAAGGCGCTTCACTCCCCGGCAACGGCACCAGAAAAGAGTCTTGATGACCCACAATAATAGGGATTCTATCGTAGTCCTTTTGATAAGTAAGAGTGTCGAACCCAACGAGGAGCAGAAGGAAATGATAAGCAGTTTTCAGTAAGGTATTCTCTGCAAGCACTGAAATTATTGATAACAGATAGTTTTGTGATAAGGTAATTTGTAACCGGTAACAAGTAATAAAAGTAAATAAGGTGAAGCAAGATGGCCCAATCCTTTTTGTAGCAAAGGACAAGCCTGGAGAAACTCTTGTATAAAGGAAAACGCTCCCGAGGACACATAGGAATTATCATCAAGCTAGTTTTCATCACGCTCATATGATTCACGTTCGTTACTTTGATAATTTGATATGTGGGTGGACCGGTGCTTGGGTAATGCCCTTCCTTGGACAAGCATCCCAATTATGATTAACCCCTCTTGCAAGCATCTGCAACTACAAAAGAAGTATTAAGGTAAACCTAACCATAGCATGAAACACATGGATCCAAATCAGCCCCTCACGAAGCAACGCATAAACTAGGGTTTAAGCTTCTGTCACTCTAGCAACCCATCATCTACTTATTACTTCCCAATGCCTTCCTCTAGGCCCAAACAATGGTGAAGTGTCATGTAGTCGACGTTCACATGACACCACTAGAGGAAAGACAACATGCATCTCATCAAAATATCGAACGAATACCAAATTCACATGACTACTTATAGCAAGACTTCTCCCATGTCCTCGGGAACAAAAGTAACTACTCACAAGCCATATTCATGTTCATAATCAGAGGGGTATTAATATGCATAAAGGATCTGAACATATGATCTTCCACCAAATAAACGGACTAGCATCAACTACAAGGAGTAATCAACACTAGTAGCAACCCACAGGTACCAATCTGAGGTTTTGGGACAAAGATTGGATACAAGAGATGAACTAGGGTTTGAGATGAGATGGTGCTGGTGAAGATGTTGATGGACATTGACCCCCTCCTGATGAGAGGATCGATGGTGATGATTTCCCCCTCCCGGAGGGATGTTTCCCCGGCAGAACAGCTCCGCCGGAGCCCTAGATTGGTTCCGCCAAGGTTCCGCCTCGTGGTGGCGGAGTTTCGTCCCAAGAGCTTTCTTATGATTTTTTCCATGGCGGAAGACTTCATATAGCATAAGATGGGCACCGGAGACCGGCCAGGCGGCCCACGAGGCAGGGGGCGCGCCCAGGGGGTAGGGCGCACCCCCACCCTCGTGGATGGTGGGTGGCCCCCCTCTGGTGCTTCCTTCGCCCAACATTTTTTATATATTCTAAAAATGTCTCCCGTGGAGTTTCAGGACTTTTGGAGTTGTGCAGAATAGGTCTCTAATATTTGCTCCTTTTCCTGCCCAGAATTCCAGCTGCCGGCATTCTCGCTCTTCGTGTAAACCTTGTAAAATAAGAGAGAATAGGCATAAGTATTGTGACATAATGTGTAATAACAGCCATATTGCAATAAATGTCAATATAAAAGAATGATGCAAAATGGACGTATCACAGGTGTGCAACGGGCGATGGGCCCAGACCCCTGTGCGCTTAGGATTTAGATCGGCGAGCTGACCTCTCTTTTGTGCCTAGGTAGGCATGCGACGTGTTGATCTTCCGAGGTCGGGCATGACCCAGGAAAGTGTGTACGGCCAGAGGGATCGAGCGTGTTGGGTGATGTGGTGCACCCCTATAGTGAAGTTTATCTATTCGAATAGCCATGTCCCTCTGTAAAAGGATGAACCAGAGTTGTACCTCGACCTTGTCGGCGTTCTGGGAACGGGGGTCCCCAGACTTGCCTGCCTGCGGCCTGCGGCGTGGATCAAAGGGGGCCCAGCACGGCCCGTCTTCATCAACACAGACCCAAGACCCTCGCGAGGGGCCAAGCCTCGCGGGGCGGACGACACGGAGCTTCCTCAGGCACGGCCTCATTAGGCTGGCTCGCGAGGAGGCGCAGAGATCAAGGCGGGGTACCTCACGAGGTGCCCGTGACGCAAGCCGTGACGACCATGGGCACCAGGCGGGCGCCAGCCGCGCAGTGTCCTTCTTTCCTCTTTGGTGCAAAGGGAGCAAGCGCAGGCGAGAACATCAAGCAAAGGCACCCGTTTTGGTGCAACGAGACCAAGACCAGTCCAACGGCAGGGAAGAAGTCATTGTGGAGCCCAAGCCAGTGTCACCACCAGAGTCTTTGGCAGGCGAGGACCAACTTCAGTCAGGATAAGTGTACCAGATGTTCACCTTAAAAATGGCCAATTGTTGGCGCCCTTCCCGCTCAATATTTGGGGAAGAGGCCCAGGACCTTTGCCTATAAATAGGACTAGCCACCCACAGGGTAGGAGGATCCCGAATCGGCCAACCCAGAAACTAGCTAGGATCACAGAAAGGACCGAAATCGGAGAGAGATCGGATCGCAATCGAGAAGAGAGAGAGAGAGAGAGAGAAGGGTGACTGAACTCCTCCTAGCAGTTCATCCCCCCAGCCAAGAACAGACCCTCGCGAGGCTGTTCTTCCTTGTATTGCTCATCATCATCAGCCCAAGAGGCAATCCACCACACCACACACTGGAGTAGGGTATTACACCACAATGGTGGCCCGAACCAGTATAAACCCTGTGTCTCTTGTGCTGTTCTTTCCATAGCTTAGATCTTAGCGAGGCGGAGGGGCGCAGGTAGGTAGAAGGCGAAATCTCCGCGCGCACCCCGGTGTTCGAACCTCAAGGGTCTGCTGGAACCCGAAATCCGACATTTGGCGTGCCAGGTAGGGGTGCGCCGGAATTCGTCTTCCACCACCCCATTCTCCTCCGACCATCGCGTCCATGTCTGACGCTCGTCGGCCCCGCGCCGAGCGCCGGGCCGCTCTCGCCTCCCGCGTCGCCCAGACGGCTCCTGTCGGCAGGCGTCCTCGTCGTTCCCCGTCACCTGCCGTCAACGCCGCCACCGGCCCGGCGAGGGACGAGCGGCAAGCGTCGTCTCAGCATCCGTCCGTGTGGCAAGACAGCCACACCGCTACTCCCTCGCTCACCCCAGCTGGTTCTTCGTCCCGCGCGCTCCGCGCGCCCATGGAGGCTCGAGTTGCGCTCATCGCGGCAAACAAGCTCCTGCGCTACCGTCCCGTCGACGACGTCTATGAAGAATGGCTCGACCGCGTCGCCGAGCTCATCCGCACCGCAGGGGGCTCTCCTGCGCCGTCCGTTCCGCTGCACCGCACCCCGCCCCGCGCGGGCGACGAAGCTTCGGCGGCGCCCCGGCCACCTCCTCCTCAAGAAGGCGCCATGGCTCCAAGGCGCGTGGCCCCTGGGCGGAACCCGCTCCGTCAGGTGCCAGCGCGGCAAGAGCAGAGCTGCCAAGAAGTCCCTCGCCCGCAAGAAGCTGCCCGGGCGCTCCCTGCTCCAGCACGTCGCGACCATGCTCCTGCTCCCGCACGTCAAGACCCCGCGCTGCTCCCAGCTGCAGCGCGTGGGGACGTGCAAGACCAAGATCTCCGTCACCCAAGGCCTCCCGTGGCCACAGCAGGCTGCCGCGCCTTCACCACCGAGCTACACAGCGTCGCGTGGCCCGGCAAGTTCAAGCCAGACCTGCCTCCTCGTTACGACGGCACGGCCGACCCTGCGGAGTTCCTCCAGCTCTATGAGCTGGGCATCGAAGCTGCCAAGGGAGACGAGAAGTTCATCGCGAACTAGTTTCCCATGGCGCTCAAGGACGGGGCCCGCACCTGGCTCCTGAACCTAGCTCCAGGCACGATCTCCTCCTGGGACGAGATGCGCACCCGCTTCATCGCCAACTTCCAAGGTACTCGCGACTGGCCACCCGCCGTGAGCGACATGCGCCGCATCAAGCAACAACCCGGAGAGACCCTGCAGAAGTACATCTAGCGCTTCAGCAACGCACGCCTCAAGATTCCCAAGGTGACCGAGGAGGCCATCATCTCAGCCTTCTCCGACGGCGTGCGCGATGTCAAGATGAAGGAGGAGCTGGCGATGCATGAAGACCTGTGCACCTCCTTGGAGTTGTTCAACTTGGCAACAAAGTGCGCCAGGGCTGAAGAAGGGCGTCTCTCCCTCCTCGAGCTGCCTGCCGCAGACCCAGAAGAGAAGAAGCCCAAGGCCAAGGATGTGAAGCGCAAGGGGGCTGCCATGCTCGTGGCAGAACCAGACACCAAGCGGGGCAGAGATCAGCCCGAACCTTCCAAGGGCAGTCGGTACTGTGTGTACCACGACCTCCACACCCACAACAGCAACTAATGTCAAGAGCTCCGAGCCGTGCGAGAAGGAAGGATCGGCCGTCGCCCCGACTGCAGTAACCGGGGCTACGGTTGGGGAGGAGGAAGGAACGCAGGACGCTGGGGAGACCGCTGCCCACGCCAAGGGTGGCGCGATCAACCTCGCGAGGATCGCTGGCAAGACCCGCCTCGCGAGGGAGACTGGAGGGATTAGCCTCGCGAGGATCGCCCGCAAGGCAATGCAGGCCCCCTCCGCTGCCACCGCAGCCCAGGAGAAACGAGGACCGCCATCAGGACGAGGGGGCTGGGGGCTTCCAGGAGCCGCGCGCGATCGCCTGCATCCTGGGCGGGGCTCAAGCCCCAGCCTCTCAACGCATCTTCAAGCAGTTCGCCCGCGAAGTGAATGCAATCCTCCCCAAGCTGGAAGCCATGCGCCCTCTCAGGTGGTCGGCGTGTGCCATCACGTTCAGCTCAGCAGATCAGCTCAAGTGTGCGGCCACAGCCGGAGTCCTCCCGATGCTTTGTTCCCCAATAATCAGCAACGTGGTGGTCACCAGGACCCTCATCGATGGCGGGGCAGGGCTCAACGTCCTGTCCGTGGAAACATCAACAATCTCCAAGTGCCCTACAACTAGCTTCAGCCAACCAAGCCCTTCTCCGGAGTCACCGACGGCTCCACGGTCCTGATTGGGCAGGTCCGCCTCCCTGTCACCTTCGGGGCACGCGACAACTACCGCACCGAGCTCATCGACTTTGACGTTGCTCACATTCGCCTACCGTACAACGCCATCCTTGGGTATCCAGCGCTGGCCAAGTTCATGGCCGTGACTCACCACGGCTACAACGTCCTCAAGATGCCAGGAAGTGGCGGAGTCATCACGGTGCCTTGTGAAGAGAAGGACGCAGTGTGTTCCCTGGAACGAGCCTTTCAGGCCGCATCACTGGAAGACCCGGATCGTGGAAGCAGGAGGCTTCCCGAGACCGCCCCCAAGAAGAAGAAGACATCGTCCGGCCCGGCCCCTCAGGAGGCAGGCCCGTCAGGGCCTGCGCCTGCCCAGGGGGAACCTCCTTCCATCGCATAGGAAAGCGCGCCCGGTGCCCTCCTCAGGCAGGGCTCGGGGGCTCTCCCCTGGAGGGCCACCGACCTGGCTAAGGTCACGAGGGAGGCGCTTGGGCACCACATGGAGGCGTGTTTCGAAGCACGTTTCCCTCAAGAAGGAGTAAGGCAAGGAGGGCCAGACCCTCGGGAGTTCGTCAGCAAGGCCATTCAGGAGCTACAGGAGTCAAGAGTCATGAGAGGCGGCCACCGCCTACCAGCTGTGGCTCCCCATCCAGGCGAGGATGGTGGGCTGCGCGTCTGCATCGACATACCAGGGCTCAATCGAGCCACCTCTCTGGAGCGCCTCTGGCCCTCGTGAGTGGGGCACTACGAAGGTCCATCCCACAGCTACGTTCGCATGCCTTACGGCTTGCCGAACGCGGCTGCCACGTACCAGCGCCTCATGAGGGGCACCATGGAGACTCAAGAGGCCAGGCGTTCCGCAGCCCTGGCGGAGATGGAGATGGTCCGCGAGGAGCCACCAGCGCCTCCGGAGCCTCCCGAGGCCCCTAGGCCTGGGGGCTCATGAGGATCGGCTTCCACATCCCATCGAGTTAGCTACACCAACACTCCTTCGCCCTCAACATCATCAGGTGACATCTTTCAAGTTTCATTTCCAGCTGGGGGCGCCCCCCCAGGGCTGCATTATTCCCAGGCCGCGTGGGTCCGTCCCTGCGGCATGTATCCCTTTTATTTCATGTTGTTAGCTTACCTTGTTGGGGGCACCCCATGGGCTGCATCATCCCCAAGTCGCTCGGGCCTGACCCAGTGATGTCCGCCTTTCCAGCATCTATTTGAATGAATCCACTCCTTCGCGGCTAATGTGTTTGACCCAGTTGCCCGCTCAACTGACGCCAACTGACGGAGCTGTTCCCAAACGGCACGACGCTTGCGCATGGGTCTGTCCCTGCAACGCCGACAAACCTGAATGGCTGAGCTCTGGCTGCGGCAGCCCCGCATGGCGCCACCTCGTCAAGCCTTCAGTGCCTCATCGCCCCTCGGAAGCAACCAACGTCTGACTGTCAATTGTCATGGCAACCCCTCATTCTTTCTATGATGGGTCTACAGGATCTCCTAAAGGAGCTGCGTCAGGCGAGGCCCTTGCGGTGTCTCCTTCACTCTCAACCGCGCGAACCGCTTGCACGTTAAAGGGGGGGGTGCCTAAACATCGCGACTCAGGGCTCCTACTGGCTCTCCAGCCCTCACCCTCTGGCCTTGTCCACGGCATCGCGACCTGGCATACCAGCGACGGCTGAGACTCGCTCGAGGGCCGGGACCCGAGGACGTAGAGCAGAAAGGGGAGCAAAGGCGAGAGGGGAGGGAAACGCGAGGACCTCGCCGAGCAACCTCACGCCTGCCAATGCACGGACCCGGCGACACACCAGAGAGCGGGCCCTGATTCTTGAGATAAGTCACCACCCGGAAGCACCAGCTACCGTGGCACCATCCCCGCACCTAATGCAATTCCGTGTTAGCGACGCTGCTCTCCTTTCTCACCGAACGACGGCTGCTTGAGCGCCAAAGGGGACCTCCTGAGCATCGTGACTCAGGGGCTCTTACCGGACCCCGGGTCGCTCACGTCCTGGCCTTGACCACGACATCGCGACCTGGCATACCAGCGACGGCTGAAGCCGCCTTGGGACTGGGACCGGTCGGCGCAGAGCACCAAGCCCTCGTGAGGTTCGAAAGGGAGAACTGAGCTAAGGCGGAATGAGCAACTCGCACAATTCTACAACAAGGGTTATATTAACAAAACAGGATCACAGGCACCTTACAAGCCCCCACGGGACGCGTCTTTGATTCCTCGCAGGGAACAGATCCTAAAAGGACGCTAACCACACGCGCCCCTGCAAAAGACGCCATCATCAACAGTGGGCCGTCAAGCACCGGCGCCAACCCCATCCAGATCAGAGTCGGCGGCGGCCTGACGAGCCCACCCTGCTCCAGGAGCGGCGCCGGCTCGGGGGCTCATAGCTGTCGTCGCTCGTCTCCGGAGTCGCGAAGAGCTCCCGGAGTCGCTGGAACCTCCGCCGCCTCCGCCGCCTGAGGAGCCGCCAAGGGAGCGGTCGGCGGGCCCAGTCCACGCCGTAGCAGGGTCCCGACCACCTCTCCCGGGGCAGCACTCCAACCGGTGCCTGTTCGCATCGAAGACCTTGAAGAACATCACCGAAGCACCGTCGTACTCCAAGTGGATCGCGAGGGCGCCTCTTGTCCTGCAAACCCTGGTGATTTCGCTCCAGCCTCGAGTCATGAAGACCTCGCCCGGGGCAATGACCGTGACCTCTGCCTCGGTCGCGAGGGTGCTGCAGCCGGCGTGCTGCAGCCAAAGCTCCAGGAGTTCTCCCTGCCGGATGATGGAGGCAAAGAAGGGAGGAAGGCGAACCCAAGACTGAGGAGGCATGGTGGCGTGGATCATGAACTCTCGGGAAGAGCCCTAGGTGTGGACCCCAGGGGGGACGACCCACACCTTCGTGACCCGTCGGCGCCGCCCATGGCGATCGGCATCGACTCCTTCAGGGCCCTCGATGTGGGCATACAAGGGAAGCGGGAACCCCGGCGGTGGCCGCTCGCACCGGGGCCTCGACACCACCTGATGGGCCCCCTCGTCCCGGCTGCGGAGGGCAAGCCGTTTCTTCGGCGGGAGCGGGTCTGGTTCCTCTCGGGGAGCCTTGCCCTTCTCTGCCGTCGAGAACCGGCGGATCGGAGCCATCGCAGCAAGACGGAGCAAGGACCGGGAAGAAGGAGAAGCAAGAAGGGATGGACTGGAAGGGCGCACGCCGTTCCGTACTTATGGCTGGCGAAGGCCAACCGCCGACCTCCACGATCGCAGGTAATCATGACCCGCTTTGCATGCAAGGACTTGTCCAGTCCGTGTAGTTGCCGAGGCGCCATGGGGAAGTGGAGATGCCCACGTCCAGTCAACCGCCATGCGGCGCCTAAGGCCGCAGGCTATTAGGGCCCGCGGCGCTTCGCTCTTGCCCTTTCGCCTCCCTACACGGCCAAGTCCGGGCTCGCCTTGGGCCCGGGGGCTACTGTCGGTGTTCTGGGAATGGGGGTCCCAAGACTTGCCTGCCTGCGGCGTGGCTCAAAGGGGGCCCAGCACGGCCCGTCTTCATCAACATAGAGCCAAGACCCTCGCGAGGGGCCAAGCCTCGCGGGGCGGATGGCACGGAGCTTCCTTAGGCACGGCCTCATCAGGCTGGCTCACGAGGAGGTGGAGAGATCAAGGCGGGGTACCTCACAAGGTGCCCGTGACGCAAGCCGTGACGACCAAGGGCACCAGGCGGGCGCCAGCCGCGCAGTGTCCTTCTTTCCTCTTTGGTGCAAAGGGAGCAAGCGCAGGCGAGAGCATCAAGCAAAGGCACCCGTTTCGGTGCAACGAGACCAAGACCAGTCCAACGGCAGGGAAGAAGTCATTGTGGAGCCCAAGCCAGCGTCACCACCAGAGTCTTTGGTAGGCGAGGACCAACTTTAGTCAAGATAAGTGTACCAGATGTTCCCCTTCAAAATGGCCAATTGTTGGCGCCCTTCCCGCTCAATATTTGGGGAAGAGGCCCAGGGCCTTTGCCTATAAATAGGACTAGCCACCCACAGGGTAGGAGGATCCCGAATTGGCCAACCCAGAAACTAGCTAGGATCGCAGAAAGGACCGAAATCGGAGAGAGATCGGATCGCAATCGAGAAGAGAGAGAGAGAGAGAGAAGGGTGACTGAACTCCTCCTAGCAGTTCATCCCCCCAGCAAAGAACAGACCCTTGCGAGGTTGTTCTTTCTTGTATTGCTCATCATCATCAGCCCAAGAGGCAATCCACCACACCACACACTGGAGTAGGGTATTACACCACAACGGTGGCCCGAACCAGTATAAACCCTGTGTCTCTTGTGCTGTTCTTTCCATAGCTTAGATATTAGCGAGGCGGAGGGGCGCAGGTAGGTAGAAGGCGAAATCTCCGCACGCACCCCAGTGTTTGAACCTCAAGGGTGAAAGTGCAACTATCCCTAGGTGGTTTTGGTAATTCATAACAACATATAGCTCATTGAGCTAATGCTATTCCAAGATGATTATTTCAGGAAAGCTCAATGATTGGCATGGCATGGATGGTGAAAGTGGAACCCTCAAAATGCTAAGGACAGAGGATTGGCTCAAGCTCAAAAGCTCAAGACTCTTCATTTTATATTTTAGTGATCCAAGATCACATTGAGTCTTTAGGAAAAGCCAATACTATCAAGGAGGGATGAGGTGTTGCTTAATGAGCCTCTTGCTTCATGTGCTTAGTGATATGCTCCAAAACCCTCAACTAGTTTCCCATATCCACATATGACCTAAACCCTAAGCCAAACTCGGTCCTACCGATTCTTTCTATCCGGCGCCACCGAGTTTCACTTGTCATAAGCCACTGCCAAACCCTAGCAATTCGGTTCTACCGATAGGGAACTCGGTCTCACCGAGATGGGATTGTAAACTCTCTGTTTCCCTTTCGTAACTTTTCGGTCTCACCGAAAGAGCGAATCGGTCCCACCGAGATTGCAATGTAAATTCAGTGTTTCCTTTTTGTAACTTTTCGGTCTCACCGAAAGAGCAAATCGGTCCCACCGAGTTTGCCTGACCAACTCTCTGGTTAGCTTATTACCAAAATCGGTCCCACCGAGTTTGTGTAATCAGTCTCACCGAGATTACGTTATGCCCAAACCCTAACCATATCGGTCCTACCGAGTTGCATGTCAGTCCCACCGAAAATCTCTAACGGTCACTAGGTTTACCTTTTCGGTCCGACCGAGTTTGTTGATTCGGTCCTACCGAGATTGGAAAACTGTGTGTAACGGTTGGATTTTGTGTGGAGGCTATATATACCCCTCCACCTCCTCTTCACTCGTGGAGAGAGCCATCAGAACACATACACAATTCCAACTCATATGTTCTGAGAGAGAACCACCTACTCATGTGTTGAGACCAAGATATTCCATTCCTACCATATGAATCTTGATCTCTAGCCTTCCCCAAGTTGCTTTCCACTCAAATCTTCTTTCCACAAAATCCAAATCCTATGAGAGAGAGTTGAGTGTTGGGGAGACTATCATTTGAAGCACAAGAGCAAGGAGTTCATTACCTACACACCATTTGTTACTTCTTGGAGAGTGGTGTCTCCTAGATTGGCTAGGTGTCACTTGGGAGCCTCCGACAAGATTGTGGAGTTGAACCAAAGAGTTTTTAAGGGCAAGGAGATTGCCTACTTCGTGAAGATCTACCGCTAGTGAGGCAAGTCCTTCGTGGGCGATGGCCATGGTGGGATAGACAAGGTTGCTTCTTCGTGGACCCTTTGTGGGTGGTTGCTTCTTCATGGACCCTTCGTGGGTGGAGCCCTCCGTGGACTCGCGCAACCGTTACCCTTCATGGGTGGAGCCCTCCGTGGACTCGCGCAACCGTTACCCTTCATGGGTTGAAGTCTCCATCAACGTGGATGTAGGATAGCACCACCTATCCGAACCACGGGAAAAACATCCGTGTCTCCAATTGCGTTTGAATTCTCCAAACCCTTCCCTTTACATTCTTGCAAGTTGCATGCTTTACTTTCCGCTGCCAATATACTCTTTGCATGCTTGCTTGAATTGTGTGATGATTGCTTGACTTGTCCTACAATAGCTAAAATCTGCCAAGAAAAAAATTGGGAAAAGGTTAAGTTTTTATTTGGTCAAGTAGTCTAATCACCCCCCCCCTCTAGACATACTTTCGATCCTACAAGTGGTATCAGAGCTTTGGTCTCCATTTGCTTTGATCTCCATAGCTTTTGGTGGTCATAGCCTTGGTTTCACAACCTAGGAGAGTATGGCGTCTAGCGAGGGAAATTATCACCGTAGAGGTCCTTACTTTGATGGTACTAATTTTGCTAGTTGGAAGCATAAAATGAAAATGCATATTCTTGGACATAACCCCGCCGTTTGGGCTATTGTGTGTGTTGGTTTGCAAGGTGACTTCTTTGATGGGAAAGAACCAAACCGTGAAGCTACCGCGGATGAGTTGAAGATGTTGCAATACAATGCTCAAGCTTGTGATATTCTCTTCAACGGATTGTGCCCCGAAGAATTCAACAAAATCAGCCGTCTTGAGAATGCAAAGGAAATTTGGGACACTTTGATTGATATGCACGAAGGTACCGACTCCGTCAAGGAATCCAAGTTGGATGTGCTTCAAAGTCAACTTGACAAGTTCAAAATGAAGGATGGTGAAGGTGTCGCTGAAATGTACTCTAGGCTTGCTCTCATCACAAATGAGATTGCCGGCTTAGGAAGTGAAGAGATGACCGATAGATTCATCATCAAGAAGATTCTAAGAGCCTTGGATGGAAAATATGATACCGTGTGCACATTGATCCAAATGATGCCCAATTACAAAGATCTCAAGCCAACGGAGGTGATTGGAAGAATTGTTGCTCATGAGATGTCACTTAAGGATAAAGAGGAACTTCACAACAAATCAAGTGGTGCCTACAAAGCCTCATGTGAAGCTCCTACATCATCAAGTGAGAAACAAAAGTACAATGAAGAATTGAGCTTAATGGTGAAGAACTTCAACAAGTTCTACAAGAGTAGAAGCAAAGATAGAAGCTTCAAGTCAAGGTCCTACAATGACAAAAGATCTTCTAGTCGAGAGCGAAACTGCTACAGTTGTGGAAGACCCGGACACTATTCCAATGAGTGTACGGCTCCCTACAAGAGAAGAGAAGATTCTCCAAAAAGAAGAAGCAAAGAATCACCACCAAGAGAGAGAAGGAGTAGAGATGATCGTTATGAATGAAGATACTCACGGAGAAGCAAGGATTCGGAAAGGAAGGAAAAATCATCAAGGAGCTACACAAAACGAAGACATCAAGCTCATGTTGGTGAATGGGTATCCGGCTCTGACTCCGACAGCCACTCCGAGAGAAGTTATCACTCCGACTCCGAAGATACTCAAGATGAAGGTGTTGCCGGTATAGCACTTGTGTCAACCCACTCCTACGACATATTTGACTCACCAAATGAAGGAATTGGAAGATGCTTCATGACCAAAGGTCCTAAGGTAACACACCCCGAGTATGTTGATTTCAATAGTGATGAAGATGACTTGTTAGGTGATGATTTGCTTGTTGACAACTCTAGTGATGAATACTATGATGAAACGCCAATTAATCATGCTAATCAAGATAAAACGAATGACAATGATAAGGAGAAGATTGAGGCTCTAACTAAAGAACTAAACACTCTTAAGTTAGCTCATGAAACTATCTTCGAAGATCATCGAGAACTTTTAAGAGCTCATGAGAAATTACGCTTTGAAAATCTCAATCTTGAGCAAGAGCATGAGTTCTTAAAAGCAATCAATGATGATCTCTGCAAGAAAAGTTCTTATTACATTGCCAAGCGTTTACTCTTATCCACTTACATGCCTCAAGTCAAGTCTAGTAACAAGAAAGATTCTTCCTCTAGCAGTAACAATGATCATGCTAAATCCAATATTGTTGCTTCTAGTAGTTCTCTTGATTCCACTAATGATTCTCTTAGCCAAGTTAGACTTGAGCAAGAAAATAGCTTATTGAAGGGAATTATAGAGAAAGGAGTGTACAAAAGCCTTGCCGGGAGTAAGCAATTCGAGGAAATTGTGCACAAGCAAGGAATGCACCGGAAGAATCAAGGTGTTGGTTTTGAACGAAAGTTCAATGCCAATGGAGTTGAGTGGGAAGAAGATCAATACCCCAAGACAAAGTTTGTTCCTCAACAAGAGAAGTATGATACTTCTTTCAAGGGGACACAAGCTCAAGATGATCTTCCACCACAAGACTACAAGCAAAAAGGCAAGGAAAAGCTTCAAGAGGAAATTTATGCATTTGAAGAAGCTCCTAAGACCTCAGTCAAGTGGATTCCCAAGACTACTTCAAGTTCCACTTCATCAAGTACGACTACAACTCCAAGGATTCCCATCAAGATGGTGTGGATCCAAAAGAAGAAGAACTAGAGAATTCTTGAGGGTGACTCCGCCAACATACTTCATTCTTATCATTTTGGCAAGAACAAGTGCAATCAACTTCCACATCTTGCACTAGTTCAAGGAGTCACAAACCCTCTTGTTGGTAAGACAAGGGACAAGGTAACCTAAAAGTTTTCATGGACATCATCTTGTGTGTGCATCACTCTATGTCTATGGATATCCTTGTTTGTTCCTTGTGGGACTAACCCATGTAGGTATTGAAAGTGCAATTCACTCAAATGGATAGCTCCAAGTGATCTACATCAACATTGAGCATCCACATCTTCAACATCTACATGAAGTCATCATCGACAAAACCCGAGGTTAGTTCATCCCTCTAAGGGGGGATATCACATCTAGGGGGAGCTTTACTCTAAGACTTGAGCTAAAGCAACTCTAAAGATGTGAACACAACAATGCTTTATGTAAAAGTGGTAACCCCACTTGAGCTTAAACGATGAGTATGACCTATGATCAAGTGTTCTCACTTGACTCCTAAGTCAATATACTCATATATAGATGACCTTGTCATCGCAAATTGCTTGATAGATGCTAGAATTGGTTGTGCATGTCTTGTCACATATTTCATTTGCCATCTTATTGTGTGAGCATGCTGGTTGCATATTTTACTCATTCGAGGACATCCACTTGTTGTTTTGATTGTTTGGTTTTATTTCCTTTTGCCAAGTGGATGGACAAGAATGCCTAAGAACCTCCTCTAGCTATCTATGCTTTTCTCGTCTCAAACTCTATTCATGCTACATCACAAAATTTGATCAAGTCAGATTCGAACCACTCTGTGTGAGGAGCGCTCGGAGTCCCCGATTCATCATAGACTTAAACTTCCAAAACCTCTTTATGATTCTCGGTCTGACCGATACCCTACTTTCGGTCCTACCGAGATCATTAAGTTGATCTATGTTTTCGATCTCGGTGCAACCGATTTGAACCATTCGGTCACACCGAGTTGCAATAACTGTATACAGTTTTGCATCTCGGTGCCACCGAGCTGTTCCACTCGGTCACACCGACAGGGTTGGGCTATATATAGTCACGGGCAAAAATTTGGAAATTTCTCCGAACCCCTTCGCCCGCGCGATAGCCTGCTCTGCCAACTTGGTCTCCGGATCGTCTCCTCGCCGCCAACCGCCTCCAGTCGCTGGTCTCCATCGCCGTCAACGGAATTCTACCCCGCCGTTGCCGCCGTAGCGAGTCTCCGCCGAACTAGGGTATGGACTCGATCTTTGTGCTATTCTCCAATCCGATTCTTAGCACATTGTGATCATCATGATTCTTGCCACGATTGAAACACTCCTATCCAGTCAATGCGCTCATAGATTAGGTTTGATTCGAAAATTTTAGGGTTAGGTTTCCGCCGAAACCATCTCGGACCCACCGAGTTGAAAAACTCGGTCCCACCGATTTGGCTTATGCCATTGCACAAGTGAGACTCAGTCTGACCGAGAATTACTTATCGGTGTGACCAATTTTGGAATTCTGTGAAACCCTAGCAGTCTTGGTGCCACCGAACTGTGACTCGGTCTGACCGAGTTCACTAGTTTAGGTGCCAAAACTGCTTCGGTATCACCGAGTTTAAAAATCGGTAGATCCGAGATGATTTCAGTGGGAAACTAAAACTAAGTTTTTGGATCATTCTTTTGCAAAAATCTCTGCATTTTGTGATGCTCATCTATTCTACCTCATCTATAAACTATTCACGGGGTCAGCAGACAGCTTGTTCATCATGTCAGATCAGAGTGACAGCCAGAATGTGTCAGAACAGCAAGTGCACATGAGTGAGGGCACTAGTCCCTCCAGCTCTTCAGATGATGGCAGCAGAAGTACTCCTAGCAATCTGCCTAAAGCTGCCACCAGACAGAGGAAGAAGAGAACCTCAGAATCAGAGGATGAGGATTATGTGGCAGAAGAGGAAGCCACATCAAAGAGAGTTGAGCCAGCACAGGGCACAAAGCCAGGCTTAAAGATCAAAAGGCCAGCAGGCAGGCAGCCTATGCCAAAGGCCAGAGCTTCAACCAAGATTTCTGAGAAGCCCACTCCCATAGAGCCAGTTGCTGCTGAAGGCAAGAAAAGGAAGGAAAGGGTCAAGAAGACCGTAGCCAGAGTGCTTGGAAAGGCTTCCATCATGGAAGAAGAGGAAGAAGAAGAGGTTGCTGCACCAGCACCTAAGGCACCTAAGCTTATGGGTGATGCTATAAGATCAGGGGCTGCCACATCTAAGCCCAAAGAAGCACCCAAAGCTGCCTCCAAGCCCAAGTCTGCACCAAAGAGAAATACAAGGAGCATACCTGCAGCTGAAAAGAACAAGGCCCCAGTGCCTGACATTGCTGAAGAAGAAGAAGGTCAAGTTCTCAGAAAACTCAAGCCCAAGATCCCAGACCACAACGATGCTCATCCTGTGGCTGAGGATATGAAGCTCAGGAGAGACTCAGGGCTGAGGAAGTGGAGAGAAGCAGACCCGTATGCTTCAAGGAGAAGAACTGCTGTGGATTACAGGTTTCACACCAAGGAACAGCAAGATTTCTATGAGACAGTGCTGCTTGATAAGAAGCCAATAGTCTTTGATATGAGATGGGTTGACTAGCAATACATCAAGGACAATGAAGAGCACTATCCTGGAGTGCAAGACAGCTTCAATGCTTGTGGAGTAGCAGACTTTGTTGGGCAGAAGCTCACAAAGTGGAACGAGGAACTTATTATGCAATTCTACTCCACGGCACATTTCTACCCAGATGGAAAGATCACATGGATGTCTGAAGGTACGAGGTACCAATCTACAGTTGCTGAATGGGCTCAGCTGATCAATGCCCCAGAGGAGCATGAGGATGACTTGGATATCTATGCCAAGAAGAAGATGGACCACAACTCTATGTCCAATATGTACAAGGAGATCCCAAATGAAGCACTTGATACTTTCAAATTTGGCTTAGTGCATTATCTTCTGTCAGGGCTGCCAACTATCAATTGGATCTTGAGGCACACCTTATTGCCCAAGTCTGGAGATCACAAGATGATCAGAGGCCATGCAATCAACTTACTACATATCTTTGATGTGCCACAGAAGTTCAAGGTGATGAGCCTCATGGTAGAGACAATCAAGAGGACAGCAGCAGACCAGAAGAGGAGCTGTGGATATACCCCACAGATTCAGGAGCCCATCAACTCCAAGATGGGCATGGGCATATACTTATTGGACAAGGAACACCTGCCCATCCGTCCAGATTTTGAAGATAATCAAGTTGTTATGACTGAGAACGAACCATCGTCTGCCCAAGCACAAGCAAAGAAGGAGAAGGCAAGGAAGGAGAAAGCTGCCAAGATGCCAACTCAAGAGGAGGCATCTGAGTATTTCTTGAAAACCAAACAAGAGCAGCTTGGTTACTTGATTGCATCCACACCGAGGATTGAGCAAGGACTGGCCACCCTCACTCAGAATCAGCAGAGCTTAGAGAGGATCATGGAACAAAAGTTCTATGACTTGGATGTCAAAGTAACAGAGATTCACTCTGCAGTGGAACAACTTCAGGATGACATGCAGGAGAGGAGAGGCAAGACTACAACTGATGCCTTTGCCAGAGTGCCACGAGGTCCGATGTCATCTGCAGTGCCAGTTGCTGACACTAGAGCCACCACTTCTGCACCAGCTACAGCCTCAGTTCCACCAGATCCAGCATCTACTTCAGCCTTGACTCCGACCACGTCTACAGAAGTCTTCGTCCTTGGAGTGCTCCGGACTCCACCACCACCTGAAGATCAAGCCAAAGCGTCGATCTAGCACTATGCATTTTCTAGGAACTTTTTGGTAACTTGTTGCCAAAGGGGGAGAAAATGTATAGATCATAGGCTTCGAGAGAGAGTGTTGCCTTTATTCTCTCTTGTTTTATTTGGTGGTTTTTCGAACTTTGTTTGCTTTTGAGTGCTTGAGATACTATGTCATTGCTCATGAGACATTGATGATCATGTGTTTGATCATAAGCTACACTTATGTTTGCTTAATATTATCATCTTATCTATCTTATGTGATCATTCACTATTCTTGGTGATGAGTGCATGTATTTCATTCTTATAATTTTAAGCGCTCCACCAAGATGTATGTGACATGGAAGAGTAACCCATGACTCTAACTCTTTGTGCATTTGCAGTCCAAAGCAAATTTTAAATATGCAAAAATTTAGGGGGAGCTCTTACTTGTCACATACTTCTCAAAGCAACGATATATTCCATGCTTATTATCATTTGTCGAAGCTTTGATCTATATGTTGTCATCAATTACCAAAAAGGGGGAGATTGAAAGTGCAACTATCCCTAGGTGGTTTTGGTAATTCATAACAACATATAGCTCATTGAGCTAATGCTATTCCAAGATGATTATTTCAGGAAAGCTCAATGATTGGCATGGCATGGATGGTGAAAGTGGAACCCTCAAAATGCTAAGGACAGAGGATTGGCTCAAGCTCAAAAGCTCAAGACTCTTCATTTTATATTTTAGTGATCCAAGATCACATTGAGTCTTTAGGAAAAGCCAATACTATCAAGGAGGGATGAGGTGTTGCTTAATGAGCCTCTTGCTTCATGTGCTTAGTGATATGCTCCAAAACCCTCAACTACTTTCCCATATCCACATATGACCTAAACCCTAAGCAAATCTCGGTCCTACCGATTCTTTCTATCCGGCGCCACCGAGTTTCACTTGTCATAAGCCACTGCCAAACCCTAGCAATTCGGTTCTACCGATAGGGAACTCGGTCTCACCGAGATGGGATTGCAAACTCTCTGTTTCCCTTTCGTAACTTTTCAGTCTCACCGAAAGAGCGAATCGGTCCCATCGAGATTGCAATGTAAATTCAGTGTTTCCTTTTTGTAACTTTTCGGTCTCACCGAAAGAGCAAATCGGTCTCACCGAGTTTGCCTGACCAACTCTCTGGTTAGCTTATTACCAAAATCGGTCCCACCGAGTTTGTGTAATCGGTCTCACCGAGATTACGTTATGCCCAAACCCTAACCATATCGGTCCTACCGAGTTGCATGTCAGTCCCACCGAAAATCTCTAACGGTCACTAGGTTTACCTTTTTGGTCCGACCGAGTTTGTTGATTCGGTCCCACCGAGATTGGAAAACTGTGTGTAACGGTTGGATTTTGTGTGGAGGCTATATATACCCCTCCACCTCCTCTTCACTCGTGGAGAGAGCCATCAGAACACATACACAATTCCAACTCATATGTTCTGAGAGAGAACCACCTACTCATGTGTTGAGACCAAGATATTCCATTCCTACCATATGAATCTTGATCTCTAGCCTTCCCCAAGTTGCTTTCCACACACCATTTGTTACTTCTTGGAGAGTGGTGTCTCCTAGATTGGCTAGGTGTCACTTGGGAGCCTCCGACAAGATTGTGGAGTTGAACCAAAGAGTTTGTAAGGGCAAGGAGATCGCCTACTTCTTGAAGATCTACCGCTAGTGAGGCAAGTCCTTCGTGGGCGATGGCCATGGTGGGATAGACAAGGTTGCTTCTTCGTGGACCCTTTGTGGGTGGTTGCTTCTTCGTGGACCCTTCGTGGGTGGAGCCCTCCGTGGACTCGCGCAACCGTTACCCTTCGTGGGTGGAGCCCTCCGTGGACTCGCGCAACCGTTACCCTTCGTGGGTTGAAGTCTCCATCAACGTGGATGTAGGATAGCACCACCTATCCGAACCACGGGAAAAACATCCGTGTCTCCAATTGCGTTTGAATTCTCCAAACCCTTCCCTTTACATTCTTGCAAGTTGCATGCTTTACTTTCCGCTGCCAATATACTCTTTGCATGCTTGCTTGAATTGTGTGATGATTGCTTGACTTGTCCTACAATAGCTAAAATCTGCCAAGAACTAAAATTGGGAAAAGGTTAAGTTTTTATTTGGTCAAGTAGTCTAATCACCCCCCCCTCTGGACATACTTTCGATCCTACAAAGGGTCTGCCAGAACCCGAAATCCGACAGATCTTATGAAAACTAGAACCGGATACTTAATAAAACACACCCTTTCAAGTGTCAGATACAACCCGGTGATCGCTCTCTCACAGGGCGACAAGGAGAGGATCGCCGGGTAGGATTTATGCTATACATGATACTTGGTGAACTTACCAGCTACTCTCTTCTATATGCTTCAAGATGGATGCTGCCAGAAGCATAGTCTTTGATAGGACTAGCTATCCCCCTCTTATTCTAGCATTTTGCAGTTCAGTACACTAATACTACCCATTTCATTGATACCAATGCATATGTAGTGTAGATCCTTGCTTGCGAGTACTTTGGATGAGTACTCACGGTTTCTTTGCTCCCTCTTTTCCCCCTTTCCATTCTTCTCAGTTGTCGCAACCAGATGCTGGAGCCCAGGAGCCAGACGCCACCGTCAATGACGAGTCCTACTACACCGCGGGTGCCTACTGCTACGTGCAGGCTGACGATGATGACTAGGAGTAGTTTAGGAGTCCTGACTACTACGTGCAGGCAGGAGGCATGCGCCTCTTTCGATCTGTATCCCAGTTTGTTCTAGCCATCTTATGGAACCTTGTTTAACTTTATGTCTGTACTCAGATATTGTTGCTTCCGCTGACTCGTCTATGATAGAGCACTTGTATTCGATCCCTCGAGCCCCCTGGCTTGTATTGATGCTTGTATGACTTATTTATTTTTAGATTTGTATTGTGATATCTTCCCGTGAGTCCCTGATTTTGATCATACACGTTTGCATGTATGATTAGTGTACGATTGAATCGGGAGCATCACATATATGATAAAGTTTCGTGATAGAATTTTTTGTTGTTATAATAATGAGAATGATACTACTATGTCTGTATTTTGTTTTTATCGATGCCTCTATCTCAAAACATGTGGACATGATTTTTGATTCGGCTTTCGCTTGAGGACAAGCGAGGTCTAAGCTTGGGGGAGTACGTCCATTTTGCATCATATTTTCCTAGTGTTATTTATAATGTTTTATGCTTTATAACACTTTATGGAGTAATTCTACTACCTTTTCTCTCATAATATGCAAGTTTTACACTAAGAGGGACAATACCGACAGCTGGAATTCTAGACCTAGAAAAGCTATGTCAGAGATACCTATTTTGCACATCTTCAAATGAGATGAAATTTTACGGAGAATTATTTTGGAATAAATAAAAAATACTAGAGGAAAGAGCTCCCAGAGGGGGGCTGCCAGGTGCCCGCAAGACACCAGGCTGCGCCAGCCCCCCGAGGCGCGCCCTGGTGGGTGGTGGGCAGCCCGGCCTACCTCCGGTGCCCATCTTCTGGTATATAAGGTCTTTTGACCTAGAAAAATAAAGAGATGACTTTCAGGATGGAGCGCCGCTGTCTCGAGGTGGAACTTGGGCAGGAGCACTTTTGCCCTCCGGCGAAGCGATTCCACCGGGGGAACTTCCCTCCTGGAGGGGGAAATCGAAGCCATCGTCATCACAAACAACCCTCTCATCTTTGGGAGGCCAATCTTCATCAACATCTTCAACAGCACCATCTCATCTCAAACCCTGGTTCACCTCTTGTGTTCAATCTTTGTACCGGAACCTTAGATTGGTACCTGTGGGTGACTAGCAGTGTTGATTACATCTTGGTGGAAGATTATATGGTCAGATCCATTATGCTATTTAATATCCCTCTAATCTTGAGCATTGATACGTCTCCAATGTATCTATAATTTTTTATTGTTCTATGATGTTATACTATCATTCTTGGATGTTTTACATTCATTTTATAGCAACTTTATATCATTTTTTGGACTAACCTATTGACATAGTGCCCAGTGCCAGTCGCTGCTTTTTGCTTGTTTTTTACTTCGCAGATTAGTACCAAACTAAGTCCAAATGCCGCGAAACTTTTTGGAGATTTTTAATGCACAGAAGACAACTTGGGAGCCAAGGAAGTACCAAAGGGGAGGCCCATGGGGCCCACAACTCACCAGGGTGCGCCAGAGGCCCCTGGCGCACCTAGGTGGGTGGTGGGTGATACGTCCATTTTGCATCATGCTTTTTATATTGATATTTATTGCATTATGGGCTGTTATTACACATTATATCACAATACTTATGCCTTTTCTCTCTTATTTTACAAGGTTTACATGAAGAGGGAGAATGCCGACAGCTGGAATTCTAGACTTGAAAAGGAGCAAATCTGATAGACCTATTATGCACAACTCCAAAAGTCCTGAAACTTCATGGAGAATTATTTTGGAATATATAAAAAATAATGGGAGAAGAAAGTACCAGAGGGGAGCCACCAGCCATCCACAAGGGTGGGGGCGTGCCCCTGCCTTGTGGGCCACCTGATAGGCCCCCGATGCCCATATTTTGCTATATGAAGGGTTTTTACCTGGAAAAAATCAAGAGGAAGCTTTCGGGATGAAGTGCCGCCGTATCGAGGCGAAACTGGGCAGAAGCAATCTAGGAACCCGGTGGAGTTGTTCTGCCAGAGAAACTTCCCTCCGGGAGGGGGAAATCGAAGCCATCGTCATCACCAACGATCCTCTCATCGAGAGGGGGTCAATCCCCATCAACATCTTCACCAGCACCATCTACTCTCAAAACCTAGTTCATCTCTTGTATCCGATCTCTGTCTCAAAACCTCAGATTGGTACCTATGGGTTGCTAATAGTGTTGATTACTCCTTGTAGTTGATGCTAGTTGGTTTATTCAGTGGAAGATCATATGTTTAGATCCTTAATGATAATTAATACTCCTTTGATTATGAACATGAATATGCTTTGTGAGTAGTTACGTTTGTTCCTGAGGACATGGGAGAAGTCTTGTTATAAGTAGTTATGTGAATTTGGTATTTGTTCGATATTTTGATGAGATGTATGTTGTCTCTCCTCTAGTGGTGTTATGTGAACATCGACTACATGACACTTCACCATGGTCTGGGACTAGGGGGAGGCATTGGGAAGTAATAAGTAGATGATGGGTAGCTAGAGTGACATAAGCTTAAACCCTAGTTTATGCATTGCTTCGTAAGGGGCTGATTTGGATCCATATGTTTCATGCTATGGTTAGATTTATCTTAGTTCTTCTTTCGTAATTACGGATGCTTGTGAGAGGTGTTAATCATAAGTGCGAGGCTTGTCCAAGGAAGGACACACCCAAGCACTGGTCCACCCACATATCAAATTATCAAAGTAATGAACGCGAATCATATGAGCATGATGAAAACTAGCTTGCTAGTAATTCCCATGTGTTCTCGGGATCACTTTGCTTAACAGTTCATCCAGGCTTGTCCTTTGCTACAAAAAGGATTGGGCCACCTTTCTGCATCTTAGTTACTTTTGTTACTTGTTACTCATTACGAAATATCTTATCACAAAACTATTTGTTACCCATAATTTCAGTGCTTGCAGAGAATACCTTGCTGAAAACCGCTTGTCATTTCCTTCTGCTCCTCGTTGGGTTCGACACTCTTACTTATCGAAAGGACTATGATAGATCCCCTATACTTGTGGGTCATCAAGACTCTTTTCTTGCGCCGTTGCCGGGGAGTGAAGCGCCTTTGGTAAGTGGAAATTGGTGACGATACATTTATATAGTGTGCTGAAATTTACTGTCAGTTGTTACTATGGAAAAATAATCCTTTGAGGGGCTTGTTCGGGGTATCTTCACCTCGACCGATAGAGCAAAGAGTTGCTCCTCAACCTACTAAACCTAATGAAAATATTTATTATGAAATTCCTTCGGATATGATAGAGAAACTGCTAGTTAATCCTTAGGCAGGAGATGGAACATTACATCCTGATATGCACCTAATCTATGCGGATGAAGTTTGTGGATTATTTAAGCTTGCAGGTTTGTCCGAGGATGTTGTCAAGAATAAGGTATTCCCTTTATCTTTGAAGGTAAATGGCATTGACATGGTATAGTCTATGTGATGATGTTGGATCATGGAACTACAACTGCTTGAAATTGGAATTTCATCATAATTTTATCCTATGCATCTGGTTCATCGCGATCGGAATTATATATACAAGTTTTGGCCTCGTGAAGGAGAAAGTATCGCTCAAGCTTGGGGGAGGCTTAAGTCAATGTTATATTCATGCCCCAATCATGAGCTCTCAAGATAAATTATTATTCAGAATTTTTATGCTCGGCTTTCTCGTAATGATCAATCCATGCTCGATACTTCCTGTACTGGTTCTTTTATGAAGAAGCCTATTGAATTAAAATGGGATTTATTGGAAATAATTAAATGTAACTCTGAAGATTGGGAACTCGACAAAGGTAATGAGTTAGGTATAAACCTTAAGTTTTATTGTGTTAAGTCTTTTAAGGATACCGATGCTTTTCATGAATTTAGCACTAAATATGGACTTGACTATGAGATTGTAGCTTCATTCTGTGAATCTTTTGCTACTCATGTTGATCTCCCTAAGGAGAAGTGGTTTAAATATCATCCTCCTACTGAAATTAAAGTAGTAGAACCTATTAAAGTTGAAGAAGAAACTATTACTTATAATGTTGATCCCATTGTTCCTACTACTTATATTGAGAAACCACCTTTTCCTGTTAGGATAAAGGATGATGTAGGGTAGAACCCTAGATGCCCGATCTTTCACGAAATTGAGGGGATCCTGCGAAGAACACGAGGAACATGAGGGGAAACAAGAGGAACACTCAAGAACAAGTCCAATCACACATCCACTAGGCAATCAAACACACAAGATCCACAAGGTACATGAACAACAAAGGGAAAGATACATGGTAAAGTTCATCTCCAAGAGGAGGTCTTGAGGGGGGTCATCCCGTGAGGGGTCTTGAATCCCATAGGATTTTCTCACATGCTCACATGGAGGTCTTGAACTCCATGGGAGTGGTAGTCTCTCTCTCTCTCAAGAGGAGGAGGTAGGAGCAAAACTCGCATACAAATGAGCTATCATATTTGCTAGCCCTAAAAATGGGGAGGAGGAGGTCTATTTATAGTCCAGGACACAAAGGGGTAAGTGAGGGGGCGGAATGGGTACATGGGCCTCAGCCTGAGTCATGCGCGCAGGCATAGGTTGGATGATCCGGATGGGTTCGGATGATCCGGGTCCTCAGCCGGGTGATCTGGCTCCGGCGGGTGGATTCTGCAAGCTTCGGGTGCCGCGGCTATGGGATTACCCGGATGATTCGGAGGGGGACCCGGATGATCCGGCTGAGGCTGGATGATCCGGACGTCTGGCCTAACTCCAGCAGCTGTTTCGTCTTCTCCTTTCTTCCTTCTTCTATTCCATGCTTCCCTCGCGGATGGTGTAGTTGCTCCTTGGCGCTTGCACTCCTCCTTGACATCCGTGAAACTCCGACAATACCTATGCATGTACACGGGAGAAGTGTCAAGTAGTATACCATCCTCAAAGGGGTCAAGTGAACACGTCTAAAAGAGATGATTCACCTTTATCTATGTGAAGTAGATGTCACACGTGTCGCTTGCCAAACGGACTCTTGACATGGTGATGTCCATAGGATGCTCTGCATCATCCCCTCCCCCTTGGGAAAGATCCAACCTCAGATCGAAAACCAAATCACCATGGGAAAGAGATGGCTTCGCCATGTAGAAGTGGACGATCACCAAGTACTCATCATCTTGAAACTTGAAATGGGCGCTCTCCAATGTCGCACCGTCTCATGATTCCTTCAAAAGGAGCAAGGATAGCAAACACTTGGAAAAACAAATGTGGTTAGTGTTAGTGCAAAACAAGCATTCAAGTGGTGATTCACCCAACAAATGTCGTCATCATGCAAAGCATATGGTTTGACAAAGGATTGTGACATGGCATGTAAGTATATGAATTGAGGACAATCAAGGACGTCATGGAAACAAGTATGCAAATGGGAGGCCCAGATGCAAATATGTTTGACAAGAGAATAGGCATCTACCTCAAGTTCATAGCAAGAATTCACAAATTGCTCAATGAAAGGTCTATGGTAGGCATAAGAATCATTCACAACACCAAATAAAATGAAGTGTCTAAACACATTGGTCAAGTGCAAGACAATCCAAGCATAACGTGTATAGGGTGTAGTGAATATAGTGTGCCACTCAACACAATATAAAGAGCAATTGTTCATCATGTGTGAGGCAATCAAGGCAAGCATGTGACAAGCAATGGGGCATGGCATATGTGAAGAAATGATATTGTTGCAACCAAACATGTGATAGGAGCTAGTAATCCAAGAATTGGGTGCAACACACGAGGTATATATGTCATGAGGCATGGAAAGGTGAAATTGACAAGTCGAAGCAAGATCTCTAACATGTGTGCAATCAAGTGGTCCAAGATGAACAATAAGTCTCATGGGGCAAGCAACACAAGTAGTATATGATCCATAATATCCAAGCTCATGGTTTGGGGGTTCTCAAAAGAGAATGATATCACCTTGAAAGCATGTCCTATTGTGCGTCCTTCACAATGCCGAAGCACAAGCAAAAGCGGTGTAGAAGTGAGTCGTGGTAGAATGTATGAGGATCGCTCCCAAGAGCTCAAATGGTCAACTCACGTGAAGTGGAAGTCGACAGAAAGTCCAAGTATCCTACACATGCACACAACAAAAGAAAGAATGTATGCGCATGGTAGATAAACACATCATCCATCATGATGGTTCTCTTCTTTTGCACATAACCATTAGAAGCACAAGTGCACGAATAATATGATGCAACAATGGCAATATTCATGGCACTAGGCATATGGTGCAAAGAGGTAAGACAAGCATGCTTCACAAGAAATATGTCAAAATCTCCAAATATATGCGAGAATGCTATGGGGGCAAACTCATTATCAAGACTAAAGGCATAGTTGCACTCAATACATGGAAAATCATCTAGCATTAAAGAGACAACACATGGAGATATATGACTAGAAGCAATAACAATCATGTGCAAAGCATGTAGATGGTTGTCATCAACCGCATGAAATGAGCAAGTATGAATCATTGGTGATGCAACATAAGCAAGCATAGTAATCAAGTCATGCAAACTAGTGGAGCGAAGATGCCACACACTAGGGGAAATCATTGCAATCATGTCATGTGAGAAAATAGTAGGCAGAGGCAATGCACATGACATATCGCAAACACGAACACAGAGCAAGATCATAGTATCATCATAGGCATGGGGCACAAAGCAAACATGGCAATAACAAGCGATATAACCAATAAGCTTGCAAATACACATACAAGTACTAGAATCAATCATCATGTGTAATGCAAAGCATGGGTCACAAATGCATGGCAAAGTCATAGTAATGAGCATATCATGCAAAGTGAACATGGCAAGATGAGCATATAATATGTAATGGACAATAACTCATAACCATGTGAGGGCCATGTAGAAGAAATGCGCGAAGTCTTTGCGTGAAGAGAGCGGTGGGAAAGACAATCCGTGGGATCCCAAGTCATCATTGCTCTCTAGAGCTCGTTTTGTCAACTCATGGGATTATGAGGTTATCAAGTATTCATGGGTACCTACACAAAAGAGACACAAACCAAAGAAATTGTGTGCATGGTAAATGTACACATCATCCATCATGATGTGTATGTGCACGTGTGAGTTAGCACAAGATAAGCATCGCTCAAAGAAATTTGATGCACGGTATATGAACATGTCATCTATCATGAAAGAATAATTATTGTGTATGACACGATGGGGATGCAAATTGAGGATACAAATATATGGCACATCAATATCATGTTCATACACGGAGAGCATATTGTGCACATAATTATGATGATCATGCAATGGATAGGATGAATCAAAACCCCCTAAAATGTATGAGGGAACTATGGGGGTCCCCTCATGAGCAATATTGAAAACATCATATGGAGAAAACGGACAACATCCAAAACAATGCGTATCCGAAGCTAGGTGGTCATGGTATGGCATATGAGATAAATAATGCAAAGGGAGCATATCAATATCATCACAAGAAAAAAATGCCAATAACCATGGGCTTTTCATCTATTCCATATGTGCAAATGGGGTTCATTTTAATGGCATATGCATAGTCACTACGATGAGATTGCAAATATGACATATGATTGATCTCATGCATAGCATATGACAAGTCAAGCGGATTGTCAAACATGATGTGACCTAAAGAAATGTCACAAGAAATCCTATGTAACATGGCATCACAACTAATAGACTCCACATGAGAATCATCATACTCATCATAAATGGGCAAGAAATCATCACATGAGGAAGTCATACTAGCATGAAGCATGGTAATAGGTTGATCAACATCATGCAAGCAATCAATGTCAAGAATGTCCACTAGTGGGACTGGAGCATCACCTTCACCAATGTTACCTTGTTCATTCCACTCAAGTGGTGTAGGTCAGGTGGTAAAGACCAAATGGTGGTCATCATCATCAACTTGATGGAACCATGTGGGGGTGCATCATATTCCACCATGGCCATCGTCTTGTCCAGAGGAAGGACGTAGTCGTCGCGAATCGGCGCGTCATCATCTATGGGACCTAGAAAAAAATGAGAAGACACAATAGAGGCAGAGGTTAAGTCATTAGAAATCTAAGTGGCCTCACATTCCCTATCAACTACCTCACTCTCTCTATGTGGTGGTTCACTCACTCCCTCAAAATAGGTGCACCCAATCTCACGTATGGCGGAGTCACTCATCTCACTCAAGTGGTGGGGTTGTGGCTCTCCTTACATGGGAATTGGGGCAACACATCATATATGGGGCTAGTGGTGAAGTCACTCTCACTCTCAATATGGTGGCAAAAGCCACTCAAGTCATCATACATCGCCATGGTCGAGGTGAAATACTCAACCATCTCATCGTCATCACCATGGATGAAGGCTGAAGATGGCACATCATCACTCTCCTCCATGACCGAAGGGAAAATCCCATGCTCGACCATCTCATCACCGTCGCCATGGATGAAGGCCGAAGATGGCACAACATCACTCTCGCCTCCTAAGATGGAAGCATCATCCTTGCTTGTCACCATGTCGCTTGCCTCCAAAACTTGGTCCTTGAGAGTCTCCGTAGTCGTAGTCGTCGCTGCACCATCTTGAAAAAGAGTTGAGGTAGACTTGGCATCATCAATGCCACAAAGAGGGGTGGCAGTGAAGTCGAACTTGGGAGCGTAGTCGTGGAGCTCGTCGGTCTTGGACATCGTCGTGGTACTAGCCTCATGCCCGTCGTCTTGCAGCTTGGTCTTCGAGAAGTGTGCTTGAGGTGGAGAAGCCTTGGCCTTCATGAGTTCTTGTTCCGCCTTGAGAGCACCAATGTAGTTGTTGTCGAGGGACTTGTAGTTCTCGAGGAAGATAGTCTTGGAGATGTCGTTGTTCAATCCCATCATGAAGTGGAACTTCATTGAAATGGGGTCATCCACGCCGGCTTGTCGCAAGGCATTCTTCATATCCTTGAAGTACGCATCGATGGACTTGGATCCTTGGATCGTGTTCTCCAATTGGCGTAGAAGTTGTTCCATGTAGGTTGGAGGCATGAACTCTCGCCGCATAGCTCTCTTCGTCTTGGGCAACTCGTGTCGTAGCTCTCCGAAGGTGTGTGAAGCCACCATGCCAATGCATAGTCGTGGAAGTTTCTTGTGGCGCACTTCACTTGATCTTCGAGAGGGACTTGATGTAGCTTGAGGTAGTCATCCATTAGGCGCTCCCACTCGAGATACTCCTCGGGTTATTGAGTCCCATAGAAAGGAATCTTATGGTCGGTGTCGAGGTTGTAGTAGCTCATGGAAGTCACGGACTTGATCTTGGGGAGCTTCTCTTGAATGTAGTCTTGAGGTGCTTGTTGGCGAAGATGTCGTATGTCCGTAGGCGAAGATGCTTGAAGTCGCTTGGTGAAGATGCCAAGGGAGATGGTGAAGTCGTTGAGCGGTTGTTGGTGTTCAGCTCTTGACCTTCACGTTCTTGTCGGTGGTGGTGTCGATGCCGATGTGATCTTGCCGGAGATGGTAGCTTGGAAGCATGTGATCTCGAGTGTCTTCTCGAAGATGAGGAAGATCGCTTGTAGGACTTGAGGAGGGCTTTAATATCCTCCATTTGAGCATCCATCTTGGCATTCAAGTTGTTCGTGGCATCGAACTTGTCATTGTTGTTGTAGACCGAAGGTGGTGTGCTTTGCCTACCCATCACAAGACTCGAGCAAAGGTGAGTAGGAAATGAGATAAACAATACCAAGTTACCTTTTCCCAAAGTTGAGGATGTATCCTGTTTCACTCAATGTGAAATGAAATAATAGTGGAATTGGTACCAGACTTGTTCACTCACACCTATCAAGTAAAGCTTATGGAGTAGCTTGGTGAGGATAGTGGCACAAAAATTTGATGCAAAATGTTAGCAAGAGTCAATAATGTTGAAAGAGATTCACAAATTCGCAAGTGAAACAAGTAGACCAATAGCAATGGGTGGCACACGGAAACGCACACATGGATAGATAAATGGGGTCGTGCAACCAAGGAATGAGCACAAAATGTGTAATCCACGAAAAACGCTCGTGTTGCACAACTTAAGAGAGACGCTAGCACGATTGCTCAATAGGAGGATACGACACTTGTGCACAACCTATAAGATGCAAAATGTATCAAGTATTCTATCCCAAGTATTCTATGTATGTATGGTTCCCGGTGTTTCTCTCAAGATGATCCAAGATGATCGGATATGACAATCTTATGTGCAATGTGGTATGATGCTATGCTATTGCTTACAAGCTTCTTTGCTCTTTCTCTTTTGCTTAAAAGCTTATTCTCCTTTTTTTGATATGGCCACAATGCGAAATGCACAAACCAAGATAGCGATTATGTATATACGGGAACAATCTTGTGACACAAGGGATGATACCAAGATGATATGGTATATATGCAATGGAAGGTACGGATCACTAATGTGCACAAGTAACATTGCCGGCAATACTCAATGGCTAGTCTCGATAGGCAAGTGACGCAAAATGGGCTAGGGGTTATCAATGCAATTTCAAGGGGAATATATGATACGTCTCCATCATATCTATAATTTTTGATTGTTCCATGCCAATATTATACAACTTTCATATACTTTTTGCAACTTTTTATACTATTTTTGGGACTAACATATTGACCCAGTGCCAAGTGCCAGTTCCTGTTTGTTGCATGTTTTTTTTCTGTAGAAAATCCATATCAAATGGAGTCCAAACGGGATAAAAACTTACAGAGATTTTTTTGGAATATATGTGATTTTTGGGAAGAAGAATCAATGCGAGACGATGCCCGATGGAGCCACGAGGCAGGGGGTGCGCCCCTGACCCTCATGGCCACCCCGTAAGGCGGTTGGCGCCCTTCTTTCGCCGCAAGAAATCCAATATCTGGATACAAATCGTGTTAAAATTTCAGCACAATCGGAGTTACAGATCTCCGGGAATATAAGAAACGGTAAAAGGCCAGAATCTGGAACGTAGAAACAGAGAGAGACAGAGAGGCAGATCCAATCTCGGAGGGGCACTTGCCCCTCCGCCGCCATGGAAGCCATGGACCAGGGGTAAACCCTTCTCCCATCTATGGATAAGTTCAAGGAAGAATAAGAAGAAAGGGGACTATCGCCCCCTCTCTCTCGGTGGCGCCGGAACTCCGCCGGGGCCATCATCGCGACAACAATCTACACCAACACCTTCGTCATCTTCACCAACGTCTTCATCACCTTCCCCTATCTATCTACAGCGTTCCACTCTCCTACAACCCGCTGTACCCTCAACTTGAACATGGTGCTTTATGCTTCATATTATTATCCAATGATGTGTTGCCATCCTATGATGTCTGAGTAGATTTTCGTTGTCCTATCGGTAATTGGTGAATTTCTATGATTGGTTTAGTTTTCTTGTGGTTATGTTGTTGTCCTTTGGTGCCCATCATATGAGCGCGCACGTGGATCACACCATAGGGTTAGTTGTATGTTGATAGGACTATGTATTGGATGGCAAGAGTGACAGAAGCTTCAACCTAGCATAGCAATTGATGCATACGGGGTTGAAGGGAGACCAATATATCTTAATGCTATGGTTGGGTTTTACCTTAATGAACGTTAGTAGTTGCGGATGCTTGCTAATAGTCCCAATCATAAGTGCATAGAATTCCAAGTCAGGGATGACATGCTAGGAGTGGCCTCTCCCACATAAAACTTGCTATCGGTCTAGTAAAGTAGTCAATTTCTTAGGGACAATTTTGCAACTCCTACCACCACTTTTCCGCACTCGCTATACTAACTTTATTGCTTCTTTACCTAAAACATACCCTAGTTTTTATTTACATTCTCTTTATATTCTTGCAAACCTATCCCGTTACACCTACAAAGTACTTCTAGTTTCATACTTGTTCTAGGTAAAGCGAACGTAAGCGTGCGTAGAGTTGTATTGGTGGTCGATAGAACTTGAGGGAATATTTGTTCTACCTTTATCTCCTTGTTGGGTTCGACACTCTTACTTATCGAAAGAGGCTACAATTGATCCCCTATACTTGTGGGTTATCAAGAACTTTTTCTAGCGCCGTTGCCGGGGAGTTATAGCGTGGGGTGAATATTCTCGTGTGTGCTTGTTTGCTTTATCACTAAATCACTAAGTAGTTTTTATTTTGTGCTCTTGTTTTCTATCTTTAGTTATGGGTAGGAAACGAAAAATACCAAAAAAATAGTGGTACCTACCAAACCAATGGTTGAAGAACCACTCAAAATCTATCACACTACTGAAGCTTTTTACATGGATCATCTTCGATCCCTATGTGCTCGGGCTGAAACCCCAACTAGCTTAGTTGAGGGCAAATCTTTAGAGGAGCATGCTTGTTATGTGCGACACCGCGTATCTGAAAAAGGGAAACTTTTACTGGATCAAATTCTTCATTTGCAGTTCTATGCTTGGAATTTATGTGAAATATATGATTGTACTTGTTATTCTAAAGACCCTAAGAAACACCTTCCCTACCAATGTGAGTTTAGTGATAATGGAATCGTATCTTCGTATACTAAGGGTGTTTATAATTACTATGATGTTCGACAAATTGAAGAATTTGTTGCTTTTAGGGGTACTTGTGAAATTGCTTCTTTTATTGAAGAGTGTGATACTACTCTCTACAAATCTGAAAATTTGGCCATACTTAAATATTTCTATGATAATTATGCTTCTAATCCTTATATTAAACCATATATTAAGGACTCCTCCGCTGTCCAAGAAGAGACTAATATTTTGCAGGAGTCTATGGAAGAAGAAATTAATGGCATTGTGAGCTCATTGGATGAAAAATATGAGGAGGAGAGCGAAGAACAAAAGGAGGAAGAGAGCATTTACCAAAGGATGAATGCTATGATAATTGTTATGATCCCGTTGATTCTTTTTAAATATCCCTTTTTGATGATGCTTGCTATGCTTGTGGCCAAGATGCCAATATGAATTATGCTTATGGAGATGAACTTGCTATAGTTCCTTATATACATGAAATTGTTGCTATTGCACCCATGCCTGATAGTCCTATTATCTTTTGGAATTCTCCCGACTACACTATATCGGAGAAGTTTGCCCTTATTAAGGATTATATTGATTTGTTGCATTTTACTACTACACATGATGATTTTGATAGATATAATATGCATGTGCTTGCTGCTCCTACTTGCAATTATTATGAGAGAGGAACTACATCTCCGCCTCTCCATGTTTCCAATATGGTAAAATTGCAAGAAACTGTTTATACTATGCATTGGCCTTTACTATGTGTGCATGAATTGTTCTTTTATGACATGCCAATGCATAGGAAGAGAGTTAGACTTTGTTGTTGCATGATATATGTTACTTTGTGCTCACTACTAAATCACAAATCACTGTTAATTAAAATTGGCTTTGATATACCTTGGAATCCGGGTGGATCCATTACTTGAGCACTATATGCCTAGCTTAATGGCTTTAAAGAAAGCATTGTCTGGGAGACAACCTGGAAGTTTTAGAGAGTCGTTTATTTCTGTTGTGTGCTTTTATAAAGTTTCAAAACAAAAAAAAATAAAGAGGGGAAACTAAAACTTTTTCAAAAAGAAAAGCGAAAGTGAGAAAGACGAGCATTGTTAAAGTGGGAGCTAGCCTTGAACTTTGTGACCCTTGATTACAGAAAATTTTCAACAAAAATAATTATCCCCTTGTACAAATCCATTGTATCATAAAAATAATGTGCCAGGATTTGCCTTTAGGATGTTTACATTGCGTGTTGGTTTGTGCGGTGCAAAATAGAAACTTTGGCTGTAGTGCGCGACTTTACATTTTTTACTGGAACATCAAACGGTTCTTAAACTTTTTGCACTGTCTTTCTATATAAATTTTTTATTTTTCTAATTTTTTAAAGAATTTTTGGAGTACCAGAAGTATGGTGAATGTTCAGATTACTACAGACTGTCCTGTTTAAGACAGATTATGTTTTTAATGCATTGTTTGCTTGTTTTGATGAAACTATCAATTTCTATCAGTGGATTAAGCCATGGAAAAGTTATACTACAGTAGCTACAATGCAAAAACAAAATATGAATTGGTTTGCAATAGTACTTAGAGTAGTGATTTGCTTTATTATACTAACGGATCTTACCGAGCTTTCTGTTGAGTTTTGTGTGGATGAAGTGATCAAAGATCGAGGAGGTCTCGATATGAGGAGAAGGAGGAGAGGCAAGAGCTCAATATTTGGGATTCCCAAGGCACCCCAAGTAAATATTCAAGGAGACTCAAGCGTCTAAGCTTGGGGATGCCCCGGAAGGCATCCCATCTTTCTTCAACAAGTATCAATATGTTTTAGGTTTCGTTTCGTTCATGTGATATGTGCAAATCTTGGAGCGTCTTTTGCATTTAGTTTTCACTTTTATTTCATGCACCATGCTGGTATGAGATAGTACATGGTTGATTTATAGAATGCTATTTGCACTTCACTTATATCTTTTGAGTATGGCTTTATAGAATGCTTCATGTGCTTCGCTTATATCATTTGAAGTTTGGATTGCCTATTTCCCTACACATAGAAATCCGCCATTTGTAGAATGCTCTTTTGCTTCACTTATATTTGTTAGAGAATGGGCATATATTTTGTAGAAAGAAGTAAACTCTCTTTCTTCACATATATCTATTTAGAGAGATGACAGGAATTGGTCATTCACATGGTTAGTCATTAAATCCTACATAAAACTTGTAGATCACTGAATATGATATGTTTGATTCCTTGCAATAGTTTTGTGATATAAAGATGGTGATATTAGAGTCATGCTAGTGGGTAGTTGTGGATTGTAGAAATACTTGTGTTGAAGTTTGTGATTACCGCAGCATGCACGTATGGTGAACCGTTATGTAACGAAGTTGGAGCATGAGGTATTTATTGATTGTCTTCCTTATGAGTGGCGGTCTGGGACGAGCGATGGTCTTTTCTTACCAATCTATCCCCCCAGGAGCATGCGCGTAGTACTTTGTTTCGATGACTAATAGACTTTTGCAATAAGTATATGAGTTCTTTATGACTAATGTTGAGTCCATCGATTATACGCACTCTCACCCTTCCATCATTGCTAGCCTCTCGGTACCGTGCATTGCCCTTTCTCACCTCGAGAGTTGGTGCAAACTTCTTTGGTGCATCCAAACCCTATGATACGATACGCTCTATCACACATAAGCCTTCTTATATCTTCCTCAAAAAAGCCACCATACCTATCTATTATGGCATTTCCATGGCCATTCCGAGATATATTGCCATGCAACTTCCATCATCATCATATACATGACTTGAGCATTCATTGTCATATTGCTTTGCATGATAGTAAGATAGCTAGCATGATGTTTTCATGGCTCATCCATTTTTTGATATCTTTTCTATGCTACATCATTGCACATCCTAGTACACTGCCAGGGGCATTCATATAGAGTCATATTTTGTTCTAGATATTGAGTTGTAAGTAAATAAAAGTGTGATGATCATCATTATTAGAGCATTGTCCCATGTGAGGAAAGGATGATGGAAGCTATCATTCCCTCACAAGTTGGGATGAGTCTCCAGACTTTATAAAAAATAAAAGAGGCCAAAGAAGCCCACAAAAAAATAAAAGAGGCCAAAGAAGCCCACCTGAAAGCACAAGTGCTCCCTGGGTGGTTTTGGTAATTAATGTCAACATATCTCTTGTTGGAATAATGTTTTCATCTAGTATATTTCAGACAAGTTCAACAGATGGAGTGGCGTGGACAAGAGGGTATGGAACCCTTTCAAGATGCTAAGGACAAAGGATTGGCTCAAGCTCAAAAGCTCAAGACTCTACATTTTACTTTTAGTGATCCAAGATCACATTGAGTCCATAGGAAAGCCAATACTATTAAAAGGGGATGAGGTGTTTCTTACTGGCTTGCTTGCTCAAAATGCTTAGTGATATGCTCCAAAACCCTCAACCACTTTCCCATATCCACATATGTCCCAAACCAAAAAGTCAAACTCGGCCCCACCGAAACTTTCCATTCAGCACCACCGAGTTCTCTTGACATAGCTACTGCCACAAACCCTAATCGATTCGGTCTCACCGATGAGATCTCGGTCTCACCGAGACGGGCTTGCAAACTCTTTGTCGCCTATTGCAATGATTTTGGCCTCACCGAGATATGCAATCGGTCCCATCGAGTTTGCTTGACCAACTCTCTGTTTCGCTTATTACCAAAATCGGTCCCACTGAGTTTGTCTAATCGGTCGAACCGAGATGAGGTTTTACCCTAACCCTAGCACATCGGTCCCACCGAGTTGATCATGTCGATCCCACCGAAATACCTAACGGTCACATTATGAACCAAATCGGTCCGACCGAGTTTTCTGATTCAGTCCCACCGAGTTTGGTGATTTGTGTGTAACAGTTTATTTTGTGTGGAGGCTATAAATACCCCTCCACCCACTCTTCATTCGTGAGGAGAGCCATCAGAACATGCCTACACTTCCATCTTACATTTTCTGAGAGAGAGCCACCTACTCATGTGTTGAGGTCAAGATATTCCATTCCAACCATATGAATCTTGATCTCTAGCCTTCTCCAAGTTGCTTTCCACTCAAATCATCTCTCCACTAAATCCAAATCTGTGAGAGAGAGTTGAGTGTTGGGGAGACTATCATTTGAAGCACAAGAGCAAGGAGTTCATCATCAACACACCATCTATTACCTTTTGGAGAGTGGTGTCTCCTAGATTGGTTAGGTGTCACTTGGGAGCCTCCGTCAAGATTGTGGAGTTGAACCAAGAAGTTTGTACGGGCAGGGAGATCGCCTACTTCGTGAAGATATACCCTAGTGAGGCAAGTCCTTCGTGGGCGATGGCCACGGTGGGATAGACAAGGTTGCTTCTTCGTGGACCCTTTGTGGGTTGAGCCCTCCGTGGACTCGCGCAACCGTTACCCTTCGTGGGTTGGAGTCTCCATCAATGTGGATGTACGATGGAACCACCTATCAAAACCATGCCAAAAATCTGCAATTGCGTTTGCACACTCCAATCCCATCCCTTTACATTCTTGCAAATTGCATGCTTTACTTTCCGCTGCTCATATACTCTTGTCATGCTTGCTTGATATGTATTATGAATGTTTAAACTTGTGCTAAAACTCTACCTTAACTTGAAGAAAATAAAAACTGCAACCTTTTCTTGTTAAGAGTCTATTCACCCCCCTCTAGACACCTCTTCTCGAACCTTTCAATTGGTATCAGAGCATTGGTCTCCATTGCTTTGGTTTAAACACCTTTTGGAGGAAGATGGGTGAGTCTATGTTGGGGAGTCTTAGACGTAGAGTGCCTATACTTGATGGAGAGTACTTTCATGAGTGAAAAATGAGATGCTTTAGATTTTCGATGAATATCACTTGAACAAGTACATTACTAGTACTTGCTTTCCCCTAGTGATCCTTTGCATCCTACCCTTGATGAGACTATTGACATGATCCGCAACCTTAGAGTTGTTAATCTTATTACTAGAGGTTTGCCTAGAAATTTGCTTGGTTGCTTGCCTACTCTTGACTGTGCCTACACCATATGGAGAATTCTTGAGGAACGTTTTCCAAACTATTCCTTGTAAAACTTAGATGAAATCCTTCATAAGTCTATTGTTGTAGTGACCCGACCTCAAACGGTCAAGTCTTTGTGCTTCAGTGTCATCCTTGGATCGGTAATGCTCACACACACAGTACTCGAAGGATTTATAACAGAGTAGCAATCACACACTTATTACATCGAATGTCTCAAAAGAGAACTTATTACAATGAATATGGCTTAAGGCCATCTAATACGATAACAGTGGAAGGCTTGGAAGATAAAGTGAGTCCATCAACTCCAACGGCATAGCTGAGCTGCACGGCAACGACCTAACGAACCTTACTCCTCGTCTGAAAAGTCTGCAACATAATATGTTGTAGCCCGAAAACGGGTCAGCACATGGAATATGCTGGCAATGTAACACAGTAGAGCAAGAATAGAATAATGCTATCACTACATGCATATTTGGCTGGTGGAAATGCTCTATGGTTATAGTTTTGCGAAAAGCCAATTTTTTCCTACAACAAAGGAATAGATTTTATTTAGCTATCATGGTAGTTGAAACATCATTGAGAAGGTTCCTCCAACTCAATCCCAATTAAAAGTAATTATCAACCCAACAATATTAAATTAGAGTGATGAGATACATATGATAATCCAAGTACTAGATACTCAAGATGTCCATAACTGGGGACACGGCTAACCATGATTAGTTTGCACACTCTACAGAGGTTTGCACACTTTTCCCCACAAGACTCGATCTCCTCCGTTGAATTTATCGCACTACATGGTGTTTGAGAAGCGGATGACCAAGACACAGCCTTTCAGAAGCATTAACTCCAACCCCGAGTAGACAGTACCAACCTACATCCCTCTACATCTGCTAGCCTACCATTGGAAGAGGTCATGCGGCTTAATCAACTATGCTAGATCCCATAATAGCTTGTAGCTGCACATGAAAGTTTCTAGCATGAAATATCTCAGCTCCCTTTGAGCCTGGGTGGCGGACCTTACGATTATCACACGGGTACTCCGGGATATCCCAGGACAACACTGGATTCTCCAGGTGCCCGACAAGCAATCCACCCAGATGTGTATTGAAGTTGCCACCTTATGTTGAACCATTAATTTAACAATCTCACATCTCTCATGGATTCACTCATGCAAACCACGTCTACAAGCATAGCATGGGAATATAAGCAATACGTCGAAGTAACTCCTAAGGGTTTGATAATAACAGGGCAATAGGGTCTACCTCATCAACTACTTCCCAAACCCACATGTTATCAAGTCCTAACCATGCAATGTTTGAGGGTTGAAACTAATGCATAAAAACTGGGTGATAAAGGGATATGATCAAAGTGTTACTTGCCTTGCTGATGATCCGCAAAACCTAGAGACTCGTAGTAGCACGCTTCGCACTCCGGGTGTTCTATCGCAAATAAACAATAGCATACATAAGCAAACAAGCGAAGAAGCATGGGTAAACACGAATAAGAAGATCTAACTAGAAAGTTCAACTTAAGAACTCCGGTTTGCAAAAAGAATCAAATCAAACGAAGCAACGAAACTGAAACTGCGAAAGAAACAAGATCCGATTACTAATCTGGACTAAAGTCAAATTTTACAGTACCAAAATCTTGTTCAAGTGGGTTAAACGGAAAGAGGGCTTCGAGACGAAGATCTGGGCGCTTGAATCGCCTGATTCCGATAAACGAGCGAAAAGATAAACTAAAACGAAAATCGAATCAGAAATCGTGATTGAAAATAACCGTGAAAAAATCCGAGAAAATAAAAATTAACGAACAGGCTAACGAACGAACGTTCGTTGTCTGTGGCTAACAGGCGAAAACCGTTCGTTAAAACAAACATATGGACGAACGTCCGTTAAAAAACTAAACTGAGAAAACCAGCGAACCGATCTAAAAAACCGAAACTAGGGTTTTAAAAAAACAACGGTTTTTACCTAAACCAAAAAACCGGACGGCGAGATCGCGAACTCTGGCACGGCTCTGGCGGCTTCCGGCGAGCGGGGCGGCGGCGCGGGCGACAGCGGGGTGCGGCGCGGGGCGGCGGAGGGCGGCGCGCGGCGGCTCAGCGGCGCAACAGCGGCGGCGAGCGGCGGCGGGGCGGCGGCGCCTGCGGCTTGGGGCTCCAGGGGGCCCTGGGTTGGCTTTTAAAGGGGGGAGGCATGGCTTGCGGGAGGGGGCGGGGAGGGGCGTGGCCGACTCGGCCACGGCGAGCGGCGGCGGCTCGGGCGCGGTCTCCGCGAGGGAGACGGCGGCGCGGGGCGGCTGGGCCAACGGGGCCTCGGCCCAGTTCGGTCCGGTGGGCTTCTCTTTTTTTTTAACTGATTCCGCCGAAAAGAATTCCTAGAAAAATAAATAAAAATCTAAAAATACCAAAACAAATTTTCACCGTCTAAATAAAATATTTAGAATAGGGTGAACATTTTCTTTGCCTAAAATGCAATTTTTGAAAAATGCATATTTTTCCTATGCAAATAAAATAGCAGTAAAATCTGAATAAAAGCAAATATTTGATTTTAATATTTTTTCCTCCAATATTTCATTTCTTTAGGAGAATTCAAATTATCTCCTCTCATATATTTTAATATGAAATATTTTTGGAGAGAAAAATAATTAAAACAAATAATCCTCGTTTCAATATTTGATAAAATTTCAAATATGAAAACAGGCAAATCCCCAACTCTCTCCGAGGGTCCTTGAGTTGCTTAGAATTTCGAGTATCGCGAAACGAAATGCAAACAAAATATGCTATGCATGAATGACCTATGTATAACATTCCAAATTGAAAATTTGGGATGTTACAAACCTACCCCCCTTAAGATGAATCTCACCCTCGAGATTCGGGTTGGCTAGAAAATAGGTGTGGGTGGTCTTTGCGAAGATCATCCTCTCATTCTCAGGTGGCTTCATCCTCGATATGGTGGCTCCACTGAACTTTGGAAAACTTAATAACCTTGCTGCGGGTGACTCGGCTGGCAAATTCAAGAATCCTAACTGGCTTCTCCTCATAGGTCAGATCACTGCCCAACTGAATCGCTTCCAAGGGCACTGTATCTCTCAGTGGTGTATCGGCAATCTCAGCATGACACTTCTTCAACTGTGAAACATGAAATACATCATGAATGCCTGATAATCCTTCTAGTAACTCCAACTTGTAGGCAACTTCTCTCATGCGTTCCAAAATACGGTATGGTCCTACAAATCTCGGGGCTAACTTTCCCTTAACTCCAAAACGTTTAACACCTCGCAAAGGTGAAACTCGCAAATACGCTCTGTCTCCGATTTCATAGACTGCCTCCTTGCGTTTTGTATCTGCATAACTCTTCCGCCTGGACTGAGCTACCTTCAGACTATCTTGGATCAACTTAACCTTCTCTTCTGATTCCTTAATCAAATCTGGTCCAAACAACTGGCAGTCTCCCACTTCATCCCACATCAACGGCATCCTGCACCTTCTTCCATATAGGGCTTCGAACGGTGCCATCTTCAAGCTGGCCTGGTAACTGTTGTTGTATGAGAACTCAACGTAGGGCAGGTTGTCATCCCAACTATATCCATAATCTAGTGCACAAGCTCTCAACATATCCTCCAGAATCTGGTTGACTCTCGGTTTGTCCATCTGTCTGTGGGTGAAAAGTTTTACTGAACTCCAGTCTGGTTCCCAAAGTTTCATGCAACTGATTCCAAAACTTTGAGGTAAACTGGGTCCCTCTATCTGATAAAATGGTCCTCGGAACTCCATGCAAACATACGATCCTGGTCATGTATATCTTGGCCAACTTCACACTTGTATAGGTGGTTTTCACTGGAATAAAGTGAGCCACTTTGGTCAAGCGATCAACTACTACCCATATAGAATCATATCCTAATTTGGTCCTGGGCAATCCGGTGATGAAATCCATGCCAAGCTTATCCCACTTCCATTCGAGTATCGGCATAGGCTGTAACAATCCTGCTGACTTTTGATGTTCTGCCTTCACTCTCTGACATACATCACATACGGCTACATATTCGGCAATATAAATCTTCATACCGGTCCACCAGAAACGTTCCTTCAAATCCAAATACATCTTGGTGTTTCCAGGGTGTATCGAGTATGGTGAGTCATGAGCCTCCTGAAGTATTAACTTCCCGATCTTTGTTTTATTGGGCACATAAACACGGTCCTCAAACCATAAGGTGTTGTGCTCATCCTCACGAAAACCTTTGGCCTTTCCTTTTCTCATTATCTCTTTTATCTCGGCAATCTCTTTGTCATCCTTCTGAGCTTCTCGAATTTTTCCTAACAATGTAGACTGAACTTCCATTATTGCAACAAAACCTCTAGGAACAATCTCCAATCGAAGTTCCGTGAGATCCTCTGCTAACTCCTTTGGCAATCCTATGCTTACGAGGGTGTTGGCATAACTCTTCCGGCTCAAAGCGTCTGCTACGACATTGGCCTTGCCTGGATGATAGTGAAGCTTCATATCATAATCCTTTATAAGCTCCAACCATCTCTTCTGCCTAAGGTTCAGCTCCTTCTATGTGAAAATGTACTTCAAACTCTTATGATCAGTGTACACATCACAACGGTTTCCAATAAGGTAATGTCTCCAAGTCTTCAATGCATGCACTACGGGAGCCCAACTCCAAATCATGTGTGGCATAATTTAACTCATGCGGTTTCAGTTGTCGCGAGGCATACGAAACAACTCTTCCGTCCTGCATCAGTACTCCTCCAAGTCCTAAGCGAGAGGCATCGCAATACACCTGGAAATCCTTGCGTCTATCCGGCAAAATCAGCACTGGGGCTGTAGTCAGACGTTTCTCTAACTCCTGAAAACTCGCCTCACATTCTTCTGTCCATTTAAATTTGGTATCCTTCTTCAATAACTTCGTCATTGGCTTCGCAATCTTGGAAAATTTCTCAGTGAATCTCCGCTAGTATCCCGCGAGTCCTAGAAAACTGCGGATCTCCCTAACTGAAGTGGGTGCCAACCATTCAGTGACTGACTGAACCTTGGTGGGGTCTACTGCTATACCTTCTCCTGATATAACATGTCCAAGGAATCCAACTTCCTTCAACCAAAACTCACATTTGCTGAACTTGGCATACAACTGGTGTTCCCTGAGTTTCTCGAGAACTAAATGCAAATGCTCCTTGTGATCCTCTTCATTCTTTGAGTATACCATTATATCATCAATGAACACCACAACAAACTTATCCAAATATTCCATGAACACCTTGTTCATCATGCTCATGAAATAGGCAGGGGCATTAGTCAGTCCAAATGACATGACTGTATACTCATATATCCCGTACCTTGTGGTAAATGCGGTTTTAGGTACATTCTTTTCCCGGATCTTCATCTGGTGATATCCTGATCGTAGATCGATCTTCGAAAACTCCTTAGCTCCTTGCAACTGGTCAAACAAATCATTGATCATCGGTGGTGGGTATTTGTTCTTGATCGTCACCTCATTCAACGCACGATAATCCACAACCATTCTTAGAGACTTATCCTTCTTTTCAACCAAAAGCACTGGGGCTCCCCATGGTGATGAACTCTGTCGGATGTAACCTTTCTCTAATAACTCCTTAATCTGCTTCTTAATCTCCTCCAGATCATTTGCGGGCATCCGGTAGGGTCTCTTTGATATTGGCCCTGTACCTGGCAATAGCTCTATCAAACACTCGATGTCTCGATCCGGTGGCATGCCTGGTAACTCCTCGGGAAAAACATCTGGGTAATCCTTCACTACAGGCACTTCCTCCTGAACAACTCCCGTGAGGGTATTTACTTGGATCCTCCTAGGCGCATGTCTAGATACATACTTGATCCTTTTTCCCTCCGGGGTGGTGAGATAAATCGATTTACTAGCACAGTCAATGATTCCTCCATACTTTGACATCCAGTCCATGCCTAATATCACATCCAATCCTTGTGACTCCAAAATTATTAGGTCTGGTGGAAAAACATGGCTACCAATGGTTAAGGGTATCCGGTCGCACCATCGGCTAGCCATATACTCTGCTCCAGGTGAACTTACTAACAGAGGGGTCCTAAGGGCTTGGGTTGGTAGTTTAAACTTATCCACGAATCCCCTTGATATGTATGAATGTGATGCACCAGTATCAAAAAGAACAAGGGCGGTAAAAGACTGAACCAAAAACTTACCGATAACTGCGTCTGGCTGCCCTTCAACCTCCTCCACTTTAACATGGTTCACTTGTCCTTTGTTGAATGGATTAGGCTTCTTCCCAGCGCTCCCATTACCGTTTCCATTCTTCGCTTCCGGGCACTCCATGGCATAGTGTCCAGTCTTCCCGCACTTGAAGCAAGTAGTGTGACTTAGGTCTCTCTTGGCGGGTGTGGCTGGATTGGAGCGGTTCCGATTGTTGCTTGTTCCGTTCCCAATCCCATTCTTGGAGCCATTGTGGTTATGCGAACTTCCTCCGTTGTGGTTATGACATCCATGGTTATGAACAAGTCCTCCCGAGTTCGGGGTTAGAAGAGACTTCTGCTGTGCTCCTGAGTTGTACCTTCCTTGTCCATACTTCCTTTTGCGGCTCTCAATTTGCTGCTGCTTCCCTTCAATCATAAGAGCCTTGTCTACCAACTCCTGGTAGTTGTTAAATGCTTCCACCATCAATTGCATGCTCACCTCATCATTCAGCCCTTCCATAAACTCCTCCTGCTTCGTGGCATCTGTGGCCACATCGTTAGGGGCATAACGAGACAACTTACTAAATTCATCCACGTACTGCCCCACAGTACGGTTTCCTTGGCGCAAGTTGCGAAACTCACGTTTCTTCATGCTCATAGCTCCTGTTGAGACATGGGCGGTGCGGAATGCTTACTGAAACTGATCCCATGTAACAGTGGCTATAGGATAGGTGACAGTGTAATTCTCCCACCATGAGGCTGCTGGTCCATCCAACTGATGTGCGGCAAAACGCACTTTATCAGCATCTGTACATCCTCAGTGTTAATTCCCTTCCAATCCTGCGGAGCCAATCATCTGCCACTATCGGCTCGGTGCTACTGGAAAACACCGGCGGTTGCAACCTCAGAAAACGGGCTAGGTTATCAACTGGTGGTGGTGGCGGTGGGTTGTTGTTGTTGTTATTGCATTGGTTCTGAACTAACAACTGCATCAGTGTATTCTACTGCTGGATCAACTGAGTGAGCTCCGGTGGGAAGGTAAATCCGGGGTCACGTCCCGGAGGCATCTGAGGGTTTAGAGGGAAGAGAATAGAATAGAATGAGGTCTAGTGAGAGAAACACTACCCATATGCACATGAGACAAACAAAATCATATCACTCAATCAATCAAACAAGGGCATACAATCGATCTAACTATCATTACAGAAGTGCTCGGACTATACTATATACATGGTGGAATACTACTACTGATGTGGTGGTCTACTAGAAATATTGATCAGTTGAAGACTCCATGATGTCTGCTCCAGCTTCGTCTTCATAGTCATCATCGCTATCGTCGGGATCCGAGTCGGTGTCGTCGATGATGATGTAGTCCTCAGAACGAATCTCCTTGGGCTCATCGTCTTCTCCTCCTGGCGCGGGGTATCCCATGAAGACTCCTAGCTTCATTGTCAGGTCAGCATTCTTATCCACTAGTACAACGATTTCCTCCTCATAATCTTCGCGTGTAGCCTTGAGTTCTTCCTCCAGTTCTGTGATCCTTGTCATCGCCTTCTTCAAATCTATCATGCCTACGCACATCTGGTTCTCCTGGCGATGAATGTGCTGGTTCAACTCCTGGATGAAAGCTGTGATTGATCTATCCTTCCTGGTGCTGATCATCTCCCATTGCTCATCTCGGCGCCCACAAATCTGGTAAATAGTATCCTTAAGCTCCTTATGGTAAACTTCTCCAATGCGTCCCATGGTGATGTGAGCCTCCATACTCTTTCCTAGACTCTAGGTTGGTGCATCAAAGGAAAACTCCATGGGCTTGGTGACTGGTGCGAATGTCCTTCCTGGAACTTGAACTTGAATCATCCATCGCTCCTCTTCTCGTAGAGTGGCGTTGTAAGTCCCGGTGAAGCTCGGTATTCCAATGTTCTAGTACTTAGTGACTTCCTTCAAGTGTCGTCCAAAAGGTGCTTCTTCATCCGGTTGTGCAAACTTGTTCTTGCGTCCGCCATCCTAAAGAGTAGAAATGGAGAGGAGTCAGAAATGAGAAGAGAGTAGTGATCTAGGGCTTTAGCTTAGTGGTCGTGTCCTACACTCAGCGTGTGCTCTGATACCATCTTGTAGCGACCCGGCCTCAAACGGTCAAGTCTCTGTGCTTCAGTGTCATCCCTGGATTGGTAATGCTGACACACATAGTACTCGAAGGATTTATAACAGAGTAGCAATCACACACTTATTACATCGAATGTCTCAAAAGAGAACTTATTACAATGAATATGGCTTAAGGCCATCTAATACGATAACAGGGAAGGCTTGGAAGATAAAGGTAGTCCATCAACTCCAACGACATAGCTGAGCTGCACGGCAACGACCTAATGAACCTTACTCCTCGTCTGAAAAGTCTGCAACATAACACGTTGCAGCCCGAAAACGGGTCAGCACATGGAATATGCTGGCAATGTAACACAGTAGAGCAAGACCAGAATAATGCTATCACTACATGCATATTTGGCCGGTGGAAAGGCTCTATGGTTATAGTTTTGCGAAAAGCCAATTTTTCACTACAACAAAGGAATAAATTTTATTTAACTATCATGGTAGTTGAAACATCATTGAGAAGGTTCCTCCAACTCAATCCCAATTAAAAGTAATTATCAACCCAACAATATTAAATTAGAGTGATGAGATACATATGATAATCCAAGTACTAGATACTCAAGATGTCCATAACCGGGGACACAGCTAACCATGATTAATTTGTACACTCTGCGGAGTTTTGTGCACTTTTCCCCACAAGACTCGATCTCCTCCGTTGAATTTCTTGCACTACATGGTGTTTGAGAAGCGGATGACCGAGACACAGTCTTTCAGAAGTATTAACTCCAACCCCGGGTAGACAGTACCAACCTACATCCCTCTACATCTGCTAGCCTACCACTGGAAGATGTCATGCAACTTACTCAACTATGCTAGAGCCCATAATGGCTTGTGGCTGCACACGGAAGTTTCTAGCATGAAATATCTTAGTTCCCTTTGAGCCTGGGTGGCGGACCTTAGGATTATCACATGGGTACTTCGGGATATCCTACGACAACACTGGATTCTCCAGGTGCCCGACAAGCAATCCACCCAGATGTGTATTAAAGATGCCACCTTATGTTGAACCATTAATTTAACAATCTCACATCTCTCATGGATTCACTCACCCAAACACCGTCTACAAGCATAGCATGGCAATATAAACAATATGTTGAAGTAACTCCCAAGGGTTTGATAATAACAGGGCAATAGGTTCTACCTCATCAACTACTTCCCAAACCCACATATTATCAAGTCCTAACCATGCAATGTTTGAGGGTTGAAACTAATGCATAAAAACTGGGTGATAAAGGGATATTATCAAAGTGTTACTTGCCTTACTGATGATCCGTAAAACCTAGAGACTCGTAGTAGCACGCTTCGCACTCGGGGTGTTCTATAGCAAACAAACAATAGCATACATAAGCAAACAAGCGAAGAAGCACGGGTAAAACACGAATAAGAAGATCTAACCAGAAAGTTCAACTTAAGAACTCCGGTTTGCAAAAAGAATCAAATCAAACGGAGCAACGAAACTCAAACTGCGAAAGAAACAAGATCCGATTACTAATCTGGACTAAAGTCAAATTTTACAGTACCAAAATCTTGTTTAAGTGGGTTAAACGAAAAGAGGGCTTCGAGACGAAGATCTTGGCGCTTGAATCGCCTGATTCCGATAAACGAGCGAAAAGATAAACTAAAACGAAAATCGGATCAGAAATCGCGATTGAAAATAACCGCGGAAAAATCCTAGAAAAGAAAAACGGACGAACAGGCTAACAAATGAACATTCATTGTCTGTGACTAATGGGCGAAAACCGTTCGTTAAAACGGATGTACGGACGAACGTCCGTTAAATAACTAAACCAAGAAAACCGGCGAACCAATCTAAAAAAACCGAAACTAGGGTTTTAAGAAACAACAGTTTTTACCTAAACCGAAAAAACCGGATGGCGAGATCGCGAACTCCAGCGCGGCTCCAGCGGCTTCCGGCGAGCAGGACGGAGGGCGGCGCGGGGTGGCTCGGCGGCGGCGCAGCAGCTGCTGCGAGCGGCGGCAGCAGCGGAGGCGGGGCGGCGGTGGCTGTGGCTTGGGGCTCCAGGGGGGCCCGGGTCGGCTTTTAAAGGGGGGAGGCGTGGCTTACGGGAGGGGCATGGAGGGGCATGGCCGACTCGGCCACGGCGAGCGGCGGCAGCTCGGGCGCGATCTCCGCGAGGGAGACGGCGGCGCAAGGTGGCTGGGCCAACTGGGCCTCGACCCAGTTTGGTCCTGTGGGCTTCTCTTTTTTTTAACCGATTCTGCCGAAAATAAATCCTAGAAAAATAAATAAAAATCTAAAAATACCAAAAAAATGTCACGCCCTAGCTAGTTCATGCATTACAGTGTTGCATCATGTTTAATTTCCTAGAAAACTGAAATGGGGATGACAGAACGCCCAGCCCCCCTGGAACAACTAGGGTTTACTAAAAACTTTTTCAATGAACCTGAAATGCCCTTCTAAAAAGTCCACCCTTTTTGTTTTGGGTTAAAACCTTTGACAAAAATGGTGCACATTTTTCTAGGACATCATAAGGTCATTGGATTAACTCATTACTAATTGCATTTGGGCAATTTAAATCCTATAAATATTTTTAAATGCCCAAATAATCCTGAAAGTAATTTTAGGCTATTGAGAATATTTTCAAAGGTGCCTCTGATTATTTTTAGGGTTTTCTAAATAAAATAGTATTTTTACTATTTCAAAACACAAAACAGAATAAATAGAAAACAAAAAAAAGAGAGAGAATGGGACTAACCTGGCTAAACCCCCAGCCGGCCCACCTGGCAGCCCAGCACTGTGCTGGCTCTTGGCCAGTCAGCTGCTTCCTCTCGCCAGGCAGGCAGGCAGAGAGGTGAGTGCCGGCGCGCCTGAGCTTGCCACAGCGCCACCTGCTTGCCGCCCGCGCCCCTGGATGTCTTGACGACCTCCACGTCGTCACCCTGACCCCGCAGACCCCTCCATTCACCCCCAACGCCTCTCCCTCGCCCTCTCCCACCATGGCCGACGCCCCTGCCGCCGCACCGTCGCCGTAGACGCGCCCTCCGCCATCCTCGCGCCGCGCCGTCGTGTCCACGAGCTCCGCCGTCGTCGACTACGTCGAGCAGGCCGATCCCCGAGCGCTCGCCCGCTCTGGAATCGCCCCGACCCCGTATTCCCCAACTCCGACCACCGGAGATCCCCTTCGCCGTCCCCGCCGCATCAGCTCGCCCCCGACCTCACCGACTGCCTCGACATGACCCCCGTGAGCTCAGCCATCTCCCCATCCCCTCCGTTTACCTTCTCGTGCACCGTAGCGACTGCACCATGCTCACCCGCACGCGCCACCGCCCGCGCTCGTCGCCGGCGATGCTCCGGTGACCATTTGGTCCCGGGCATGCGCCCAACGCGCTCCCCGCATCACGTAGAGCCCCCGTAGCACCTCGCCGCGCTCATTTGCGCACCACAACCCCATCCCCACCTGCACCCGAGCTTCGGCAGCCGCCGAGCTCGTCGCCGGCGCCACTCCGGCCACTCCCCGGCTGCGCCACCACCACGGTTGGATGCGGACGAGCGTCCGCGTCCTGTAGCTGTGCTCCGCGCGCCAAACGGTGCCTTGTGGGTCACAACCGCACTGCTCCACCGCGTCTGGCCTCGCCGGCGGCTAAACGCCGGCGAGATTGACCCTTTTTGACCCCGTGTGGGCCCAGGTTGACCTCCCCTGAGTCACTGACGTGTGGGCCATGCCCCTGTCTAATTTAGAATTAGTTTAGTTAACACTAATTACTTAGTTAATAGGTTGACTCACTGACATGTGGGCACAGGGCCTAACTAACCTAGTTTAGTGCTAACGAAACACTAACTAACTCTATTATTTAGTTCTTACACTGACAGATGGGGCCCACCGGTCAGGTTTGACCTGGGCTGGCACCTTTGACCCGCTGACGTCACACTGACGCCAGGCTAACGCAGAAAATCCTTTTCTGGATTTATTCTTATATAGGAAATTCCAGAAAATAACCAAAACTTCTAAAATTCATAACTTTTAATCTGTAACTCCAAATGCAAAGATTTATATATGAAATTTGATCAGAAAAATTCAATCTTTCCATCTGTAATGGTTTCATGCATGACAAAACAATTTAACCTTGCTGTTTAGGTGGAAAAAGATAATACACTTATAATGCTTAATAACATAAGCTCCCATTTGAATCTTTGATTCAAATGGACCTAAACCAACTTGTTTCACATTCATTAGGCAGGACACCTCATATTGCCATGTCATAGCATGCACCATATTGTTGCATATTGCCATGTGATGATTGTGTTCTGTGGTGTCTTTCATGGTAGGTTCTGCCTCCGAGGATATCTCCGAGTATCCAACTGAAGGGCAGTACCCTACTACTACTCCATCAGGCAAGCAGCCTCATTGATCGTATCGATACAATCCCATGTTCTCGCTTCTGCTCTCACTTACTACATTAAGACAACAACGTTTCAAACTGTTGTGTGCTGCAGTAGTTGAACCCTTATCCTCTGCATGACCTGTCATTGCCACCGTAACTAGATGAAACCCACTAGCATGTGTAGGAGTTGATTGAGCCATGTATGTGTTTCCTACCTTGCTATGCCTGCTATGCTTAGAGTTGTGTCAGGTCTGGTTCATCTCGGTGATGGGCTAGAGTGAAATGATTACATCGGTAGTGTGAGGGATGTGTTAAACATGTTTCGGTAAAGGTATTTATGAGAGGCCATGTAGGAGTACATGGTGGGTTGTTTCATTGAGGCCGTCCATAAGAACTGAGATCTGTATGCGTGATTTAAGATTCAGCTACTACCACACACTGGGCCCTGAAATATGACCCCGCTCGACTTACTGACCCCTCTCGTCCTATGTCCAGGAGTTGCAACTAGTTTCTGGTGTTTGTAGGTTATGTGTTGGCGGCCGTGCGTAGCGCTGACCCTAGGGGTGGGCTATGATGCGGTAGATACACCGTGGCACGGTGTACCGAGTCGCCCGTTTGGTGTCTCGGGAACCCTGCACAGATCGTTTGGGGCCGTTGAGGACACCCCAGCTGGATTTCCTTGCGGATGGAACCCGAATAGGCGATAAACCTGGACTAGAGACTTGTGTGGTTAGTCAGGTCGTGGTCTACACCCACATCGGCTTTCGTTTGAAGTCTGCCGAGCACATGTCGTGTGTAGACACTAAGTGGTGGAAACATGTGTGACGAAGTACACCCCTGCAGGGTATAAAACTATTCGAATAGCCGCGTCCGCGGTAAAGGACTACTTGGTTGCCTATATAGTTCATAGACAAGATAATGGTTACTACTAAAATACTCAAGATAAGTGTGAGTACCGAGGATGGCCCTCTCGTAGGATGATGAGGGAGGATCCTCGGTGGAGTATTGTGTTAGTGATTAGTGGACTCGTGTGCGAAAACTATTTTACTAGTGGTGTCTCATAGGATAGCTTAGCCAAGAGTCAAAGCTGGCTTGCTGCAATAACTCCACCACCTTCTTGAGAATGAGCATGTATAGTAGGATCTGTTGTAAGACTTGATGAGTACCTTTGTACTCATGTTTCTTTAATTACTGTTTTCAGACGACAACACCGCCCCCTCCGATGGGTTTTATGTAGACCTCGACGTCGATGAGTAACTTGCCACCCAGGTGGTGATTCTGGCCATGGAGGGCCCTATGTAGATAGACAGGCTTCGACAAGCCTTCTTTCATTCTAGTGTCTGTACTCAGACTTATTTTCTTCCGCATGTGCTTGTATGCTTGTATGACTTGAGTGTCGGGTCATGTGACCCCTACCTGTATGAACATGTTATGTATGGCTCTCCGGAGCCTTTAAATAAAGTACTTGAGTTGTAGAGTTTTGTTGTGATGCCATGTTGTATTTGCACATATCGAGCATATTGTGTGTATGATTGAAATGCTTGGTATGTGTGGGATCCGACAATCTAGTTGTTTATCCTTGGCAGCCTCTCTTATGGAGAAATGTAGTCTAGTGCTCCTTGAGCCATAGTAGTCCGTTACAGCCCGGTTCACTGGAGTCCTGCTAGCCCAGCACTACTACTCAGGACACTTGACTGGCCGGCATGTGTTTCACTTTGTTCCTATGTCTGTCCCTTCGGGGAAATGTCACGCGGTGACATCCAGAGTCTTGCCTAGCCTGTTACAGCCCGGGTTCCTTGGAGTCCTGTTAGCCCAATGCTACAGCCCGGATTCACACGCTGTTGACCGACATGCTCGATGTGATTCATGTATGCCTGTCCCCATAGGTCTGTGCCGCTTTGGGTTCACGACTAGCCATGTCGGCCCATGTTCTTTGTCATATGGATGCTAGCGACACTATCATATACGTGAGACAAAAGGCGCGAACGGTCCCGGTCCATGGTAAGGCGACACCCGTGGGAATACCGTGTGTGAGGCCGCAAAGTGATATGAGGTGTTACCGGCTAGATCAATGTGACTTGGAATCGGGGTCCTGACAGCGTTGGCATTAGAGCCGGACTGCCTGTAGGTTCGTTGAGCCAAACTGGTTGATGTCGAGTCTAGAAATGCTTTAGTTAGGAATTGATTGTGGAAGGGAACATAAGGCTCTTTTACTCCTTTACCTTATGCCCTCTGATCTGAGTCATTCTCTTCTCATTCTACGTGGGTTAAGGACTAGGCTCTCTTCTTTCTATCAGGTTCACGTGTTACTAATCCATAGTAGCTTATAGGATTGTTGTTACAAGCCTCGGTAAAGTTTCTACTACTTTTAGTATGTTGTCAGTTGAACCAGAACCTTGATATGATGTTGTTGAGTGGTATTGCAAACTGTTGTGGATGTCTCAAATCTTTTTCTGAGCATTTACAGCCGTTATGCTGTCCGATTTCTCCTAGGAAATTCTAATGCCTTTGCATTATTCTGTGCTTTTAGATGGCCACCCATTCCTAGAACCAAGTGGTTTGTCTGACCCGGTGCCTCGATGTACCCGGTCACACGCCCATGTTGGTTCGAGTGATGGTCGAGTCAGGCTATCGATGGTATCCAGAATATACCGTCGAGAAGCAGTTCCAAGACTTCAACCAGAGCTAGTACCTTCGTACCATCAGGATATATCCCTCTTATCCTGGAGCCACTGAACCCCTTCACTGTTCCTATGGACTTGGGTCACTATTGAGATGTCTGTGCAGGATGCAACTTACTCAATGATGAATATCATTAGAGCCAGGACTGCCTTGCTTCAGAACACCGATTTCCGCTACATGCCAGCCTCACTCCCTGGAGCACAGGGGTACTATCAGGCTTTGTACTATGACTCTACAAATGAGGAGTCACTACTCCACACCACTACCGAGATGCTCGAGGATAAGGACCGTGAAAATCGGGCCTTGCGTATGGAGCTTTTCAACTCTCGTGCTGATCACAGGACCACTTTGACTCGGTTTGCACCTGCGGTACAGGCAGGATACATGGACCTGAGGGACCTGTACCCTGTGCGGTCTGGATTGCCAGATTGTATGGAGTGGCGTGATGTAGGAGGCATCACCCCTCCTCGTGGTCCCCGTCTGCCACCGCCTGCGGGACCAAGGCCACATCTGAGTCCCTATGGTCCACAGGCTCCGCAGCACCGTCTGTTCCCAGATGATCATGTTCCGCTTCCAGGCTTTGGTGGTGACTTTTATGAGGATTACGACGGAGCTGTCTGAGCTAGTAGTAGTTTCACTAGTACTATAATAGTTGTATTCTCCATAGTCCTGCGTGACCGTGAGATACGACTTAGTGTGTACCACACTCCCGAGGTGTAGAAAAATAATGTATAAGAGCTTGGAATGCCTCAGATGAGATGTAATGTCTTCCACCGTAGTTGTACTCTAGCCTGGGCTTGTACTAAACTATGTACGGTGTGTATGACCAATGGTATATATATGGCAGTTTCTATATTACCATGTCGTGCAATGACCATCTCAGCATTCCATGTTATCCATTACATTCTGCACTTCCTTGCCAAGTTTGTGCCATCCTTGTCTAAACCGTTATCTTGTTTTTCCTAGGATGGTCAACACCCGCAGCAACCCTGCTGCCCCAGAGCAGGGGGAAGCCAGTGCAGCTAGGGGTGAGAATCTTCCTCACCCGCCTTCTCTGGCCGAAGTTATGCTGGAGGCAGAAATAAACAAGCGTGAGACTAACCGCTTGCTGGAGCGGATTGAGCAGAACACTGCACGCCATCAGCAAAACGACTTGGTGTCAATCAATGACTTTATCAAGTTGTACCCACCAAAGTTTAATCATTCCGTCGAGCCCCTCGACGCGGATGACTGGCTTCGCAGCATCACCCACAAGCTACGTTCTGCCAACGTGGCCGAAGCTGATAAGGTTACCTATGCTGCCTATCACCTCGAAGGCCCTGCTAGCCTTTGGTGGGAAAACTTTGAGGCTATGCGCCCGGTCAGCCAAATCACTACTTGGGCTGAATTCAGTGAGGCTTTCCGTGAGCATCACATCCCAGAAGGTCTCATAGATCGTAAGAGGGAAGAGTTCTGCAATTTCACCCAAGGCAGACTGACTGTGGATGCATATAGTCGTGAATTTGGGAATCTGGCACGTTATGCTCCTGAAGAGGTATCCACCGACGCTAAGAAGCAGGCAAGGTTCCGCAAGGGACTTAGCCCCGAGCTTCGCCGTGATCTTCGTCTGCACGAGTGCACCTCTTCCAGAAGTTGGTCAATAAAGCCATCAGTGCTGAGACAGGCCAGTCTGACTATGACGCTTCACGCAAGCACTCTCGTGATTTTGGTTCTTCATCCGGCTCTGGATCTCAGAAGCGCCGGGTGTGGATTCCAAGCACAGCGTTGCCACCCAGGTTCATTCTGAGGCCATCCTTTGAGGCGCCTCACCCCAACCAGCAGTTTGCACCACCTAAGACCTATGGTGGCCCCACTGCTAATGCTGCTCCACGCCCCAATGTTGTGACATGTTTCAAGTGTGGAGAGATGAGTCACTATAGCAGAGAGTGTCCCCAGAACAACAACACCAACCAGTCTGGAAAGTCCGTTGGTCGTAATAAGCCAGCGGGAAAGACCTTCTACGCCAAGCCAGCCACCACTGCACGTGGTCATGTCAACTATGTCTCAGCTGAGGAGGCTCATGATGATCCTAATGTCATCCTTGGTACGCTCCTTGTTAATTGCCATTCGGCATCTGTTCTTTTCGATACTGGAGCATCTCATTCATTCATATCTGAGAACTATGCTCGATTGCATAACACGACATTCTATGACATGACCACTTCCATGGTAATTCAAACTCCGGGTTCCAAATGGCAAACTTCTAGAGTAAGCCATGGGAATGAAATTCGTGTCGATAGACTTGTCTTCCTTGCATCTTTAATAGCTCTCAAGTCCTCGGACATAAACATCATCTTGGGTATGGACTGGATGTCAGCTCATTATGCTAAGATTCATTGTGCCACTAGAACCGTTCAACTTACTCACCCATCGGGCAAGACAGTCAATGTCTTAACTCGAGTGGCCAAGCGCCAACTTTACTCCTTAAATGCCAACCCCCTTCCAGACCTTGAAGATATTCCGGTAGTCCGAGACTTCCCGGATGTCTTTCCAGAAGAACTACCAGGTGTTCCACCGGACAGGGATGTCGAGTTTGTGATAGACCTTGTTCCAGGAACCGTCCCAATTTCTAGAAGACCCTATAAGATGGCACCCTTAGAACTACCCGAGCTTAAGAACCAACTCGATGAGTCCTTGAAAAAGGGTTTCATCCGTCCTAGTTCCTCTCCTTGGGCTTGCCCCGTCCTCTTCGTCAAGAAGAAGGATGGAACGGATCGGATGGTTGTAGATTACCGACCTGTCAACTTGGTCACTATCAAGAACAAGTATCCGCTTCCCAGGATCAACGATCTATATGATCAGCTCGTTGGATCCTCAGTCTTTTCCAAGATGGATTTGAGGTTGGGCTACAATCAAATCAAAATCAGAAACAGGGACATTCCCAAAACGGCCTTTGTAACTCGTTATGGCCAATACGAGTACACCGTCATGTCCTTCGGTTTAACCAATGCCCCAGCCACTTTCTCTCGGTTAATGAACTCGGTCTTCATGGAGTATTAGGATAAATTCATCGTGGTATACCTCGATGATATACTCATCTACTCGAAGAATGAGGAGGAACATGCCGAACATCTAAGGCTGGTATTGACGAAACTTCGAGAGCATCGCCTTTATGACAAATTCTCCAAGTGTGAATTTTGGTTGCCAGAAGTGACCTATCTAGGCCATGTAATCTCTGTTTAGGGTATTGCTGTCAATCCCGAGCGAGTTCAAGCCATCCTTGATTGGACTCCACCTGAAACGGTCAAGCAAGTTCGGAGCTTCCTTGGCTTAGCGAGCTATTGTCGCTGCTTCGTCGAGAATTTCTCTAAGGTTGCTAAACCCCTAACTTAACTCCTCAAGAAAGATAAGAAGTTCGAGTGGACCCCACAGTGCGAGTTCAGCTTTCATGAACTGAAAAGACGCCTGACATCTGCTCCCGTACTGGTACCACCAGATTTCTCCAAGGACTTTATTATCTATTGCGACGCCTCGCGACAAGGACTAGGTTGCATACTCACGCAAGACCGTTAGGTAATTGCCTATGCTTCACGGCAATTACACCCCCATGAAGAAAACTATCCCACACATGATCTAGAGCTTGCAGCTGTAGTCCATGCACTTAAAACATGGCGACATTACCTTCTCGGTAATCGTTGCGAGATCTTCACCGATCACCAAAGTTTGAAGTATATCTTCACCCAACCGGATTTGAATCTCAGGCAAAGACGTTGGGTCGAGTTGATCTCAGATTATAACTTAGGAATAACTTACACCTCGGGAAAGGTCAATGTCATGGCTGATGCGCTAAGTCGTAAATCTTATTGTAACAACCTAATGTTACAACAAAGTCAACCACTTCTCCACGAGGAATTTCGTAAGCTTAACCTTCACATAGTTCCTCGAGGATTCCTATCCACCCTGGTGGCGAAGCCTAACCTTACAGATCAAATCATAGCTGCCCAGAAGTGTGATAAGGGCATATCCCGGATTAAGGAAAACATCGCTAGCGGAGTTGCTAAATGTTTTTCCATGGATGAGCGAGGTGTTGTCTTCTTTGAGAACTGCTTGGTGGTTCCCAAGAAACAACATCTACGCCAGTTGATTCTTAAGGAAGCTCATGATTCCCCTCTCACCATTCATCTCGGTAGTACTAAAATGTATCAAGACCTATGCCAGAGGTTTTGGTGGACTAGGATGAAGAGAGAAATTGCTCAATACATTGCTAGTTGCGACGTCTGTTGTCGTGTTAAAGCAGAGCATCAACGGCCTACTGTCACCCTTCAACCTTTGGCTATTCCTGAGTGGAAATGGGATAAAATCAGTATGGATTTCATTACTGGGTTTCCCAGGACCAAGAGAGGGAATAATGCCATCTTCGTCGTGATCGATCGTCTTTCCAAGGTGGCCCACTTTCTACCTGTTCGTGAGAGTATCACCGCTAGCCAGCTAGCTGACCTATACATCTCCCAAATAGTGTCTCTTCATGGTGTCCCATTGGAAATTAACTCAGACTGTGGAAGTCTCTTCACCTCTCGATTTTGGGAAAGTTTCCAAAATGATATGGGAACTCGTCTCTCTTTTAGCACCGCCTTCCACCCCCAATCAAGTGGTCAAGTAGAGCGAGTAAATCAAATTCTGGAAGATATGCTCCGAGCTTCTGTCATCTCATTCGGAATGGATTGGGAGAAATGCCTTCCATTCGCGGAGTTTGCTTATAACAATAGTTATCAAGCTAGCTTGGGCAAGGCTCATTTTGAAGTTCTCTATGGATGAAAATGTCGAACGCCTCTTAACTGGTCAGAAACCGGGGAAAGACAACTCTTTGGCCCGGACATGATTCGGGAAGCAGAAGAGCAGGTTCGCATTATTCGTGAGAAATTGAAAACAGCCCAATCTCATCAAAAGAGCCAATATGATTGTAAACATAAGCTCATGACTTATGAAGTCGGCGAGAAGTCTTACCTTTGGGTTACTCCGTTAAAGGGAACCCATCGTTTCGGTATCAAAGGCAAATTGGCTCCTCGTTACATTGGACCCTTTCGCATTCTTGCCAAATGAGGATAAGTTGCCTACCAATTGGAACTACCTCCGCATCTTTCCAGAGTTCACGATGTCTTCCACGTTTCTCAACTCAGGCGTTGCTTCGCGGATCCTAACCGTGGAGTGGGCCACGAAACGCTTGATCTACAAGATAATCTCACTTATCGGGAATATCCTGTTTGTATCCTTGATCAAGCCGAGCGTACCACTCGACGCCATAACATCAAGTTTCTCAAGGTTCAATGGTCACACCATTCCAAAAAAGAAGCCACTTGGGAAAGGGAGGATCGTCTTCAACTCGAGTACCCCACCTTCTTCCCAATGGATCCTAAATCTCAGGACGAGATTCTTTTGAGTGGGGGTGAGTTGTCACACCCTAGCTAGTTCATGCATTAGAGTGTTGCATCATGCTTAATTTCCCAAAAACTGAAATGGGGATGACAGAACCCCCAGCCCCCCAGAACAACTAGGGTTTACTAAAAACTTTTTCAATGAACCCGAAATGCCCTTCTAAAAAGTCCACCCTTTTTTTTGGGTTAAAACCTTTGACAAAAATGGTGCACATTTTTCTAGGACATCATAAGGTCATTGGATTAACTCATTACTAATTGCAATTGGGCAATTTAAATCCTATAAATATTTTTAAATGCCCAAAAAATCCTGAAAGTAATTTTAGGATGTTGAGAATATTTTCAAAGGTGCCTCTGATTATTTTCAGGGTTTTTCTAAATAAAATAGTATTTTTACTATTTCAAAACACAAAACAGAAAAAAGAGAGAGAAAGGGACTAACCTGGCTAAACCCCCAGCCGGCCCACCTGGCGGCCCAGCACTGTGCTGGCCCATGGCTAGTCAGCTGCTTCCTCTCGCCAGGCAGGCAAGTAGAGAGGTGAGCGCCGGCGCGCCTGAGCTCGCCACGGCGCCACCTGCTTACCGCCCGCGCACCTGGATGTCTCGATGACCTCCACGTTGTCGCCCCGACCCCGCAGACCCCTCCATTCACCCCCAACGCCTCTCCCTCGCCCTCTCCCACCATGCCGACGCCCCTACCGCCGCACGGTCACCGTAGTCGCGCCCTCCGTCATCCTCGCGCCACGCCGTCGTGTCCATGAGCTCCGTCATCGTCGACTACGTCGAGCAGGCCGAGCCCCGAGCGCTCGCCCGCTCTAGAATCGCCCCGACCCCGTCTTCCCCAACTCCGACCACCGGAGATCCCCTTCGCCGTCCCCGCCGCATCAGCTCGCCCCCGACCTCGCCGACTGCCTTGACGTGACCCCCGTGAGCTCAGCCATCTCCCCATCCCCTCCGTTTACCTTCTCGTGCACCATAGCGACTGCACCATGCTCACCCGCACGCGCCACCGCCCGCGCTCGTCGCCGGCGATGCTCCGGTGACCATTTGGTCCCGGGCATGCACCCAACACGCTCCCCGCATCACGTAGAGCCCCCGTAGCACCTCGCCGCGCTCATTTGCGCACCACAGCCCCATCCCCACCTGCACCCGAGCTTCGGCCGCCGCCGAGCTCGTCGCCGGCGCCACTCAGGCCACTCCCCGGCTACGCCACCACCACGGTTGGATGCGGACGAGCGTCCGCGTCCTGTAGCTGTGCTCCGTGCGCCAAACGGTGCCTTGTGGGTGAAACCCGCACTGCTCCACCGCGTCTGGCCTCGCCGGCGGCTAAACGCCGGCGAGATTGACCCTTTTTGACCCCGTGTGGGCCCAGGTTGACCTCCACTGAGTCACTGACGTGTGGGCCATGCCCCTGTCTAATTTAGAATTAGTTTAGTTAACACTAATTACTTAGTTAATAGGTTGACTCACGGACATGTGGGCACAGGGCCTAACTAACCTAGTTTAGTGCTAACGAAACACTAACTAACTCTGTTATTTAGTTCTTACACTCACAGATGGGGCCCACCGGTCGGGTTTAACCTGGGCTGGCGCCTTTGACCCGCTGACGTCACACTGATGCCAGGCTGACGCAGCAAATCCTTTTCTGGATTTATTCTTATATAGGAAATTCCAGAAAATAACCAAAACTTCTAAAATTCATAACTTTTAATCTGTAACTCCAAATGCAAAGATTTATATATGAAATTTGATCAGAAAAATTCAATCTTTCCATCTGTAATGGTTTCATGCATGACAACACACTTTAACCTTGTTATTTAGGTGGAACAAGATAATACACTTATAATGCTTAATAACATAAGCTCCCATTTGAATCTTTGATTCAAATGGACCTAAACCAACTTGTCTCACATTGCATTAGGCAGGACACCTCATATTGCCATGTCATAGCATGCACCATATTGTTGCATATTGCCATGTGATGATTGTGTTCTGTGGTGTCTTTCATGGTAGGTTCTGCCTCCGAGGATATCTCCGAGTATCCAACTGAAGGGCAGTACCCTACTACTACTCCATCAGGCAAGCAGCCCCATTGATCATATCGATACAATCCCATGTTCTCGCTTCTGCTCTCACTTACTGCATTAAGACAACAACGTTTCAAACTGCTGTGTGCTGCGGTAGTTGAACCCTTATCCTCTGCATGACCTGTCATTGCCACAGTAACTAGATGAAACCCACTAGCATGTGTAGGAGTTGATTGAGCCATGTATGTGTTTCCTACCTTGTTATGCCTGCTATGCTTAGAGTTGTGTCAGGTCTGGTTCATCTGGGTGATGGGCTAGAGTGAAATGATTACGTCGGTAGTGTGAGGGATGTGTTGAACATGTTTTGGTAAAGGTATTGATGAGAGGCCATGTAGGAGTACATGGTGGGTTGTTTCATTGAGGCCGTCCATAAGAACTGAGATCTGTATGCGTGATTTAAGATTCAGCTACTACCACACATTGGGCCCTGAAATATGACCCCGCTCGACTTACTGACCCCTCTCGTCCTTTGTCCAGGAGTTGCAACTAGTTTCTGGTGTTTGTAGGTTATGTGTTGGCGGCCGTGCGTAGCGCTGACCCTAGGGGTGGGCTATCATGCGGTAGATACACTGTGGCACGGTGTACCGAGTCGCCCGTTTGGTGTCTCAGGAACCCTACACACATCGTTTGGGGCCGTTGAGGACACCCCAGCAGGATTTCCTTGTGGATGGAACCCGAATAGGCGATAAACCTGGACTAGAGACTTGTGCGGTTAGTCAGGTCGTGGTCTACACCCACGTCGGCTTTCGCTTGAAGTCTGCCGAGCACATGTCGTGTGTAGACACTAAGCGGTGGAAACATGTGTGACGAAGTACACCCCCTGCAGGGTATAAAACTATTCGAATAGCCGCGTCCGCAGTAAAGGACTACTTGGTTGCCTATACAGTTCATAGACTAGATAATGGTTACTACTAAAAGACTCAAGATAAGTGTGAGTACCGAGGATGGCCCTCTCGTTGGATGACGAGGGAGGATCCCCGATGGAGTATTGTGTTAGTGATTAGTGGACTCATGTGCGAAAACTATTTTACTAGTGGTGTCTCGTAGGATAGCTTAGCCAAGAGTCAAAGCTGGCTTGCTGCAATAACTCCACCACCTTCTTGAGAATGAGCATGTATAGTAGGATCTGTTGTAAGACTTGCTGAGTACCTTTGTACTCATGTTGCTTTATTTACTATTTTCAAACGACAACACCGCCCCCTCTGATGGGTTTTATGTAGACCTCGATGTCGATGAGTAACTTGCCACCCTAGTGGTGATTCTGGCAATGGAGGGCCCTATGTAGATAGACAGGCTTCGACAAGCCTTCTTTCTTTCTAGTGTCTGTACTCAGACTTATTTTCTTCCGCATGTGCTTGTATGCTTGTATGACTTGAGTGTCGGGTCATGTGACCCCTACCTGTATGAACATGTTATGTATGGCTCTGCGGAGCCTTTAAATAAAGTACTTGAGTTGTAGAGTTTTGTTGTGATGCCATGTTGTATTTGCACATATCGAGCATATTGTGTGTATGATTGAAATGCTTGGTATGTGTGGGATCCGACAATCTAGTTTTTATCCTTGGCAGCCTCTCTTATGGAGAAATGTAGTCTAGTGCTCCTTGAGCCATAGTAGTCCGCTACAGCCCGGTTCACCGGAGTCCTGCTGGCCCAACACTACTGCTCAGGACACTTGACTGGCCGGCTTGTGTTTCACTTCGTTCCTATGTCTGTCCCTTCGGGGAAAATGTCACGCGGTGACATCCGGAGTCCCGCCTAGCCTGCTACAGCCCAGGTTCCTCGGAGTCCTGTTAGCCCAGTGCTACAGCCCGGATTCACATGCTGATGACCGACATGCTCGATGTGATTCATGTATGCCTGTCCCCATAGGTTAGTGCCGCTTTGGGTTCACGACTAGCCATGTCGGCCCGGGTTCTCTGTCATATCGATGCTAGCGACACTATCATATACGTGAGCCAAAAGGCGCAAATGGTCCCGGGCCATGGTAAGGCGACACCCGTGGGAATACCGTGCATGAGGCCGCAAAGTGATATGAGGTGTTACCGGCTAGATCAATGTGACTTGGAATCGGGGTCCTGACAAAAAATTTCACCGTCTAAATAAAATATTTAGAACAGGGTGAACATTTTGTTGGCCTAAAATGCAATTTTTGAAAAATGCATATTTTTCCTATGCAAATAAAATAGCAGTAAAATCTGAATAAAAGCAAATGTTTGACTTTAATATTTTTCCTCCAATATTTCATTTATTTTGGAGAAGTCATATTATCTCCTCTCATATATTTTAATATGAAATTTTTTGGAGAGAAAAATAATTAAAACAAATAATCCTCGTTTCAATATTTGATAAAATTTCAAATATGAAACAGGGAAATCCCCAACTCTCTCCGAGGGTCCTTGAGTTGCTTAGAATTTCGAGGATCGTGAAACGAAATGCAAACAAAATATGCTATGCATCAATGACCTATGTATAACATTCCAAATTGAAAATTTGGGATGTCACAATTGTCTTGAGTAAGATGAATTCCAATGAGCCTATGTTTGGTGATTGTGTATTTGAGCTTACTAATCTTATGTGTGCCAAAGGAGACGTTGGAATTAGAATTCATAAATATGACTATTGTGATGACTATTTATCTAATGAATTACCCTCTCTAGGAATTGATCCATCACAAGACGATGTTGAACATGGATACTATGATGAGGATGATGATAGTGACCTTGATCTCGATGAGTCTATCAGACACTTTGGTCTTATGGCTAATCTTCGTGGCTACATGGCTGGAGGAAAGGAATGGGTCCTTGATAGTGGATGTACTGATCATATGACCAGAGACAAAGATATGTTTCGTGAGCTTGCTGAAAACGACGGCCCTCGGAAGTATGTCACTTTTGGTGATAACTCAAAGGGTAAGGTGGTTGGCCTTGGTAAGGTGGCCATATCACATGATAGCTCCATACAAAATGTTATGCTCGTTGAATCTCTTGGCCACAATTTACTTTCCGTATCTAGACTTGTTGACTTTGGTTTCAATGTCCTATTTACTGAAGTAGATTGCCAAGTGTTTCGTAGAGATAATCATAAAATGGTCTTTAAAAGTATACGTAGAGGTGATCTTTACATTGTTGACTTCACTAAGAGGCTCAACCTAGAACTTGCTTAATTGCTAAATCTTCGAAAGGTTGGTTGTGGAATAGAAGGTTAGGTCATGTGGGCATGCGAAATCTTGATAAGCTTATTAAAGGTAATCATATCCTTGGAGTAAAAGATGTTATATTTGACAAGGATAGATTATGCAGTGCTTGTCAAGCAGGAAAACAGGTTGGAGGAAGTCATCCCGTGAAGAACATCATGACCACGAGAAGACCGCTCGAGCTACTTCATATGGATCTTTTTGGTCCCGATGCCTACAAAAGTCTCGGTGGTAACTCATTTGGTCTAGTCATAGTCGATGATTTTTCAAGATTTACATGGTTGTTCTTTCTTGATGATAAATCGCAGGTCCAAATAAATTAAGAACTTCGCTAGGAAGGTCAAAAATCAATTTGAAGTGAAGGTCAAGAAGGGTCATAGCGACAACGGAATGGAGTTTGAGAACACAAATGTGGATACCTTTCTTGACGAAGAAGGTATTTCACACGAGTTCTCGGCTACGTACACGCCTCAACAAAATGGAGTTGTTGAGAGGAAGAACCGAACTCTTATCGAGATGGCAAGAACGATGCTTGATGAGTACAAGACTCCAAAACACTTTTGGGCGGAAGCGGTTGAGACGGCTTGTCATGCAACAAATCGCTTGTATCTTCACAAGCTACTTGGCAAGATGGCATACGAGCTCCTCACTAGTAACAAACCCAAAGTTGGATACCTTCGAGTATTCGGCTCAAAGTGTTACATTCTTGATAAGCATCATCATTCTAAATTTGCTTCTAAATCTCATGAGGGTTTCCTACTTGGTTATGGCTCAAACTCTCACACTTACCGTGTCTACAACAATTTCACCCGAAAGGTTGAAGAGACGGTAGATGTGATGTTTGATGAATCTAATGGCTCACAAGTAGAGCAATTGCCAATTAATATAGGAGACAAAGACCCCTCAGAAGCAATCCAAGACTTGTCTATTGGCAAGATTCGTCCAATGGAGGTGAAGGAGAGTACCTCGTCCGTCCAAGTGGAAGCTTCTACCTCACGACAAGGTGAACCAAGAGTTGACATGGAAGAATCCACAAGTGGGACACATCAAGATGAAGAAAACGAGGAAATGCATCAAGATGAACCTCATCAACCTCCTTCTCCACCACGACGAGAGAACGACTACGTCAACAATGAAGAAGGTCAAGAAGAAGGACAAGATGATGAAGAAGATGTTCCACCCCGACCCAAGAAAAAGCTCTCACGAGTTCGAGTAAGAGTCTCAAGAGACCATCCCATCGAAAAAATCTTCAGTGATATCCAAACCAGGAGAATCACTTGCTCTAAAACTCGTTTGGCTAATTTTTGTGAACATTATTCATTCATCTCTAGCATTGAACCTATGAAGGTTGAAGAAGCATTGGAAGATCCGGATTGGATAAATGTTATGCATGAAGAGCTACACAACTTTGAGATAAATAAAATGTGGACATTGGTCGAGAAGCCCGACAACAACCACAATATCATTGGTACCAAATGGGTGTTTCGCAACAAGTAAGACGAAGATGGTCAAGTTGTCCGCAACAAAGCACGTCTCGTCGCCCAAGGCTACACTCAAGTTGAAGGTATGGACTAGGTGAGACATATGCCCCCGTTGCTAGACTTGAGTCCATCCACATCTTACTTGCCTATGCTAATCACCATGATATCACCTTGTACCAAATGGATATTAAAAGTGCTTTTCTAAATGGTGAAATTGAGGAGGAAGTTTATGTTAAACAACCTCTTGGCTTTGTCAATCCTAAGAAACCTGGCCATGTTTACAAACTTCACAAAGCTCTTTATGGTCTTAAACAAGCTCCTAGAGTGTGTTATAAATGCTTGACCAAGTTCCTTATTGAGAAAGGCTTTGAGATTGGAAAAATAGATTCTACTGTTTTTACTAAAAGGGTTAATGGTGAATTATTTGTGTGCCAAATTTATGTTGATGATATCATATTTGGTTCGACTAACCCTCATTTTAGTGAAAGTTTGGAAAGCTAATGTCGAAGAAGTTTGAGATGTCTATGATGAGTGAACTCAAGTTCTTTCTTGGTTTGCAAATCAAGCAAACTAAGGAAGGCACCTTTGTTTCTCAAGCAAAGTACACCAAAGACTTATTCAAGAAGTTCAACATGCAAGAAAGCAAAGGTATGAAAACTCCCATGCCTACAAGTGGACATCTTGACTTGACCAAGGATGGCAAATCAGTTGACCAAAAGGTTTACCGATCTATGATTGGATCATTGTTATATCTATGTGCCTCCCGTCCCGACATTATGCTAAGTGTGTGCATGTGTGCACGATATCAAGCAGCCCCCAAAGAATGTGATCTTAAGGCTGTGAAAAGGATAGTGAGATACTTAATACATACACCAAATTTTTGCATTTGGTATCCTAAGAGGTCTTCTTTTGATCTTGTTGGCTACTCCGATTCGGACTACGCTAGAGACAATGTTGATAGAAAGTCCACTTCGGGTACTTGTCAATTTCTTGGTAGATCTCTTGTATTTTGGTCCTCCAAGAAACAAAACTTGGTATCCTTATCCACCGCCGAAGCGGAATACATTGCCGCCGGTTCATGTTGTGCTCAATTACTTTGGATGACCCAATCTCTTAAGGATTATGGGATCTATGTGAAACATGTTCCATTGCTTTGTGACAATGAGAGTGCTATTAAGATTGCTCACAATCCCGTGCAACATTCTCGAACTAAGAATATTGAAGTTCGTCATCATTTCATTCGAGATCATGTTGCTAAAGGGGACGTTGATCTTAAGCATGTTCGTACCAATAAGCAACTGGCGGATATATTCACCAAACCGCTTGATCAGTGATACGTCTCCAACGTATCCACTTTTCCAAGCACTTTTGCCCTTGTTTTGGACTCTAACTTGCATGATTTGAATGGAACTAACCCAGACTGATGCTATTTTTAGAAGAATTGCCATGGTGTTATTTTTGTGAAGAAATAAAAGTTCTTGGAATGACCTGAAAATCAACGAAGAATATTTTTGGAATATATAAAAAAACTGGCGAAAGAATCAAGGCCAGGGGCCCACACCATGTCCATGAGGGTGGGGGGGCGCCCCCTGCCTCGTGGGCCCCCCTGGTGCTCCACTGACCTCAACTCCAACACCATATATTCACGTTCGGGGAGAAAAAAATCAGAGAGAAGGATTCATCGCGTTTTACGATACGGAGCCGCTGCCAAGGCCTAATCTCTCTCGGGAGGGCTGATCTGGAGTCCGTTCGGGGCTCCGGAGAGGGGAATCCGTCGCCATCGTCATCATCAACCTTCCTCCATCACCAATTTCATGATGCTCACTGCCGTGCGTGAGTAATTCCATCGTAGGCTTGCTGGACGTTGATGGGTTGGATGAGATTTATCATGTAAACGAGTTAGGATTTGATCCCTAGTATCCATTATGTTCTGAGATTGATGTTGCTATGACTTTGTTGTGCTTAATGCTTGTCACTAGGGCCCGAGTGCCATGATTTTAGATCTGAACCTATTATGTTTTCATGAATATATGTGAGTTCTTGATCCTATCTTGCAAGTCTATAGTCGCCTATTATGTGTTATGATCCGTTAACCCCGAAGTGACAATAATCGGGATACTTACCGGTGATGACCGTAGTTTGAGGAGTTCATGTATTCACTAAGTGTTAATGCTTTGGTCCGGTACTCTATTAAAAGGAGGCCTTAATATCCCTTAGTTTCCAATAGGACCCCGCTGCCACGGGCGGGTAGGACAAAAGATGTCATGCAAGTTCTTTTCCATAAGCATGTATGACTATATTCGGAATACATGCCTACATTACATTGATGAAATGGAGCTAGTTCTGTGTCACCCTATGTTATAACTGTTGCATGAGGAATCTCATCCGACATAATTATCCATCACTAATCCATTGCCTATGATCTTTTCACATATTGTTCTTCGCTTATTTACTTTTCTGTTGCTACTGTTACAATCACTATAAAACCAAAACTATTGCTTTTGCTACCGTTACCGCTATTATCATATTACTTTGCTACTAAATACTTTGCTGCAGATATTAAGTTTCCAGGTGTGGTTGAATTGACAACTCAATTGCTAATACTTGAGAATATTTTTTGGCTCCCCTTGTGTCGAATCAATAAATTTGGGTTGAATACTCTACCCTCGAAATCTGTTGCGATCCCCTATACTTGTGGGTTTTCAAGACTATTTTCTGGCGCTGTTGCCTGGGAGCATAGCTCTATTCTTTGAGTCACTTGGGATTTATATCTGCTGATCACTATGAAGAACTTGAGAGATAAAAGAACCAAGATTTTTCCCTCAACTACGAGGGGAGGTAAGGAACTGCCATCTAGCTCTGCACTTGATTCACCTTTTGTTTTGAGTAAACTTGTGACACCTACTCCTACTATTCATTCTGATATGTCACATGTTATTTATGATGCCACTTCTGCTTTGCATGATACTTATGATGAAACTACTTCTATGCTTGATAATACTGTGCCACTAGGTGAATTTCTTGATGAACAACTTGCTAGGGCTAGAGAGAATGAAATTATTGAAACTGATAATATTGATGAAAGTGATGATGAAGATTCTCCCCCTCGATATGAATTGCCTATTGTGCCTGAGGGTTATGTTATGGATGAAGAAACTGCTAGAGACTTTTTAGCTTGCAATGATAGAGCTGATCTTAAGAAATTATTAGTTAAGCTTAAAGAAAAATCTTTGAATGCTAGAATGAAATATGACCCTGCTTTTGCTACTTCACCTATCTTTATTTCCGATAAGGATTATGATTTCTCTATAGATCCTGAGTTAATTACTTTGGTTGAATCTGATCCTTACTATAGCTATGAATCTGAAACTGTTGTGGCACATCTTACTAAATTAAATGATATAGCCACCCTGTTTACTCATGATGAGAAAACTTGCTATTACTTTATCCTTAAGTTGTTTCCGTTCTCATTAAAGGGTGATGCTAAAACATGGTTTAATTCTCTTGATCCTGGTTGTGTGCGTAGTCCCCAGGATATGATTTATTACTTCTCTGCTAAATATTTCCCCGCTCATAAGAAACAAGCTGCCTTAAGGGAAATATATATTTTTTTGCAAATTGAAGAAGAGAGTCTCCCACAAGCTTGGGGGAGGCTTCTCCAATTACTTAATGCTTTGCCTAATCATCCTCTCAAGAAAATGAAATACTTGATTTATTTTATAATGGACTAACTGGTGCTTCCAGAGACCACCTGGATAGTTGTGCTGCTTGTGTTTTCAGGGAAAGAACTGTTGATCAAGCTGAATTGCTATTGAATATTATGCTGAGTAATGAAAATGATTGGACACTTCCTGAACCATCTCCTAAGCCAACTCCGAAGAAAAGGGGTATTCTATTTCTCAGTCCCGAAGATATGCAAGAGGCAAAGAAATCTATGAAATAAAAAGGTATTACAACTGAAGATGTTAAGAATTTACCACCTATTGAAGAAATACATGGTCTTGATAACCCGACACAGGTAGTAAAGGTAAATTATCTCTATAGATTTGATAAATGTGAAATCCCATCTACTAAGTTTGCTAGCCAATGCTTGGAGGAGTTTGATGACTTTATGGTTAAGCAAGAAGACTTCAATGCTTATGTTGGTAGACAATTGAAACGTAATCCTTATATGATTGAACACTTGAGTGGTTATATGTCTAGAGTTAAAGGTGAACTTAAACTTATTAGTAAACATGCTTCTATGGTTACCACTCAAGTAGAACAAGTACTTAAGGCTCAGAATGATTTGCTCAATGAATTAAATAATAAGAAAAATGATAATGCTGTTAGAGTCATGACTAGAGGGGGTAAAATGACTCAGGAACCTTTGTATCCTAAGGGCCACCCTAAGAGAATTGAGCAAGATTCTCAGAGAACTAATATTGATGCACCTAGTTCTTGTAAGAACAAGAAAAAGAAAAATGATAGGACTTTGCATGCTTCTAGTGAACCTGTTGTAGACACACCTGGGAATCCGAATGATATTTCTATTTCTGATGCTGAAACACAATCTGGTAATGAACATGAATCTAGTGATAATGTTAACAACGATGTTCATGTGGATGCTCAACCTAGCAATGATAATGATGTGGAGATTGAACCTGTTGTTGATCTTGATAACCAACAATCAAAGAATCAACGTTATGATAAGAGAGACTTTGTTGCTAGGAAGCACGGTAAAGAAAGAGAACCATGGGTTCAGAAACCCATTCCCTTTCCTCCTAAACCATCCAAGAAAAAGGATGATGAGGATTTTGAGCGATTTGCTGAAATGATTAGACCTATCTTTTTGCGTATGCGTTTGACTGATATGCTTAAAATGAACCCTTATGCTAAGTACATGAAGGATATTGTTACTAATAAAAGAAAGATACCGGAAACTGAAATTTCCACCATGCTTGCTAATTACACTTTTAAAGGTGGAATACCAAAGAAACTTGGAGATCCAGGAATACCAACTATACCAATGCTCCATTAAAAGAAACTATGTTAAAACTGCTTTATGTGATCTTGGAGCCGGTGTTAGTGTTATGCCTCTCTCTTTATATCGTAGACTTGATTTGAATAAGTTGACACCTACTGAAATATATTTGCAAATGGTTGATAAATCAACTGCTATACCTGTCGATATTTGTGAGGATGTGCCTGTTGTGGTTGCAAACGTTACTATTTTAACGAACTTTGTTATTCTTGATATTCCCGAGGACGATAGTATGTCTATATCCTTGGTAGACCCTTTCTGAATACTGGAGGGGTTGTTATTGATTGCAATAAAGGCAATGTCACTTTCCATGTTAATGGTAATGAGCATACAGTACACTTTCCGAGGAAACAATCTCAAGTCCATAGTATCAATTCTATTGGAAAAATTTCAACGATTATTATTGGAGGTTTTGAATTGCCTCTTCCTACTGTCAAGAAGAAATATGATATTCTTATTGTTGGGGATGTGCATATCCCCATTGAGGTAACCTAGTGTTATTCGAAGTTTCTCCGGTTTCATGCGATTCGGAATGTGTTCGTTAACAAGACTTGATCAACCTTGTTAGTGGATTCCTTTTGATGAGCATGAGATGGATGAAGTTAGAAAGCACAGCCTTCTGTACCCTTCTTTTACTTTCTGTTATTTACCTTAAATAAAGTAAAAATAGTATTTTCCATCTGTTTTCTGAATTATCCTTGCAATAAAAAATACCCCGAAAATAAAAGTTCTCCAATTGCCCTGAAAATGAAATATGATATTTTCCAGAATATTTAAGAATTATTGGCACTGAGAACACATCAGGGGGACCCATCGTGTGCCCACGAGGGTGGAGGGCGCGCCCCCTGCCTCGTGGACCCCACGTGGGTCCCCTCCACTTTTTCTTGCACCCACACACTTCGTCTTCCTCTAGAAAAAATCATCCACTAGCTCAAACCCGAGTTCTAGCTCATCTTGCTGCCATTTTCGATCTCCTTGCTCAAAGCTCCATTCACAAAACTGCTTTGGGGGATTGTTCTTCGGTATGTGACTCCTTCAATGGTCCAATTAGTTTTTGTTCTAGTGCTTTATTTATTGGAAATTTTTGCTGCTTAGGTGACCCTGTTCTTGAGCTTGCATGTCAAATTTATGTGGTCAAATGTAGTTTTAATGCATGATGTAGCCTCTAGGCACTTGTAGGAGTAGTTGCTATCAATTTTGTTGAGTTTGGTTCACTTCTATTTTGAGTCACTAAAAATTTTAGAAATTTTTCAGGGGAAGAAATATGTTTAGGAAAATGTACCAAGGTGGTTCGTTAAGGAAGCAAGGCCCAAGGCCCGCAATACGCGAGCCGGACAATGAACTACCAAGGGAGGCTCAAGTGCGGCCTTGTGAATGGTCGTCAGAGGATTTCATGATCCATGCAGGCATCAAGGAATAATTTGACGCATATGTGCGTAACGCTGATCTTGAGAGCTTCATGTCAGATATGTGCCGGCAGTACCTCTATTTAACTGATTCATTTGTGAGAAGGTTTAAATTTACATCCTCGCGCAATTCTCACAATGTCCTATTTGATATTTATGATAAATCTTATACCATGGACTTAGAAGATTTTGATACTGCTTGTAAACTCCCGCAGTGGGGTAGTGCTAATGAACCTCGCAAATCTGAATTTAAAGAATTTCTTGCTAGTATCACTGTGGGGGAATCTAGATAAATAACACAAGCTACCATAGGGAGCATTCATTTTCCTGCCATACATTATTTTGCTCTCTTTGTGGGTAGATGCATTAACGGTAAGGATGAGGCATGTCACATGTGTGTTCCCGATCTTAGTGTTCTCAAGAGTGCTGTATTAGGAGATAAACAATACAACTTGGGGGCTATTGTTGCACGTAGGTTGCATCTTAATGGTTTAACTGGAGATTTGTTTGGTGGAATTTATGCAACTCGTGTAGCTAACTTTCTTGATATACCCATACGCGGGGATGATATTGAGTTTCCTCCTGCTTATCTAGATTATAATGCTATGGTTCGTCATCAGTTTGTTGAGAGGAACGATCAGTTCCTCCAGTACCGACTAATCTTTGATAGACGGTGCACCATCCATGTTGCTCTCCTTGCTCCTGCTTTCTTTGATTTTCAGACAAAAGGGAGATATGTTATAACCAGGAAGGAGGCGAATGAGTACGAGAGGAGGATGGAGGCAGCTCGCCTCCAAGCTTCAGCTCATGAGGCAATTGCCGCTGCATCTCAGTACGACCCCGGCTACAACTTTGGTCCATGGGCATAGACCAACATAGGCCAAAAGCCTAAGATTGGGGGGAGTACATATTTCTCACCGACATTACATTCATGTTCACACACTCATGCCAGTTGTCGGTGCTCATACTTTTTCATTGTATGATCCATGCTAGTTTATTTTCTTTTTAAGCTTTCTTCTTGTGTGTCTGAAAAACCTTAAGAAAAACCAAAAAAAGTAGTTGTACCTTTTAGCTAGTTTACTTTCCATGCCTGTAGTAGTAGTATTTAAAAAGAAAACCCAAAAAGATTTCGCGTTCTTCTTTTGCTTGTTAGGAGCTTTCCCGTGTAAATTGTTTTATTTCCTTTCTTTTCCTTGGGGGTCGAGAGGAGAAGACCATGATGAAAATGTTGAGTGGATCTCATATGCATTATTGTTGATCTAACAAAGAGCCCATATTACCTTGTCTTCTCCCTTGAATTGAATGATTGCAGATTCCGGCTTACTCCAATGCACGTGCACTATTATTATTATCAACACTATTCGGTTGTGAAAGTGAAAGGCAATAATGTCGATATATGATGGACTGATTGAGATGAGAGAAGCTGGTATGAACTCGACCTCTCTTGTTTTCGTAAATATGATTAGTCCATCATTCCTGATTCAGCCTATTATGAATGAAACATGTTTGCAATGACAACTAGAGATTATAGTTGCTTATGCCATGCTTAATTTGCTAGGAATTTATAATGGTTTACCTTGCGTGCCAACATGCTATTAAAATGGCTGTGATGTGGTATGATAGGGTGGTATCCTCCTTTGAATGATTCGAGTGGCTTGACTTGGCACATGTTCACGCATGTAGTTGAAACAAAATCAACATAGCCTCCACAATATTTATGTTCATGGTGGTTTATATCCTACTCATGCTTGCATTCAGTGTTGATTAATTTTAATGCATGTTCATGACTGTTGTCTCTCTCTAGCTGGTCGCTTCCCAGTCTCTTTCTAGCCCTCACTTGTACTAAGCGGGAATACTGCTTGTGCATCCAACTCCATAAACCCCAAAAGTTGTTCCATATGAGTCCACCATACCTTCCTATATGCGGTATCTACCTGCCATTCCAAGTAAATTTGTATGTGCCAAACTCTAAACCTTCAAATGAAATTCTATTTTGTATGATCTAATAGCTCATGTATCAACTAGGGCTGTCTGTATCTTCCATGCTAGGCGGGTTATTCTCAAGAGGAGTGGACTCCGCTCCTCACTCACGAGAAAATGGCTGGTCATCGGGATGCCCAGTTCCATGCTCAAACTAAATCAAAATAATTGCAAACAAAATTCCCCCAGGATTGTTGTTAGTTGGAGGCACCTGTTGTTTTGGGCAAGCCATGGATTGATGCTTGTTGGTGGTGGGGGAGTATAAACTTTACCATTCTGCTTGGGAACCGCATATAATGTGTGTAGCATGGAAGATATCGAGATCTCTCGGTTGTTATGTAGACAATGAAAGTATACCACTCAAAATATTATTCATCTCTATTTCAAAATCGAGCTCTGGCACCTCTACAAGTGCTCCCTAGGTGGTTTTGATAATTGATGACAACATATCTCTTGTTGGACTAACATTTCTATCTAGCATGTTTCAGATAAGTTCAACAATGGAGTGGCATGGACTAAAGGTTGTGGGAACTCCTTCAATATGCTAAGGACAAAGGATTGGCTAAAGCTTCAAGCTCAAGACTCTTCATTTTACATTTTAGTGATCCAAGATCACATTGAGTCCATAGGAAAAGCCAATACTATCAAGGAGGGATGAGGTGTTGCTTAATGAGCCTCTTGCTTCATGTGCTTAATTATATGCTCCAAAATCCTCAGCTACTTTCCCACTTCCACATATGACCTAAACCCAAAGCCAAACTCGGACCTACCGATTATTCCTATCCGGCGCCACCAAGTTTCACCTGTCATAAGCCACTGCCAAACCCTAGCAATTCGGTTCTACCGATAGGGATCTCGGTCTCACCGAGATGGGATTGCAAACTCTCTGTTTCCCTTTCGTAACTTTTCGGTCTCACCAAAAGAGCGAATCGGTCCCACCAAGATTGCAATGTAAACTCTTTGTTTCCCTTTTATAACTTTTCGGTCTCACCGAAAGAGCAAATCAGTCCCACCGAGTTTGCCGGACCAACTCTCTGGTTAGCTTATTACCAAACTCGATCTCACCGAGTTTGTGTAATCGGTCTCACCGAGATTACGTTATGCCCAAACCCTAACCATATCGGTCCTACCGAGTTGCATGTCAGTCCCATCGAAAATCTCTAACGGTCACTGGGTTTACCTTTTCGGTCCGACCGAGTTTGTTGATTCGGTCCCATCGAAATTGGAAAACTGTGTGTAATGGTTGGATTTTGTGTGGAGGCTATATATACCCCTCCACCTCCTCTTCATTTGTGGAGAGAGCCATCAGAACACATACACAATTCCAACTCATATGTTCTGAGAAAGAACCACCTACTCATGTGTTGAGACCAAGATATTCCATTCCTACCATATGAATCTTGATCTCTAGCCTTCCCCAAGTTGCTTTCCACTCAAATCTTCTTTCCACCAGATCCAAATCCTATGAGAGAGAGTTGAGTGTTGGGGAGACTATCATTTGAAGCACAAGAGCAAGGAGTTCATTACCTACACACCATTTGTTACTTCTTGGAGAGTGGTGTCTCCTAGATTGGCTAGGTGTCACTTGGGAGCCTCCGACAAGATTGTGGAGTTGAACCAAGGAGTTTGTAAGGGCAAGGAGATCGCCTACTTCGTGAAGATCTACCGCTAGTGAGGCAAGTCCTTCGTGGGCGATGGCCATGGTGGGATAGACAAGGTTGCTTCTTCGTGGACCCTTCGTGGGTGGAGCCCTCCGTGGACTCGCGCAACCATTACCCTTCGTGGGTGGAGCCCTCCGTGGACTCGCGCAACCATTACCCTTCATGGGTTGAAGTCTCCATCAACGTGGATGTAGGATAGCACCACCTATCCGAACCACGGGAAAAACATTCGTGTCTCCAATTGCGTTTGAATTCTCCAAACCCTTCCCTTTACATTCTTGCAAGTTGCATGCTTTATTTTCCGCTGCCTATACACTCTTTGCATGCTTGCTTGATATGTATTGTGAATGTTGAAATTATGCCTAAACTCCACTTAAACCGAAAAAGCTTAAAAAATTGCAACTTTAGCATTAAGTGTCTAATCACCCCCCCTCTAGACACATCTACTTCAAGATCCTACAAGTGGTATCAGAGCTTTGGTCTCCATTGCCTTGGTTTAATCACCATTGGAGGAAGATGGATGTGTCTACCTTAGGGAGTCTTAGACATAGAGTGCCTATTCTTGATGGAGAGTATTTTCATGAGTGGAAAAATGAGATGCTTGTAATTTTCAATCAATATCATTTGAACAAGTATATTGCTAGCCCTTGTGCACCTCATATTGATCTTTTGCATCCTACCCTAGATGAAGATATTGACATGATTCGCAATCTTAGAACTATTGAGCTCATCATTAGAGGATTGCCCAAAAATTTGATTGCTAGTTTGCCTACTCTTAATTGTGCCTATATTATATGGAAATTTCTTGAGTAACGATTTCCCGATCATTCCTTGAAAACTTTGGATGAAATTCTCCATAAATCTATTGCCTTGAGTAAGATGAACTAGAGTGATCCTAGTTTTGGTAATTGTCTATTTGAACTTACCAATCTTAAGCATGCTAAAGGAGATGTTGGAATCATTAGTGATATCATATTCGAATCTATAAGAATTCATAAAGATGACCACTTTGATGATCATTTATCTAATGAATTACCCTCTCTGGGAAATGATGAGTCACAAGATCATGGTGAACATGGATACTATGATGATGATGATGATAGTGACTTCGATCTTGATGATGCAATGAGACATTTTGGTCTTATGGCAAATCTTCGGGGATATGAGTCAGGAGGAAAGGAATGGGTTCTTGATAGTGGATGTACTGATCATATGACCGGAGATGAAGAGATGTTCCGTGAGCTTGCTGAAAATGACGGCCCTCGAAAATATGTCACCTTTGGTGATAATTCAAAGGGTAAAGTGGTTGGCCTTGGTAAGGTGGCCATCTCACATGATAGTTCCATTCAAAATGTCATGCTCGTTGAATCTCTTGGCTACAACTTACTTTCAGTATCTAGACTTGCTGATTTCGGTTTGAATGTCCTATTTACCGAGGTAGAGTGCCAAGTATTTCATCGAGACAATCATAAAATGGTCTTTACCGGTATGCGTAGAGGTGATCTTTACATTGTCGATTTCTCTAAAAAGGCACAACCTAAAACTTGCTTTATTGCTAAATCCTCAACAGGTTGGTTGTGGCATAGACGACTAGGTCACGTTGGCATGAGAAACCTTGACAAGCTTATTAAAGGAAATCATATCCTTGGAGTTAACGATGTCATATTTGATAAGGATAGACTTTGCAGTGCTTGTCAAGCAGGTAAACAGGTTGGAGGAAGACATCCCGTGAAGAACATCATGACCACAAGGAGGCCACTCGAGCTACTTCATATGGATCTTTTTGGTCCCAACGCCTACAAGAGCCTCGGAGGAAATTCTTTTGGTCTAGTTATAGTTGATGATTTTTCAAGATTTACGTGGGTATTCTTTCTTAATGACAAGTCGCAGGTCCAGAAGATCTTCAGAAACTTCGCTAGGAAGGCCCAAAATCAGTTTGACGTGAAGATCAAGAAGGTTCGGAGTGACAACGGAACGGAGTTCAAGAACGCAAATGTGGACACCTTTCTTGATGAAGAAGGGATTTCACACGAGTTCTCGGCTATGTACACACCTCAACAAAATGGAGTTGTTGAGAGGAAGAACCGGACACTCATCGAAATGGCAAGAACGATGCTTGATGAATACAAGATGCCGAAGCACTTTTGGGAAGAAGTGGTTGAGACAGCTTGTCACGCAACAAATCGCTTATATCTTCACAAGCTACTCGGCAAGACGGCATACGAGCTTCTCACCGGTAACAAAACCCAAGTTGGGTACTTACGAGTATTCGGCTCAAAGTGCTACATTCTTGATAAGCATCATCGTTCAAAGTTTGCTCCTAAATCTCATGAAGGTTTCCTACTTGGTTATGGCTCAAACTCTCACACTTACCGTGTCTACAACAATTTCACCTGAAAGGTTGAAGAGACGGTAGATGTGAAGTTTGATGAATCTAATGGCTCGCAAGTAGAGCAATTGCCAATTGATGTAGGAGACAAAGACCCTTCAGAAGCAATCCAAGACTTGTCCATTGGCAAAATTCGTCCAACGGAGATGAAGGAGAGTACTTCATCCGTCCAAGTGGAAGCTTCTACTTCACGACAAAGTGAACCAAGAATTGACACGGAAGCATCCACAAGTGGGACACACCAAGATGAAGAAAACGAGGAAATACATCAAGACGAACATCAACAACCTCCTTCTCCACCACGACAAGAGAACGACAACGTCAACAATGAAGAAGACCAAGAAGAAGAACAAGATGAAGAAGATGTTCGACAAAGACCCAAGCAAAAGCTCTCACGAGTTCGAGCAAGAATTGCCAAAGATTATCCCGTCGAGCAAATCTTAAATGATATACAAACTGGGAGAATCACTCGCTCAAAGACTCGTTTAGCTAACTTTTGTGAAAACTATTCATTCATCTCTAGCATTGAACCTATGAAGGTTGAAGAAGCATTGGAAGATCCAGATTGGATAAACGCTATGCATGAAGAGCTACACAACTTTGAGAGAAACCAAGTTTGGACATTAGTTGAGAAGCCCGACAACAACCACAACATCATTGGTACCAAATGGGTGTTTCGCAACAAGCAAGATGAAGATGGACAAGTGGTTCGCAACAAAGCACGTCTCGTCGCCCAAGGATACACACAAGTCAAAGGTATGGACTATGGTGAGACATATGCTCCCGTTGCTAGACTTGAGTCCATTCGCATCTTACTTGCCTATGCTAATCACCATAATATCACCTTGTACCAAATGTACATCAAAAGTGCTTTTCTAAATGGTGAAATAGAGGAGGAAGTTTATGTCAAACAACCTCCCGGTTTTATCAATCCTAAGAAACCAAATCATGTTTACAAACTTCACAAAGCTCTTTATGGTCTTAAACAAGCTCCTGGAGCATGGTATAAATGCTTGACCAAGTTCCTTACTACAAGTGGTTTTGAAATTGGTAAAATTCATTCTACTCTTTTTACAAAAAGGGTTAATGGAGAACTATTTGTATGCCAAATTTATGTTAATGATATCATATTTGGTTCAACTAACCCTCTCTTTAGTGAAAAGTTTGGAAAGCTAATGTCAGAGAAGTTTGAGATGTCTATGATGAGTGAACTCAAATTCTTTCTCGGTTTGCAAATCAAGCAAACTAAGGAAGGTACATTTGTCTCTCAAACAAAGTACACCAAGGACTTATTCAAGAAGTTCAATATGCAAGAATGCAAAGGTATGTCTACACCCATGCCTACTAGTGGACATAATGATTTGACCAAAGATGGTGAACCGGTTGATCAAAAGGTTTATCGCTCTATGATTGGTTCATTGTTATACCTATGTGCTTCACGTCCCGATATTATGCTAAGTGTGTGCATGTGTGCACGATATCAAGCTGCTCCTAAAGAATGTCATCTTAAGGTTGTGAAAAGGATAGTGAGATATTTAATCGATACACCAAATTTTGGCATTTGGTATCCTAAGAGGTCTTCTTTTGATCTTGTTGGCTATTCCGACTCGGATTATGCCGGAGATAAGGTTGATAGAAAGTCCACTTCGGGTACTTGTCAATTTCTTGGTAGATCTCTTGTGTCTTGGTCTTCCAAGAAACAAAACTCGGTATCCTTATCCACCGCCGAAGCGGAATACATTGCCGCTGGTTCATGTTGTGCTCAATTACTTTGGATGACCCAAACTCTTAAAGATTATGGGATCTATGTGAAACATGTTCCACTACTTTGTGACAATGAAAGTGCTATCAAAATTGGTCATAATCCTGTACAACATTCTTGAACTAAGCATATTGAAGTTCGTCATCATTTCATTCGAGATCATGTTGCTAAGGGTGACATTGATCTTAAGCATGTTCGCACCGATAAGCAATTAGCGGATATATTTACTAAACCTCTTGATGAGAAAGTGTTTTGCAGGTTGAGAGGAGAATTGAACATCATTGATGCTTCGAACTTGGAGTAGAAACTCCATTGGATACATGCAAGACATGAGCTTATGACTAATCCATGATATATCTCTTATGATAACTATCTTATGTCTTGGATATATTTGCACCTTGCATGTTGTCTAACCCATGTAGGTGCTTGGTTGAATCTAATTCCATGAGATTGCGACTCACTCACATCTTGAGCAATCTCTACATCACCAAGACTCTACACAATGGTGGTTGAAGACAAGGAAGCACAAAACCATTCAAACATATCCTTTGACAAATTCTATGTTGAGCTTCATGATTGTCATTTTTGGATACACAAGTGCTCTTCCTTGCAAGAACTAACCCATGTAGGTAGATGAACTCAAACTCCAAGTAGTGCTCCCAACTCTTGATGAGCTACATCAACCTTGAGCACCCACACAAGTTCAACTACATGAGCAAGAACCACACCACCACCCAAGGTATGTTATTCCATCTTAGAGAAGCTTTACTCCAATACATGAGTCAAAGCAACTCAATAAGATGTGAATACATCAAGATGCTTAAACGAAAAATGGTAACCCCATTTTGAGCTTAAACGATGAGTATGACCTATGATCAAGTGTTCTCACTTGACTCCTAAGTCAATATACTCTAACATAGGTGACTATGTCACCGCCCAACTCTAGATGAAGTTCTCTTGTGTTCTTTTTGTGTGTATTTCATGCATGTTTCGTTTCTTTCTCTTTTTCAAAAACAAAAAAAACTCCATCTAGATTTTTCAGTCTCTTCTCTTTTCTTTCTGTTTATGTTCTACATTTTCTGCATTTAATTCCTTGCAAATCCTTCAGGTAATTCATTGCAAATCTTTGTGAGATCCTACATGTCTAGTGAGCTGAGGTGACAAGTGTTTTTCTCTGTGTGAACTCGGTTTCACCGACTTGTAATTTTCGGTCCAACCGAATCTTTTCGGTGCCACCGAAACATACCATTCGGTGCCACCGACTTCACAACAGGAAAAACAGTTTTCCACTTGTTCTATATTTCTTCTGATCCAGCTCTACTCAATGAATCTTGTCCTCTACAAGAATCACAGTTTTATCCATTGCTTTGTGCTGAGTCTCAAGGACCAAACCTATACGACAGATTCCAGAAAGCCCTTCTTGGAAATTGATGTCAAAGGGGGAGAGAGAGATCACATCAAAGCTTGTAGGAGAGAAAGATCACATCAAGGGAGAGAAAAAGACTCAAGGACCAAACCTACAAGAGAGAAAGTATTAAGGGGGAGAGAGAGACTTCCAGGGGGAGAGAATACTCAAGGATCCCAGATGCTTGATGTTCAAGAGGAGAGATGTCACATGCCTTTTTGGGGGAAAGACATGTATTTGCATTAAGTTCTATCCATTTGTATCTTTCAGCTCTGATTTTCTGTTCCCTATCTTCTCCCAATATCCCATGTAAGATTCAGGGGGAGCAAGACACTAAGGGAAAGAAATCAGTCAAATTCATTGCATATCTTTATTCTTGGGGACATGTTGAATCCAATGTGGTACCTTGTACTCACTCTCTACATGTCATCCCAGTCTTGGTATTCTTGTGGTTTCTTTTGTTTGCTCTGGCTAGTGGATGTACCTGTGTTATCTAACTTTGTTTGTGCAGGTTCATTCCATCCTAAGCCAACTCAAGACCACAAGGTAAGTATATGCATCAAAATCATGAGTATGAGGAGTTCTTGCTTATGTACATACTGTTTGCAAGAAGGACTCATGAGCATGAAGGTATTTTCCTTGATAATCTTTTGCTCTGATGCATATGGCCAAGATGCATGTAACACATTGCCTACTCTGTCATGGTTATGCTCTCACATGCCTCTATATTTCATATTTACATGAGTGCATACATGTAGGGGGAGCCTATGCTTGTTACATGTCCTTCCAAAATCTTTACTTGTTGTTCTTTATATCTTTATCTAAACCTTTGATGTATGTTGCCATCAATTACCAAAAAGGAGGAGATTGAAAGCACAAGTGCTCCCTAGGTGGTTTTGATAATTGATGACAACATATCTCTTGTTGGACTAACATTTCTATCTAGCATGTTTCAGATAAGTTCAACAATGGAGTGGCATGGAATAAAGGTTGTGGGAACTCCTTCAAGATGCTAAGGACAAAGGATTGGCTAAAGCTTCAAGCTCAAGACTCTTCATTTTACATTTTAGTGATCTAAGATCACATTGAGTCCATAGGAAAAGCCAATACTATCAAGGAGGGATGAGGTGTTGCTTAATGAGCCTCTTGCTTCATGTGCTTAATGATATGCTCCAAAATCCTCAGCTACTTTCCCACTTCCACATATGACCTAAACCCAAAGCCAAACTCGGACCTACCAATTATTCCTATCCGGCGCCACCGAGTTTCACCTGTCATAAGCCACTGCCAAACCATAGCAATTCGGTTCTACCGATAGGGATCTCGGTCTCACCGAGATGGGATTGCAAACTCTTTGTTTCCCTTTCGTAACTTTTCCGTCTCACTGAAAGAGCGAATCGGTCCCACCGAGATTGCAATGTAAACTCTTTGTTTCCCTTTTGTAACTTTTCGGTCTCACCAAAAGAGCAAATCGGTCCCACCGAGTTTGCCTGACCAACTCTCTGGTTAGCTTATGTAATCGGTCTCACCGAGATTACGTTATGCCCAAACCCTAACCATATCGGTCCTACCGAGTTGCATGTCAGTCCCACCGAAAATCTCTAACGGTCACTAGGTTTACCTCTTCGGTCCGACCGAGTTTGTTGATTTGGTCCCACCGAGATTGGAAAACTGTGTGTAACAGTTGGATTTTGTGTGGAGGCTATATATACCCCTCCACCTCCTCTTCATTCGTGGAGAGAGCCATCAGAGCACATACACAATTCCAACTCATATGTTCTGAGAGAGAACCACCTACTCATGTGTTGAGACCAAGATATTCCATTCCTACCATATGAATCTTGATCTCTAGCCTTCCCCAAGTTGCTTTCCACTCAAATCTTCTTTCCACCAGATCCAAATCCTATGAGAGAGAGTTGAGTGTTCGGGAGACTATCATTTGAAGCACAAGAGCAAGGAGTTCATTACCTACACACCATTTGTTACTTCTTGGAGAGTGGTGTCTCCTAGATTGGCTAGGTGTCACTTGGGAGCCTCCGACAAGATTGTGGAGTTGAACCAAGGAGTTTGTAAGGGCAAGGAGATCGCCTACTTCGTGAAGATCTACCGCTAGTGAGGCAAGTCCTTCATGGGCGATGGCCATGGTGGGATAGACAAGGTTGCTTCTTCGTGGACCCTTCGTGGGTGGTTGCTTCTTCGTGGACCCTTCGTGGGTGGAGCCCTCCGTGGACTCGCGCAACCATTACCCTTCGTGGGTGGAGCCCTCCGTGGACTCGCGCAACCGTTACCCTTCGTGGGTTGAAGTCTCCATCAACGTGGATGTAGGATAGCACCACCTATCCGAACCACGGGAAAAACATCCGTGTCTCCAATTGCGTTTGAATTCTCCAAACCCTTCCCTTTACATTCTTGCAATTTGCATGCTTTATTTTCCGCTGCCTATACACTCTTTCCATGCTTGCTTGATATGTATTGTGAATGTTGAAATTATGCCTAAACTCCACTTAAACCGAAAAAGCTTAAAAATTGCAACTTTAGCATTAAGTGTCTAATCACCCCTCCTCTAGACACATCTACTTCAAGATCCTACAGCAGGCATCTACGTGGCGGCATGCAGATCTTCGTGGAGACCCACCACTGCGCCACCTCAGCTGCCTGCCTGCCTACATGGCACCGCGGGCGCCGCTGGCCAGGGCGCGTGTCGACGCGAGAGGGAGCAGCGACGGACGAGACAGGGCTCTCCCCCGTCCCCAATAAAGCAAGGACACCTGGGCAAGACGCATTAAATGTGCCTTGTCATGTAATGCAAGGGATAACCTCACATCACTGCTCCCTTTCCACCTCCTGGTGCTACTGTAGCAACCCCTTTTCCTATAAAAGGAGGCCTGAGGCGACCAGGAGGAGGATTCGGCTTTTTGGAGCTCCTCACGCCCCGTAGCTAGCTCAAGAACACAGATATACAATCCACCAAAGCAGGAGTAGGGTTTTACGCATCCCCGCGGCCCGAACCTGGATAAACAAACCGTGTGCTATCTGTTTGATCCGCTCTTCTCACGACCCCGCGCCCTGCAACCGTAGTAGGGATTCTTGTGATCCCATAGGTGTCGTTCCCACCGACATCTTTGGCGCGCCAGGTAGGGGGTGCAGTTGTGAGAATCGGCTTTAGCAGTTAGTTCGACGCTTCTTCATCGTCATGGCGCCCAAGAAGAAGATGACGGTGGCGGTTGGCCCGTCGGAAGCCGGACATCCCGTCCCGACGCGGGCGAGCAGCGGATCGGTCGCAGAAAGGACCCGGGGTGCCGTTCGCGAACACCAACACTGTCCCAGCAGCCGGAGTTTGGGAGGCGGCGATGTTCGTGCGCCTGGTAACGGGCCGCACGCCGCCAAATCCAAAGACGGAGCCAGGCCCTCCGTGGGTGGCGCGGGGCTTTCCAAGATCGCTACCGCCCCGCCCAAACGCGATGCGAGGGCCTCCAAGACTCCCACGCCGGCGTCGACGGCGCGCTCCTCTCAAGCACGCGTGCGACGAACGGCGCAATCACGCCGAAGACCTCGGGCATCGCCGCGGGAAGAGGCCCGAGCGCCACTCCCGGGAGGTAGAAGACCTGCCCGCTCGCCGAGGCGCTGGTGAAGATGGCATGTGACCGCGGGGTCGTGATAGAGCTCCTTATGACATGGTCAGAAGTTGAAGCGCGTCGCGATCCGTGCAGGTTTCGCTGCCACCGACGCCAGCAGAAGCCCTGGCGCGTGCGCAGTTGCTCCTCGATTTTCCTCCCACTACGGGGAAACTCGACGAACAGAGAGCCACTATCCGAAGCCTTGTTGCGGTGGCCAACAAAGACGAACCGAGTCCGGTGGAGCCCCCGGGTCGATGCTCCGACGGAGTCCCACGCACCAGTGGCAGGAAAGCCGGCGGCGCCGCGACCACGGTGCACTCGCCTCCTCCTCGCCCGGTACCGCGGACGCCAGCCCATCGCGACGTTGCGGGCGACGAAATCTCCATAGCATTGTCCGACCCGCGGACCCACTATGACCAGCGCCAAGTCCTTCGGGAACGAGAACATGAAGACGCTCGAACCACTATCGAGCGCCGGCGTGGAGCACGCCACCAGTCAGACAGGTGAGCAGGGCCTGCTGTGAACCACCCAGCACCGGAGAGCCCTGGAGGCCTACCTTACGAGGTAGGCTGTCCGGCTTTTACCCGTGAGCTGTGGCAGTTCCAGTGGCCCACTCACCGCACCTTAAAACCTGACGTGGGCAAAAAGTATAGCGGCAAGACCCACCCGTCCGAGTTCCTCAGCATCTACACCATTGCGATGCAAGCTGCCGGGGCCCGCGACGATAAGGTGCTTGCGAATTACTTTCCGTTGGCTCTTAAACCCAACGCCATGTCATGGTTGATGCACTTGCCGGTAGACTCTATTTCCTCCTGGTCGGATTTGTGCCATGAGTTTGTGGGCGCCTTCACTGGAGGCCACCAAGCCCATGGCCAAGCAAGCGACCTGCACGTCATTCCCCAGAAGGGAGGCGAGAGTCTCCGTAAGTATATACAGAGGTTCAGACGGATACAGTACAATATCCCTGATGTTCACCCTGCCGCCATCATCAGCACGTTCCATCAGAACGTGCATAACCGCAAGATGCACGAAGAGCTGGCAATGAACAAGGTGAAAGATGTAGCAGAACTCTATGTTCTTGCTGACAGATGTGCCCGGGCTGAAGAGGGAAGGAAGTACCCCGGCGAAGACGCCGACGTGGAAACCGACTCCTCAGATGAAGATACTGCCACCCCGGCGAAGAAGGGCCGGCATCGCAACAGGAAGCGCAAAGGTAAAGCCGTGCTTGCCGTCGAAGGATCTGGTGACATCGGCTCCACCAAGAAAACCAAGGCAGATGACCCCGGCAAGGAAATTGCCGTATGTGTTGCCTGCCGGGCCTTGGCGGTTGCCGAGAAGCTAGGGAACTCCGACAAGCGATACTGCAAGATCCATCGCACCAAAGGCCATGCTCTCCAAGACTGCCGACAGGTTGAGCTCCTCGCTGAGAAGCAGAGGGCTGAATATGAGAGGCGGGACAAGGAGAAGGGCCAAGACGGTGCTGAGGGGTCCGGCAAGAAGCGTGACGGCCAGGCGGGCCGTCGCGACAAGGATAAACAATAGGAGAGGCCCGCCCGGGGCCGTGACAAAAAGCCAGAAGACGACGATCACGAAGAGGACGACGAATCCGGCGACCAAGAGTTTCAGAAAGCTACAGAGACCATGTGCATCGACAGTGGCGCCTCACTGCATACTTCTCACCGCTAGCTTAAACAGTGGGCACGAGAGATTATAGCGGCAGAGCCGTCGTTTGATGCCCAAAGGCCGCTGAAGTGGTCCAGCACACCTATCATTTTTGACACTGAGGATCACCCTGATCGCACTACTGCGGTCGGGTGCTTTCCATTGTTGGTTTCACCGACAATACGCAACCTCAAGGTGAAAAGATGCTAGTCGATGGCTGGGTCGGTCTGAACTTGATCTCGCCTGCCGTGATCGAGAAACTGCAGATTCCTGATGGAGACCTCAAGGAGACGGGCACGTTTCAGGGGGTCAACCTGGGAAGAAGCCAACCTAAGGGAAAGGTCACGCTGCCCGTGACTTTTGGAAGCGATCTGAACTACAGGACGGAGAGGATCGTGTTCGATGTTGCCAAGATCCCCTTGCCCTACAACGGGATCCTTGGCCGCCCAGCGCTGCCCAAGTTCATGGCGGCGTCACACTACGCCTACAACACCCTGAAGATACCAGGACCTGTGACGATCATCACCATCCCCTCCGATAAGAAAGATGCAGTTGACCAACTATACCAGCAAGCAGTTGCAGCAGCTGCCGCCACTAGGGCACTTGCTCCTGCCGCTGGGACCCCGGGAGGGAAGAAGAAGAAGACCGGTGAGACCTAGAACACCCACTCCGGCAAGCGCGCCTCTTCGGAGTGTAGCGCTCCCGTCGAGGACGTGCCAGAGAGCTCCACCGGTGGAAACAAGAAGCCCAGGGCCATACCGCCGGGAACCAAGAAGGTTTCCGTCAATGAGGACGGCACGGGAGGGGCTTTCACCATAAGCTCCACCCTTGACGACAAATAGGAAGACGCGCTCGTCACCTTCCTGCGGGCGAATGTCGACGTGTTTGCATAGCAGGCTTCCGACATCCCCGGCGTTCCAAGGGAGGTGATTGAGCACCACCTTGCTGTCTGTCCTCATGCGCGGCCCGTCAAGTAGAAGGTCAGAAAGCAAGCTTTAACGACAAGAGTTCATCACAGAGGAGATCCGGAAACTGGAAGCAGCGGGTTTGGTAAGAGGAGTGCTCCATCCAACGTGGTTGGCCAATCCGGTCATAGTGCGCAAGGCTAATGGGAAGTGGAGGCTGTGTATTGATTACACAGATATCAATAAGGCTTGTCCTAAGGACCCCTTCCCGCTGATGCACATCAACCAGATTGTTGACTCCACAGCTGGGTGTGATCTGTTGTCATTCCTCGATGCCTACTCTGGCTACCACTAGATCTTCATGACAAGAGAAGACGAAGAGAAAATAGCATTCATCACCCCATGTGGTACGTATTGCTTCATGCGGATGCCTTTCGGGCTGAAGAGTGCTGGTTCGACGTTTGCAAGGGCAGTCCAGATTGGTTTTGAACCCCAGCTCCATAGAAATATGGAGGCTTATATGGATGACATAGTGGTCAAAACCAAGGACACGGCAACCCTCATACCGGATTTGCAAGAAACATTTGCAAACCTGCGCAAGATCAATCTCAAGCTGAACCCTGAGAAGTGTGTCTTTGGCGTCCCGTCCGGCAAGCTTCTCGGGTTCTTTGTGTCACAACATGGGATAGAGGACAACCCGGACAAGATCAAAGCTATAGAGCAGATTGAAGCACCCAAGCGAATCAAGGATGTGCGTCGGCTTGCTGGTTGCGTCGCCGCCATGGGCAGATTCATTTCCAAGTCTGTCGAGCGCGCCCTTCCCTTTTTCAAGATCCTGAAAAAGGCGGGCCCGATGGAGTAGACGCCAGAAGCCGAAGCAGCATTGCAAGATTTGAAGAAGTACCTCTCCTCCGCGCCAATACTAGTTGCGCCTAGGCCACAAGAGCCGTTGCTGCTGTACCTGGCGGCAATGAACCAGGTGGTCAGCGCCGCACTAGTGGCGTAGAGAGAGGTTGACGACGAGGTAATGGCAGCGACAGAGCCCGACACCACCAATGCAGAGACGACACATGTAGTTGAAGTGCTGTCGAAGAAGAAAATGATGCAGCACCCGGTCTACTTTGTTAGTTCCCTCCTGCAGGGAGCTAGATCAAGGTACTCCGGCATGCAGAAACTGCTCTTCGGCCTTCTTATGGCCTCAAGGAAGCTGCGTCACTACTTCCAGGCACACGAGATCACTGTCGTCACTCGCCTCTCTCTGCAACGGATATTGCACAATCCAGATGCAACGGGAAGAATTGTGGAATGGGCATTGGAGCTGTCCAGCTTTGGCCTCAAGTTTGAAAGTACGTCGATGATTCAGAGCCGAGTCCTGGCGGAGTTCATTGCAAAATGGACCACAACGCCTGACGAAGAAGCCCAAGAGACCGCTCTCCCCGGCAAGGAGGCAAGTTGTAGTTGGATCATGTACTTTGATGGAGCTTTCTCCTTACATGGCGCCGGGGCTGGCGTACTGCTTGTCGCGCCCACCGGAGAGCACCTCAAGTACGTGATCCAGATGCACTTCCCCAGGGAGGTGTCAACAAACAATACGGCAGAGTATGAAGGGCTGCTTGCCGGTCTTAGGATCACGGCAGACCTCGGAATCAAGAAGCTCATCGTCAGGGGCGACTCGCAGCTCATCGTCAAGCAAGTCAACAAGGACTACCAGAGCCCGTTGATGAAGGCCTGCGTCGATGAAGTGAGAAAGCTGGAAGAGCGTTTTGACGGTATACAGGCTGAATACGTTCCCCGAGCGGAGAACGATATCGCCGATTACCTGTCAAAACGCGCTGCCCTCAAGCTACCTGTGGAACCAGGTACCTTTGTGCTCTAGCTAACTCGGCCATCCGTTGATCCATCAACAGAGCAGAACAAGAGGAGGAAATCAGGACCCGGCAAGTACTTTCCCGCTGAGCTCCCCGGAGCCGTCGGCAAGGATGTTGCCAGGGACACTGAGCCCGCCACGGGACGGCTAGCTCCGGTGGAGCGTCAAGCTCTTGCCGTCGAGATAGCCACTCCTATAGCGGAGGAAATGCCTTTAGTCCTCGCCGTCGAGCCCCAGGCTCCAGCGTGGGCACAGCATACCGTCCGATTCCTCCAAACAGGGGAACTTCCTGAAGAGCGGGAAGAAGCGGAAAAAGTAGCCCATCGCTCTACCATGTACCAGTTCGTCGATGACGTCCTGTACAGAAAGAGGCCGAACAGTGTGAAATTGAAGTGTATCCCTCGGGAGGAAGGACTGGAGCTGTTGGTGGAGATACACACAGGCATATGTGGGCCCCACATCGGGTCAAGGGCCCTTGCCAGCAAGGCATTTCGGCAAGGCTTCTTCTGGCCCACCGCCCTCCAGGATGCGACGACACTAGTCACCAGGTGTGAAGCGTGTCAGTTCCATTCAAACAAGCTTCATCAGCCGGCTCAAGCCCTTCAAACCATTCCTCTCTCCTGGACCTTCTCGGTCTGGGGGCTCGACATACTGGGCCCTTTCCCCCGTGCTGTCGGGGGCTTTGAGTACTTGTACGTTGCAATCGACAAGTTCACAAAGTGGCCGGAGGTGGAGGCAGTGAGGAAATTCACAGCTCAGTCAGCCGTCAAGTTCTTCAAGGGACTAATGTGCCGTTTTGGTGTACCCAACAGGGTCATCACCGACAACGGCACACAGTTCACAAGCCGCACCTTCATGCAATATATCCAAGACCTCAGCAGCAAAGTCTGTTTCGCTTCCGTTGCTCACCCACAAAGCAATGGTCAAGCTGAGAGGGCAAACGCTGAAGTACTGCGAGGCTTAAGGACCAAGACCTTTGACAGGCTGCACAAGAGTGGAAGGCGCTGGATTGATGAGTTGCCGATGGTTCTTTGGTCGATCAGGACGATGCCAAATCGAGCCACCGGCCAGACACCTTTTGCCCTGGTATACGGGGCAGAAGCAGTTCTCCCCACTGAACTCATATACGGGTCACCTCGAGTGCTCGCTTATGATGAGCTTGAGCAAGAGCAACTGCGGCAAGATGACGCAATGCTCCTTGAGGAAGATCGTCTTCGGGCGGCTATGAAAGCAGCACGCTACCAGCAAGCCTTGCGCCGCTACCATAGCCGCAAGGTTCATGCCCGAAGCCTTGAGGAAGGCGACCTTGTCCTTCGGCGCGTTCAATCGGCCAAGAATTCCAACAAGTTGACGCCAAAGTGGGAAGGCCCTTATCGGGTAATACGAGTCACCAGGCCCGGCGTAGTCCTCCTGGAGACCGAAGATGCCGTTCCGGTGAGTAACTCCTGGAATATTGAGCATCTTCGCAAGTTTTACCCATGAGGCGCGGCTTGCCGGGCCCCCCGGCAAGCCACCTTTTGTACAAGCATTGTCGATGATGCATGTAACCCTTTGTACAAAGCTAGGCGCAGACCCTGAGCATAAATAAATGAAGCGCTGGCGCCCTAAGTTATAGCATGCATGCTAGGTCGAGTCTCGTCCTTGGTTAGGGTTGATAGTGCTTAGCGGCGACTAACCCCTAGCTTAGAGGTCGAGTGTGCGTCTCTTTGCCGTTCTTTTGTCTTCCTTGGTTCGCAGGACTCACAGGTATCCTTGCCGGATCACTTGAGGACGAAAAAGAGAAGAGGGACAGACCAGCATCTAGACCCCGGAAAGCCAGTATTGCCGGGGGCTGCAAGAGCAAAGATTCACCCACGGCAAACCAGAGTTGCCGGGGGCTACAGCTTCAGTAAGTTCTTCATCCCTTATCATGCATTCCCTTATGGACTGAGGTATGTGAAACCTCGTTTTTTCCTAAAAAACTACCATGCTCCCCTAACTCTAGGCCCTAGGGCTCGTTCCTGGGGCCAGGTTTGGTAGTAGTCGCGGCAGCGAGAGGATGAAACAAGGAGCCTGAACCCACCTCATCCCTGCCTCCGCCAAAGGTGCGAGAAAGGTCGAGCGAAGTGGGGAGACGGCAAGGCTTGTTGCCGGGCAAGGAAATGTTTATCTTAAGGATATCAAGGATTTACTCCTTGTCGTGGGTTCTACCCACAAACAAATGACCCGGCAAGCTTCCCTTTTTCATTAAAAACATTCCACTCAGGTACAGTCCATAGGGAATGAAAAACATGAATGATGGGATTACAAGTTTTAAATTCAGCTAAGGCCCGAAGGCTTACAAACCAAAAAGAGATAAGGTGCCCGTAATCCCTTTCTTGTCCCTCTCCTCAGGAGGCAGGTCAAGGAGGCGAAAAGGGCAAAAGGGGCGCCTAGGCGAGCTACAGGTGGCAGAAGACACCAAGAGAACATCTCGGTGGCCGTCTGAAGGCTGGATGGTGATGGCGGCACCAGAAGCAGAGCTCGAAGACGAGGCGGCAGGACGTCAGCACGCGTCGAAGGCGTCGGTGCCCGCGTACTCCGACTTGACGGCCTTGCCGCCTGCCCTCTTCCTCTTCCGCAGCCTCCCAACGCCAGCCGCCCAAGGAGACGACCCCGAGAAGTTCAGGGGGCCGGCGACGCGGATGATGGGGTCGCCGGTGCCGCACGGAGCGGCGCCCGACACCTAATCGGACCCGTCATCCTGCCGCCTACTACCCTCGTCGTCGTTGCCGCTGTCCTCCTCGTCACTCCCGTCCGAGGAGGAGTCTTCACTATCAGAAGAGCTCTCCATGCAGCACCTTGCACGGGTCCCAAAGCACCCGAAGACCTTGACGGAGAGAAGGCCACCCTCCATCAGCTTAAAATGGAGAGTGAGCCCCTCTGTCAAGCGATGGATATGGGCAAACGTCTTCCATCCCCAACGGAGATACATCACGTGAGGGGCGGGGAAATCGACACGGGCCCGCGTGCCACTGATCGCGCAGCCCCTCATGTGCAGCCACAATGACTCTGGCGGATCCAGCTCCATCTCCCGCGCGAATGGAGTCGGGAGACGAAGGCGACGGCGAGGCGGCCGGCTTAGCCTGACGAAGAACTCGCAAGGGTCATCCCCAATGTGGCCCTCCATGGGGGGAAGAACTGCTGGCGGAGGCGAGGCTGGCGCGCCGCCCCGTCCTCCTCTTCCCCGAGCGCCTCGGCCTCGCCCACGGCCTCGCCCCCTCCCCCTTCCCCTCGCGGCTGGATCTGCCACCGCGGGTGCAGGAGAAGGAGGGACGCGTTGTCGAGCGGCGACCCTCGCCGCCACCGTGGAAGGACCAGGATTCCCTCTCTCCATGACGGATGGAAGGGGGAGTAGAAGCCGAAGGAAGGAGGAGATGAAGGAATGCGGGACGCCATCCCCCCTCCCGCTCTTTATAAAGGAACGGGGTGGGGGCTCGGCCGCCCCGATCAGCCAATCAAGACGCGAAAGGCGCAGGGAACTGGGACCGATCCGCCGCCCCAGCCCGCGGCGGCCCGGTTTCCCGCCTCCACCGTTCACCACCCCAAGCGCATGAGAGCCACGTGGAAGGCGTGCAGGACCGAGGCGACGGGTGAGGCGACCACTCCCCACCCCGTGATCGTGGGGAGTGGACGCCTTGAAGACCACGCCTCGGCCCCGTTCAGTAAATGGGCCGCGCCTCCATGCCTCCCTCCGTTTATGGGGAAGGCGCAAACCGCCCCCTTTACTACAATGTGACGCATGCATGCAGAACTCAGCCCCACGCATGCCGCCCACGTCACACACGCCTCCCCACGTTGCGCCACGCGCGGGAAGCATGGGAAGCGCAGCGCGCGAAGAGACTTACCACGGTAAAAACCGCCCCGCCTGCCCGCGCACCGTTTTTGGGCCTAGCCCAACGACGCGATTGCGCTTACGTGTGGCCCAGGCCCGGGGGCTCCTGTCGGGGTACAAAAAGAGGGGTAAGCTTTTTGTACCCCTATAACTGTGCACGGGCAGTCTGAGCCACGGGCACCACCACACTGAGCAAGGAAAGGGAGGTGAGCCAAGGTAAGGCCAAAGCCCAGGGGAAGCAAAACGAAGCCAAGACCAAGACCACAAAGAGCAAATGGGACGAAGCGGACCCCCCCCCCCGGCAAGATCCTTGCCGACAGGCAGTTTTAGCAAACCCGGCAAGACCCTTGCCGTGGCAGCTCGCCCCACACCTACGGAGTGAGTCACCCTTGAGTCCACTGCCCCCATGGGGCAAGGATTCGGGAGACATCCCCGTGGTGGCGTGCAGATCTTTGTGAAGACATTCAAGATCAGATACACCCTTTAGAAGATGATGATCCTTGGCAGGATCCCAGCCAAGGAGGACCACAAGGCCCCCGGCAAGAGCCTTGCCGGGGATGACAGCAGGCGCCACGGCAAGACCCTTGCCGGGGCCCCGGCAAGGCCCTTGCCAAGAACACCCGTTGGGCCACCATCAGGCCCACGCCAGTCAAACCTCCACCGCCGTTCGCATGCAGCTACCGAGCCAACCAGCTGGGCAAGCACCTGCGTGGCGGCATGCAGATCTTCGTGGAGACCCACCATTGCGCCACCTCAGCTGCCTGCCTGCCTACATGGCACCGTGGGCGTCGCTGGCCAGGGCGCGTGTCGATGCGAGAGGGAGCGGCGACGGATGAGACAGGGCTCTCCCCCGTCCCTGATAAAGCAAGGACACCTAGGCAAGACGCATTAAATGCGCCTTGTCATGTAATGCAAGGGATAACCTCACATCACTGCTCCCTTTCCACCTCCTGGTGCTACTGTGGCAACCCCTTTTCCTATAAAAGGAGGCCCGAGGCGACCAGGAGGAGGATTCGGCTTTTTGGAGCTCCTCACGCCCCGTAGCTAGCTCAAAAACACAGATATACAATCCACCAAAGCAGGAGTAGGGTTTTACGCATCCCCGCGGCCCGAACCTGGATAAACGAACTGTGTGCTATCTGTTTGATCCGCTCTTCTCACGACCCCGCGCCCTGCAACCGTAGTAGGGATTCTTGTGATCCCTAGTATCCATTATGTTCTAAGATTGATGTTGCTATGACTTTGCTATGCTTAATGCTTGTCACTAGGGCCCGAGTGCCATGATTTCAGATCTGAACCTATTATGTTTTCATGAATATATGTGAGTTCTTGATCCTATCTTGCAAGTCTATAGTCACCTATTATGTGTTATGATCTGTTAACCCCGAAGTGACAATAATCGGGATACTTACCGGTGATGACCGTAGTTTGAGGAGTTCATGTATTCACTAAGTGTTAATGCTTTGCTCCGGTGCTCTATTAAAAGGAGGCCTTAATATCCCTTAGTTTCCAATAGGACCCCGCTGCCATGGGAGGGTAGGACAAAAGATGTCACGCAAGTTCTTTTCCATAAGCACGTATGACTATATTCGGAATACATGCCTACATTACATTGATGAACTAGAGCTAGTTCTGTGTCACCCTATGTTATAACGGTTGCATGAGGAATCGCATCCGACATGATTATCCATCACTGATCCATTGCCAACGAGCTTTTCACATATTGTTCTTCGCTTATTTACTTTTCCGTTGCTACTGTTACAATCACTATAAAACCAAAACTACTACTTTTTCTACCGTTACCGCTATTATCATATTACTTTGCCACTAAATTCTTTGCTGCAGATATTAAGTTTCCAGGTGTGGTTGAATTGACAACTCATCTACTAATACTTGAGAATATTCTTTAGCTCCCCTTGTGTCGAATCAATAAATTTGGGTTGAATACTCTACCCTCGAAAACTGTTGCGATCCCCTATACTTGTGGGTTGTCAATGAGAATGTCTTTTGTCGTTTGAGAGGTGAATTGAACATCATTGATGCTTCAAACTTGGAGTAGGAACTCCATTTGGATACATGCAAGGCATAAGCCTTTGACTAATCCTTGACTTCTTCTCTTATGATGATGATCATATGTCTTAGATACATTTGTACCCTTGCATGCTATCTAACACTTGTAGGTACTTGGATGAATCTAAATCCATGAGATTGCAACTCACTCACATCTTGAGCAATCTCTACATCACCAAGTCTCTACACAATGGTGGTTGAAGACAAGGAAGCATGAAACCCCTCAGCATATCCTTTGACAAATTCTATATATCAAATTTCATGATTGTCATGTTGGATACACAAGTGCTCTTCCTTGCAAGACTAACCCATGTAGGTAGATGAACTCAACTCCAAGTGGTGCTCCCAACCATTGATACGCTACATGAACCTTGAGCACTCCATGCAAGTTCAACTACATGATCAAGTTCAACACCACCACCCAAGGTATGTTATTCCATCTTAGAGAAGCTTTACTCCAAGTCATGGGTCAAAGCAGCTCAACAAGATGCAAATACATCAAAAGCTTAAACGAAAAATGGTAAGCCCATTTTGAGCTTAAACAATGATTATGAATTATGATCAAGTGTTCTCACTTGACTCCATAGTCAATATACTCCAACATAGGTGACTTTGTCACCGCCCATTTCTAGATGAAGTTCTCTAGTGTTTCTTTGAGTCTTTGCATTTGTCCTTTGCATACTTATTCCCCTTCCTTTATAAAAAAACTTCATCTAGATTTTCTTTTCTCTGTTTTGTTCTACATCTCTTACATCCAATTCAATGCAAATCCTCCAATTAATTCCTTGCAAATCTTTGTGAGATCTTATTTGCCTAGTGAGCTAAGGTGACTATTGCTCTTTTTCTGAGTTGAACTCGGACACGATGGTTTGCTACTTTCGGTCCAACCGAATCCTTTCAGTGCAACCGAAGAACACAACTCAATGCCATCGATTTCACTGCAAAAAGACAATTTGCCACTTGTTCCTCATTTTTGTTCGAGGTCCACTCGATGATTCTTGTCCTCTACGAGCATCACAATCTATATGCTGCTTTGCTCTGTGACTCAAGGACCAAACCTATTTTGACTCACACTCCATAAGATCCCTTCTTGGAAATTGATGTCAAAGAGGGAGAGAGAGATCACATCAAAGCTTATTATCTTCAAAAGGGGGAGAGAGAGAAAAAGGGAGAGAGAGGTAATCACATCAAAGGCCCTAGATGCTTGGTGTTCAAGAGGAGAGAAGTCACATGTCTTTAAGAGGGGAAAGACATGTCTATGTTATGTTTATGTTTATGATCTGTTTTGCTCTGATTTTGTTTCCCTATGTTCTCCCAGTATCCAATACAAGATTCAGGGGGAGAAAGACTGCTAGGGGAGGAAGTATTTGAATTCATTGCATATCTTTTACCTTTGGAGACATGTCTATATCCAATAGAGTACCCAGTACTCACACTCTACATGTCATCCCAGTCTTGGTACTCTTGTGGCTTCTTTTGTTTAGTCTGTCTAGTAGATGTATCAGTGTTATCTAACCTTGTTCACTCAGGTTCATCTCTTCCTAAGCCAGATCAAGACCACAAGGTAAGTATATGCATCACACTCATGTGCATGAAGATTTCTTGCTAATGTACATATTGTTTGCAAGAAGGAATCATGAACATGAAGTTACACTTCATATATTCATATCAGTTGCCTTGATACATATAGCCAAGATACATGTAACACTTTGCCTGCTCTGTCATGATTATGCATTCACATGCTCTTACATTTCATATTGACATGATTGCATACATGTAGGGGGAGCCTATGCATGTTACATGTCTTTCCAAAGCTTTACTTGTTATCTTCTATATCTTTATCTAAAGCTTTGATGTATGTTGTCATCAATTACCAAAAAGGGGGAGATTGAAAGCACAAGTGCTCCCTGGGTCATTTTGGTAATTAATGTCAACATATCTCTTGTTGGACTAATGTTTCATCTAGTATATTTCAGACAAGTTCAACAGATGGAGTGGCGTGGACAAGAGGACATGGAACCCTTTCAAGATGCTAAGGACAAAGGATTGGCTCAAGCTCAAAAGCTCAAGACTCTACATTTTACTTTTAGTGATCCAAGATCACATTGAGTCCATAGGAAAGCCAATACTATTAAAAGGGGATGAGGTGTTGCTTAATGGCTTGCTTGCTCAAAATGCTTAGTGATATGCTCCAAAACCCTCAACCACTTTCCCATATCCACATATGTCTGAAACCAAAAAGTCAAACTCGGCCCCACCGAAACTTTCTATCCGGCTCCACCGAGTTCTCTTGACATAGCCACTGCCACAAACCCTAATCGATTCGGTCTCACCGATGAGATCTCGGTCTCACCGAGATGGGCTTGCAAACTCTCTATCGCCTATTGTAATGATTTCGGTCTCACCGAGATATGCAATCGGTCCCATCGAGTTTGCTTGACCAACTCTTGTTTCGCTTATTACCAAAATCGGTCCCACCGAGTTTATCATGTCGGTCCCACCAAAATACCTAACGGTCACATTATGAACCAAATCGATCTGACCGAGTTTTCTGATTCGGTCCCACCGAATTTGGTGATTTCTGTGTAACGGTTAGATTTTGTGTGGAGGCTATAAATACCCCTCCACCCACTCTTCATTCGTGAGGAGAGCCATCAGAACATGCCTACACTTCCATCATACATTTTCTAAGAGAGAGCCACCTACTCATGTGTTGAGGTCAAGATATTCCATTCCAACCATATGAATCTTGATCTCTAGCCTTCTCCAAGTTGCTTTGCACTCAAATCATCTTTCCACCAAATCCAAATCTGTGAGAGGGAGTTGAGTGTTGGGGAGACTATCATTTGAGGCACAAGAGCAAGGAGTTCATCATCAACACACCATCTATTACCTTTTAGAGAGTGGTGTCTCCTAGATTGGTTAGGTGTCACTTGGGAGCCTCTATCAAGATTGTGGAGTTGAACCAAGAAGTTTGTATGGGCAAGGAGATCACCTACTTCGTGAAGATCTACCCTAGTGAGGCAAGTCCTTCATGGGCGATGACCATGGTGGGATAGACAAGGTTGCTTCTTCGTGGACCCTTCGTGCGTGGAGCCTTACCCTTCGTGGGTTGAAGTCTCCATCAACGTGGATGTACGATAGCACCACCTATCGGAACCACACCAAAAATCTCCGTGTCTCCAATTACGTTTGCACACTCCAATCCCATCCCTTTACATTCTTGCAAATTGCATGCTTTACTTTCCGCTGCTCATATACTCTTGTCATGCTTGCTTGATATGTATTGTCAATGTTTAAACTTGTGCTAAAACTCTAACTTAACTTGAAGAAAATAAAAATTGCAACCTTTTCTTGTTAAGAGTCTATTCACCCCCCTCTAGACACCTCTTCTCGAACCTTTCACCACCAAAAAACACAAAAAATGAGAGAAAAGAGAGAAGGGACAATGTTACTATCCTTTTACCACACTTGTGCTTCAGAGTAGCACCATGTTCTTCATATAGAGAGTCTCTTGAGTTGTCACTTTCATTTACTAGTTGGAATTTTCATTATTGAATGTGGCTTGTATATTCCAGCGATGGGCTTCCTCAAGTGCCCAAGGTCTTCATGAGCAAGCAAGTTGGATGCACACCCACTTAGTTTCAGTTTGAGCTTTCATACACTTATAGCTCTTGTGCATCTATTGCATGGCAATCCCTACTCCTCGAATTGACATCAATTGATGGGCATCTCCATAACCCTTTGATTAGCCACGTTGATGTGAGACTTTCTTCCTTTTTGTCTTCTCCACAAAACCTCCACCATCATATTTTATTCCACCTATAGTGCTATATCCATGGCTCACGCTCATGTATTGCATGAAAGTTGAAAACGTTTGAGAACATCAAAAGTATGAAACAATTGCTTGGATTGTCATCGGGGTTGTGCATGATTTGAATACTTTGTGTGGTGAAGATGGAGCATAGCCAGACCATATGATTTTGTAGGGATAACTTTCTTTGGCCTTGTTATTTTGAAAAGACATGATTGCTTTATTAGTATGCTTGAAGTATTATTGTCTTAATGTCAAATGATAGACTATTGCTTTGAATCACTCGTGTCTTAATATTCATGCCATGATTAGATTACATGATCAAGATTATGCTAGGTAGCATTCCACATCAAAAATTATCTTTTTTATCATTTACCTAGTCGAGGACGAGCAGGAATTAAGCTTGGGGATGCCGATACATCTCCGTCGTATCTATAATTTTTGATTGTCCCATGCCAATATTATACAACTTTCATATACTTTTGGCAAATTTTTATACTATTTTTGGGACTAACATATTGATCAATTGCCTAGTGCCAGTTCCTGTTTGTTGCATGTTTTTTGTTTCGCAGAAAATCCATATCAAACGGAGTCCAAACGGGATAAAAACTTTTGGAGATTTTTTCGGAATATATGTGATTTTTGGGAAGAAGAATCAACGCGAGACAATGCCCGAGGGGGGCACAAGGTAGGAGGCGCGCCCTAGGGGGGTGGGTGCGCCCCTGACCCTCATGGCCACCCCGTAAGGTGGTTGGTGCCCTTCTTTCGCCGCAAGAAATCCAATATCTGGATAAAAATCGTTTAAAATTTCGGCCCAATCGGAGTTACGGATCTCCAGGAATATAAGAAACGGTGAAAGGCCAGAATCTGGAATGCAGAAACAGAGAGAGACAGAGAGACGGATCCAATCTCGGAGGGGCTCTCGCCCCTCCGCCGCCATGGAAGCTATGGACTAGGGGGTAAACCCTTCTCCCATCTAGGGAGAAGATCAAGGAAGAAGAAGAAGAAGGGGGGCTCTCTCCCCCCTCTCTCCCGATGGCGCCGGAATGCCGCCGGGGCCATCATCGTGACAACGATCTACACCAACACCTCTGTCATCTTCACCAACGTCTTCATCACCTTCGCCCATCTATCTATAGTGGTCCACTCTCCCGCAACCCACTGTACCCTCTACTTGAACATGGTGCTTTATGCTTCATATTATTATCCAATGATGTGTTGCCATCCTATGATGTCTGAGTAGATTTTCGTTGTCCTATCGGTAATTGATGAATTGCTATGGTTGGTTTAATATGCTTGTGGTTATGTTGCTGTCCTTTGGTGCCCATCATATGAGCGTGCACATGGATCACACCATAGGGTTAGGTGTATGTTGATAGGACTATGTATTGGAGGGCAAGAGTGACAGAAGCTTCAACCTAGCATAGAAATTGATGCATACGGGATTGAAGGGGGACCAATATATCTTCATGCTATGGTTGGGTTTTACTTTAATGAACATTAATAGTTTCGGATGCTTGCTAATAGTTCCAATCATAAGTGCATAGGATTCTAAGTCAGGGATGACATGCTAGCAGTGGCCTCTCCCACATAAAACTTGCTATCAGTCTAGTAAAGTAGTTGATTTCTTAGGGACAATTTCGCAACTCCTACCACCACTTTTCCACACTCGCTATACTAACATTGCTTCTTTACCTAAAATAGCCCCTAGTTTTTATTTACATGCTCTTTATATTCTTGCAAACCTATCCCGTTACACCTACAAAGTACTTCTAGTTTCATACTTGTTCTAGGTAAAGCGAACGTTAAGCATGCGTAGAGTTGTATCGATGGTCGATAGAACTTGAAGGAATATTTGTTCTACCTTTAGCTCCTCGTTGGGTTCGACACTCTTACTTATCGAAAGAGTCTACAATTGATCCCCTATACTTGTGGATTATCAATATACAATGATGTTGTCGAGGTTACCATCCATGTTGATGATGAGAGGCGGTGTTGTCGATATCGACCCGTTCCTAATTAGCCGAAACACCTTAGGAAATGGAAAAACTGCGAACTCAAAATCTCCAAAGGCAAATGTCAAATGGTGGTAGCGGAATGCGGTGGTGGTTGCGAAAGTATTGGTGGAAACCCGGTCAAAATGGGTTAAGGTGGCGGAAGGGTATGATGGGCTATACACGGTGTCAGAGTCGGAAACACGGTCCCTACGTAGCCGAAACACCTTAGGAGACACAACTCACAACACAAACAAAATTGGGTTAAGTTGGGGTGGCGGAAGTGTATGGTGGGCAAGGTTATGCGGAAGTGATGGTGGTGGTTGATGAAGAAGCAACCGTCCCTAAGTAGCCGAAACACCTTAGGAGACTCAATTCACAACTCAAACAACCACATATGGAATGGTGAATAAAATGGGTTAGGTTGCGGAAGTCGGTGGTGGTTATGCCGATGATATGGTGGTGGCCCTAGGCAAAGATGCCAAAATTTCAAAATTTTGATGGAGTTAAATGATGGTGGTGGTATTTTTGTGGGACGGGGGATGTCAATAGCTTCAAAACGAGCTAAAGAACATCGAAATCAGACTCCGTATGAATTAGTTATGGCCGAAACAAGAATTCAGTCATGTCAGTGTCAGGGTTACCCGGACATCCGGGACTAGGTCCGGATGATCCAGGTTTGTCAACCGGATTTCTGTCGCGTGGGGTGTCCAGACATCCGGGAGAGGGTCCAGCAGATCCGGTCAGGTCAACCTTCTCAGGATTTCCTCTTGGGGACGAATTTTTGGGCGGAAAAGGATGATTTTCGGGTTAAAATTGAGGAGATTTCATGGATGGAAGGTGGGGAAACTTGGGGAGATGCTAGATCCACTCAAAACCAAGCAAATCCATGTATGAAAATCAACAAAACATCATCAAACCAACAAATCACAAAAAATGGGGCTATTCTTGGTGGGGAATTTTTGAAATTGGGACACAATCAACAAAACTAGGCTAGAAAACAAAGGGGTAGGGGCTCCAAATTCATGATAAACATGGCTCATGATACCAAGATGATGTAGGGTAGAACCCTAGATGCCCGATCTTTCATGAAATGGAGGGGATCCTGCGAAGAACACGAAGAACACGAGGGGAAACAAGAGGAACACTCAAGAACAAGTCCAATCACACATCCACTAGGCAATCAAACACACAAGATCCACAAGGTACATGAACAACAAAGGGAAAGATACAAGGTAAAGTTCATCTTCAAGAGGAGGTCTTGAGGGGGGTTCATCCCATGAGGGGTCTTGAATCCCATAGGATCTTCTCACATGCTCACATGGAGGTCTTGAACTCCATGGGAGTGGTAGTCTCTCTCTCTCAAGAGGAGGAGGTAGGAGCAAAGCTCACATACAAATGAGCTATCATATTTGCTAACCATAAAAAAGGGGAGGAGGAGGTATATTTATAGTCTAGGCCACGAAGGGGTAAGTGAGGGGCGGAATGGGTACATGGGCCTCGGCCCGAGTCATGCGTGTAGGCATAGGCCGGATGATCCGGATGGGGGTCCGGATGATCCGGATCCTCGTCCGGATGATCCGGCTCCGTAGGGTGGATTCTGCAAGCTTCGGGTGTCGTGGCTGTGGGATTACCCGTATGATCTGGAGGGGGACCCGGATGATCCGGCTGAGCCCGGATGATCCGGACAGAGGTCCGGACGTTTGGCCTAACTCCAGCAGATGCTTTGTCTTCTTCTCCTTTCTTTCATCTTCTCTTCAACGCTTCCCTCGTGAGCGGTGTAGTCGTTCCTTGGCGCTTTCACTCCTCCTTGACATCCGTGAAACTCCGACAATACCTATGCATGCACACGGGAGAAGTGTCAAGTAGTATACCATCCTCGAAGGGGTCAAGTGAACCCGTGTAAAGGAGATGATTCACCTTTATGTATGTGAAGTAGATGTCGCACGTATCACTTGCCAAACGGACTCTTGACATGGTGATGTTCGTAGGATGCTCCGCATTAAAGGATCATGCTAAAGCTTCAACTATGGTTCATAAGAGTTATACTAGAACACCTACATCCCCTAAACAAATCAAAGTTGAATCTAGTATTGCTATGGTTAAAGATCTCTTGGTTGATAATATTTTTGGGCATGTTATTTATTTCTGTGATGAAGCTGCTAGAATTGCTAAACCCGATATTAATATAAACATAGACCTGTTGTTGGCACGCCTGAAATAGGAGATCATAGTTATCATGGCATATGTGATGTGGGTGCTAGTGTGAGTGCAATTCCTTTTTCCTTATATCAAGAAATTATGAATGATATTGCACCTGATGAGATAGAAGATATTGATGTTACTATTAAGCTTGCCAATAGAGATACTATATCACCAATTGGGATTGTTAGAGATGTTGAAGTCTTGTGTGGGAAAATAAAATACACTACTGATTTTCTTGTTCTTGCTTCCCCACAAGATGATTTTTGTCCCATTATATTTGGTAGACCTTTCTTGAATACTATTAATGCTAAGATAGACTGTGAGAAAGATATTGTTACTGTTGGTTCAGGGGATATGTCTCATGATTTTAATTTCTCTAAATTTCGTAGACAACCCCATGATAAAGAATTGCCAAGTAAAGATGAAATTGCTGGTCTTGCTTCTATTGTCGTGCCTCCGACTGATCCGTTAGAACAGTATTTGCTAGACCATGAAAATGATATGTTCATGAATGAAAGAAAGGAATTAGATGAAATACTCTTTAATCAAGGGCCTGTTCTGAAACACAATTTACCTGTTGAAATCCTTGGGGGTCCTCCTCCACCCAAGGGTGATCCCGTGTTTGAGCTTAAACAAGTACCTGACACTTTGAAATATGCTTATCTTGATGAAAAGAAGATATATCCTATTATTATTAGTGCTAACCTTTCAGAGCATGAAGAAAAGAAATTATTGAAAACTCTGAAGAAGCATTGTGCCGCTATTGGATATACTCTTGATGATCTTAAGGGCATTAGTCCCACTCTATGTCAGCACAAAATTAAATTGGAGCCTGATGCTAAACCAGTTGTTGATCATCAACGATGGTTAAATCCTAAGATGAAAGAAGTGGTAAGAAATTAAATACTAAAGCTTTTGGAGGCAGGTATAATTTATCATATTGCTGATAGTAGATGGGTAAGTCCCGTTCATTGTGTCCCTAAGAAGGGAGGTATTACTATTGTTCCTAATGATAAGAATAAATTGATTCCACAAAGAATTTTTATAGGTTATAGAATGGTAATTTATTTCCGTAAATTAAACAAAGCTACTAGAAACGATCATTACCCTCTACCTTTTATTGATCAAATGCTAGAAAGACTATCCAAACATACACATTTTCCCTTTCTAGATGGTTATTCTGGTTTCTCTCAAATACCTGTGTCAAAAGAGGACCAAGAAAAGACCACTTTTATTTGCCCTTTCCGTACTTTTTCTTATAGACATATGCCTTTTGGTTTATGCAATGCACCTGCTACCTTTCAGAGATGTATGACTGCTATATTCTCTGGCTTTTGTGAAAATATTGTTGAGGTTTTCATGGATGATTTCTCCGTTTACAGAACTTCTTTTGATGATTGCTTAAGCAACCTTGATCGAGTTTTGCAGAGATGTGAAGAGACTAATCTTATCTGGAATTGGGAGAAGTGCCACTTTATGGTTAATGAAGGTATTGTCTTGGGGCATAAAATTTTTGAAAGAGGTATTGAAGTTGATAAAGCTAAAGTAGATGCTACTGAAAAGATGTCGTGTCGTAAAGATATCAAAGGAACAGATCCTACGCAAGTGCCACTCCAAGGCCTACGGAGGATACCATGCTGGAGATAGAACTACACACAAGGTATTACAATCTGGTTTTTATTAGCCTACTCTCTTCAAGGATGCTCGTAAGTTTGTCTTGTCTTGTGATGAATGCCAAAGAATTGGCAATGTTAGTAAACGTCAGGAAATGCCTATGAATTATTCACTTGTTATTGAACCATTTGATGTTTGGGGGTTTGATTATATGGGACCTTTTTCTTCCTCTAATGGGTATACACATATTTTAGTTGTTGTTGATTACGTTACTAAGTGGGTAGAAGCTATTCCAACTAGTAGTGTTGATCATAACACTTCTATTAAGATGCTCAAAGAAGTTGTTTTTCTGAGGTTTGGAGTCCCTAGATATTTAATGACTGATGGTGGTTCACATTTTATTCATGGTGCTTTCTGTAAAATGCTTGCTAAGTATGATGTTAACCATAGAATTGCATCTCCATATCATCCCCATTCTAGTGGTCAAGTAGAATTGAACAATAGGGAGATTAAATTGATTTTGCAAAAGACTATTAATAGATCTAGAAAGAATTGGTCTAAGAAACTTGATGATGCATTAAAAACCCTATGGGTATGTCTCCATATAAAATGGTTATTGGAAAAGCATGTCACTTACCTCTCGAACTAGAACATAAACCTTATTGGGCAATCAAAGAGCTCAACTATGATTTCAAACTTGCCATTAGCTCGCTTGATGAATGGAGAACCCAAGCCTATGAGAATGCTAAGTTATTTAAAGAAAAAGTTAAAAGATGGCATGATAAAAGGATACAAAAGCGTGAGTTTAATGTAGGTGATCATGTTTTGCTGTACAACTCTCGTTTAAGATTTTTTGCAGGAAATCTTATCCCTAAATGGGAAGGTCCTTACATTATCGAGGAGGTCTATCGTTCCGGTGCCATCAAAATCAACAACACCGAAGGCACGAATCCGAAGGTGGTAAACGGTCAAAGAATCAAACATTATATCTCAGGTACTCCCATAAATGTTGAGACTAATATAATTAAAACCATAACACCGGAGGAGTACATAAGGGATACTTTCCTGAACGTTTCATACTCCGAAAAGGAATATGTATGTGGTACGATAAGTAAACCAACTCCAAAACTGTTATAATAGTAATGTTTCTCCGTTTTGGAATATTTAAAAAAATTAGGAAAATTAAAAGTAGTCTGAAAGAGACATGAGGAGACCACAAGGGTGGAGGGCATGCCCTACCCCCTGGGTGTGCCGCCCTGCCTTGTGGCCACCTCGTGTGCCCTCCAAACTCTGTTTTCTTTCACAATACTTCTTTTGGTCGGTAAAAATTCATTATATAATCTCCCGAAGGTTTTGACCACCGTACCACGACAAAATCCTCTGTTCTTGTTTCGAGCTATTTTTCTGACAGATCTAGATCACCATGATGTCTCCAAGCGCCCCTAAGGACAAGTTTTTCGAGAAGGTCATCAACCCCTACCTTGCAAAGGTGCTGCGACACCTTAAGCCATTGAGATGTGCGAGGGGGTGTTGCACATCTGCGATGTTGAGGGGCCGAAGAAGACCGGGAGCATGGAGACAAGACTCGAAGCAATGGAGCAGCAAGTTTTCAAGTGCCAAGGGATGGTGGAACATGGACTCAACGCCAATCACATGATGATCACGGAGTTCACCAACAATCACAAGATAGATGCCAAGAACATCGAGGAAGCCATCTTCAAGCTTCGTGAGAAAATCGAGCATCTACAAGCCCAGATCTATGACCTGCAAAACCAAAATTATGAGTATGAATACAGATTTAAGTGGATGAGTTTGACTACAAATTTGAGGATTCCGGAGACTCGTTCACCTTTCTATGATGGTGAGCCTATGCCTTGGAAGATGGATGACAAGCCTACTACATCAACAACTCCATCATCACCACTGCGGAAGAAAGAGACATAAATACATGGGTATGGGCACTCCCCCTGGCAACTGCCAAGCTTGGGGGAGGTGCCCCGGTATCATATCACCATCACACCTTTACTTCTATCGTTTTTCTTAGTTCAATCCTTTTGGTTATATCTTGATCTAGTAGAATAAAGTTTTTAGTATGATCTGTCTTTGAGTTTGGTTTTGATCTCTATCTAGGTAATCAAGTCCGTGAGTTATATATATTAAAGAGTAGTTTTTAGTTGAGGGCCTTACTTTCTTGCTATGATCTTGAGGGAGGAATAAAACGAAATATAGTGTAATGACTTCACATATAAAAAGTATGATGGATAAAAGTTGTTGAGAGTTGACAAACATAGTTTTGGTCATTGTTGCAATTAATAGGAAGTAATAAAGAAAGAGAGGCTTCACATATAAATATGCTATCTTGGACATCTTTTGTAATTGTGAGCACTCATTAAAATATGACATGCTAAAAAGTTGATGTTGGACAAGGAAGACGACATAATGAGTTATGTTTTCTTATATCCAAATAGAAGTTATATTGTCATGGATCCTCCAACAAGTTGAGCTTGCCTTTCCCTCTTATGCTAGCTTAATTCTTTGCACCAAGTAGAGATACTACTTGTGCTTCCAAACACCCCTTAAACCATTTTTGCCATGACAGTCCACCATACCTACCTATGGATTGAATAAGATCCTTCAAGTAAGTTGTCATCGGTGCAAGCAATAAAAATTGCTCTCTAATATGTATGATTTATTAATGTGAAGAAAATAAGCTTTATACGAACTTGTGATGTGGAAGAAGTAAAAGCGACAGACTACATAATAAAGTTCTTTATCACAAGTGGCAATATAAAGGGACAGTCGTTTGCATTAAGATTTTGTGCATCCAACCATAAAAGTGCATGAAAACCTCTGCTTCCCTCTACGAAGGGCCCATCTTTTAATTTTATCTTATACCCTTATACAAGAGTCATGGTGATCTTCACCTTTCCTTTTTACACTTTTTCTATTGGCAAGCACTATGTGTTGGAGAGATCCAGATATATATATCCACTCAGATGTAGGTTATCATAAAGTATTATTGTTGACATTACCCTTGAGGTAAAAGGTTGGGAGGCAAAACTATAAGCCCCTATCTTTCTTTGTGTCCGATTGAAGCTTTGAACCCATAAGTATCGCGTGAGTGTTAGCAATTGTGAAAGACTAAATGATAGTTGACTATGTGGACTTGTTGAAAAGCTCTTAAATTGACTCTTTCCGACGTTATGATAAATTGCAATTGTTTTAATGACTGAGATCATAGTTTGTTACTCTTCAATAAAGTTTTCGATTCATACTTTACCTTGTGAATGAATTGTTACTTTAGCATAAGAAATTATATGACAATATATTTTGTTGTTCTAAAGATGATCATGATGCCCTCATGTCTGTATTTTATTTTATCGACACCTCTATATCTAAACATGTGGACATATTTTTCGATTTCGGCTTTCGCTTGAGGACAAGCGAGGTCTAAGCTTGGGGGAATTGATACATCCATTTTGCATCATGCTTTTATATTGATATTTATTACATTATGGGTTTTTATTACACATTATATCACAATACTTATGCCTTTTCTCTCTTATTTTACAAGGTTTACATGAAGAGGGAGAATGCCGGCAGGTGGAATTCTGGACTATAAAAGGAGCAAATCTGATAGACCAATTCTACACAGCTCCAAAAGTCCTGAAACTTCACAGAGAATTATTTTGGAATATATAAAAAATAATGGGCGAAGAAAGCACCAGAGGGGGGGCACCAACTATCCACAAGGCTGGGGGGCACGCCCTACCCCCTGGGTGTGCCCCTGCCTTGTGGGCCACTTGGCAGGCCCCCGATGCCCATCTTTTTCTATATGAAGGGTTTTTACGTGGAAAAAATCAAGAGGAAGCTTTCAGGATGAAGTGCCGCCATCTCAAGGCGGAACCTGGGCAGAACCAATCTAGGGCTCTGGCGGAGCTGTTCTGAGAGAGAAACTTCCCTCCGGTAGGGGGAAATCGAAGCCATCGTCATCACCAACGATCCTCTCATCAGAGGGGGTCAATCTCCATCAACATCTTCATCAGCACCATCTCCTCTCAAAACCCTAGTTCATCTCATGTATCCGAGCTCTGTCTCAAAACCTCAGATTGGTACCTATGGGTTGCTAGTAGTGTTGATTACTCCTTGTAGTTGATGCTAGTTGGTTTATTCGTTGGAAGATCATATGTTCAAATCCTTAATGATAATTAATACTCCTCTAATTATGAACATGAATATGCTTTGTGAGTAGTTACGTTTGTTCCTGAGGACATGAGAGAAGTCTTGTTATAAGTAATCATGTGAATTTGGTATTCCTTCAATATTTTGATGAGATGTATGTTCTCTCTCCTCTAGTGGTGTAATGTGAACGTCGACTACATGACACTTCACCATGATTTGGGCCTAGGGAAAGGCATTGGAAAGTCATAAGTAGATGATGGGTTGCTAGAGTGACAGAAGCATAAACCCTAGTTTATGGGTTGATTCGTAAGGGGTTGATTTGGATCCATATGTTTCATGCTATGGTTCGATTTATCTTAAATCTTCTTTCGTAGTTGTGGATGCTTGCGAGAGGGGTTAATCATAAGTGGGAGGCTTGTCCAAGGAAGGACAGCACCCAAGCACCGGTCCACCCACATATCAAATTATCAAAGTAACGAACGTCAATCATATGAGCATGATGAAAACTAGCTTGACAGTAATTCCCATGTGTCCTCGGGAGCGCTTTGCTTTATATAAGAGTTCGTCCAGGCTTGTCCTTTGCTACAAAAAGGATTGGGCCACCTTGCTGCACCTTAGTTACTTTTCTTACTTGTCACTTGTTACGAATTATCTTATCACAAAACTATTTGTTGCCAATAATTTCAGTGCTTGCAGAGAATACCTTACTGAAATCCGCTTGTCATTTCCTTCTGCTCCTCGTTGGGTTCGAAAATCTTACTTATTGAAAGGACTGTGATAGATACCCTATACTTGTGGGTCATTAGTGGGGCCCACGGGAGTCCTTTCCACCACCCCTCGGCTCTATAAATACCCAAATATTCCAGAAACCCTAGGGGAGTCGACGAAACACACTTCCAGCCGTCGCAAGTTCCTCATACGTCTCCAACGTATCTATAATTTTTGATTATTCCATGCTATTATATTATCTGTTTTGGATGTAAATGGGCCTATTTATACACTTTTATATTATTTTTGGGATTAACCTACTAACCCAAGGCCCAGTGCGAATTGCTGCTTTTTTTGCCTATTTTAGTGTTTCGCAGAAAAGGAATATCGAACAGAATCCAAATGGAATGAAACCTTCGGGAGAGTTATTTTTGGAACAAATGTGATCCAGAGGACTTGGAGTGGACGTCAAGAAATCAACGAGGAGGCCATGAGGCAGGGAGGCGCGCCTGCCCCCTGGGCTCCCCCACCCTCATGGGGCCCTCGTGGCTCCACCGACCTACTTCTTCCTCCTATATATGTCCATATACCCCGACAACATCCAGGAGCACCATGAAACCCTATTTCCACCGCCGCAACCTTCTGTACCCAAGAGATCCCATCTTGGGGCCTTTTCCGGAGATCCGTCGGAGGGGGAATCAATCATGGAGGGCTTCTACATCAACACCATGGCCTCTCCGATCTTCGGGTCCATAGTTATTAGCTAGATGGCTTCTTCTCTCTCTTTGGATCTCAATACAAAGTTCTCCTCGATCTTCTTGGAGATCTATTCGATGTAACTCTTTTTTGTGGTGTGTTTGTCAAGATCCGATGAATTGTGGGTTTATGATCAAGATTATCTATGAACAATATTTGGTTCTTCTCTGAATTCTTATATGTATGATTGGTTATATTTGCAAGTCTCTTCGAATTATCAATTTGGTTTAGCCTACTAGATTGATCTTTCTTGCAATGGGAGAAGTGCTTAGCTTTGGGTTCAATCTTGCGGTGTCCTTTCCTAGTGACAGCAGGGGCAGCAAGGCACGTATTGTATTGTTGCCATCGAGGATAAAAAGATGGGGTTTATATCATATTTCTTGAGTTTATCCCTCTACATCATGTCATCTTTCTTAATGTGTTACTCTGTTCTTATGAACTTAATACTCTAGATGCATGCTGGATAGCGGTCGATGTGTGGAGTAATAGTAGTACATGTAGAATCGTTTCGGTCTACTTGTCGCGGACATGATGCCTATATACATGATCATACCTAGATATTCTCATAATTATGCACTTTTCTATCAATTGCTCGACAGTAATTTGTTCACCCACCGTAATACTTATGCTATCTTGAGAGAAGCCACTAGTGAAACCTATGGCCCCCGGGTCTATTCTCTATTGTATTAATCTCCCGTCAACTAGCTGTTTCTGGCGCCGTTTATTTTTCAATCTTTATATTCCAAACTATATCATAAAAATACCAAAAATATTTATCTTTTTATTATTATCTCTATCAGATCTCACTCTCGTAAGTGACCGTGAAGGGATTGACAACCCCTTTATCGCGTTGGTTTCGAGGTTCTTATTTGTTTGTGAAGGTACGAGGGACTTGCGTGTAGTCTCCTACTGGATTGATACCTTGGTTCTCAAAAACTGAGGGAAATACATATGCTAGTTTGCTGCATCACCCTTTTCTCTTCAAGGGAAAACCAACGCAGTACTCAAGAGGTAGCAAGAAGGATTTCTGGTGCCGTTGTCGGGGAGATCTACGCACAAGTCAAGACATACCCAGTACCCATCACAAACTCCTATCCCTCGCATTACATTATTTGCCATTTGCCTCTCGTTTTCCTCTCGCCCACTTCACCCTTGCCGTTTTATTCGCCCTCTTTTCCGCTCGCCTCTTTTTCGTTCGCCTCTTTTTGTTTGCCTCTTGCTTGCTTGTGTGTTGGAGTGTTTGTCACGATGGCTCAAGATAATACTAAATTGTGTGACTTTTCTAATACCAACAATAATGATTTTATTAGCACTCCGATTGCTCCTCTTACCAATGCTGAATCTTGTGAAATTAATACTGCTTTGCTGAATTTTGTCGTGAAAGATCTGTTTTCCGACCTTCCTAGTGAAGATGCCGCTACCCATCTAAATAGCTTTGTTGATTTGTGTGATATGCAAAAGAAGAAAGATGTGGATAATGATATTGTTAAATTGAAGCTATTCCCGTTTTCGCTTAGAGATCGTGCTAAAACTTGGTTTTCGTCTTTGCCTAAAAATAGTATCGATTCATGGAATAAGTGCAAAGATGATTTTATCTCTAAGTATTTTCCTCCTGCTAAGATCATCTCTCTTAGAAAAGATATTATGAATTTTAAGCAACTTGATCATGAACATGTTGCACAAGCTTGGGAGAGGATGAAATTAATGATACGTAATTGCCCTACACATGGTTTGAATCTTTGGATGATTATACAAAATTTTATGCCGGATTGAATTTTGCTTCTAGAAATCTTTTAGATTCGGACGCGGGAGGCACTTTTATGGAAATCACTTTAGGAGAAGCTACTAAACTCCTAGATCATATTATGGTTAATTATTCTCAATGGCACACTGAAAGATCTACTAGTAAAAAGGTGCATGCAATAGAAGAAATTAATGTTTTGAGTGGAAAGATGGATGAACTTATGAATTTTTTTGCTAATAAGAGTGTTTCTTCTGATCCTAATGATATGCCTTTTTCTACTTTGATTGACAATAATAATGAATCTATGGATGTGAATTTTGTTGGTAGGAACAATTTTGGTAATAACGCATATAGAGGTAATTTTAATCCTAGGCCGTTTCCTAGTAATTCCTCTAATAATTATGGTAATTCCTACAACAATTCTTATGGAAATTATAATAAGATGCCCTTTGATTTTGAATCTAATATTAAAGAATTTATTAGTTTGCAAAAGAGTTTCAATGCTTTGATTGAAGAAAAATTGTCTAAGATTGATGAGTTGGCTAGGAACGTGGATAGAATTTCTCTTGATGTTGATTCTTTGAAACTTAGATCTATTCCACCTAAGCATGATATCAATGAGTCTCTCAAAGCTATGATAATTTCCATTGATGAGTGCAAAGAAAGAACTGCTAGGATGCGTGCTAAAAAAGATTACTTTGTGAAAGCGTGTTATTCTAGTTTTCATGATAATAAGGATGAAGATTTAAAATTGATTGATGTGTCCCATATTAAATCTTTGTTTTGCAATATGAATCTTGATAGTTATGGGACTGGAGATGAGTCAACTTTAGTTAAAAGGCGTCCCAGTGATTCGGAGTTTTTAGATCTTAATGCTAAAATTGCTAAAAGTGGGATTGGAGAGGTCAAAACTTTACATAGCAATGAACCCACTATTTTGGATTTCAAGGAAATTAATTATGATAATTGTTCTTTAATAGATTGTATTTCCTTGTTGCAATCGTGCTAAATTCTCCGCATGCTTACAACCAAAATAAAGCTTTTACTAAACATAGCGTTGATGCTTTAATGCAATCTTATGAAGAAAAACTTGAATTGGAAGTTTATATCCCTAGAAAACTTTATGATGAGTGGGAACCCACTATTAAAATTAAAATTAAAGATCATGAATGCTATGCTTTATGTGATTTGGGTGCTAGCATTTCCACAATCCCAAAAACTTTGTGTGATGTGTTAGGTTTCCGTGAATTTGATGATTGTTCTTAAATTTGCGCCTTGCGGATTCCACTATTAAGAAACCTATGGGAAGAATTAATGATGTTCTTATTGTTGCAAATAGGAATTATGTGCCCATAGATTTCATTGTTCTTGATATAGATTGCAATCCTACATGTCTCATTATTCTTGGTAGGCCTTTCCTTAGAACGATTGGTGCAACTATTGATATAAAAGAAGGGAATATTAGATTCCAATTTCCATTAAGGAAGGGCATGCAACACTTTCCTAGAAATAAAATTAAATTACCTTATGAATCTATTATGAGAGCCACTTATGGATTGCATACCAAAGATGATAATACCTAGATCTATTCTTGCTTTTATGCCTAGCTAGGGGCGTTAAATGATGGCGCTTGTTGGGAGGCGACCCAATTTTATTTTTGTTTCTTGCTTTTTGGTTCTGTTTAGTAATAAATAATTCATATAGCCTCTGTTTATATGTGGTTTTATTCTCTTAATTAGTGTTTGTGCCAAGTAGAACATTTGGGAAGACTTGGGGAAAGTCTTTGCGATCTTGCTGTAAAAAACAGAAACTTTAGCGCTCACGAGATTTGCTGCCATTTTTTACTGGAGAGTGAGATTAGGTTGATTCTTTCTGAAGATGATTAATAGATAAATTCTAACGTCTAGCAATTTATTTTAGAATTTTTGGAGTTACAGAAGTATTCGAAACCTACAGATTACTACATACTGTTCTGTTTTTGACAGATTCTGTTTTTTGCGTGTTGTTTGCTTATTTTGATGAATCTATGGCTAGTATCGGAGGTTATGAACCATAGAGAAGTTGGAATATAGTAGGTTTAACACCAAAATAAATAAATAATGATTTCATTACAGTACCTTAAGTGGTGGTTTGTTTTCTTATACTAACGGAGCTCATGAGATTTTCTGTTTAAATTTTGTGTTGTGAAGTTTTCAAGTTTTGGGTAAAGATTTGATGGATTATGGAATAAGGAGTGGAAAGAGCCTAAGCTTGGGGATTCCCAAGGCACCCCAAGGTAAAATTCAAGGACAACCAAAAGCCTAAGCTTGGGGATGCCCCGGAAGGCATCCCCTCTTTCGTCTTCTTCTATCGGTAACTTTACTTGAGGCTATATTTTTATTCACCACATGATATGTGTTTTGCTTGGAGCGTCTTGTATGATTTGAGTTTTTGCTTTTTAGTTTACCACAATCATCCTTCCTGTACACACCTTTTGGGAGAGACACACATGAATTGGAATTTATTAGAATACTCTATGTGCTTCACTTATATCTTTTGAGCAAGATAATTTTGCTCTAGTGCTTCACTTATATCTTTTAGAGCACGGTGGTGGTTTTATTTCATAGAAATTATAGATCTCTCATGCTTCACTTATATCATTTTGAGAGTATTTTAGAACAGCATGGTAATTTTCTTTGGTTATAAAATTAGTCCTAATATGATAGGCATCCAAGATTGGTGTAACAAAACTATCATAAAAAGTGCATTGAATACTATGAGAAGTTTGATACTTAATGATTGTTTTGAGATATGAAGATGGTGATATTAGAGTCATGCTAGTTGAGTAGTTGTGAATTTCATAAATACTTGTTCTAAAGTTTGTGATTCCCGTAGCATGCACGTATGGTGAACCATTATGTGATAAAGTCGGAGCATGATTTATTTATTGATTGTCTTCCTTATGAGTGGCGGTCGGGGACGAGCGATGGTCTTTTCCTACCAATCTATCCCCCTGGGAGCATGCGCGTAGTACTTTGTTTCGATAACTAATAAATTTTTGCAATAAGTATGTGAGTTCTTTATGACTAATGTTGAGTCCATGGAATATATGCACTCTCACCCTTCCACCATCGCTAGCCTCTCTAGTACCGCGCAACTTTCGCCGGTACCATAAACCCACCATATACCTTCCTAGAAACAGCCACCATACCTACCTATTATGGCATTTCCATAGAAATTCCGAGATATATTGCCATGAAACTTTCCACCATTCTGTTATTATGACACGCTTCATCATTGTCATATTGCTTTGCATGATCATGTAGTTGACATCGTATTTGTGGCAAAGCCACCATTCATAATTCTTTCATACATGTCACTCTTGATTCATTGCATATCCCGGTACACCACCGAAGGCATTCACATAGAGTCATATTTCGTCCTAAGAATTGAGTTGTAAGTAAATAAAAGTGTGATGATCATCATTATTAGAACATTGTCCCATGTGAGGAGAGGATGATGGAGCCTATGATTCCCCCATAAGTTGGGATGAGACTCCGGACGAAAAAAGAAAAGAAAAGAGGCCATAAAAAAGGCCCAAATAAAAAATGAAAAATGAGAGAAAAAGAGAGAAGGGACAATGCTACTATCCTTTTACCACACTTGTGCTTCAAAGTAGCACCATGATCTTCATGATAGAGAGTCTCCTATGTTGTCACTTTCATATACTAGTGGGAATTTTACATTATAGAACTTGGCTTGTATATTCCAATGATGGGCTTCCTCAAAATTCCCTATGTCTTCGTGAGCAAGCAAGTTGGATGCACACCCACTTAGTTTCTTTTTGAGCTTTCATACACTTATAGCTCTAGTGCATCCATTGCATGGCAATCCCTACTCACTCACATTGATATCTATTGATGGGCATCTCGATAGCCCGTTGATAAGCCTAGTTGATGTGAGACTATCTTCTCCTTTTTGTCTTCTCCACAACCACCATTCTTTTCCACCTATAGTGCTATGTCTATGGCTCACGCACATGTATTGCGTGAAGATTGAAAAAATTTGAGAACATCAAAAGTATGAAATAACTGCTTGGCTTGTCATCGGGGTTGTGCATGATTTAAATACTTTGTGTGATGATGATAGAGCATAGCCAGACTATATGATTTTGTAGGGATAACTTTCTTTGGCCATGTTATTTTGAGAAGACATGATTGCTTTGTTAGTATGCTTGAAGTATTATTATTTTTATGTCAATATTAAACTTTTGTCTTGAATCTTTCGGATCTGAACATTCATGCCACAATAAAGAAAATTACATAGAGAAATATGCTAGGTATCATTCCACATCAAAAATTATGTTTTTATCATTTACCTACTCGAGGACGAGCGGGAATTAAGCTTGGGGATGCTTGATACGTCTCCAACGTATCTATAATTTTTGATTGTTCCATGCTATTATATTATCTGTTTTGGATGTTAATGGGCTTATTTATACACTTTTATATTATTTTTAGTACTAACCTACTAACCCAAGGCCCAGTGCAAATTGTTGTTTTTTGCCTATTTCAGTGTTTCGCAGAAAAGGAATATCAAACAGAATCCAAACGGAATGAAACCTTCGGGAGAGTTATTTTTGGAACAAACGTGATCCAGAGGACTTGGAGTGGATGTCAAGAAATCAATGAGGAGGCCACGAGGCAGGGATGCGCGCCTGCCCCCTGGGCGCACCCCCCACCCTCGTGGGCCCCTCGTGGCTCCACCGACCTACTTCTTCCTCCTATATATGTCCATATACCCTGAAAACATCCAGGAGCACCACGAAACCCTATTTCCACCACAGCAACCTTCTGTACCCAAGAGATCCCATCTTGGGGCCTTTTCCGGAGCTCCACCGGAGGGGGAATCAATCACGGAGGGCTTCTACATCAACACCATAGCCTCTCTGATCTTCGGGTCCATAGTTATTAGCTAGATGGCTTCTTCTCTCTCTTTGGATCCCAATACAATGTTCTCCTCGATCTTCTTGGAGATCTATTCGATGTAATCTTTTTTGTAGTGTGTTTGTCGAGATCTGATGAATTGTGGGTTTATGATCAAGATTATCTATGAACAATATTTGGTTCTTCTCTAAATTCTTATATGTGTTATTGGTTATCTTTGCAAGTCTCTTCGAATTATCAGTTTGGTTTGGCCTACTAGATTGATCTTTCTTGCAATGGAAGAAGTTCTTAGCTTTGGGTTCAATCTTGCGGTGTCCTTTCCCAGTGACAGCAGGGTCAGCAAGGCATGTATTGTATTGTTTCCATCGAGGATAAAAAGATGGGGTTTATATCATATTGGTTGAGTTTATCCCTCTACATCATGTCATCTTGCTTAATGCATTACTCTGTTCTTATGAACTTAATACTCTAGATGCATGCTGGATAGCGGTCGATGTGTGGAGTAATAGTAGTAGATGCAGAATTGTTTTGGTCTACTTGTCGCGGACGTGATGCCTATATACATGATCATGCCTAGATATTCTCATAATTATGCACTTTTCTATCAATTGCTCGACAGTAATTTGTTCACCCACAGTATTACTTATGCTATCTTGAGAGAAGCCACTAGTGAAACCTATGGCCCTCGGGTCTATTCTCTATTATATTAATCTCCCGTCAACTAGCTTGTAAGGGCATATTTATCCCTAAGTGTTTTGGTGATTTATGACAACGCATTTGCAGACTAATCGTGTGCCTTGAGTATTCCAGACACTTCATTGTTAGGCACAAGACGGTTGGGTGCCCCTCGAAGACTGATGGAGACGGTGTCTTTTCTACATTTCTTTTTGGTGGATTTGAGTCGTAGGAAAGCCGTGCTATTAAGAGGGGGTCCACGTTGGAAAGGTTTGGGTGGAATCATCACGTACACGTCTCCTTCTTGTCCCCTCCTTTTTCCTTGGAGCTTCCTCCGGTTTCCTGCCTCCCTTGTCTGGCTGTTGTGGTTGGTCGCGGTAGTACTGCTCCCAGGAAAGCGGTAGTACCATAGGCATCCGAGGTAGTACCGCGAGGTGGCGCGGTAGTACCGCAGGTGCCCACGGTAGTACCGCTCCCCTGGAGCCGCACTACCGTTGCCCACCAGGCTAGTGCCGCCCCTTCACGGTAGAAGGGGCGGATGTAATTTTTTACATCCGCACCTACCGCGGTAGTACCGTTTTCGCCGCGCGGTAGTAACGCGCTATGCAGTCGGGCAGTAGTACCGCCCCTCGGCAGTTCTACTGTGTCGGGTTCTTGCTACTTCTGTTTCTTTGCGGAAGTAGGCACGGAAGTTTCCTTCCCCCTGGCTGGGGGTTTTTGCCTCGCGGTAGTACCGCATGGGGGGCGCAGTAGTACCGCGCTTGTGGAAGTACCGCCCCCAGTTCCTGCGCGTCTGTTTTTCTTTTCTGTCGCTGGGGTTGCGGCAGTACCGCGGGACGGTACGGTAGTACCGCACAGCCGTGCGGTAGTACCGCTTGGTTGCAAGCAGTAGTACCGCGCGGCCTTGCGGCAGTACCGCTGGCCGCAGGCTGGTTGGTGGGTAACAGTTGGATCTTTATCCCACACTATTTAAGGGGTCCCCTTCTTCCCGGTTGACTTACCTCTTCCACCCCAAGCTCCATTATTGCTCTAAGCTCCATTTTCGCCCGATCACACTCCCTAGCCGACCAAACTTGTTGATTTGCTTGGGAGTGGTTGAGAAGGCCTCGATCTACACTTCCACCAAGAGATATTTGATTCCCCCCACTAATCCCTTGCGGATCTTGTTACTCTTGGGTGTTTGAGCATCCTAGATGGTTGAGGTCACCGCGAAGCCATAGTCCATTGTGGTGAAGCTTCATGGTGTCGTTGGGAGCCTCCAATTGAGTTGTGGAGATTGCCCCAACCTAGTTTGTAAAGGTTCGGTCGCCACCTCCAAGGGCACCAATAGTGGAATCACGGCATCTCACATTGTGTGAGGGCGTGAGGAGAATACGGTGGCCCTAGTGGCTTCTTGGGGAGCATTGTGCCTCCACACCGCTCCAACGGAGACGTACTTCCTCTCAAAGGGAAGGAACTTCGGCAACACATCCTCGTCTCCACCGTCTCCACTCTTGGTTATCTCGTGCCTTTACTTGTGCAAGCTTATTTGTTTCATATATCTTGCTTGCTTGTGTTCCTATCCTTGTTGCATCATATAGGTTTCTCACCTAGTTGCATATCTAGACAACCTACTTTGATGCAAAGTTTAAATTTTTAAAGAAAAGCTAAAAAGTGTTAGTTGCCTATTCACCCCCCCCCCTCTAGTCAACCATATCGATCCTTTCAATTGGTATCAGAGCCTCGTCTCTTTATTAAGTACTTTACTGTCCGAAGAGTATGGTTGATACCGTAGACGGTGTGGAGGAACACTCCGGTGCGAATCCAACCTCGTCTACGGGTGATGGGGGAACCTCGGTATCTCATGAGGAGTTCAATGTGGCCTTGGGGACATTGAAAACCTCCATGACAACCAAGGTTGAAAGCATGTTTACTAAATTCCTTGAGGGGCTTAAACTATCCACTGCACCGTTGAAAGTGGGTGATCCCACCGACAAGGTGACGGATGCTATCTCCGATAAGGGGGAAGCTAGTAGTGAAAAGGCTCCTTCTTCTAGTGGTAAAAATGGCACCGGCATCTTTGCTCATGTGGAACCACCGCTTGTTTATGGTGGACCAGTTCCTTCCACTCATTTGAATCATGCCGGTCCTCCCCCTAAGATTGTGAAAAATAAGGACTTTGATTCTTGGGTTTACCGCTTTAAACGTCATTTAAATCATGTGAACACTAACCTTTGGAGAATCATTGAAGAAGGTTTCTATCCGCATGATCCAAGCAACTTCACTCCTCGAGAAGCCGCGGATAATCAATTCAATGAGAATGCTCTCTTCATCATTCAAGATGCAATTCCACCCGAAGACCTACCTCATCTTCGTCCCTTCACCTTGGCCAAAGATGCATGGCATTATGTTGTCTCTCTCTACCGGGGAAGCGCAAGCATTCAACGCTCCAACTATGAAGTGGTGCAAGATGAGGCCGATGAGTTTGCAATGAAAGAAGATGAAGAACCTCGTGAGCTTTATCGGAGAGTAACCAAACTCGCGGTCTCACTACGAGATCACGGGAGCAAGGACACGGATGACAATTGGATCAAGCGCAAATTCCTCAAGGCAATGATGCCCTACCACAAGGCCATGTCCTCCGTCATTCGTCAAAGACCGGACTTCCACACTTTGACCTCAAGCGAAGTGTTGGATGAGTTTGTGGCCATGAACATTTTGGACAAGACCGCCGACAATGCGGTGCTTCGTTCTCAAAGGGCAAAGAAGCCTAACCTTGCATTGAAGGACAAGCTCACCGCTGAAGAAGAAGAAGAGGAAGAAGAGGAGAGCAACCCCGAAGATACGAAGTATGCGTATCATGAACACATGGCACTTGCTTCAAGGCAATTTTGGAGCAAGAAAAACTCGAGGCCAAACTTTAGCAAAAACAACTCAAGTGGCAAGAAGAGCAAGCAACGTGTAAGGACTTGCTACAATTGTGGCAACGTGAGTCATTTTGTTGCGGAGTGCCCGTATGAGAAGAGGGAAGACAATGGTGGCAAGCTCATCCGAAAGGACAAGACCAAGTCGTTCCCCAACAAGAGAAACTTCACCAAGAAGACTCCTCCCAAGGCATTGGTGGTACAAGAAGAGTACAATGAGGATGATGACGATGATGAAGGTGACAAGTCGGTTGCCATGGCCTCCGTTGCCATTGCGATGACTCCATGGGTGTCTCTCTTCGACTCACCCAATGAGAGCATCACCGCTAGGTGCCTCATGGCTAAAGCCACCAACAAGGTAACCCCCAACATCAAAACTACCATCATTAATCATCCTTCTCCGACGGATAGAATTAATGAACTTGAGGGAGCTAATGTGGAGGCAAATGAGTTTGAGGCCTTTATGGGCAAACTCAAGGGAAAATCCAAGAAGCACTTTGTTGCTCTCTTGGAACAACTTGGTGAAGCCAATGACATGATCGAGGCTCACGAAGACACCATCACTAAGATGGAAGGGCATAGTCGTGACTATGCCGATGAGATTTCGGATCTTTCCAATGATCTTGAGGAAGAGTGTGGTCTTCGTTTGGCTCTTGAGGAGTCACACAACGTTGATCATGCTAAGTTAAAGAAAGATTATGATCATGTCCTCATTGTTTCTCATGGGCTAAACTCCGAGAAGGCCGAACTTGAGGTTGATCTTGCTAAACTCAAAGAGGAGTTTGATCTACTTGACAAGGCTCACAAGGTCTTGAAGGGTGCTCATGCTAGCCTCAAAGAGTCTCATGATCAACTTCAAGTAAAGCTAACCAAGGAAAAAGCCAATTTTCGTCGTATGATGTTAATTGATAATGCAAATGCTACTAACCCGTGTTGTGATCATGTGCATCTCGTTGAGGAGAACGCTAAGCTAAAGGGGCAACTTGAGAGAGGTCTTGCGACTTGCATACAAGGCAAGAAGAACCTCAACAATCTTTTGATCAACCAAAAAGGAGATGTAGCCAAGGAAGGGGTCGGGTACGTGCCCGACTCCAAGAACAAGAAGAATGACAAGACCAAACGACCTCCTCCTCTCATGCAAACCTTTGTGAAGGAGGGAGAAAGTGCCTCCGAGGAGAAGAAGAAGAACAACGCGAAGGGTGGCGTTGTCAAAAGGGACAATGTCACTCCTCGCATCAAAGCTGTCGACTTTAATCCTTCTTATGTGTTATGCCGTGCTAGTGATGGGCATGTCTATGCCAAATTCATTGGTTCTCTTCATGAATATATTGAATGGTCTATTTAGGTTCCAAAGACCCTTGTTACTAACATCAAATGACCCATTACAAAATGGGTACCTAAAACCAAGCATTAATCTCTTGTAGGTGTTTGCTTCTGGTGGGGGATCATGGTTGCTCGATAGCGGAGCTACGAATCATATGACCGGAAGCAAGGACTTGGTGGTGGACGTGCACAAGATTCCATCTATGCCCAACAATGTCAAGTGGGGTGATGCCTCATCCTCCAAGGTATTGGGACTTGGCAAGGTGGTCATCTCTCATGATCTCACGATCGAGAAGGTCATGCTTGTTGAGTCCCTTGCATACAATTTACTTTCCGTTCGTCAACCTGCAATCATGGGCTTTGCCACTTTCTTTGATATCGATACCGTGGCCCTCTTGTGGAGCAAAACTCTTAAAGTAGCCTTTGTTGGGCATGTCGAGAACGGTCTATATGTGATTAACTTTTCGGAGCGACCCACTAAGACCGCGACATGCCTAATGGCTAAAGTTGATGTGGGATGGCTTTGGCATCGCCGTTTATCCCATGTTAATATGAGATCTTTGCAAAGTCTCCTCAAGGGGGACCATGTCCGTGGACTAACGAATGTTAGTTTTGCTAAAGATCGTGCTTGCAGTGCTTGTATTGAAGGAAAGCTACATGAGAAGGCTCACCCTCCCACGACTATCATTTACTCAAAGAGGCCTTTAGAGCTCCTTCACATGGATCTCTTTGGGCCTCCAGCCTTCGATAGTCTTGGGGGTAGAAAGTATTGCTTGGTGATTGTGGATGACTACTCAAGATACACTTGGGTGTATTTGTTCAAGAGGAAGATCAAGACCCAACAAACCGTTAGACTTTGCAAATGAAGCACAACGTCAACACAATGCAAAGATCTTGATAATAAGAAGTGACAATGGCACCGAGTTCAAGAACTACACCTTGGATGAGTTTCTTAGTGATGAGGGGATCAAGCATCAATACTCCGCACCTTACACCCCTCAACAAAACGGTGTTGCGGAGAGGAAGAACCGGACGTTGATGGATGCGTCAAGGTCCATGATGGCGGAGTTCAAGTCTTCGTACAACTTTTGGGCCGAAGCTATCAACACCGTGTGTCATGCATCCAATCGGCTCTACCTCCGCATGGGCTTGAACAAGACTCCATATGAGATACTCATCGGTAACAAGCCCAACCTCAAGTACTTCCGGGTGTTCGGGTGTAAGTGTTTCATTCTCAAGAAAGGTGTTCGGTTGTCTAAATTTGAGGCTAGAGCTTATGAGGGCATATTTGTTAGTTATGCTACAAACTCTCATGCTTACCGTGTCCTCAATAAATCCACGGGACTTATTGAGGAGACGTGTAACATGGAGTTTGATGAGAATAACGGCTCCCAAGTGGAGCAAAGTGGCACTTGTGATGTAGGTGATGAAATTCCTCCCCAATCCATAAGAAGAATGGGTGTTGGCTTTATCCTACCCATTGAGGAACCCCTTGTGGCCGAAGGAGAAGGACAAAGCTCCACTCAAGCGGAGCCATCACCAACCCAAGGCCCACACGCTTCCGAAGAACAACATGAAGGCCCTCATCCTCAAGAACATGACCAAGGGCAAGATCACGCTCAAGACGGTGTTGACACATCAAGTGATGCCCAAGTTCAAGTTCTCTCCTCCGAGCAAGTTCAAGAACAACAACAAGCTCAAGACAACGCTCAAGATGATCAAGTGACCACTCCTCGTCTCACCCCCGAGGAGGAATTAGAGCGTCGTGCCACCAAGGTTTCTTCCAAGCTCTCCACCAAGGATCATCTCATGACGAATGTGCTTGGAAGCTTAAGAAAGGGGGTAAGCACTCGTAGAAAATTAACAAATTATTGTGAGCATCACGCGTTTGTCCCTTGTGTGGAATCCCACAAGGTCTATGAGGCGCTAGAAGATCCGGATTGGCTCAATGCCATGCATGAAGAACTCAACAACTTCGAGCACAACAAAGTGTGGAGATTGGTGCCAAGACCGACGGGGAACCACAATGTCATCGGAACCAAGTGGATATTTAAGAACAAGCAAGATGCCCATGGGATTATCATTCGCAACAAGGCTCGTTTGGTAGCACAAGGCTACTCCCAAGTCGAGGGTATCGACTATGGTGAAACCTTTGCTCCCGTTGCTCATCTTGAATCTATTCGCATGTTGATTGCTTATGCTTCTCATCATAACTTTAAGTTACAACAAATGGGTGTGAAGAGTGCTTTTCTTAATGGTCCCATTAATGAATTGGTTTATGTCAAGCAACCCCCCGGGGTTCGAGGATCCCTACTTTCCCGATCATGTGTATCAACTCGATAAGGCACTCTATGGCCTTAAACAAGCCCCACGTGCGTGGTATGACCACCTTACCGAGTTGTTACAAGACCGTGGTTTTGAAGTTGGGCTAATCGACCCCACTCTTTTTACTAAGAAGGTCAAAGGGGAGTTGTTTGTGTGCCAATTATATGTTGATGATATTATCTTTGGTTCCCCTAACAAAGATTTCAATGAGGAATTTACCGCTCTCATGACCTCAAAGTTCGAGATGTCTTCCATGGGAGAGTTGAAGTTCTTTCTAGGGTTCGAAGTGAAGCAAAGAAGAGAAGGAACCTTCATCAATCAAGCCAAATATACTCAAGACATGCTCAAAAGATTCAAGCTACGTGATGTCAAGCCGGCTTCCACTCCCATGCCCACCAAGTGCCAACTTGACATAGATCCCAATGGTAAAGCGGTGGATCAAAAGGTATATCGCTCCATGATAGGTTCCTTGATTTACCTTTGTGCATCTACACCGGATATCATGTTGAGTGTGGGAATTTGTGCACGTTTTCAAGCCGCACCTAAGGAAAGTCACTATGTGCGGTCAAACGAATCTTTCGATATTTAGCTCATACCCCAAACTTTGGCCTATGGTATCCAAGAGGAGCAAACTTCAAGCTTGTAGGGTATTCGGATTCCGATTGGGCGGGAGACAAAGTGGATAGGAAGTCCACTTCCGGAGGGTGCCAATTCCTTGGTTGCTCTTTGGTAAGTTGGTCCTCCAAAAAGCAAAGTTGTGTGTCTCTCTCGTCCATCGAAGCAGAGTATGTGGCGGCCGGTAGTTGTTGTGCACAACTCTTATGGATGAGGCAAACTTTAAAGGATTACGGTGTCATTTGTGACAAAGTGCCTCTTTGGTGTGACAATGAAAGTGCCATCAAGATCTCTCTCAACCCGGTGCAACACTTCAAGACGAAGCATATTGAGATCCGGTATCACTTCATCTGGGATCACATTAGGCGAGGAGAGATCGAGCTCAACTATGTCAACACTCATGATAACCTTGCAGATATCTTCACGAAGCCCTTGGATGAAGTAAGATTTCGCAAGTTAAGGCATGAGCTAAATATCATTGATTCAAGCAATGTTGCTTGAACCCTTGCACACCCCACCATACTCAATGTGTTGTCTTGTTTAGATGTAGGCATGGACATAGGGGGAGTAATGTTCTCTCAATGAACTCTCCCTCCCCCCATTATGCATAAATCGATCAAGTCTTTCACATTAGCCATGTTTGATGGTACTTGTGCTTCAAAGACAAGTTTTGGTCATGGACCCAAGGATAATTCTTCGTGGTGCCATACCAATTGACTCAAACATAGGTGGCTACGGCCACCGCCCTCTCTTTGGAGAGGTGGTGTCTCGTGGTTGTTTCGTTTGTCGTGTACCTTTCTGGCTTTGTGTGTAGCGTTGTCTTGTGGTGTTGTGTTGGCTCGGAGTGTTTGTGCAGAGACCCCGTTTTTCGTGTGCTCGAAACATGCATCTTCTTGAGCCCACAGTACTACCGCGGCTGGCCGCGGTACTACCGCTTTGGGAGGCACGGTACTACCGCGCCACAGCACGGTACTACCGCTCAGGTGTGGTACTTCGGAAGTACCGCGCCGGGCGGTACTACCACGTTGGGGCACGGTACTACCATGTCGTCGAGGGAGCGTGGGGGTTATGACTCGGGCAGGGGAGTTCCAACTCCCCATACCCATTCATTTGTCTCTCTCTCCACGTCTCTCTCTCGCTCAAGAACGGCGCCGGAGGCCCTCGCCGGATCTCCATCTCCGGCCACTCTCCTCGGATTCCGACCGGTGGGATCGTTCCCCACCACTTCCTCTTGCCATGGACCAAGGTTTTTCCCCAAATCCCTCTTTTTCTTGGTTGTTCTCTTGCTTCTAGGTTTTTGGGGAGAAACTTGTTGTTCTTGAGATTTTAGGCCAAATCTATGCAAGAGTAGGATGTAGGAGAGTCGTGATGCGTAGGAATCATACTTGATTTGCGGTCTTGTGGTAGCTTTGTCCAACCGTAGTACCGCCGCGGTTTCGCGGGCTTTTCTCAGGTTTGAACGTGTTCAGATCTGACGCGGTGCGGTACTACCGTGTCTGATGTGCGGTAGTAAGCGGTCAGGTGCAGTATTACCGTGCTAGCTTATGCGGTACTACCGCTCAGCAGACGTGGTACTACCGTGCTAGCTGAGGCGCTAAGGTCATACTACCGCTCCTAGACCCAGTACTACCGTCACCTTGCACGGTACTACCGTGTCTAAGACCAGTACTACTATCTTAGCTTCGCAGCACTTGGCAGTACTACCGTAGGGATCAAATCTCTCTCTAGGCATTTATCATGTGTGCTTTCTGCTTGTTTCTCTTGCTTTGTTGTGGCCTTTGCATTAATCCCTCTTGGTGGTTGTGGGTGTTTTGCATTTTTGTGTCTCAGGTGGTGGCTCTCGCCGTTCCAATCCCAGTCGTGACACTGGCTCCAAGCGTCTGCGCAACCCCCAAGATGAAGCCCAGAGGGCTCCAATGCCCCCAAGCGCAATGTCAAGACCACTGCCAGCAAGCAAAAGGAACCTGCTAAGGGCATGGATGAGATTTCTGTCTCAGAGTATGTCGAACGCCGGAGGATCAATCCCTATGTGACTCCTCGGGCTGTGCTCAGAGGCACCGAGATGTTTTGGAACAAGCAACAAGTTCTCATCTATCTGGATGTGATCAAGAGCAAGCAGAATACCTTCGTGGATGTCAAGTGGATAGACATGCATCACATGCGGAAGGACAAGTTTCGTGACTATTTTGTTGAGGCTCTGGACTTGGTGGAGCAGTTTGCTATTGAGCCGGTGATCTCCTTTCACCTTGACTATGACCCTGAGTTCATCTGTAAGTTCTTTGCCTCAGTGTACTTTCATCCCGGGGAGGAGCGGAGGATGACCTGGATGACCAACGGCCGTCAGCTGTCTGCTACATGGAAAGAGTTCATGGATCTGCTGCACATTCCTGATGATGGGCTTCACACCCCTGTTGGTGTTCGCCCCCATGCCAACTCTGAGTCTGCCAACAAGAACCTGCTTCAGCCTTTCCTTGTTGAGAAGGTGCTCCCCAATGGCAAGTCAACTTGGGTATTGAACTCCTTTCTGGATATCATGCATCGCATCTTCCGCAACACTCTGTTCCCACGCATTGGCGACAAGGACAAGGTCCATGCATATCTAATGGACATGTTGCTCCTGTGTGCAAAGGCACGTTCTTCTCAGACTCAGCCACTTGATTTCTCACACATCATGTGGTGTGAGCTTCGGTTTGCGGTGTTCACTCGCAAGGTACCTATCTATGGACCGTACATGTTTCGGCTGCTCTCCACCACTTGGGAGAAGATGTACCCTGGTGATGAGTTCCTTGCTCCAGACTAGATTCGCCATGAGTCCATCAGCCTCCGCGTCAAGCCCAACTGGGCCAACACCACTACCCGTGCTGAGGCCTCTTCTGCTAGGAGGGCTGCTGGTGAGGAGGAGGTTGGTGCTGAGAATGTTGTTGAGGACCGTGCTGCTAGGTCCACCACTCCTTCCTCTGAGCCGTCATGGTCCAAGAAGCTAAAGGACAAGATGAAGACTCTCTTCTGCATGCAGGCAAAGGGACAGTACAGGGCTCACGTGGCAGACAAGGAGAGTCGCCGCCGTGACAAGAAGGTTATGAGGCTCTTTGGAGAGGATGTGTCTGGCGGGTCTGAGGACGTCATCACACCTGAGGCTGCCTGGATGTCAAAGCAGGGATACAAGTGGACCAGTTCAGAGGATGACTTCGAGGAGACTATCCCCGCCGCTGAGTCTGACGAGGAGCACGAGGAGCAGTGGGACGACTTCTCTGCCTGAGCCACCCCGTGTGTGTAGGTGTCCTCTCTGCCTTTTTGGCGTCTCGATGCCAAAGGGGGAGAGAGCGTAGGGATTTGCGTTGTGTCGTGCTTGGTGCATTTATTTGCTTTGTCTTTTGGACCTCGTTTGTGCTTGTTTGCTCTTGTTTGGTTTGTGCTTTCGAGACCTTTCCTCATATGGTGTAAGACATATGCACTTCATCTATCGTAGTTAACCTATGTTTGTGCTATCTTGTCTAGTGATAGATATGCCTTGTCTCTATAATATAGGGGGAGCTTTGATCCTAGTATTCGTGTGTCGTGCAGTCCAAAGCACTCATCCAGGTGGCACACATCTAGGGGGAGCCCGTCTATATTCTAGAGAGGAGGGGTTTGCATTTACTTAATATTATTTTCCTTGTGCAAATCTCGTATTGTCATCAACCCGCCAAAAAGGGGGAGATTGTAAGGGCATATTTATCCCTAAGTGTTTTGGTGATTGATGACAACACATTTGCAGACTAATCATGTGCCTTGAGTATTCCACACACTTCATTGCTAGGCACAAGATGGTTGGGTGCCCCTCGAAGACAGATGGAGACGGCGTCTTTTGTACGTTTCTTTTTGGTGGATTTGAGTCGTAGGAAAGCCGTACTATTAAGAGGGGGTCCGCGTTGGAAATATTTGGGTCGAATCATCATGTACATGTCTCCTTCTTGTCCCCTCCTTTTTCCTTGGAGCTTCCTCCGGTTTCCTGCCTCCCTTGTCTGGCTGCTGTGGTTGGTCGCACTAGTACTGCTCCCAGGAAAGCGGTAGTACCGTAGGCATCTGCGGTAGTACCGCGCAGTGGCGCGATAGTACCGCAGGTGCCCACGGTAGTACCGCTCCCCTGGAGCCGCACTACCGCTGCCCACCAGGCTAGTGCCGCCCCTTCGCGGTAGTAGGGGCGGATGTAATTTTTTTACATCCGCACCTACCGCGGTATTACCGTTTTCGCCACGCGGTAGTACCATGCTATGCAGTTAGGTAGTAGTACCGCCCCTCGGCGGTACTACTGTGTTGGGTTTTTGCTACTTCCGTTTCTTTGCGGAAGTAGGCACGGAAGTTTCCTTCCCCTTGGCTGGGGGTTTTTGCCTCACGGTAGTACCGCATGGGGGTGCGGTAGTACCGCGCTTGCAGAAGTACCACCCCCAGTTCCTGCACGTCTATTTTACTTTTCTGTCGCTGGGGTTATGGCAGTATCGTGGGACGGTACGGTAGTACCGCATAGCCGTGCGGTAGTACCGCTTGGTTGCAAGCAGTAGTACCGCGCGGCCTTGCGGTAGTACCGCTGGCCAGGCGCGGTAGTACCGCTGGCCGCAGGCTGGTTGGTGGGTAACGGTTGGATCTTTATCCCACACTATTTAAGGGGTCCCCTTCTTCCCCGTTGACTTACCTCTTCCACCCCCAAGCTCCATTATTGCTCTAAGCTCCATTTTCGCCCGATCTCACTCCCTAGCCGACCAAACTTGTTGATTTGCTCGGGAGTGGTTGAGAAGGCCTCGATCTACACTTCCACCAAGAGATATTTGATTCCCCCCCACTAATCCCTTGCAGATCTTGTTACTCTTGGGTGTTTGAGCATCCTAGACGGTTGAGGTCACCGCGAAGCCATAGTCCATTGTGGTGAAGCTTCGTGATGTCGTTGGGAGCCTCCAATTGAGTTGTGGAGATTGCCCCAACCTAGTTTGTAAAGGTTCGGTCGCCACCTCCAAGGGCACCAATAGTGGAATCACGGCATCTCGCATTGTGTGAGGGCGTGAGGAGAATACGGTGGCCCTAGTGGCTTCTTGGGGAGCATTGTGCCTCCACACCGCTCCAACAGAGACGTACTTCCTCTCAAAGGGAAGGAACTTCGGCAACACATCCTCGTCTCCACCGTCTCCACTCTTGGTTATCTCGTGCCTTTACTTGTGCAAGCTTATTTGTTTCATATATCTTGCTTGCTTGTGTTCCTATCCTTGTTGCATCATATAGGTTTCTCACCTAGTTGCATATCTAGACAACCTACTTTGATGCAAAGTTTAAATTGTTAAAGAAAAGCTAAAAAGTGTTAGTTGCCTATTCACCCCCCCCCCCTCTAATCAACCATATCGATCCTTTCATAGCTGTTTCTGGCGCCGTTTATTTTGCAATCTTTATATTCCAATCTATATCATAAAAATACCAAAATATTTATCTTAGTATTATTATCTCTATCATATCTCACTCTCGTAAGTGACCGTGAAGGGATTGACAACCCCTTTATCGTGTTCGTTGCAAGGTTTGTATTTGTTTGTGTAGGTACGAGGGACTTGCGTGTAGTCTCCTACTGGATTGATACCTTGGTTCTCAAAAACTGAGGGAAATACTTACGCTACTTTGCTGCATCACCCTTTCCTCTTCAAGGGAAAACCAACGCAGTGCTCAAGAGGTAGCAATTCCAAAACCACGAGATCCAATCTAGAGCCCTATCCCGACACCTTCCGGAGGGGTTCATCATCCTCATTGGCGCTCCTCCGATGGTGCATGAGTAGTTCACCATAGACCTACGGATTCATCTCCTCAATGTTCTTGGAGATCTATTTGATGTAATTAATTTTTGTGGTGTGTTTGTTGGGATCCGATGAGTTGTGAGTTTATGATCAGATCTATCTATGAATATTACTTCTCTTATATGCATGATTGTTATAGCCTCATATTTCTTCTCTGGAACTTTGGTTTGGTTCGGCCAACTGGATTTTTTTTCTTGGAATGGGAAGAGGTGCTTTGTGATGGGTTCGATCCTGCGGTGTCCTCACCCAGTGACAGAAGGGTAAAAATATGGGGTCTATTCCTACATGAATAGATCTTGTCTACATCATGTCATCGTTCTTATTGCATTACTCCGTTTCTCCATGAACTTAATACACTAGATGCATGCTGGATAGCAGTCGATGTGTGGAGTAATAGTAGTAGATGCAGGCAGGAGTCGGTCTACTAAGCTTGGACATGATGCCTATATACATGATCATTGCCTTGGATATCATCATAATTATTTGCTCTCCTATCAATTGCCCAACAGTAATTTGTTTACCCACCGTATGTTATTTTCTCGAGAGAAGCCACTAGTGAAATCTACGGCCCCGGGTCTATATTTTATCATATTATTTCCGGATATATTATTCCAGAAACCCAAAACTACCCTGCTGCACTTTTTCTTTCTTTATTTTATTTTGTGTTTTTGAAAGACTATTTATCCAGTCTACTACAATTTGATCTATCTCAATACCGAGGAGGGATTGACAACCCCTCTTACGCGTTGGGTTGCAAGTATTTGTTCTTTGTGTGTAGGTACTGTTTGCATAGTGTTTCTTGGTTCTCCTACTGGATTGATAACCTTGGTTTCATAACTGAGGGAAATACTTACCTTTGTTATGCTGCATCATCATCTCCTCTTAGGGTAAATACCAACGCAGATACAAGCAATCAGGAAGAATTTTTGGCGCCGTTGCCGGGGAGACATCATCAACATCTATCAGGTTCCTAATCACAAATCTCATCTCCTTGTAATTTAAATTATTTTCCATTTGCCTCTCATTTTTATTTCCCCCACTTCTAAAATGTTTTTATTTGCCTTCTTTTTGTTTGCCTTTTTGTCGTTCGATCTTTTGTTTGCGTCTGATCTTACATGCATACTCACGATGTCTCAAAGAAAGTACTATGATATTCCTTAACCCAATATTTCGCTCAAGATTGAAAAAAGTACGAAGGAATATATGACTACACAATTTGAGCATAATAAGTTTTTTTACCGAAGAGCTTAAAGAACACTCTATTGTGCTAGATGCTATAACAAAACAACTTGATCGTGTTAGTAGAGAAGTTTCTAATCTTCAATCTAAGTATGCTCATACTGAAAATTTACTTGGAAAAATATCAGATGCACAAGCTATACTAGTAAACCAGATGGCAGCTAAGCCAGTATCTTTAGAGGATAGTAATGATGAAGATCTTAAAATGATTGGTTGATTCCTTGTTTAGTAATATTAAACTTGATGAAAAGAGGACTCAAGAAGATTCAACTTTAGCTAGAGGGCGTCCTCATAATTCGGAGGGTGAAAATATTGTTGATTTTTTTTGTAAAAGTGGGTTAAAAGGTCAAAACTTTAACTAGTCATGTGGCCGCTCTTTTGGATTACAAAGATTTTAATTATGATAGTTTCTCTTTGATTGAATGTATTTGTTTGTTGCAATCCATGATAAATTCACCCAATGCCTATGAACAAAATAAAGTTTTTGCGAAACATATTGTAGAAGCGATGATGAAAGCTTAAGAAGAAAAGTTGGAATTAGAGATTTCAATTCCTAGAAAGTTATATGATGAATGGGAACCTACCATTAAAGTCAAGATTAAAAATTATGAGTGATTTTCTTTGTGTGATTTAGGGGCTAGTGTTTCCACAATTCCGAAATCTCTTTGTGATGTGCTTGGTCTTACCAATATTGAACAATGTTATCTTAATTTGCACTTGGCAGATTCTACTATTAAAAAGCCTTTGGGAAGGATTAATGATGTTCTTATTCTTGTAAATAGGAACTATGTGCCCATAGGTTTTATTGTTCTTGATATTGATTGCAATCTGTCTTGTCCTATAATACTTGGTAGGCCGTTTTTACGAACTATAGGTACCGTGATTGATATAAAAGAAGGGAATATTAAATTTCAGTCTCCACTAAGAAAGGTTATGGAACACTTCCCTAGAACAAGAATTAAGCCACCATATGAATCAATCATCAGGGCAACCTATGGAGCAAAAACTAAAGTTGACAATTCTTGAATCTATGCATTATGCCTAGCTAGGGCATAAAATGATAGAGCTTGTTGGGAGGCAACCCAATGAATAAAATTTAGTTTTTGCCTTTTTCTTTCTATTTTTGCATTTTCACACAATTATGCTACTGTTATGATTGTGTTTTTATGTTTTAATTAGTGTTTGTGCCAAGTAAAGCCTTTGGGATCATGTTTGGTGATAGTTGATTTGATCTTGTTGAAAAACAAAAATTTTTGCGCCCAGTAGTAGAATTATTAAACAGAAGCGTGATAAAATTCTGAATTTTTTACACAAGATTGATATACAAATTGCCTACGTTGTCCTAACTTTCAGAATTTTTGGAGTTACAGAAGTATGGACAAAATCCAAATTACTACAGACTGTTCTATTTTTGACAAATTCGGTTTTCGTTGCATTGTGTGCTTATTTTGATGAATCTATGGATTGTATTGGAGGGTATAAGCCATGGAAAAGTAAGAATATGGTAGGTATTATACAATAATAAAATATGAATGGGTTTGAGTTTTGTGTGATTGAAGTTTCCAAGTTTTGGGTAAGATCACGATGGATGAAAGAATAAGGAGTGAAAAGAACCTAAGCTTGGGGGTGCCCATCGCACCCCAAGATAATATTCAAGGAGAACCAAGCAACTAAGCTTGGGGATTCCTCGGAAGGCATCCCCTCTTTCTTCTAACAACCATTGGTAATATTACTTGGAGCTATATTTTTATTCGTCAAATATCATGAGTTTCGCTTGGAGCGTCTTGTATTATATGAGTCTTTGCTTGTTTTGCTTTTTAGTTTGTCACAATCATCCTTATTGGACACACCTATTTGAGAAAGCCATAATGATGCTATGATTTGTTAGAATTGCTCTATATGCTTCACTTAAATTTTTTTGAGCTATGTAATTGCTCTAGTGCTTCACTCATATCTTTTTGAGCACGGTGGTGCTTTAATTTTTGAATAAATACTTGCATACTTCACTTAGATTAATTTGTGAGTTAGTAAATTTTTGGAGAAATTCTCTCATGCTTCACTTATATTATTTTGAGAGATGATGAAAAACTTTATGCTCATGTTCTTCACTTAAATTTGTTTGAGAGCTTGTTATAAGCAATGGTAAAATATGAAATTAGTCCCAAAGTGGTAGATATACAAGGGGGGTATAATAAAAACTTTCATGAAGATCATTGGACAATATAAACTTGATTCTTTGTAATAGTTTTGAGATATGATGATAGTTATATGTGAGTCATGTTGGTGAGTAATTATGCTTTAGTAAGAATACTGGTGTTAAGGTTTGTGATTCCCTATGCAAGCACGAAAGTCAATAGTTATGCAATGAAATTACATCCTACTTGTGGTGCATTATTCGGTGCTACACTACTGGAATCAGCTTGGCAGACGGCAAAGGCATGGTTCACGGACGGCAAACCTCTTTGTCGTCCGCCAGCGGACGGCAAAATGTCCAAATGAAAGGGTGCAAGCAAAGGCCTTCTTTGCCATCCGCTTTTCAGAAACGGACGGCAAAGGATTGTGTCGTCCGCCATCCGATGCCAGCTGACGGCAAAGAGAACGGACGGCAGTGCGGTGGCGTGAGAGCCGCTAGGGGGTTAACGGCGCTCTTTTCCATCCGCCAGCGGACGGTAAAGATTCAAATCACTTTGCCGTCCGCTGGCGGACGGCAAAGAGCTCAGCTAGGCAGTACTGCGAAGCTGCCACGTGGCAAGCTATGCCGTCTGTTGGCAGACGGCAAAGTGATTTGAATCTTTGTCGTCCGCTGGCCGACGGCAAAGTGACCAAATAGGTAGCCAGTGTTCCCAGGTTTCACACGTAGCTGCCACGTGTCCTCTTTGTCGTCTGCTAGCGGACGGCAAATAGCTTTGTCGTCCGCTAGAAGATGGCAAAGAGGTTATATATCCCATGTTGTTGTTTGAATCCATTTAATTTCACAGGAATTCACACACAGATATACATATATATATATATATATATATATATTTTGTTCACAGGCACACACAGATACACATATATGATGTATCCAACACACAGATATACATATACATATCTATCTCCATCACAACATACATATATACATAATAAACATAGTTCCATCCATATATACATATTACATATCACAATGTTCATCCAACACATTGTTCCATGCATCCATATAACAAGTTCCATGTTTTTCATCAATACAAACAAAAAAAGATAAGGGAAACAAGCACTCCATCCATGCAAGCTTCCATATAGTGAATTAAATCTGCAAAATGGAAACAAGAAAGTTAGAAAAGAAGAAGACTAGCTAGAATTAGAAGAAGAAGAAGAAGAAGAAGAAAATGAAGAAGAAGAAGAAGAAGAAGTAAGCATACTTAGGTAAAATGGAGCTAACCTAGCTAATTGTGCCATTTTTGAATGAACTGAGCATATTATGCCATTTTTGATATAACTTAGATCTAACTTCATTTTGGAGAAGAAGAAGAAAACTAGAAGAAGCATATTATGCCACGTGTTCTCTTCTTTTTCTTCTTCTTCTTTTCTTCCTATTCCTTCTTTTCTTCCTCTTCCTGGATTTTCTTCATCTTATTATGTCATTTGTGGACTAAATAGGCTAAATTATGTCATAAATGGACTAAATATGCTACATAAGAAGAAAAATTTCATTTTTGAGCTTACCTAGCTAATTATGCCATTTTTTACCTAGCTATGCATATTATGAGATATAACTTAGAGCTAACTTCATTTTGGAGAAGAAGAAGAAGAAGAAGAAGAGGAAGAAGAAAATTATAAGAAGAAGAAGAAGACAAGAAGAAGAAGAAGAAGAAGAAGAAGAAGAAGTTCTTCTTCTTTTCTTCTCCTTCTTTTTCTTCTTCTTTTCTTCTCCTACTTTCTTCTTCTTCTTCTTTTCTTCTTCTTCTTTTCTTCCTATTCCTTCTTTTCTTCCTCTTCCTTGATTTTCTTCATCTTATTATGTCATTTGTGGACTAAATAGGCTAAATTATGTCATAAATGGACTAAATAGGCTAAATAAGAAGTAAAATGCCATTTCTGAGCTTACCTAGCTAATTATGCCATTTTTGACCTAACTAAGCATATTATGCCATTTTTTATAAGAAGAAGAAGAAGAAGACTAGAGATCTTCTTCTTCTTCTAGTCTTCTTCTTCTCCTTCTTCTTCTTCTTCTTTTCTTCCTATTCCTTCTTTCCTTCCTCTTCCTTGATTTTCTTCATCTTATTATGTCATTTGTGAACTAAATATGCTAAATTATGTCATAAATGTACTAAACACGCTAAATAAGAAGGAAAATACCATTATCACGGAGGTGTAGGAATGTTCGGGGCTGTGCTAGTGCCACACGGAGGTGAAGGACTGGTCGGGGTTTCGGCATTGGCAGAAGGAGTGGTCGATGCTTGTCGGGAGCCATGCTGCACCAAAGATCATTTCCAATAATGTCTCGTTAGCAAGTTCGCAAACTGAAATGTGAATAGTAGTAAGAAACGACCATTCAAATCAAACTCACCGTGGTCGCCGAAGCAATCTGGGGCATCGGCGGAGGGGCCTGACCGTTTTCTCGTACATTGTCTACACATTTGGTTCTCACGAGTCAGTCATATTAGATAGTAATGCGAACATTACATGCATGATTGGGCTTATTAATATGCACGAGAAACGTACCACGATGAGCTCGTATAGGGCCCGGTTAGTGATGTCGTTCCGGTTCCTCTCCTCCTCTAACAGCTTAACCGTCTTCTCCTCCATCTCCCTCTGCTTCTCCTCCGCCTCCCTTTGTGCCTCCCTTTTTGCCTCCTCCACAAGCGCCTTCATCTTCAATCTCTCTTTCTCAACAATAGTCTGCAACACATCACTCCTCGTTAGCATCATGTAATCATCGGCGAACGCACACACAATGTAATGGAGGAAAGGTGAGAGAGTTCGTATAACTAACCGCCATGGCGATCTCCACGGGCCGTGCACGAGGCGTAATCTCAGGATCAGAGTTACTCAGGCGCTTCTTGATCTGCGGGAGAGTCTTAGGACAACATATCAGTCCATCACCAATGGCTTGAGAGCCATGGGACCTCCCACCACCAGATATCATCACCAGCTCTGTATCAAAAGGATCTTGGCTCGGGTTAAAGTCCTCCCCTTTCATCGCCTTCCCCTTGTCTCTGTAACACACAAGATTGTGGTGGGAGGTCTTGTTGGTGAAGTTCTCTGGATCATCTAGGTCAGACTCCGTGAATGGCTTGGCCTTCTTGTACGGGGCCATATGGGCCATGCCATAGAGGTCGAACAGACCTGGCACAGGCTTCTTGTGGTGTTGCGCCTGAGAGAGAGGAACAAAATATTAGTTAAGTTCATTTTGGAGAATGATATTGCTATGTAAATAGGTCATTTTGGAGCTAAGAAAGGTTATTATGCCATTTTTGACCAAAGTATTAGTTATGTTATTTTCGAGTAAAATAAGCTAAGTTTAGGTCATTTTCAAGGTAACCAAGATTATTATGCCATTTTTGACCAAAGTATGCTAATTATGTCATTATTGAGCTATCCAAGGTTATTATGTCATTTTAGAGCTAACTATAGCATATTAAGTCATTTTATAGAGCTATCTAAGGTTATTATGTCATTTTAGAGCTAAATATGGCATAAATGAACTATCCAAGGTAGTTATGCCATTTTTTAACTAACTAAGCATATTAATTAAGTCATTTCGGAAGGGATAAATGCTAGCATGAAGAATGAATTGCATGAATCGTGTAGCAAACCACATACCCAGTTATCCCCGTACTCAAATAGGTTGGAGCTCCCTTGATGGTGTGGCACACCTTCCATTTGGTCGCGCTTATCCTTGGCCTTTTTGTGTTCGACTTTCCATTGGTCAGAGCACCACGCATCCACCAACGCCTCCCAACAGTCCATCTTATCCACACACCATCTCGGGGGCACCTAAGTGAGTCAAGAGAAATTTCAGCGCTACGCCTACGAATCAAATCAAGAAAACTAATTTCAAGACCTTAATAATAGGTAATTGCCTGCATATACTTCTCCTTACTCAGAAACTTGTCGCGACACTTCTGCTTGCCCCTCCTAATACCCTTCGAGGCGTAGTAGTCTCGAACGGCCTGCACCCGAGCCTCATGCCTTAAGTTCTGAAGTAGGCGCTTGCACTCATTTTCGACAACCAAGGCCGCGACCTCCTACTCTCCCTCTGGAACCCTGTAGAAGGTCTACAATCAAACAAGGCAACACTGATTAGTATAATCACTAGGTAGTGCTGATTTTTAATTCCGTAAAGGAGAAATTACCCAAAACTGACGGAATACAATGCCGGCCACTGTCTCGCACAAGACACCGTCGACCCTCTCCTCTGGAGGGTCCTGGGCAACCGAGTATAGCTCCCAGGTCAGTGCTAGCTGTGGAACCTAACCCTCACCGGGCAACATGACCCACCCAAGGAAGTGCTGCCGGTAAAGCACACCAAGGACTTGGTTGGGCCTATGTGCACCAGGGGGGCGTACCCAGCCCCTGCAGTATGACAAGGCCAACGCATTAGATATTAATTTGAAGGAACATGAAGGCAAAAGGTTAAAAAAATAGTAAATGCACTTACTTCAACCCTATAGGAGCAATCAACCACCTCTGGTCGGGGGTCGTAGGCACGGGAGGGAGCTTTGTAGCGCCACGCTTGTAGACCTTCTTGCCCTTCTCAACCAGCTCGTCGTCGTTGTAGCTATCATCTGAAAAGGTGTCCTCGCTACCATCCTCTGGGCCACTAGCCTCCGGAATCTCGTGGGTCGAAGACTCCGTGACCGGAGTCTTCTCGGATGAAGACCCCGTGACCGGAGTCTTCTGGGACGAAGACCCCGTGACCGGAGTCTTCTGAGACAAAGACTCTGGGACCGGACTCACGTGGGGCGAAGGATCGATGACCCGAGTCTGGTGGGGGGAAGGATCAGCGACCGGAGGCTCATGGACCAGAGTCGGAGACGGGTCCACGTCAGACGGAGCACTCCTGTGGTCGGGTGAATCAGCTGAGGGTGGCGATGAGGAAGGCGTAACAGCCTTCCTACCTCTCCTGCTGCCATGTCCACCTCTAGCAGGCTTCTTCATCCTCCCCCGACCTCTCCCAGCCGCAGAAGAACCGCCCGCCGCAGTTGTCTGCATACTGTCTACCAGCGCTCTCCGGAGGGGCAGGGGTGCAATAATGGAACCACCCCTCCCAGTAGCGCTCGCAGGAGGATCGGGGCACTCTGGACCCTTGCCCACCATCCTATCAACACCTGCAATGACAAAAAGTAAACGAAATTAGTACAACATAAAAAATTTGGATACCTGACATGAACATAATAATATGTATATAATCTAAGTGTATCATAATCATGACCATAATAAAAATACACCCAGTCAACACAAATATATATGGGGTCGGGGTGTGGGGTCGGGGTGTCGGTGTGTCGGGGTCGGGGTGTCGTGCCGGGGTGTCGTGTCGGGGTCGGGGTCGGGGTGTGGTGTCAGGGTGTCGGGGTCGGGGGTAAGGGTGGGTGTGGTGTCAGGGTGTCGGTGGTCGGGGTATCAGGTGTCGAGGTGTCGGTGGTCGGGGTCGGGGTCGGGATGTGGTGTCGGGGTGTCGGGGTCGGGGTGTCGTGCCGGGGTGTCGTGTCGGGGTCGGGCCGGGGTGTCGGGCTTGGGGTCAGGGTCAGGGTGTGTTGTCAGGGTGTCGGTTGGTCGGGGGTCGGGGTCGGGGTGTGGTGTCGGGGGTCGGGGGTCGGGGTCGGTGTCGGGGTGTCGTGCCGAGGTGTCGGGGTGGCGATCGGGTGTCGGGGGTCGGGTCGGGGTCTCTTTTTTCCTTTTCTTCTTCTCTTCTTCTTCTTCTCCTCCTTTCCTCTTTCTTCTTCTTCTTCTTCTTCTTTCTTCTTCTTCTCCTCCTCCTCCTCTTCTTCTTCTTCTTCTTCTTCCTCACCCTTTCTACTTATTCTACTTTTCTTCTTCTTTTTTCATTAAACCTAAAACTAAACCTAAAAAAACTAAACTAAATAACCTAAACTATTTAAACTAAATAACCTAAACTAATTAAACTAAATAACCTAAACTAACTAAACTGAAAAAACTTAAACTAAATAACCTAAACTAAACAGAAAAGAAAAACTGAAAATAAAACAGGGGCAGGGGCTCACTGTGGGGGGCGGCAACGGGTCATGGAGGGGCGACGATGGGGCGGCGGCAAGGCAGAGTGGCGACGGGCAGCGCTCCTCAGGGGGGCGGCGGAGGCCGGGTGGAGGGGGAGGCCGCGGCGGGACGGGGCGAGGACGGCCACGCAGGGGAGGGGGAGGGGCGGCTGGACGGCCGTGATGCGGCTGGCCGGCGTGGAAGGGGCGCGGGGGTGCGGTGGATGTCGGGGCGCTGCAGGGGAGGGGTGTGAGGCGACGGGGCAAGGGGCGAGGGGGCGTGTGGTGGGGCGACGGCGCAAGGGGGGGCGGGTGGTCGGGGCGGCAACGGCGGTTGGCGGTGGTCTCGTCGGGGAGAGAGGAGAGAGAGAGAGAGAGAGAGAGAGAGAGGGAGGGGTGGGGTGGGGAGCCGTTAGTTAGGTTATCTCATTGCCGTCCGCCCCCCTTTGCCGTCTGCTTCTTTGCTCTTTGTCGTCCGCTGGCGGACGGCAAAGAGGGGGCCATTAGGTTTTTTTTTTGAACAGCTCGTTAGTGGGGCCCACCTCCCTCTTTGCCGTCCGCCCGCTGATGGCAAAGATTCTTTGCCGTCCGCCAGCAGATGGCAAAGAACTGGCTGATGGCAAAGACATTCTTTACCATCAGCCAGTTCTTTGCCGTCCATTTTTTGCAAGCTGACGGCAAAGAATAGGCAGACGGCAAATAAGAAAATTCCAGTAGTGATAGTTATGCTTAATGCTCGTATATGAGAATTTTTGTTTCTTGGTTGGTTGCTGCTCAATCTTTTGCTAGCCTTTCCTTGTACTAAGTGGCAATAATACTTGTGCATCCAAAATCCTTAAACCCAGTTATGCCATATGAGTCCACCATACCTACCTATATGCGGTATTTCCGTGTCGTCCTAAGTAAATTTGTATGTGCCAACTCTAATTTTCAAAATGAATTTCCTCTATGTGTGCCCGTACCGCTCATGAAGCGGCACGGGGTGGCCAATATTTTTCCATGCTACATGTGTTATTCTCAAAATGAGTGTTTATTCACTTGTCATTGCACAAGACTGTGGCGGTAACAGGGATGCCCAGTCCTGAAATGAAAAAGAAATTTACTTTATGTTGTCAAATAATAAATTCTTTGGAAAGTGTTGGTATGGAAGGCACCCATGGATATGGCTAGCCATGGATTGTAAAAGAATGGTGGAAAAAGGAATAAACTTTATTTTATGTTTGGGAACCGCCTATGATGTATCTAGCATGGAAAGTATTGGGAAATACTCGGTCATTTCCATTGACGGAAAAGCATGCCTCTCAAAATATTTTTATCTCTCAATTTAAGCTTTGAGCTTTGGCACCTCTACAAATCTCTGCTTCCCTCTTCGAAGGGCCTATCTATTTACTTTATGCAATTTTCCCTTTTCTTTTGAGTATCCATCTTCTCTTATAAACACCAACTAGGGAGCACTATGATCATACTTGTGCATTGGATGTAGCTAATATTCGAGTGTGCTTCATGAACGGATCAATGATTGAGCATGATGGGCTAGGGATAACTTTCTTTAATGTTGATATTTTGAAAGGTATGGTTGCTTGTTGATATGCTTGAGTATTGAAGTCTTCATGTCAAATATAGACTATTGTTTTGAATCATATAAAATTCCAAATGTCCATGCTACAAAAGAAAAAGAATATGTGATGAACATGTTAGGCAGCATTCCACATCAAAATTCTGTTTTTATCATTTGCCTACTCGAGGACAAGTAGGAATTAAGATTAGGGATGCTGATACGTCTCCAACGTATCTATAATTTTTATTGTTCCATGCTGTTATATTATCATTCTTGGATTTTTACATTCATTTTATAGCAACTTTATATCATTTTTTGGGACTAACCTATTGACATAGTGCTTAGTGCCAGTGGTTTTTTTTTGCTTGTTTTTTACTTCCCAGAATATCAGTACCAAACGAAGTCCAAATGCCGCGAAATTTTTGGAGAATTTTTTATGCCCAGAAGACAACTTGGGAGCCAAGGAAGTGCCAGAGGGGAGGCCCTTGGGGCCCACAACCCACCAGGGCACGCCTGAGGCCCCTGGCGTGCCCAGGTGGATGGTGGGGCCCATGGGAGTCCTTTCCAGAAACCCTAGGGGAGTCGACGAAACACAATTCCAGCCGCCGCAAGTTCCAGAACCATGAGATCCAATCTAGAGCCCTATTACGGCACCTTGCCAGAGGGGAACACAATCACGGAGGGGTTCATCATCCTCATTGGTTCTCCTCCGATGATGCATGAGTAGTTCACCATAGACCTACGGGTCCGTAGGCAGTAGAAAGATGGCTTATTCTCTCTTTTTTATTCTCAATACAATGTTCTCCTCGATGTTCTTGGAGATCTATTTACTTTTTGCAGTGTATTTGTTGGGATCCGATGAATTGCGAGTTTATGATCAGATCTATCTATGAATATTATTTGAGTCTTCTTTGATCTCTTATGTGCATGATTATTATAGCATCATATTTCTTCTCCGAAACTTTGATTTGGTTTGGCCAACTAGATTGATTTTCTTGCAATGGGAAGAGGTGCTTTGTGATGGGTTCGATCTGGTGTCCTCACCCAGTGATAGAAGGGGTAGCGAGGCACTCATGTATCGTTGTTATTAAGGATAAAAAGATGGGGTCTATTCCTACATGAATAGATCTTGTCTACATCATGTCATCGTTCTTATTACATTACTCCATTTCTCCATGAACTTAATACACTAGATGCATGCTGGATAGCGGTCGATGTGTGGAGTAATAGTAGTAGATGCAGGCAGGAGCCGGTCTACTAATCTTGGACGTGATGCCTATATACATGATCATTGCCTTGGATATCGTCATAATTATTTTCTCTTCTATCAATTGCCCAATAGTAATTTGTTTACCCACCGTATGTTATTTTCTCGAGAGAAGCCACTAGTGAAATATACGGCCCCGGGTCTATCTTTTATTGTATTGTTTTCAGATCTATTGTTCCAAAAACCCAAAAATACCTTGTTGCACTTTTTCTTTCTTTATTTTATTTTGTGTTTTTGCAAGATCTATTTATCCAATCTACTATAATTTTATCTGTCTCAATAACGAGGAGGGATTGCCAACCCCTCTTATGCGTTGGGTTGCAAGTATTTGTTCTTTGTGTGAAGGTACCATTTACATAGTGTTGCTTGGTTCTCCTACTGGATTGATAACCTTGGTTTCATAACTGAGGGAAATACTTACCGGCGTTATGATGCATCATCCTCTCCTCTTCGGGGAAAATACCAACGCAGATGTGAGCAATCAAGCATGAATATTGTTTGTGAGTAGTTTTCCTCGTTCTTGAGGTCACGGGAGAAGTCACGTTGCAAGTAGTCGTGTGATTTTGTTATTCGTTCGATATTTTGATGATATGTATGTTGTGATTCCCTTAGTGGTGTTATGTGAACGTCGACTACATGACACTTCACCATCTTTGGGCCTAAGGGAATGCATTGTGGAGTAGTTATTAGATGATGGGTTCCTAGAGTGACAGAAGCTTAAACCCTAGTTTTTTGCGCTATTCCGTAAGGGACTGATTTGGATGCATATGTTTAATGCTACAGTTAGATTTTATCTTAATACTTTTCTCTTAGTTGCGGATGCTTGCGAGGGGGTTAATCATAAGTGGGAGGCTTGTTCAAGTAAGAACAGCACCCAAGCACCGGTCCACCCACATATCAAATTATCAAAGAAGCGAACGTGAATCAAACCAACATGATGAAAGTGACTAGATGAATTTCGCATGTGCCCTCAAGAACACTTTGCTTATTGTAAGAGATTGTTTTGGCTTGTCCTTTGCTACAAAAAGGATTGGGCTACCTTGCTGCACTTTTGTTGTCGTTGTTGTTACTTGCTTGTTACAAATTATCTTACTATCAAACTACTTGTTACCAACAATTTCAGTGCTTGCAAAAATTACCTTGCTGAAAACCGCTTGTCATTTCCTTCTGCTCCTCGTTGGGTTCGACACTCTTACTTATTGAAAGTACTATGATTGATCCCTTACACTTGTGGCACCACAGATTCCTCGGCGTAACATCAATAAAGGTGAACAAACCACATTTACACACGTACATGTGCATAGAGTAGCAGGGCCATGGCACTAGTGAGAAGTTGAAGCGCCATGTAAGAGAAACAACACATTTTTTTGGCATAACCTCATTCACCCTTCAACTAAGTTCCTCTACAAAATTTAATCCACAAGTGTTATCAAGTCTATTAAAATTAGCAATATGGGGTTGAGCATTTCAAACATCATCTTATCTAAAAAAATCTCAAGATCCAACTCTTTGAAGACTTTCTCTTGTGCATGGTTATCCTTAGTTAAGATTATTTCATTAAAAACAGTACCACGACAAGTCATGGTTATCTAGATTAAATAGAACAAAGGTTACAAAATTATTTTAGCTACTATAACAAAACATGTGTCTTAATTATCAAGACTTACTACCATTTGCACATATCACACATACTACTACTACCTACTACTACACCTACTCTAAGTATTTCAAGTGCAAAAGACAGGAGTCGTAGGACATACCTTCATGGTTGTGAATTTGCACACTTCTCTTCCTTACTCTTGCATTCCTCATTATCCGACGTATATCAACTCCTCTGAAAACAAAAATCCAAACAAACTCCAAGGGGCAAAAAGAGTAAGAGCAAAGCAAGCTTATTCTCCTTTTTTGGTTTTTTGGTTTTTGAAAACTAACTTGCAAATGGAAAATCATAAAGGAAAAAACAAAAGGAAAAAATGAAAGCAAATAAAAGCAAAGTGTTGGAACAAACCAACACAAATGTTTTGAAGTTCCATGACCTTAAGTACAACCCCATTACAATATATTCAAATAATATTGCCATATCTTGATGTAGAAGTGGTGATGACCTCCCCCAAGCTTAAGCTTTTGCAAGCCCAAACCAACAGGATCATTGTGGCAGTTGGTCAGGAGCCCATCCTTGGATCCACTTGGTGAAGTTCATGTTCATGTATGTGGACGTGCCTTGAAGGGACATGGCGAGGTTGCTCATACCATCAGTAAAGCCCCGGAGGCTTCTGACGTCTGCATAGGATGGTGTAGGCTTCTTGTTGTGGCTGCTCCTCTTCTCCATCGGTGGGCGAGATCTTCTTCATCAACTTGTTTTGGTTCCGGGCATTGTTGGTCAAAAGTTGCATCTCCTACATGTGCAATTCCAGCACTAGTAAGAACACGAATGTTAACAAGGTTGTTACCAGTAATGGGGCAAAGGTGATTGTCCAAGGGAGTTGGCCAACATGGTGATCACTCCTCCACACATGATATCTCCTTGTGCATGATTTGCTTGATGCGCAGGGTGTAGCAAAAGTATTGCCCCCAAGTTGGGTGAATAACCAACGTCAAGATTTGTTGCTTTCCTAATAATTAGCATATTATCTTCATTCACCTTAGAAAATTCTCCTTGTACCTATCTTGGCGAGTGTTGACTCGCAAGACCACTTGGATGCTTTGATCTTCCTTGCACCGAGCTTCAGAAATTTCCTTCTTGCTTCACGGTCGATGAAGACGACCCCCTGAGTGAAAACTTGTTGTGGCGGTGCGGTGGATGAACTTGAAGCACCGCGTACACGAGTGGACCTCCTCGTAAACATCTACAAAACAATTTTCCAGTCCAATACAATCAAACAATGTTGATCCTATGATACTTACAACATCATACTCCTCTGAAAACATATCGTAGATCGATCATGTAGAAGGATTTGAACTAATCCAAGCCAAACTCAAATTTGGGTCAAAAATATACATGGCAATGCTAGGCATGTAGAACACTGATTCATGAAAAATAAATTGGGGATCGGAGGATAAACATATCGTAGATCGATCATGCAGAAGGATTTGAACTAAAATCAAATGAGTAGAGAGATCGAGCGAAGTTTTGCTAGGGTTTCGAGAGGTTTGGAGGAAGAAGAAGAAGAAGAAGAAGAAACGAGAGATATGGGGGTGATTTACCTCCTTCCTAGGGCTTATTGTGACCGCCAGGGGTCCATACGACCGCCCATATGTGTGCAAGCGCTCATATGAAAGGCCCTCATTTACCCTATTAGCTTACCTGCGTTTGTGCATACCTCATGCGACCGATGAAACGGGCGGCGGCGCCCGCATGAAACGTTATCGAATGCTCTGGTTATTTCTTCTTCTGGTCTAGGATGTCATACGACTGCGCGAACGGGCACAGGCGCCCGCATCGAACGCCGTCAAATGCTCCGGTCTTTTTCCCATTTCTGCAGAGATCTCATACGACTGCTCAAACGAGTGTGTGCGCTTGTTTGAAACACCGTCAAATGCTCTGTTACCTCTGGTTGTTTTTCATTAGAACCTCAGGAAGCCATGCGACCGCCCAAACGACTAGCACGGTCATTTGAAAGGTTGTCTTTTGATCTGTTTCTTTCAGAACTTCTCTTTTTCTTTGTTTTCCTATGGAGTTAATTAGTTCCAACACAATGCATAGACATATTTCCAGGCATCCAAACGTCAATACAACATATAATTTAATGTGCACATAGCATAGACCTCATTAGAATGACTCTTCCAAACTTACTTTTTTATCTAGAACTTCAATCACTCTTTTACTAAAACAAAAATAAAAACTTAGTTGTCTACTTTATTCGCGTGGGTTAGCTCCCATGAAGCATTTGTTTTCGGTCGGTTAGCTCGACTGTAGTGGTGATCATGGTGGTGCAAACACACCGAGATCATAGCTTCTAGCATTCACAATGATGCCTTCTCTAGCATAGGTCTTCATTTTCTTTTTCCTGGGGAAATGTCTCACAGAAGGATCTTTAGCTGGTAAGTCAAATCTCACATTCCCCTCAAATACATTTATCACGGCTTTGATAGTCCTTAGGAAAGGTCTACCGAGAATTATAGGAGCAATAGGATCTTCAGGCATATCTACTATCACAAGATCAATCATGACAGGGATGTCATTAATTTGAAGTATAACTTCATGCTTAATGCCTACTGCATGAGTAAAAGTAGAATTAGCCATATTCAGTACAATCTCAGCAGTTGCATAAGGACCTAGATTGAGACTATCATAAATAGTTTGGTGATAGTGGAAACACTAGCCCCTAGATCACATAAAGCACTGAATTTATTCAATCCAATATCCATCCCTATAGTAGGTTCAAAAGCATCTTCCGGCTTAGCTGGTAACTTACTGCAAAGCTTCTTTATCTCATCATCAAGTTCACTACCTTGGCTGCAACTTTTTCAACGAAGACATTATATGCTTGGTTATTAGTTACTCAAGTAGTGGATATTTCATTGAAATCATCTTTACAAAATTAGCAACGATATAATCATATTCTGGCACATGGCTTGTTTCCAGTTCTTCGGTCTTCCCTTCGTTGCTTCTCAAGAATTTAACATCTTCAACTGGGTTAGGTTCCGGTTTACCTGCAAACTTGGCTAGGATTAATGTTTGGCTTTCTCCAATTTTACCCACTTGTGCTCCCATATTTATTGGATCTTCCTTCAAGTATCTGCACATCATTTGTTAGTCCAACAACCTTACTGGTCAACTAACCAAGTAAATTATCATGATTCTTCAAGATATTCTTGAAGTTTTCATTCTGCTCAGTTTGACTAACAATAAAACTTTCAAGAGTTTCTTCAAGAGTATTTCTATTGCTCCTACTAGCTCCACTAAAATTATTCGATGCTCCTCCATTATTAGGATAAGGAAGTCTAGGAGCATAACCGTTGTTTCCAGTTAGGATTATAGCTATTACGAGTAATAAAATTCACATCACTTGTTTCTTCATTAGTGATGGCATTCACGTTTACCTCTTCTTTACCTTTCATCACGGAGATAAGTTCACCAAGCTTGGCTATCAACTCTGTGCTACTTTCTTCAATGGCATTCACCCTCTTGGCGGTGGATCTTTCAACATGCCATTGGGCATGGGTTTCTAGCATATCATGAAGTAGTTTCTTTACATCATCTATGGGCTTTCCAATGATTGTTCCTCTTGCAGCTGTGTCAAGCATAGTTTTTGAAATGTGATTTAAACCATTATAAAACATATGATGGATCAACCATTCTTCCATTCCATGATTAGGACAGTTCCTTATAGATTCTTTCATTCTATCCCACGCAATCACTAGTGGCTCACGTTCTTTCTGCTTGAAACATGTAATCTGATAATGTAATTGCATAATTTTTGCAGGTGGACAAAACTTAGATGAAAATTTGTTGCAACAATTAGGCCAAGAAGTAATAGTGCCTCTAGGTAGGGCTAGAAGCCATTATTTTGCTTTTCCTCTCAAAGAGAAAGGAAATAGATGCAAGTTCAAATTATAAAGGTCATAATCTCTAATGTGTGTCGTATTGCACAATTTAGTGAAATTATGCAAATGCATATCGGCATCTTCAGAAGCAGAACCTCCAAATTGGTCCTGTTGAACCATGGAAACTAAGTTCGGTTTGATCTCATACTCAGCGGTTGCAACCTCAAGTTGTGCTATTGGTTCACGCATGAAGTTGTTGCTGGGAGTAGAAAAACTCCTTATATTATGAGCCATAGTAATCTTTTTGGGTTTTTCAACTAACAAGACTTGCAAAAAAATCAAACTTATACTAAAAACAGAAGAGTAAAAAGAAAAAATGAAACTTAACTTTAACAAAAGAACTCTCAATACAAAGACTAGGTCTAAACTCCTCCCCAACAATGGTGCCCGAAAGGGCTTGATACCTCCTTTTAGTGATCCGGTATTGGTGAAGGAAATATGCCCTAGAGGCAATAATAAAGTTATTATTTATTTCCTTACATCATGATAAATGTTTATTATTCATGCTAGAATTGTATTAACTGGAAACATAATACATGTGTGAATACATAGAGAAACCGAGTGTCACTAGTATGCCTCTACTTGACTAGCTCGTTGATCAAAGATGGTTATGTTTCCTAACCATAGACATGAGTTGTCATTTGATTAACGGGATCACATCATTAGGAGAATGATGTGATTAACTTGACCCATTCCGTTAGCTTAGCACTTGATCGTTTAGTTTGTTGCTATTGCTTTCTTCATGACTTATACATGTTCCTATGACTATGAGATTATGCAACTCCCGTTTACCGGAGGAACACTTTGTGTGCCATCAAACGTCACAATGTAACTGGGTGATTATAAAGGTGCTCTACAGGTGTCTCCAAAGGTACTTGTTGGGTTGGCGTATTTCGAGATTAGGATTTGTCACTCCGATTGTCGGAGAGGTATCTCTGGGCCCACTCGGTAATGCACATCACTATAAGCCTTGCAAGCATTGCAACTAATGAGTTAGTTGCGGGATGATGTATTACGGAACGAATAAAGAGACTTGCCGGTAACGAGATTGAACTAGGTATTGAGATACCGACGATCGAATCTCGGGCAAGTAACATACCGATGACAAAGGGAACAATGTATGTTGTTATGTGGTCTGACCGGTAAAGATCTTCGTAGAATATGTAGGAGCCAATATGGGCATCCAGGTCCCGCTATTGGTTATTGACCAGAGAGGTGTCTCGGTCATCTCTACATAGTTCTCGAACCCGTAGGGTCGGCACGCTTAACATTCATTGACGATATAGTACTATATGAGTTATGTATGTTGATGACCGAATGTTGTTCGGAGTCCGGGATGAGATCACGGACATGACGAGGAACTCCGGAATGGTCCGGAGATAAAGTTTGATATATGGGATAGTAGTGTTTGATCTCCGGAAGGGTTCCGGAATTCACCGGAAGGGGTTCCAGATGTTTCCCGAAATGTTTGGGCACGAGAACACTTTATTTGGGCCAAAGGGGAAAGCCCACGAGGCTTTTGGAAAGTGCAAAAGGAAGTTATGCGGAGACCAGAGGCTAGACGCCAGGAACCCTGGCGTCTAGGGGGTAGACGCCGTGAACCCTGGCGTCTAGCCCTGGAGTCCGAGAAGGACTCTTGCCTTTCGGGTAAAACCGACTTTGAGGAGGCTTTTACTCCAAGTTTCGACCCCAGGGCTCAACATATAAATAGAGGGGTAGGGCTAGCACCAAAGACACATCAAGAAACACCAAGCCGTGTGCCGGCAACCCCGTCCCCTCTAGTTTATCCTCCGTCATAATTTTCGTAGTGCTTAGGCGAAGCCCTGCGGAGATTGTTCTTCACCAACACCGTCACCACGCCGTCGTGTTGCCGGAACTCATCTACTACTTCGCCCCTCTTGCTGGATCGAGAAGGCGAGGACGTCACCGAGCCAAACATGTGCAGAACTCAGAGGTGCCGTGCTTTCGGTACTTGGATCGATCGGACGTGAAGACGTACGACTACATCAACCACATTGATATAACGCTTCCGCGAACGGTCTACGAGGGTACGTAGACAACACTCTCCCCTCTCGTTGCTATGCATCACCATGATCTTGCGTGTGCGTAGGAAATTTTTTGAAATTACTACGTTCCCCAACAATTGGAACAGAAAAGTGTATCCCACACCTATTCCCCCGAGGTGACCCTGGGTTATTGAGCCCACAAGAGGAACATTCCCTTCAAGATGGTCTCTAGCAAGCTTATGTTAAAGGATCAATTTCAGCTTTTGACCGGATCAAGCAAGCAAATCATGATTCAAACACTTATAGTAAAAAGAGGTACGGGTATGAGGTCTTAATGCTTACAACCATGTACTCCCTCCATCCCAAAATTCTTGTCTTATATTTGTCTAAATACGTATGTATCAAGTCACGTTTTAGTATTAGATACATCTGTATCTAGACGAATCTAAGACAAGAATTTTGGGACGGAGGGAGTATTTGTGTTGGGGACCAAATATGATCTTAATTTGTGCGCTCGAAGTCACCCATGGAGATGTGCTTGTTACGAACCAAAGTGGGGGATGTGTCCAAATAACATCTTGACAGGCACGGGTCTTGCATCAAGAATCAATTGTCCTATCGCAGGCCCTATCCATCGCGTGGGATTGCCTTGATAATTAAGATAATGAAATCAAACAAGATTTTGGGCATTTAATTGAAGGAAATATTCCCTAGAGGCAATAATAAAGTTGTTATTTATATTTCCTTGTATCATGATAAATTTTTATTATTCATGCTAGAATTGTATTAACCGGAAACTTAGTACATGTGTGAATACATAGACAAACAGAGTGTCACTAGTATGCCTCTACCTGACTAGCTCGTTAATCAAAGATGGTTATGTTTCCTAACCGTAGACATGAGTTGTCATTTTATTAACGGGATCACATCATTAGAGAATGATATGATTGACTTGACCCATCCGTTAGCTTAGCACGATGATCGTTTAGTTTACTATTATTGCTTTCTCCATAACTTATACATGTTCCTATGACTATGAGATTATGCAACTCCCGAATACCGAGGAACACTTAGTGTGCTATCAAACGTCACAACATAAATGGGTGACTATAAAGATGCTCTACAGGTGTTTCCGATGGTGTTTGTTGAGTTGGCATAGATCAAGATTAGGATTTGTCACTCCGTGTATCGAAGAGGTATCTCTGGGCCCTCTCGGTAATGCACATCACTATAAACCTTGCAAGCAATGTAACTAATGAGTTATTTATGGGATGTAGCATTATGGAACGAGTAAAGAGACTTGCCGGTAACGATATTGAAATAGGTATTGAGATACCAATGATCGAATCTCGGGCAAGTAGCATACCGATGACAAAGGGAACAACGTATGTTGTTACGCGGTTTGACCGATAAAGATCTTCGTAGAATATGTAGGAACCAATATGAGCATCCAAGTTCCGCTATTGGTTATTGACCGGAGATGAGTCTCGGTCATGTCTACATAGTTCTCGAACCAGTAGGGTCCGCATGCTTAACGTTCGGTGACGATCGGTATTATGAGTTTATGTGTTTTGATGTACCGAAGGTAGTTCGGAGTCCCGGATATGATCACAGACATGACGAGGATTCTCGGAATGGTCGAGACATAAAGATCGATATATTAGAAGCCTATGTTTGGACATCGGAATGGTTCCAGGTGAGTTCGGGCATATACCGGAGTACCGGGAGCTTACCGGAACCCCCGGGGGAGTATATGGGCCTTATTGGGCCATAGTGGGAGAGACGAGAAGGGATCCTAGGAGGGGGCGCCCCTCCCCCCCCCCTAGCCCAGTCCGAATTAGGTGGGGTCGGCCCCCCTTTCCTTCGCCCTCTCTCCCCATTCCTTCCTCTCCTAATCCAACTAGGGAAGGGGGAATCCTACTCCCGATGGGAGTAGGACTCCCCTTGGGCGCGCCATAGAGGGGCCGGCCCTACCCCTCCTCCACTCCTTTTATATACGGGGGAGGGGGCACCCCATACACACACAAGTTGATTGTTTAGCCATGTGTGGTGCCCCCCTCCACAGATTTCCACCTCGGTCATATCGTTGCAGTGCTTAGGCGAAGCCCTGCGCCAGTAGCTTCATCATCATGTCGTCATGCTGACGAAACTCTCTCTCTCTCTCTTGACACTCAGCTGGATGTAGAGTTCACGGGATGTCACCGAGCTTAACGTGTGCAGATTGCGGAGGTGTTGTACCTTCGGTACTAGGATCGGTTGGATCATGATGACGTATGACTATATCAACCGCGTTGTCATAATGCTTCCGCTTACGGTCTACGAGGGTACATGGACAACACTCTTCCCCTCTCGTTGCTATGCATCACCTAGATGGATCTTGCGTGTGCGTAGGATTTTTTGAAATTACTGTGTTCCACAACAGTGGCATCCGAGCCAGGTCTATGTGTAGATATTATATGCATGAGTAGAACACAAAGGAGTTGTGGGCGTGGGTATATACATATTGCTTGCCGTCACTAGTTGATTCTTGATTTAGCGGTATTGTTGGATGAAGCGGCTCAGACCGACATTACGTGTATGCTTACACGAGACTGGTTCTATCGATGTGCTTCGCAGACAGGTGGCTAGTGGGTGTCAGTTTCTCCAACTTTAGTTGAATCAGATTCAATGAACATGGTTCTTTCTGAAGATCAAAAAGTAATCACTATACCGCGTTGTGGTTTTTGATGCGTAGGTAAGAACAGTTCTTGCTCAGCCCGTAGCAGCCACGTAAAACTTGCAACAACAAAGTAGAGGACGTCTAACTTGTTTTTGCAGGGCATGTTGTGATGTGATATGGTCAAGACATGATGCTAAATTTTATTGTATGAGATGATCATGTTTTGTAACAGAGTTATCGGCAACTGGCAGGAGCCATATGGTTGTCGCTTTATTGTATGAAATGCAATCGCCATGTAATTGCTTTACTTTATCACTAAGCGGTAGTGATAGTCGTAGAAGCAATAGTTGGCGAGATGACAATGATGCTTCGATGGAGATCAAGGTGTCAAGCCAATGACGATGGTGATCATGACGGTGCTTTGAAGATGGAGATCAAAGGCACAAGATGATGATGGCCATATCATATCACTTATATTGATTGCATGTGATGTTTATCCTTTATGCATCTTATTTTTCTTAGTTCGACGGTAGCATTATAAGATGATCTCTCACTAAATTTCAAGGTATAAGTGTTCTCCCTGAGTATGCACCGTTGCTACAGTTCGTCGTGCCGAGACACCACGTGATGATCGGGTGTGATAAGCTCTACGTTCACATACAACGGGTGCAAGCCAGTTTTGCACACGCAGAATACTCGGGTTAAACTTGACGAGCCTAGCATATGCAGATATGGCCTCGGGACACTGAGACCGAAAGGTCGAGCGTGAATCATATAGTAGATATGATCAACATAGTGATGTTCACCATTGAAAACTACTCCATCTCACGTGATGATCAAACATGGTTTAGTTGATATGGATCACGTGATCACTTAGATGATTAGAGGGATGTCTATCTAAGTGGGATTTCTTAAGTAATTTGATTAATTGAACTTTAATTTATCATGAACTTAGTACCTGATAGTATTTTGCATGTCTATGTTGTTGTAGATAGATGGCCCGTGTTGTTGTTCCGTTGAATTTTAATGCGTTCCTAGAGAAAGCTAAGTTGAAAGATGATGGTAGCAACTACACGGACTGGGTCCGTAACTTGAGGATTATCCTCATTGCTGCATAGAAGAATTACATCCTAGAAGCACCGCTAGGTGACAAACCTGCTGCAGGAGTAACACCAGATGTTATGAATGTCTGGCAGAGCAAAGCTGACGACTACTCGATAGTTCAGTGTGCCATGCTTTACGGATTAGAACCGGGACTTCAACGACGTTTTGAACGTCATGGAGCATATGAGATGTTCCAGGAGTTGAAGTTAATATTTCAAGCAAATGCCCGGATTGAGAGATATGAAGTCTCCAATAAGTTCTATAGCTGCAAAATGGAGGAGAATAGTTCTGTAAGTGAAAATATACTCAGAATGTCTGGGTACCACAACCACTTGACTCGGCTGGGAGTTAATCTTCCTGATGATAGTGTCATTGATAGAGTTCTTCAATCACTGCCACCAAGCTACAAGAGCTTCGTGATGAACTATAATATGCAAGGGATGGATAAGACAATTCCCGAGCTCTTCACAATGCTAAAGGTTGCGGAGGTAGAAATCAAGAAGGAGCATCAAGTGTTGATGGTCAACAAGACTACCAGTTTCAAGAAAAAGGGTAAAGGGAAGAAGGGGAACTTCAAGAAGAACGGCAAGCAAGTTTCTGCTCAAGTGAAGAATCCCAAGTCTGGACCTAAGCCTGAGACTAAGTGCTTCTACTGCAAAGGGACTGGTCACTGGAAGCGGAACTGCCCCAAGTATTTGGCGGAGAAGAAGGATGGCAAAGTGAAAGGTATATTTGATATACATGTTATTGATGTGTACCTTACTAATGCTCGCAGTAGCACCTGGGTATTTGATACTGGTTCTGTTGCTAATATTTGCAACTCGAAATAGGGGCTATGGATTAAGCGAAGATTGGCTAAGGACGAGGTGACGATGCGTGTGGGAAATGGTTCCAAAGTCGATGTGATCGCCGTCGGCACGCTACCTCTACATCTACCTTCAGGATTATTTTTAGACCTAAATAATTGTTATTTGGTGCCAGCGTTGAGCATGAACATTATATCTGGATCTTGTTTGATGCGAGACAGATATTAATTTAAATCGGAGAATAATGGTTGTTCTATTTATATGAGTAATATCTTTTATGGTCATGCACCCTTGATGAGTGGTCTATTTTTACTAAATCTTGATAATAGTGATACACATGTTCATAGTATTGAAGCCAAAAGATATAAGTTTAATAATGATAGTGAAACTTATTTGTGGCACTACCGTTTAGGTCATACTGGTCTAAAGCACATGAAGAAACTCCATGCTGATGGACTTTTGGAATCACTTGATTATGAATCACTTGATGCTTGCGAACCATGCCTCATGGGCAAGATGACTAAGACTCGGTTCTCCGGAACAATGGAGCGAGCAACAGACTTGTTGGAAATAATATGTACTAATGTAAGCGGTCCGATGAGTGTTGATGCTCGCGGCGGGTATCGTTATTTTCTTACCTTCACGGATGATTTGAGCATATATAGGTATATCTACTTGATGAAACATAAGTCTGAAACATTTGAAAAGTTCAAAGAATTTCAGAGTAAAGTGGAAAATCATCGTAACAAGAAAATTAAGTTTCTATGATCTGATCGTGGAGGAGAATATTTAAGTTATGAGTTTGGTCTTCATTTGAAACAATGCAGAATAGTTTCGCAACTCACACCACCTGGAACGCCACAGTTAATGGTGTGTCCGAACGTCGTAACCGCACTTCATTAGATATGGTGCGATCTATGATGTCTCTTACTGATTTACCGCTATCGTTTTGGGGTTATGCTTTAGAGACAGCTGCATTCACGTTAAATAGGGCACCATCAAAATCCGTTGAGACGACACTTTATGAACTGTGGTTTGGCAAGAAACCCAAGTTGTCGTTTCTTAAAGTTTGGGGTTGCGGTGCTTATGTGAAAAAGCTTCAACCTGATAAGCTCGAACCCAAATCGGAGAAATGTGTCTTCATAGGATACCCAAAGGAGACTATTGGGTACACCTTCTATCACAGATCCAAAGGCAAGATATTTGTTGCTAAGAATGGATCCTTTCTAGAGAAGGAGTTTCTCTCGAAAGAAGTGAGTGGGAGGAAAGTAGAACTTGACGAGGTAATTGTACCTACTCCCTTATTGGAAAGTAGTTCATCACAGAAATCAGTTCCAGTGATTCCTACACCAGTAAGTGAGGAAGCTAATGATGATGATCATGAAACTTCTGATCAAGTTACTACCGAACCTTGTAGGTCAACCAGAATAAGATCCGCACCAGAGTGGTACGGTAATCCTGTTCTGGAGGTAATGTTACTTGACCATGATGAACCTACAAACTATGAGGAAGCGATGATGAGCCCAGATTCCACAAAATGGCTTGAGGCCATGAAATCTGAGATGGGATCCATGTATGAGAACAAAGTGTGGACTTTAGTTGACTTGCCCGTTGATCGACAGGCCATTGAGAATAAATGGATCTTCAAGAAGAAGACTGACGCTGATGGTAATGTTACTGTCTACAAAGCTCGACTTGTTGCAAAAGGTTTTCGACAAGTTCAAGGAGTTGACTATGATGAGACCTTCTCACCCGTAGCAATGCTTAAGTCTGCCCGAATCATGTTAGCAATTGCCGCATTTTATGATTATGAAATTTGGCAAATGGATGTCAAAACTGCATTCCTTAATGGATATCTTAAATAAGAGTTGTATATGATGCAACCAGAAGGTTTTGTCGATCCAAAAGGTTCTAACAAAGTGTGGAAGCTCCAGCGATCCATTTATGGACTGGTGCGAGCCTCTCAAAGTTGGAATATATGCTTTGATAGTGTGATCAAAGCATATGATTTTATACATACTTTTGGAGAAGCCTGTATTTACAAGAAAGTGAGTGGGAGCTCTGTAGCATTTCTGGTATTATATGTAGATGACATATTTTTGATCGAAAATGATACTGAATTTCTGAATAGCATAAAAGGATACTTGAATAAGAATTTTTCAATGAAAGACCTCGGTGAAGCTGCTTATATATTGGGCATCAAGATATATAGAGATAGATCAATACGCTTAATTGGAATTTCACAAAGCACATACCTTGATAAAGTTTTGAAGAAGTTCAAAATGGATCAAGCAAAGAAAGGGTTCTTGCCTGTGTTACAAGGTGTGAAGTTGAGTCAGACTCAATGCCCGACCACTCCATAAGATAGAGAGAAAATGAAAGTCATTCCCTATGCTTCAGCCATAGGTTCTATCATGTATGCAATGCTGTGTACCAGACCTGATGTGTGCCTTGCTATCAGTTTAGCAGGGAGGTACCAAAGTAATCCAGGAGTGGATCACTGGACAGCGGTCAAGAACATCATGAAATACCTGAAAAGGACTAAGGATATGTTTCTCATTTATGGAGGTGACAAAGAGCTCGTCGTAAACAGTTACATCGATGCTAGCTTTGACACTAATCCGGATGACTCTAAGTCACAAACCAGATACGTATTTTTATTGAATGGTAGAGCTGTCAGTTGGTGCATTTCCAAGCAGAGCGTCGTGGAGGGATCTACGTGTGAAGCGGAGTACATAGCTGCTTCGGAAGCAGCAAATGAAGGAGTCTGGATGAAGGATTTCATATCCGATCTAGGTGTCATACCTAGTGCATCGGGTCCAATGAAAATCATTTGTGACGATACTGGTGCAATTTCCTTGGCAAAGGAATCCAAATTTCACAAGAGAACCAAGCACATCAAGAGACGCTTCAATTCCACCGCGATCAAGTCAAGGAGGGAGACATAGAGATTTGCAAGATACATACGGATCTGAATGTTGCAGACCCATTGACTAAGCCTCTCTCACGGGCAAAACAGGATCAGCACCAAGACTCCATGGGTGTTAGAATCATTACAATGTAATCTAGATTATTGACTCTAGTGAAAGTGGGAGACTGAAGGAAATATGCCCTAGAGGCAATAATAAAGTTGTTATTTATATTTCCTTGTATCATGATAAATGTTTATTATTCATGCTAGAATTGTATTAACCGGAAACTTAGTACATGTGTGAATACATAGACAAACAGAGTGTCACTAGTATGCCTCTACCTGACTAGCTCGTTAATCAAAGATGGCTATGTTTCCTAACCATAGACATGAGTTGTCATTTGATTAACGGGATCACATCATTAGAGAATGATATGATTGACTCAGCCCATCAGTTAGCTTAGCATGATGATCGTTTAGTTTACTATTATTGCTTTCTCCATAACTTATACATGTTCCTATGACTATGAGATTATGCAACTCCCGAATACCGAAGGAACACTTAGTGTGCTATCAAATGTCACAACGTAACTGGGTGACTATAAAGATGCTCTACAGGTGTCTCCGATGGTGTTTGTTGAGTTGGCATAGATCGAGATTAGGATTTGTCACTCCGTGTATCGGAGAGGTATCTCTGGGCCCTCTCGGTAATGCACATCACTATAAAACTTGCAAGCAATGTAACTAATGAGTTAGTTACGGGATGTAGCATTACGGAACGAGTAAAGAGACTTGCCAGTAACGAGATTGAACTAGGTATTGAGATACCAATGATCGAATCTCGGGCAAGTAACATACTGATGACAAAGGGAACAACGTATGTTGTTATGCGGTTTGACCGATAAAGATCTTCATAGAATATGTAGGAACCAATATGAGCATCCAGGTTCCGCTATTGGTTATTGACCGGAGATGAGTCTCGGTCATGTCTACATAGTTCTCGAACCCGTATGGTCCGCACGCTTAACGTTCGGTGACGATCAGTATTATGAGTTTATGTGTTTTGATGTACTGAAGGTAGTTCGGAGTCCCGGATATGATCACGGACATGACGAGGAGTCTCGGAATGGTCGAGACATAAAGATCGATATATTGGAAGCCTATGTTTGGACATCGGAATGGTTCCGGGTGAGTTCGGGCATATACCGGAGTACCGGGAGGTTACTGGAACCCCCCGGGAAGTATATGGGCCTTATTGGGCCATAGTGGGAGAGAGGAAAAGGGAGCCTAGGAGGGGGCGCCCCCCTTTCCTTCCCTCTCTCTCCCCCTTCCTTCCTCTCCTAATCCAACTAGGGAATGGGGGGAATCCTACTCCCGATGGGAGTAGGACTCCCCTTGGGCGCGCCATAGAGGGGCCGGCCCTCCCCCTCCTCCACTCCTTTATATACGGAGGAGGGGGGCACCCCATAGACACACAAGTTGATTGTTTAGCCGTGTGTGGTGCCCCCCTCCAGAGATTTCCACCCCGGTCATGTCGTTGCGGTGCTTAGGCGAAGCCCTGCGCCGGTAGCTTGGTCATCATCATCATCACGCCGTCGTGCTGACGCAACTCTCCCTCAACACTCAGCTGGATCTAGAGTTCGCGGGACGTCACCGAGCTGAACGTGTGCAGATCACGGAGGTGTCGTACCTTCGGTACTAGGATCTGTCGGATCGTGAAGACGTACGACTACATCAACCATGTTGTCATAACACTTCCGCTTATGGTCTACGAGGGTACATGGACAACACTCTTCCCCTCTCGTTGCTATGCATCACCTAGATGGATCTTGCGTATGCGTAGGAATTTTTTTGAAATTACTGTGTTCCCCAACATTAATGATTACACCTCATGAATCACCAAGGATTGGATCCGTGTTACCCTACTGAACCTTACTATCACCCTTGTTCGGTATAACACTTCACGTTCTCCTTAGTCCTAGCCTCACCGGTGCTCGATCTCCATGATCTTGGGTACCTTCAGTGGTGAAGATCGCAGACAAGACAAAAGACATCTACAAAATGATTTTATTTCACACATACGGGATGTTAATTCAAAACCCTTCCGTTGTTCCCCATGACAAATACAGAGGGTTGCAAGGCCTATGCCTCAACCCTTACCTTACCAAATTACTCACACATGGAGACCAGATCGCGAGAAGAAAACATTAAAGAACACATCTTGAAGATTGATTGATTGCAAATATGTCTTACAATGGATGCCTTGTGCGAGGCACGATTGCAAGTATGAACTAGATGAGGAAGAACTATGGTGGTGATGGTTGCTATGGCTACGGAGATGGAACTGGCGGCGGCTAGGGTTTGTGGATGATGATGAAGATGATTCTGTTCTGGCTTCGTTAGACGCTCCCCCGTTGACATTTCAATGGGGTCCCCTTTAGAAAAGTTGTCCAGGAAGACGATCTGCATCGGTTTCCATGCCATGCGGGCGCATGCGCTCGTATGGAACGCCGTCTTTTGCCCTCTCTTCGCAGGTGTGCCTCCTGGTGATTTCTTCTTTCTTCATTTCCATTCCCTTGCATATTACTTCACCCTTCTTCATGAAGGAAATCCCAACGTGTTTCACAAGTAGCAACGCTTTCTAGCTCAAGCGACGGCGACGACAACAACAACGTCTCAGGTGGAGGTCGAGGCAGGCGTGGGAGCTCGGTCGGCTTTTTTGGATAGGCAACCGAGGGGCGTGGTGTGGGTTCGATGTGCTCGGAGAGCTCGTCTTCGCCTACATCCGCTGAGCATGCCATGCCGCCGAAGAAGAGATCATTGCCGCTGAGCATGCGATGGCGGCCGGCGAAGAAGGGGCTCCGGCACGCCTCGAAGCCGCCAAGAACAAGCACCAGCTCGCGATGGTTCTGCGCAGATCCGTCGCCAAGTTTTACCTCGACATCGACAAGTGAGCTAGGGTTAGCTTTTTACTAGCACAAATGCCCGTGCGTTGCACCGGGCGAAAAACGGGCACAACCGGCTTCTTGTTCCATTATGCACCATTTTATATATCCAATTTTAATAAACATCGGTAATAAGGTTAAGCAGATTAGTATTTTTTATAGCATAGCAAACATGCCCGTGCGTTGCAGCGGGAGTTTTGAAAAATAGCCCATGGTCCTAACCTTATCCAATAAGCATGGCTAAAGACACCCCCACCCCTGAAGTTCAAAATCTCAAAAAAAACATCTAAATAGTTGATACATCTGTATGCCCTTACATATCAATCAGAATCTAAGGAGAAGAACCCTCGACACAAAAACTACTGCCAACCATTTCCTAAGATTTAGAGCAGAATGCAAAATAAACATTTACATGAACAAAATATATAACATTTTGAATCATGAATAATTAAATACAGCCATTCCCTAGATTAGATAAGCAATATATCTAACCTTGCAACGGGAGAAAAAAAATTATAATCTCCAATGACCATGACAACATTTTTTTTGCATCACCGATAACATTTGGTCGAACATTTTGTTCAATTTCATTAATATTTTTTAATACATGATTTTTTAAAATAATGAATATTTTTTTATTTCCCAAACATTTGTTTTCAAAATATGCGAACATTTTTTGAATATTCTAACATTTTAAAAAATTACAGACATTTTTTGAATCCATAAACATTTTATGATTTATTGAACATTTATATAAATTTTTTAAATATTGAAATGTATTTTTTGGCATTATTTTGACTTGGTCCAAACACAAGCATTTTGCATCTAAGGTATTCTCTAAAAAAAGTCACACACATCTGGTACCCCACTCCAAGCTCGGTGCAACATCTTCACATATTTATGCTTATTGTAACACCCCAAGACCAATTATTTAGTTTCTTTACATAATTCATCTTACTACTATATTTTTATTTTATTTTGCATTGCATCATGTCATGGTGCTTTAATTTGTAATCTGGTTATTCAAACTCTCAACTTGAACAAAAAATTGCTAAGCCAAATTAAATGTGAATTAATAAATTGCATGGATCTTTGATCTATTTAAATCGATAGAATTCACATGGTGGTTCCTTTATAAACCTATGAACCTCCCAATATTATCTAGAACCCATTAAACTCTATTCTCCACTACTCCAATTCAAGTTGAATTGTGAATTCCATTACTCCAATTCAAGTTGTGGATCTTTGATATATGTCAGAGTGACCACATGCTCTTTGACCTTCCTTTTCCTTTTCTGAAAATTGTGAATTTGTTCAGCAATACGCAGTGGGTCGGCCCAATGAGCGCAGCAGCAACAGCAGCCGGTCCCAAGTACTATAACTAGCCAAATTGGCCCAACTGCAGGCCCAGTTCTCCCCGCTAACCACTAACCCTAGCGAGAGGGGATGAGCACCTCCTCGATCCCCACTTACCACGCGCGCGCACCCTGCCGCCGCCAACCGCTGGGCCACTGGCGCCATGGCCGCGGCCTCACCGGTGAGGGCTGCTGCCTCAATCCCACACACGCGCACCCGCCGCCGCCAGGGCAGCCCTTCCCTTCATTCCATCTCTCCCTCTTGCGCCCCTTCTCCTTGTACCTCCCCTCCGGCCACCGGCGTCCATGGCCATCACCAGCGCTGCTGGTCCGATCAGATCGGATCGGATTTTTTTTCCTTCCCGTTCTACTTAGTCGATAGGGGACTGAAATAGCGAGGTGGTACTATCTTAATACAAAGTCATCAGTACTGGTTCGAACCCACGCAGGAGCGCCTGCGGACGCCCAGCCGGGCAACTAGAAGGCACAATCGAATCGTCTTTTTCATTTATTTTTGGATTGCGGGTTAATTCCTAAAAAGCACAGAGACGACCTTTGTGTAAAAACGCCGCGACGGTGAACCCGACAGACTCAACCCGTGCTTTATTATTACTAATAACATAATAAAAGGACCCGTGTGTTGCACCAGGTATAAAATAAATAAATGCTTAAACAGTTGAAAAAAAATACCACTTAAACCTCACAAATAATCAAAAAAATAGCCGAACAAACATTGTTGAAACAATTTGGTTATTTTTTTCAAACAATTATTATTTCCAGTTTGTAAATTCCATAACTTTCTAACTTTCTGTTTTGCTTAGTCTGTTGCACCTCAATTCACAGCTAGACTGGCTAGACGTAATTTCCTCTTTTCTGGCTTTATTGGACGTGCAAGCATATATGTTTTTGCCGGGTGTTCTCTAACCAGTGTATATATGTTAGTCCAACATTGTCTAATCCTTGCTTAGTTGGTTGGGTTGTATGTGGCAGTTTCATCAATGCCTTGCCGTTCAATGTGTTTGTCTCAGTTCTCCATGATGTCACAACCCGTCAACACTTTAAGCTGGAATGTCCGCGGGCTAAATTGCCCTGCAAGGAGGGCAACAGTCAGTGCTACAATTGCTGCCTCCTCGTGTCAGCTCGCCTGCTTACAGGAGACAAAGCTCGACAATGTGGACAAGTTTGTGGCTGCCTTCCTTGGGGGCAACAGACTAAAAAAATTCGCACAGCGCCCAACAAACGGGACTAGAGGAGGGATACTCTTACTTTGGGATGATAGTGTGGTCGATGTCTCCGGGGTAACAACCTCGACTTATTGCCTCTCGGCCATGGTTCGGATTCGCGCGACTGACGTGTGCTTCTCACTCACCTCCGTCTACGGGCCCACCGATCACTCGTGCAAAGATGCATTCTTCACCGAGCTTGTCGCCCAAAAGCCTTCGTCGGGTGTGGCATGGCTTGCTGTTGGGGACTTCAATCAAATTTACCGGGCTAGAGACAAAAACAAGAGAAATGTGAACCTGAGTAGGATCAAATGGTTTCGTTCTACACTTCAATCTTGTGAGCTCAAGGAAATTCACCTCCAAAATAGGCGCTTCACCTGGAGTAATGAGAGGGAGAATCCGACCCTCTGTAAGCTAGACTCCTTCTTTTGCAATGCGGCTTGGGATGCAACATTCAACACGCATGTGCTTCATGCCTTGTCGTCTTCGCTCTCCGATCATTGCCCCCTACTACTAGCGGATGACAAGGGTCCTAGGAGGCCACGGTCTTTCAAATTTGAGAATTTATGGGTATCCTTGCCTGGCTTCAACGAAGTGGTTCAAAAGGCTTGGGACGAGCGGGTGGACCACACAGAGCCTTATCAAGTCCTTCATCACAAGCTAAAGAAAACAGCGCTTCGTCTCATGGAGTGGAGCAAGAGGTTGTTCTCCAGGGCAAAGGTCCAGTTTCACGCGGCCCTTCTTGTGATTCTCCGCCTTGACATTGCTCAAGAGGAGAGGCCCCTCTCTCCCGAGGAGCGAGACCTCCGCTCTAGGCTCAAGCGGAGGGTGATTAGTTTGGCGGTGCTTGAGAGGGCTAGGAAGAGCCAATGCGCTAGGATTACAAATTTGAAAGAGGATGATGCAAACACAAAATTCTTCCACCGCCGCATAAATGCACGAAGACGGAAAAATCACATCCATCGGATCAAGCACGGGCATGGTTGGGTAACCGGGCACAAGGAAAAGGAGGAGATCATTCATGGCCACTTCTCCGAGGTCATGGGTAGAGGGGGTTCGAGCAACATGGATTTTAACTGGGAGGAGCTTGGCACCGAGCCCCATGCTTTGCACGACCTTGCTGATACAATCACCGAGGAGGAGGTTTGTGCGGCCATAAAGGATATGCCTTGTGATAAGGCGCCCGGTCCGGATGGCTTCACAGGCACTTTTTTTAAAAAGTGTTGGGGAGTTATCAAGTATGATATTATGAGGGTTATCCAACGCTTCGATTCCCTACACACCTCCAACCTGCAATGGCTCAACTCTGCCAATGTTGTTCTCTTACCCAAAAAGGAGGGTGCAGAAGGCATTTCTGACTATAGGCCCATTAGCCTCATCCATGCCATCGCCAAAATCATTGCAAAGATTCTATCGCTCCGGTTAGCCCCCCACATGGACGACCTCATCTCCAACGCCCAAAGTGCATTCATCAAAAGGAGAAGCATTCATGACAACTTCATGTACGTTCGGAGTTTTGCGAGGCGGCTTCACAAGAGCAAGACCCCCGCCCTTCTTTTCAAGCTTGACATTAAAAAGGCTTTTGACTCGGTCAAGTGGGGTTATATTTTTGACCTTCTTCAACGACTGGGGTTCCCTCCCAAATTTCGTGATTGGATTGCCGCGCTTCTATCCTCATCATCCTCGCGCATCATGCTTAACGGATTGCCCGGCCCCCCTATCAGGCACAGCCAGGGGTTTCGACAGGGGGACCCCCTCTCGCCCCTCTTATTCGTCCTCGCAATTGACCCCCTACACCAGATTCTTGACTTGGCCACTCGGAAAGGTATCCTTCATAAAATTCGTGGATGTGGGTCTTTCATGCGAACTTCACTATATGCGGATGATGCGGCGGTTTTTGTGGCTCTAGTCAAGAGGGACATTGACAACCTCGCCTCGATCATGAGATGCTTTGGAGAGGTGACGGGTCTTCGCACAAACTTCCAGAAAAGCTCGGTTGTGCCTATCCGATGCAATCACCTTAATCTCGAGCACATTCTTGAAAGCGTGCCAGCAGCTCGGGCGTCTTTCCCCATGAAATATCTTGGTCTACCGCTCTCTGTGTGGCAACTAAAGAGGGTGGATTTCCAATATCTTGAAGACAAGGCAGCCGGCAAATTGGTCACTTGGGAAGGTCAGGATATCACCACCATCGGCCGCACGGCCCTCGTCAAGTCGGTCATTTCATCTCAAGCGGTGTTCTCCATCACGCCGCTAATTGTTCCGTCAAGCACTCTTGATAGCCTTAACAAGCTTGAGAGGGCCTTCCTTTGGTTCGGCTCGGACAAGACGACCGGGGCCAAGTGCAAGGTAAATTGGGAAACGGTTTGTCGACCAAAGGAATATGGGGGTTTAGGAGTGCTCAACACCGACAAATTTGCTCGTGCTCTACGTCTTCGATGGCTTTGGTATGAATGGAAGGAACCTCACAAGTCATGGGTGGGTTTTGGCAACCCTTGCACCGACGACGACCGCGAGTTCTTCTATGCCTCTACTACTATCATCATTGGGGATGGTGCCAAAACGCCTTTTTGGGATTCCCCTTGGCTCCTAGGCCGCAAGCCAAAGGATATTGCACCGCTTATCTTTGACGCTTCGAGGAGAAAAAAATGGAAGGTGCGGGAGGCCCTCAATGGGAATGCATGGATCCTCAAGATCAAGCCTGACACCATAATCTCCATCGACCACATCCGGGAATTTTTCACCTTATGGATGCTTGTGCATGATTTCCACCTTAACGAGCAGATCGAAGATGATATTGTTTGGAAGCACTCCAATGATGGGATCTACACAGCGTCAACAGCGTACAAAGCTCAATTTCTTGGCTTGGTTCTATCCCCCATGGATCTCATGGTTTGGAAAGTATGGGAACCTCCAAAAGTGAAGTTTTTTGCTTGGTTGGCATTACAAAATAGGATTTGGACCGCCGCCCGGTTGGAAAAGCGTGGTTGGGCAAACTGTGGCCTTTGCCAGCTATGTAAAAGAGAACAAGAAACGGGTGCACATCTCTTTTTCAAGTGTCGGTACACGCTTAGGCTCTGGAGATCAATCATTCAGAAGCTTGGTCTTGCTCACATGGACACCTCCAATTGGCACCTTGCGGACTCCGTCAATGAATGGTGGGATAAGAGAATTGACAATCAAAACCCCAATAGACAAGCCATGGCCTCCCTCACTATGCTTATGTCTTGGACTATTTGGAACGAACAAAATGCTCGGGTGTTCTGACACAAGTGTGCGCCGCCGCCCATTCTCCTTAACATCATCCTAGAGGAGGCCAAGCTTTGGGTTACCGCGGGTGCTAAAAATTTAGGGCTAATTATTTCGTGTGAGTAATTGTCATGCCGTGTATGTGGGTCACCTGTAACACTCTAACTCTCTTCTTATTTAATGGATGAGGCAAATCTTATGCCTCCGTTTCGAAAAAAAATCCTTATCCATATATGTATTATGTTTGTTTTCTTTTTAGTTTCGCCTCCTCGTGGATACTATGAGTTTGTGAGGGACAAAAACAGAATATATTTTTTGCAAACAAGACAAAAACAAAGTTAAATTCAACCTTAAAATAAAAAATGTAGCATCAAATTCTGTAAGAGAATGAACATATCTGTGCATGCTAACACGTCTCGGAGATGCGAACCAACCTGTGGTTGAATGGTTAAAGGGACTGTGGTATCTCTAGCCCACCAGGGTTCAAATCCTGGTGCTCGCATTTATTCCTGGATTATTTCAGGATTTCCGGCGATGTGCATTCAGTGGGAGGAGACGTTCCCGTCGATGACGAGGTGGCTACGGTGACTTTGTAAATTTCAAGATGATATGCCGGCTCAGTCTTTCAAAAGTGCTTATAGAGATAAGGTGTACGTTCATAGAGGTGAGTGTATGCGCGTATATATGAGCACTTGCGTCTGTACTGTGTTAAAAAACACGTCTTGGAGATTCTAAAAAAAATAAGTCTCGGAGATATTTGATGGCACCCTCGCTAAGCTAACACGTCTCATAGTCAAAAGGAGGAAAAGTCAACATGGATGCGCGTGGGCTGATTTTCTCTTTTGAGAGAAAACACGTTGGCTAGGTAGTACTCCATGCATGCAGTATTAAACATGTTTGCTTGTACCAGAAAATCTCATTAATTTTTGCCTAGTTTTGTGTTAGTAACCTTGTATAGATGCAATATGTATTTTTCATAATGGATGTATAAGTAAATGAAGGGAGTAGTATAAATCAGCAGTCCCACTGGCGCTCCACGCCCCACACGTTATCATCGGCTGAAAGCGAACTCTTCCTTCCAGAACCTCCTCCTCGCTTCCCCGCACGCCGCCGGATCCATGGCTCCTCCCCCGCCGGGAGGCTCCCCAGCGGGCCATGGCGAGCTCATACCACATCCGTGCGCCGCCGAAAATCCAATTCGTCAGCTGGGCATTCATGCTGCTATTTTTAATTTTAATCGCCTCTCCCTCTTTGATACTCCCGGGTACCGAATGTGATGCATGGCATCTTTCCTTATCATATCTGACCCCTCGCTACTTTTGTTGGCTTGTTGATTTCGGAAACATCAAATGTATATAAGTTGCTAGGATTTAGTATGAACGGGCAAGGTGGGACTATTAATTAGAATCTCAATTTTTTCCCTTTGCTGCAGGCGTAATGGAGGGCAGGGCAGTTCGTGAGGTACCGGACTGTAACAAAACTTCTGGCCCATTGACTGTGACACCCAAGTGGGCTGCTGCGGACAGAATTTTATACCCCAGCCGTTAATTAGTACCACCTCGCATATATGTTTTAAATTTAAACTAAAAGCGTAAATTCACGGAAAGAAGATATTACAACGGTGAACCCACGGAGTTAATCCATACTTTGTTATTACTAGGAAAATGGCTCGTGCGTTGCAACGGAATAAAAATTCATCAGACACCTCCAACACTCTTAATTTAATCACTATGTTCTAAGCCAGCCATCTTTGCAAAAAGAAAGCCCAATAAACGATGCATTGATCTTTTCTTTTGAGGAAGGAAATGCCTTCATTGTTGGACTTGCGGGTTGTGCTTCGCTAATGAGTAAACATCAGAATGAGGAATTACTGTTTACATCCAGTTGAATATACGTGTTATTGTTAAAGTTATCAACATATGCATCATAACTTTTTATCTCAATTGGCTAAAGCAACCCATTTTAAAAGTTTCCTTCAAATACGCACACTTTTTAAAAAATAAAATAAAAGCAAAACACTAACCACTACAGCCAAATTAGATTTGTTGAGGTAACCCACCAATGAGCAACGTGCATGTTCTTCTCTTTGATCATATGTATGCGCAATGCTGATCCTTCAACCATAACATGATTGAAGCACGTCCACCTTCAGGATGTTAAGCATGGCACATATTTTCTTGTCCGGAACAACAACTTCACTGTAACACCCTCGATGCGACTATAGCTCCCACGTGTCGAGTCACGACTTAAAGACATAATTGCATTGAAGGCATATGTCGCAAGTTAGGCAATCTTCACAACATCCCATGTAATATAAATCATAAAGGGGAGATAACATAGTTGGCTTACACTCGCCACGTCAATCAAGTACATAAATAACATTACATCATCCAAACACACATGGCCCGACTATGGCGCCAAAATAAAAGATAACCCAACATGCGACACGTTCCCAATCACCCCCAACTGGGCACCACTACTGATTATCGGGAAAGGAAACATAGTAACGTTGAGAGTCTTCGTCAAACTCTCACTTGAGCTCATACGCGTCTCTTGGAGCGGAATCATCAGGCCCTGCATCTGGTGTAATAGTAATCTGTGAGCCACAGGGACTCAGCAATTCGCACCCTCGCGATCAAGACTATTTAAGCTTATAGGTAGGGCAAGGTAAATATATGTGGAGCTGCAGCAAGCGACTAGCAAATAGGGTGACTAACTTATTCGCAAAAGAGAGCGAGAAGAGGAGGCAAAGCGCGAGCGAGAAAAACTAGAGAGCAACCTGCGCAAACATTACTCCAACACCGTGTCCACTTCTCGGAGTCCGCCGAGAAGAGGCCATCACGGTAACACACTCAGTTGATTCATTTTAATTAATTAAGGTTCAAGTTATCTACAACTGGACATTAACAAATTCCCATCTGCCCATAACCGCGGGCACGGCTTTCGAAAGTTCAATCCCTGCAGGGGAGTCCCAACTTAGCCCATGACAAGCTCTCACGGTCAACGAGGGAATAGACCTCCTCCCAAGACGTTCCGATCAGACTCGGTATCTCGGTAATTCAAGACACTTCTACAGGTTAAAACAAGACCAGCAACACCGCCCGAATGTGCCGACAAATCCCGATAGGAGCTGCACATATCTCTTTCTCAGGGCACACTCAGATTGTCCAAACTTCCGGTAGGCCAGCCCAGAGTTGCCCCTGGTAGCCACCGGCGGCTGACAGTTTGGACCAACACTCAGAGGAGCACTGGCCCGGGGGGGTTAAAATAATGATGACCCTTGAGTCTGCAGAATCCAAGGGAAAGAAAAGGCTAGGTGGCAAATGGTAAAACCAATGTTGGGCATTGCTGGAAAAGCTTTAATCAAGGCGAAATATCAAGGGGTTCCCATTATAACCCAACCGCGTAAGGAACGCAAAATCCGGGAACATAACACCGATATGACGGAAACTAGGGCGGCAAGAGTGGAACAAAACACTAGGCGAGAGGCCGAGCCTTCCACCCTTTACCAAGTATATAGATGCATTAAGATAACAAGATAATATAATGATATCCCAACAAGTAAATAAAAGATGTTCCAACAAGGAACGGCCTCCAATCTTCACCTACAACTAGCAACGCTATAAGAGGGGCTGAGCAAAGCGGTAACATAGCCAATCAACGGTTTGCTAGGACATGGTGGGTTAGAGGTTTGACATGGCAATTTGGGAGGCTTGCAAGCAAGTGGTAGGCATCGTAGCAATGGCATAGCAAAAGAGCGAGCAAACTAGCATAGCAAAGATAGTAGTGATTTCGAGGGTATGATCATCTTGCCTGCACAGTTGTCAGAATTGACTAGATCCTCAAAAGCAAACTCAACGGGCTCCTCGTTAGCGAACTCATCTCCCGGCTCTACCCAAACAAGACAAACAAGCAACAAGGATACAATCAACCACGTGCACTCAAACAACGCAATGCAAAGATGGTATGCTATGCGGGATGCGATGCGGGATGCGAAATGCAAGATATGACAGGAAATGCATGAACCTGGCCTCAACTTGGAAAACCAAGTGTGCCACTGGAAATATGAGATGAAATCACTTGAAAACGATATAAAGAACACCGGAACCGGAGTTACGGTTTGGAAATGGCAAGCGATTCAAAAATGACACTGGTCTGCGATTTACAGCAAGTAGGCATCTAAATGCAATGAAATGAACATGCCACCGCACCCAAACATGAAAGTACAGATGGAAATGCTCTTACTTGGTTGAAGTTGCATGGTCTCTGCGGTGTTAATGAATTGCACACCTTGAGAGCAGAAATACTATATAGCAGGTATGTAGTAGTTGGATAAAAAATAAAGAAGATGTGCCATGATGATAACTAATATTATACAACAAACAATAATATTCTCAAAACTCCTCAAAACTAAACCTCTAACTACTGTCAGCGGCTTGCATTGAGTTGCAGGAGGCCCATATTAGAACTGTAGGGAGATGAAACATATAAAGTCTTATTACATAAAAACATGGAAGCATAAACATCATTTACTCGGGTATGTCAGCTAGGAGCTTGCTCCACCCAGTCAAACACAACCCTTGCAAGCTCGTGTGTCCTATTCCTAGATTCAGTATCATTGCTTAGTTCTGCCTATCAGACAACAACTCCTTCCTTTGTCCTTGTTCGAACACCAAAAATAAAGAAATCAGTGATCAAACCCTCCCACCCCAACCCATTAGAAATTGTAGGACTATCTAATTGTCATTCAGGCTGTAGTATGCTCACTATCAACCCCACCAACACAAAATTAGTCCATTAGAAATGCTACCAAAATAAGCCACATAATTTTTCCTACACTACAATTCAGGATCTACAAATACCAAATTCATGTTGCTATTCGGACACACAAATAGTCTGCATCAACTACTGCATGGTACACAAAAAACAGGGAATCACATCTTGATTCAACCAGGCACATTAGGAATTATTTTCCCTATTAATTCCACCAACCGCGCGGGCATATCTCCCTTCCTTGTCGGCTCTATTCATCTGCTGCTGCTGCAGCATAAACACCATTGAGTGATTTAGCCAATGTGAAACTGACGTTTTACTTGTATTTAACTTAAACTGGAAGTAAGAAACTAAACTATGCACATCAGCAGAAATGATTATTAACAAAGCCAGAATGTAGTGCCACATGAAATAACACCAGATAAAGCATCATTAGTTTATAGGTGCAAGAAAAAAAGATGCTAGCAACATTGCTGCACCTAACTGTAAATATCGAGTCCCCAGCCACTTGTTTGGCTTTCCTAAAAGAAGTTGCCATCTATATTGATCAATCACCCAGCCAACATCCCTTTCGAGACAACTATTTCGTCGCTTTGCTGATCGTGCCTATTCTCGGTTTGCACAACATCTCCTTCAGCCCGGTCAAACTACAAAATTTTGCAAAACAGACCGTCCTTTGCCCTGACATTGGGGAAAGTTGTAGGCACCTTCGTTGTTGAATCTGCGGACAACCAAAAAGATCAAATCAATGTCCATGCCTCCAAAATCAACTCAATATTTCCTCTCTCGATCTCCTCGCTTGTTCTATCCTCGCTCTGCTCATCCATGGGAGGAGGCAGAGCTAGAACAGGGGAGCCAGTGTGGGCTGGAGGCTATCCACGAGGAGGGTCTGCATGGGATCCGGCAAGCATCATCTCTGTAGCAGGTTGTGAGCCACATTGGATTGGAGAAGACATGGGTGTGGAGCCGGCGAGTAGCACCCTGGGGGAGTGGAAACGAAGGTGCCAGGGAAAGGTGATGGTATCCTTGTCCATGACATGACGGGGCCATGGCAGATTGGGGAGGCGTAGCGGTGGCGAGGTGAGTCACCGCGACGGGGTCGCGCAGAATCATGGCGTCCGCCGGCGCTCCATCGCGGCTCCCGGCGGGGTGGCGTTCTCTAGTGAGCCGACGGCTGGGGTTTTTTCAAGGCTATTGAACGTTGGCAGGGTACTACGATGGCGACTACAACGGAAGGGGGTAGGTCGGCGAGGGCTGCCGGGAGAGGAGTCCGGAGGGATGCGGTGCGGCGGCGGAGGGAACCCTAGCGCCGGGGCTATTGCCTTCTCATACGGGAGAGAGGCTTTCAGGAGTTTTTCTTTTCAATACAGGACAACCCATAAGAGAAGGTATAATAAAAGGATCAATGTAAGAGAAGGCACATAATAAAAGGATCAATAGCACGAGCGAGCCTAGCGTGCGACGTTTTTATTAGTACCACATCACGTATACGTTTAAATTTAAACTGAAAGCGTAAATTCACGGGAAGAAAGCGCATTGTGACGGTGAACCCACGGAGTCAATCCATGCTTTATTATTAGGGAGAGACTAGCAAACGTGCCCGTGCGTTACAACGGGAGCAAGATTAAGGATGTTGCACAAAAATCTACCATCTCTCCGCTAATATAATAGAAAAAAATGAGTAGTTACAATGGGAGCAAGATTAAGGATGTTACAGCACAGGTTCAGCAGCCGGACCTTAATGTGTTGTCAAAGGTACAACCTCGTTTTACTGCTGCCATGAACGAAGCTCTTATGGCCCCCTATACGGCAGAAGAGGTCAGGAAAGCTTTGTTCTCGATCGGTGATTTTAAAGCCCCTGGACCTGACGGGCTACATGCAGTTTTCTATAAGAGGTTTTGGCCAATGTTAGGGGATGATCTTGTTATGGAAATTCTGGGTGCAGTTAACTCACAGGAGATCCCACCGGGATGGAATGAAACTACTATTGTGATGATCCCTAAGGTAAACACTCCTGAGCAAGTCACACAATTTAGACCTATTAGTTTGTGCAATGTGGTCTATAAAGTTATCTCAAAGATGATTGCTATAAGACTGAAAAGTTTGCTTCCTGAAATCATTAGTCCCACACAAAGTGCTTTTGTTCCGGGGAGACTCATCACAGATAATGTCTTGATAGCTTATGAGAGCCTCCATGCAATTAAACAGAAGAAAAAAGGCAAGGAGGGATGGTGTGCAGTTAAGTTGGATATGCACAAGGCCTATGATCGTGTAGAATGGGTCTTCTTGGAGGCAATGCTTCTAAAACTGGGGTTTAGAGCTAATTGGGTCCGAATTATTATGGCCTGTGTGTCATCTGTGGAATACAGAGTGAGGTACAACTCGGTTGAAACAGATACAATCAAACCATCACGTGGACTCCGCCAAGGTGACCCTCTGTCACCCTACTTATTCTTATTGGTTACGGAGGGTCTGTCAGCACTTCTTAATCATGCAGAGCAATCAGGCGGAATTGTGGGAATTCAGGTTTGTCGAGATGCGCCCTCAGTTACAAATCTCTTGTTTGCAGATGACTCCTTAATTCTTATGAAAGAAAATGTTTCGAATGCGGTATGCTTAAAATCTGTCCTGGATGCTTACTGTGGGGCTTCCGGCCAGTTGGTGAGTTTGGGTAAATCTAGTATTTTTTTCAGCCCTAGCACAGATACAAACACCAAGACTCAGGTGTGCACTACTCTAAATATTATGACGGAGGCCCTGAATGACACATATTTGGGATTACCCACTACCCTAGGACTGGATAAAACAGACAGCTTTCAATACTTGATTGATCGGTTGATTGTGAAACTTACAGGATGGAAAGAAAAGTGTCTGTCTTCGGGAGGTAAGGAAGTGCTTATCAAATCTATTGCACAAGCCATACCAACGTACGCGATGTCGGTTTTCAAAATTCCTAAGAAAATTTGTAAAGGAATTACAAACGCGATATCTCGTTACTGGTGGGGCGATGACGCATCACATAAGAGAATGCACTGGTTTGCCTGGTGGAAGATGTGCTTACCAAAGTGTAGAGGAGGAATGGGGTTCAGAGATATTCATTGCTTTAACTTGGCATTGCTGGCAAAACAAGCATGGCGACTTATTGAAAACCCCGAATCTCTTTGTGCACAGATTCTTAAAGCAAAATATTACCCTGATGAGGAACTTATGAATGCTAGTCTGAAAAAGAAGGCCTCTTATACATGGCAAAGTATAATGGCTGGTGTGGAGACCTTGAAACATGGACATATTTGGAGGGTGGGAGATGGTCAAAAAATAAAAAAATTGGGAAGATAGTTGGATCCCACAATCTCTCACCAGGAAAGTAATCTCTGTTAGAGGGAATCATCTCCTCTCTCGGGTGTCAGAGCTTATAGATCCAGTGTCAGGTGACTGGGATTCGGGGCTGATAAACCAAACATTTTGCAGTGTTGATGCTCAGAGAATTCTTGCAATTCCACTACCAATATATGAAATGACAGACTTTTTAGCTTGGAGTTTCACTAAAACAGGCGGGTTCACCGTAAGATCAGCATACCACGCTATCTGGGAGTCAAAGTTTGGGCACAATCTGCAAGGTGCAGCGAGTTCTTCCTCGCCAACACCTACATGGGATTCGATGTGGAGCTTGAGCTGCCCAGCAAAGGTAAATTTTTTTGTTTGGAGAGCACTTCTTAGTGCTGTTCCATGCCGTGCAATATTGGCGGATAGACATATCAAGATCAAACCAAATTGTCCCGTATGTAACAAAGGACCGGAGAGTATCCGTCACCTGCTTTTTGTATGTCCAGTTGCGATTCAGGTTTGGAAACTGCTTGGAGTGTGGGATGTAATACAGAGGGGATTGGCGATGAATACTTGCGGGGAGGTTATGTTGGATTATCTTCTTAGCCTACCGGACGATCATATCCATGTGCTAGGATTGCCAAAATTGCGAGAAACGGTGGCTACATGCTGTTGGTACTTGTGGTGGGAAAGGAGAAAAATTACACATGGAGGTGATCCACAAACGGCGCCACAGATCAATCTTGCTGTATGCTCCTTGGCAGAGAACTTTATAGCAGCGAATTCACCACGGCCAAGAGTTCATTTGGGAGGTTGGATGAGACCAAGGACCGGGTATGTCAAGCTAAATGTGGACGCGAGTTTTGATCAGGACTTACTTGAAGGTTCAGTAGGTGCTGTCATTAGAGACCACAAGGGCAAGTTTATAGCTGCAGCAAATGAAAAACTTGGAGTCTGTTATGATGCTTTTACTGCTGAGGCAATTGCAATCAGATTCGGCCTAAATCTTGCTCGCACAACTAGATGTAGCAAAGTTGAGGTGAATTCAGATAATTCGGACGTGGTTGAAGCGCTCAGAGAAGGCTACTCAGCTTCGGTAGCCAGTGCGATTTTTTATGACTGTTATTTCATGTCTTTAGAATTCAGTCATATTGTTTATGAGTATTGTTTTAGAGAGAATAATAAGGTAGCACATGAATTAGCTAGTCTAGCTAGATTCAATCCTCCTGATGTATGGTTGGATGATCCCCCGTCGGCTATCATCCCCTTAATTGTATCAGATGCTACTATTGTAGCCAATTAATAAAGAAGGTGTTTATAAAAAAAATGAGTAGTTTGTGTCAAAGTATCCAATTTCTCGCTTGATTCAATATCCAGCCATCTCGTTTTAGGCCCCTCTTTCACCTCACCCACTGTTTGTTTATCTCTGAAGTGGCTTGTTGATTGTCTACTTACGGACGTATATAAACTAGTGGGATTCGTCGCAAAGTTGCAAGGTGGGACTATTAATTAAGGTGCGTGTAATTTTTTCAGAGACGCACTCACATGCCTTCCGGCCCACAAGAGAAATTTTGTGTTGCCCAGTAGGGATGGCATACGTGTGTTTTTACGTGCTCAACCTCGTGACCGAGTTTCTCAAAAAAAAAGAATAATCTCATGACCGAGAAAGCCATGTAGCAGTTTCAAGAAAAGTTTGTGCATTTTTCTCAGACAAAGAATACGTGCGTGCCTGCTTTTAGTTAGTATGTATAACGCTGAAACCCAATAGCCATCTATACTACTATTAAACAAGCAAACATGTTTCCCTGGCGAACGAAAACTCTGCCATCCTAATCCCACGTTCGCACAGCTACAAGAAAAAAAAGTAACGACAAACCGGAAAGATCCGCAAGCATGCCCGTGCCCTTCGTCTAACCTTCCCCAAACCTCGCGTTCTTCCTCTCCCCATCGAGCGCCGCCGCCCCGTCGCGTCTACGATCTCTCCCACAGGCACGACTCGCTGCCCTCCCCTGGTCGCTGCAACTCGCACCTCACCTCAATCGCCACCAGCCTCCCCCTCCACTACATCGCCTCGACCTCCAACGCCCGATGCTCGCCCTCCGCTAGATCGGCGCTGCCCGATGTGTGGGATGCGAGAGTCCGGCTGCAGCTGCGTGGCCACGACACGGCTCGCACGACGCGTATGCAGCAGCTCGCAAACAGCAGCGGCTCGACAGGAGCGGCGATGGGCTGCAGGGCTGCGGCGATGGCGGTCGTCCGGCATATGGAGCGGCTCTAACAGGCAGGCTGCTGAGCGCGAGTAGGGCTTGGCAGAGCGCATAAGTCCAGCGCATCATGGCCGGGCCAGCGGGGCAACGATGTACGATGTACGCGGAGGTGGTGGTTCATCGATGTGCGTACGTATCCTTACAAGATCAACGGGATAGGATGCTGTGGTAACTTCATTGATGCAAATCTAAATTTTCAAAACACGTCAACAAAAATTGTGTGATACAGCATGATGTTCTTCCTGTTCTACAGGTTCATTCTAATGATTCTTATTTGCGTTCGGTAACAGGATTGTTCTCTCCAGCTGTTCGATTTGCACATGCGACAATCGAAGTGTGCCTATGTTTGGCCGGCCGTGGCTGCCCGGTTCATAGATATACAGGTAAAATTCTTCGTTCTTTATTATAGACTGTTTCATGTGCTTTGACTCGTGTCTGGGTCGGCGCATCTATTATTTTCGGTCGCAAATGTGCGCTAGCTCATGCCTCTCTTGGGTGATATAATTTTGTTGGGGTTTCTCATAAACTGCAGTGCATGTGTTATGCAGATGAACAAAAACCATTCAGGTTCTGCATCCACCCATCAGGTTCTCTATTATACTGCAGGAGGAAATCCTTTCTTAATTCTTATTGACCCTTCAAGCGGGAGGCTTTTAGAGGCAGCTTTCGTGCTTTTCCTTTCCGCTGGAACTGCATGCAGAGTTTGAGTTCATGGAGTGCCTTTGGCCTTTAGAAAGAAGAAGAATAAATGTTTCGCCGTTGATCTTTCTTATGTTCCTAGGTGCATTGTTTTAGGTTATGCCCTCATATGCAGAGATGGAAAATCACACATTTTGCATCCAGCTTTCAATGGGAATAAATTGAATTTTGTTTCGAAGCTTGCCGATGAATCAAGAATATATCTTCGAAAGCTGCTTGTTTGTTGCAAGAAAAAAGAGATCTGATTTAAGCATCATTGTACTTCAAAACCTACACAGTATTTGTTTCTGCATTCATTTGAAGATGAGAATATACTGAGTTCAATTTCGAGTGTCGATCCATTGTTTTTCTGCAGGTAAGTATTATTTTTTATTTCCTAAAAAGGATTTGAATATCATTTGATCTGTTACTGATTGAGGATCAGCATCTTGTACAGTATGATTTTATTGTTTCTCCTTTTTTTAGCTCGGTCCTAAAATGTACACTATGATTTTATGGAGTGCATTATGCCAATGGATTACTGCATTTTTATGTTAGTTTTTAGACTATTTGAATGTAAGGACTATACAGAATCTCTTTGACAATCTACTGCAAATCATTTCCTGCACAGAAAATTCAGTACATGCTTCTATGAATATCTGCAATACAAGATTTGTTCTTATATGTTGGCCTGCCGATGGGTATTGGCAGCCTTGCATGCATGTTTTTAAAATACTTAATCCAAGCGCCACTTCTGTAGTAAATAAGCTGAACTTTTATTTAAATAACTAAATGTTGGTTTGCCGAAGTTTTCTTGTGACTGAATTATGGAACTTCCATTGTGCAGTTTTTACATATGGTCATGCAGTCATTTTGGCTATTTATGTAACAATACATCGTCCAGTTTGCAAGACGTTCTGTCTATAGAGGTTCTTCTGTACTTATCTTGTGTTTAACAGGTTTGACTGTTGTTCCTCTACTATACAACTTCATCTTTTAGTATCGACCAATACTTCATAGTCAGTACATGGTTCTTCAATACTGTGGTAACAATTGAGGGGAATATTATGATTCTCTAGGCTTTATGTTATCTTACCATACTATCCAATAAAAATGATTCTCTTCTTCAATACCTGTCTAACCACCTCTGATATGTTATTTGTTGGCTAGCCTGTACTCTTTTCACAGAGAGGTGTCGAGTTGTGATGCAAGGTTTTTCCATGTTGATTAAAAGATATCGACATCGAAGACTATATACTCGGATCGCATGGCATGTTTAGGAACCATGGCTCTACTACTACTACACATCCACTTGCCATTGTAGTCATCAACTGAAATTTAGTCAAAATCGACAATTGTAAGTTGAAAATTTCTTTTTGGCGGGCTAAAAGGACAGAAGTTTTGAGTGGGAAGAGATTGTTGTTATTTAAGGCCAATTATTGTTGAGTCACTTCCTCTTTCTCTTCCTGGTATGCGGTTATCCATATGATAGCTGGTATTGAAAATGCAACTACCTAACCCAAGCTCAGCAAGCATTAACTAATTTTTGTCTTCATAGTTCACTTTTAATCTTCATATTGCAGTATTTATTCAATTATTTAATTTAGTGGTCACATTGCAGTATTCCTTGAAACTCTAGCCTGACTTGTAGGTGAGTTAGGAATCTATTTCTAATTTCTGGGATGTTCGCTAAGCAACCAAACTTATGCTCGGAGTGACATTCTTGTTGGCCTTCTATTTGAAGAAGCTCGCCATATACACCACAGGTCAGAGTGGTTGTTCCCGTACTCCATAGAGATGTGATACTCAATGGCATTGGTTAAGACGATGACGACGGCAAAATAGAAAGATGATTATGAGAAGTTCGACTTGTAAGAGAATAATCATATTACTAACAATAGATGTAGATCTTGAGTAGATTGAAACATTAAATAGTGATTGTAAGTGAGTACTTGAACATGTTATTCAAGATTCATAGAATAAAAAGGGTACTAATGGTTTGAAACATGAATGCAATACCTTTTCTTTGGTGAAAAATCAACCTTTTGTATACAACAATTCATTTTAAATATTTCTTGCTGTTATTAGATTATCCTTTTGCATACAAATTTTAACATATAATTGTCATATTAGTCTAGACGTGCGTTGCACATGCACACTTACTAGTACTGATATAAACAGTTGAATACAACCCCCTCTTCCAGGGATCAAATCCCAAGCTCACATCATTTTTTTTATTTTTCTATTTTATTAATCCAAACGTCCACACAAAGCCGCATGGGCCAGGTCGACCGAGTTTCTCAAGAAATAAAAAAACCTCGCGACCGAGCAGTTTCAGGAAGGTTTGTGCGCTTTTTTTAGAAAAAAAGACTTCGTGCGTCGCTGCTTCAAGTTAGTACTTATCTTTCCAAATCCTGTATCTACCACAAGCACTACTTTACCCTGACTGGCAGAAGCACTTGAAACAAACCCTTTGTTCCAGGGATCAAATCCCACATACGCACTGTTTATGTATATTTTATTTTATTAATTCAAACGTCCACACATAGCCGCATGTGCCAGGAGTTCCGATGGGGCGCACTTTGTTTGAAGCGCACATAAATGAAATTGTCATCTACAGGAGAAAGTAATTTTAGTACCACCTCGGATACGCACGGTGGAAAAAAAACTGATAGACAAAATTCACGGGAAGAAGCACAAATTCACGGAAGAAAGCGTATTATGACGGTGAACCCACGAAGTCAATCCGTATTTTATTATTACTAGCAAAACATGCCTGTGCGTTGCAACGGGAGAAAATATGTCCTTGCACCGTCCTACTTGAATGCAACATGTAAGCATGTTTATGATCGGAGCCGCATGTGCACTGTTTATGTATATTTTATTTTATTAACTCAAACGTCCACACATAGCCGCATGTGCCAGGAGTTCCGATGGGGCGCACTTTGTTTGAAGCGCACATAAACGAAATTGTCCTCTACAGGAGAAAGTAATTTTAGTACCACCTCGGATACGCACGGTGGAAAAAAAACTGATAGACAAAATTCATGGGAAGAAGCACAAATTCACGGAAGAAAGCGTATTATGACGGTGAACCCACGAAGTCAATCCGTATTTTATTATTACTAGCAAAACATGCCTGTGCGTTGCAACGGGAGAAAATGTGTCCTTGCACCGTCCTACTTGAATGCAACATGTAAGCATGTTTATGATCGGAGCCGCATGTGCACTGTTTATGTATATTTTATTTTATTAATTCAAACGTCCACACATAGCCGCATGTGCCAGGAGTTCCGATGGGGCGCACTTTGTTTGAAGCGCACATAAACGAAATTGTCCTCTACAGGAGAAAGTAATTTTAGTACCACCTCGGATACGCACGGTGGAAAAAAAACTGATAGACAAAATTCATGGGAAGAAGCACAAATTCACGGAAGAAAGCGTATTATGACGGTGAACCCACGAAGTCAATCCGTATTTTATTATTACTAGCAAAACATGCCTGTGCGTTGCAACGGGAGAAAATGTGTCCTTGCACCGTCCTACTTGAATGCAACATGTAAGCATGTTTATGATCGGAGCCGCATGTGCACTGTTTATGTATATTTTATTTTATTAATTCAAACGTCCACACATAGCCGCATGTGCCAGGAGTTCCGATGGGGCGCACTTTGTTTGAAGCGCACATAAACGAAATTGTCTTCTACAGGAGAAAGTAATTTTAGTACCACCTCGGATACGCACGGTGGAAAAAAAACTGATAGACAAAATTCACGGGAAGAAGCACAAATTCACGGAAGAAAGCGTATTATGACGGTGAACCCACGAAGTCAATCCGTATTTTATTATTACTAGCAAAACATGCCTGTGCGTTGCAACGGGAGAAAATGTGTCCTTGCACCGTCCTACTTGAATGCAACATGTAAGCATGTTTATGATCGGAGCCGCATGTGCACTGTTTATGTATATTTTATTTTATTAATTCAAACGTCCACACATAGCCGCATGTGCCAGGAGTTCCGATGGGAAGCGCACATAAACGAAATTGTCCTCTACAGGAGAAAGTAATTTTAGTACCACCTCGGATACGCACGGTGGAAAAAAAACTGATAGACAAAATTCACGGGAAGAAGCACAAATTCACGGAAGAAAGCGTATTATGACGGTGAACCCACGAAGTCAATCCGTATTTTATTATTACTAGCAAAACATGCCTGTGCGTTGCAACGGGAGAAAATGTGTCCTTGCACCGTCCTACTTGAATGCAACATGTAAGCATGTTTATGATCGGAGCAAACACGGTTGCGATGAATCAGACGACAATGCAGTTCGAAGATAGTGCCGGCATGGATGAGCGCAGAGTTGAGGTGTTGAAAACGGCATTGCAAAGACGTCCACAACCGTTCGTGATGTTGATCTCTATCTCTGGTGTTGGAGTGAATGAGCGTGGAGCCCGGACGGAAGTTGAAACATGTGCGCTCATCCATGCCGGCACTATCTTCGAACTGCATTGTCGTCTAATTCATCGCAACCGTGTTTGCTCCGATCATAAACATGCTTATATTTTATTTTATTAATTCAAACGTCCACACATAGCCGCATGTGCCAGGAGTTCCGATGGGGCGCACTTTGTTTGAAGCGCACATAAACGAAATTGTCCTCTACAGGAGAAAGTAATTTTAGTACCACCTCGGATACGCACGGTGGAAAAAATGGGCGTGGAGCCCGGACGGAAGTTGAAACAGGGCATGTCTTTGGTTGGCATGAACGGTGTAGCATCCGGACTGTCTCATCCGGTGACAGGGGGTTGCATGCCAAATTCTACAGAAAACACATATCAGCTGCATATTTTTTTAGAAAATAGAGCGGAGAAGATGAAAAAATGGTGCAAATTTCATGTATCAAGCCGGTGTTGTGGGCAGCTTAGAGATCGCCGACTTTGCACTTTCTCAAGTACCGGACACATCACCCGCAAAAAAAAGTACCGGACACATGCACAGAATACTAATATTCGTTATAGCTTCCCTTTTGCACTACTGTGCATGCATATATTGCGTGCACGCAACGATCAAGCACCGCTTCCATCATTTTCAACGAAGCCACAACTTCGTTGAAGTTCCATCATTCCATTTCTCAACAAAGCCACAAATTCTTTGAAGTATCCCAGCCTACTATTGCATGCATGCACACATGAGCCTCTTGCATCAATATTAAGCCCAACCAAAGCACCTCTTGCATCACGTATAAGCCACAACTTCTTAAGCAAATTTTCAGTATATCCCATGTATCATGCAGCCTCCAAAGCACTTCCCTCTTCCATGTGAAGGAGTCCTTTTAATTATCTCACACCATACAATGTTGTTAAACATATATAAATTAGTGAAAATAATGTGATTGGAGCCATGTGGGATTATTCAACATGAAATATCCAAAGACATTAATACTGTAGGTTGGGCTCTATTTTTTGTATGTTGATGAAGCCATGTGCACATGGCCCAGCCGCTAGAGCAATGGCTCAGGCCCAATCCTAATATAATTACAGGTTGAAGATCATATACAAATAGAGCGCAACTCGAATTTGTAGATAAAAATTACCTATCGCAGTTGGTCATCACGTTCCTTCCATTGCAGGCTACCAGAGAGAATGTCGTTGGTTCGAATCTCCATCCCACTAAGTTTTCTCCTTTCTTTAGGAAAAAATGAACCTGACGTAGACACGTGCAGGAGGACGCAGGAAGTCCATACATGTGCAGCGGGCGGAGGAAGGGGGCCCAAGTGGCCGCGAACGTCGCCCAGATTTGAACTTTTTAACATGGTCATTGTAAACAGAATTTTAGTACCATCCTCGTTTATATTTCTATGTGAATCGTAAAAGCGTATTACAACGGGGCAGAAGCGTATTGTGACGGTAAACCCACGGAGTCAATTCGTGCTTTATTATTACTAGCACAAATGCCCGTGCCACTACTAGAAAAAGGGCTACTAATGGCGCACCAGTTTTGCCTACTAATGACGCATCACTGGTGCGCCATTAGTATCACGCCAGTAGAATTTTTTACTAACGGCGCACCAGTGGTGCGCCATTAGTATCTGGTATACTAATGGCGCACCAGGCAGTGCGCCATTAGTTTTGCCCACGGTGCGCCACTAGTGTCTGCTATACAACAAGCATATATATACAACAAGCATTCACCTATGAGATATCCAACACATATATATACAACAAGCATCCATATAACAATCATAGCCAACACACAAGTTCCATCATATATACATACATAGCCAACACACAAGTTCCATCATATATACATACATAGCCAACACATAGTTCCATCGTTACATATTACAAAAGTTTCACATTGTTCATCCAACACCGTTATCCATCAATTCACAAAAGTTTCACATTGATACAAAATAAAAACACAAATGGAAAAGAAGCACTCCATGCAAGCTTCCGTGAATTAAATCAAATCTGCAAAATGATAAACAAGAAGTTAGAAGAAGAAAAAGAAGAAGACTAGAAGAAGAATAACACTAGAAGAAGAATAAGAAGAATTTTGGAAAAGAAATAAGAAGAAGACTATAAGCTTATTATGTAAACTTGATCATTTTGTGCTAACATAAGTTATTTTGGAGCTAACCTATAGGAAACTAAGCATATAAGCTCTAAGTTAGTATATTAGAGCCAACTTAGGTAAAATGAAGCTAACCTATGTCATTTTGGAAAAAAAGAAGAATAAGAAAAAGATATAAGCTTATTATGTAAACTTGATCATTTTGTGCTAACATAAGTTATTTTGGAGCTAACCTATAGGAAACTAAGCATATAAGCTCTAAGTTAGCATATTAGAGCCAACTTAGGTAAAATGAAGCTAACCTATGTCATTTTGGAAAAGAAGAAGAATAAGAAAAAGACTATAAGCTTATTATGTAAACTTGATCATTTTGTGCTAACATAAGTTATTTTGGAGCTAACCTATAGGAAACTAAGCATATAAGCTCTAAGTTAGCATATTAGAGCCAACTTAGGTAAAATGAAGCTAACCTATAGGAAACTAAGCATATTAGAGATAACATAGGTAACTAAGTATATATATATAATTTTGGAGATCTGACATACCTGACAAAGTTCAGTTCTCATGCATTGTTCTTCTCCTTCTCCTTCCTCAGCCTGATGCGCCAAGAGCGGCGAGGCGGTGGAGGCGGTGGAGGCAGTGGGATGTAGTCTTCTACATCAATTGGCGTGGTCATGTCGCCCAGCTGTGGGATCGCCGGCGCCACCACCGGTGCGTGGCCATTGTCAGGCACCACCACCATCGCGAGGCCACCTTCAGGCACGGCCATCGCTAGGTCATCCTCAGCCACCTCCATCTCTTGCCCATGGTCAGCCATCACCATCTCTTGCCCTTGGTCAGCCACCACCAGCGCTAGGTCATCCTCAGCCTGATGCCCATCGTCATCCTGCAGCTCCTCATCCCCACTCTGCTCCTCTTCTCCCGCACTCCAGTCCGGATCATCCTTCTTGTTGTCTATGCTGCTGCCAGAATCGCTGTTGCTTTCGCTACAGCCAGAATCGCTGTTGCTTTCGCTACAGCCATGGTCGCTGCTGCTTTGGCTGTAGCCATTGTCGCTGCTGCTGCTCCCATTACCTATCCAAATGCAACAATGACCGTTAACAATCGATGTGAGACAAAGCCAAATGTAGAGGAATAAGAAGAGGCAGAACGTACCGGCATCATAATCTTCAGCGTAGCGCATGCGACACATAGTCGCGTTGAACACCTTCGCGATGAGCATGGTGGCGTCGTCGTCGTACCTGAAGAGAAGGAAGTACCCCAGCCGCAGGTCGTAGGCACGGTAGAACTTCTCCCACCCATGAGACAAGTACATGTGGCCCTCCTTGATTACCAACTCCACATCCCACAGCCTGCGAAACCCGCTGCCGGCCTGTCGCACCTTCACATTATTTGGCGGATCTTCACCCATTAGCATGTTCTTAAAACTGTCAGGCAGCCTCTGCAGTTTGGGACAATGAGTGATGTAGGCAAACAACAGATATCATAATGAGATGGGTGAAGGGGAGATCTCTCGTTTTATATACCTGCGTCATGGATGATACTGAAGTCCCAAGTATGACAGTGAAGAACTCGGAAGCATCCAACTCATACTGCGGTGTCGCAGAGCGGCGGTGGCTGCTTCCCGCCATCTCTGATAAGCAGCAGAAGAGATATTTTTATGATACAAGAAGAAAGCAGCCACAACTACAGTAAAAACAAGCAACTACACACACAGGAGTTGTAAAATATCCCTGCTATTCTTTTTTACATAAACATGTAATTAGTCAAGACAACTTCTCTCATATTTTTAAACTTCCATTTATTTTAATCTACGGTAGAGACATGACATCATCACCCTCTAATAGGCTACATTTACTTTGGCATGTGAAATGCAGTTACAATACTCTAGCATCTACCACAGTTGACTGCCTAGAGCATAGTGAAGAGAATTCATTGGGGCATGAGAACTAATAACTCGCAGCGTCGAGGGAAGCAAATCGTTGACAGGGCATAACAGGGCATCTGCATTGGCATGAACAGAAGAAGCACATTATTCACCAAAAAAGTCGAGGGCAAACGTTATTGACAGCAGAAACCACCAAAGCAGCTGATTTCTTCAACATGGCAACATATATATATTCCCCAATGTAAATGGCATGGAAATTATGCATGCACTTGAGCTCATCATACCAGTCATACTGCAATAACGAATAGTACAACATTCCTGCACTACGTAGCTAAGCAGTTGTGCATCGATCTCAAATAGAACAAACGAGGCGATTCCATCAACCAACAAACACCGGGCATTTCATTTTCTTTTTAGTAGGTGATCTCAAACAATCAGGCAAGGAGCAGACCACTTCTGATGATCACTGAGCCGAGCAAAACAAACACTGGGGCAAAGAAAAACAAGAGCTTTGATCTTCCTAAAGAAGACGGGGCAAACAAACACTGTTATGAACCTAAGACCAACATTCACCTTGGTTCGACCTTATTTTGGAAAAACTCTGGTCTGGTCTGCTCTCTGATCCAGAGATGAGAAATGTCATGTTTTGGAGGAAACTATGTTCTTTTCAGGCTAGCAGTTTTTCAATCCCTTGTTACTTGCTCTCTACTATGAAACTCCCTGGCTGGAAAAATCATGCAACAGATGCCTCATTTTTGTGTTTTTGGGGCATGGTTTGTAAGATGAAGGAGTCTGGTGGCCTAGTCACTCCAAAACTTAAGTAGGATATTAATCTACAGACAAAAAAGACACTACTTTGCTGGAGTTGACAAAATTTGGGTTGAATTGGTTGATCACAATTTACTTGTGTTAAAAAAATCACCATTTGGCATGTAGGCTACTCTACGAATCCAGTGATTTTCAGAAAGAGTAGCAACACTGGAAAGATGATTACATGTTCAAATCAACAGAAGAAGAAGAAAGAAAGGGGGAAAAAGAAAGAAGCGGCTGCAGAGTAGTAGAGTACCTAGGCATTCCAAATCTTAAGGAGGATATTAATCTTAGCCTGATGCTTTCCAAGAACAAAAAAATGATGCTTTGCTGGAGGTGACAAAATTGGGTTAAATTGATGGACCACAATTTAAGTAAAAAAATCACCATTTGGTATGGACGTGTTTACTCTAAGAACTGTAATTGATTATGACCAAAACAACAAGAAGAAGAAAATTATATTCTTTGAAACATAAAAATGAAAATAAAAGATGTTTTGGTGCACGTGAACTAGACGGTGCTGCTTTTGGTAATGAACACCCTGACATTTCCCTGCCTGGCAATATTGATGTTTCTGTTATGGATGAATCCCAGCCAACTGCCTGATGGTAACTGGATAAGTATAATTACAAACAGAAAGGCTTGTGACTTGCTACATAGAAATCAAATCCCTCTAGTGTAGTTGGAGTGTTAAGAGGATTTGGAAAAACAGATTCTGATGGTGGAACCTTGGTTGGGGTTGAACAAGGAAAAGTTTGAACCCTTACCGGTTTCTCGACATAAATTATACAGTGGTTAAAAGGGAAAATGGGTGAGTTTGTTTGGTTATGACCCTAAGAAAGACCAACATCCATCTTGGTTCAACCTTTTAGAAACAAACTCTATCTGCTCTCTGATCCAGAGAAGAATTCTTCTGCAGGCTATCTTTTGGAGTAAAAATGGTGAATTCTGTGTTGTCACAGTGGTTAAAAGGGAACCTTTCTCTGAGGAAAAGATGAGAAATATGAGTTCTTTTTCAGGCTAGCAGTTTTTCAATCCCTTGTTCCTTGCTGTCTGTTATGAAACTCGCTGCTAGGGAAATTCATGCCACAGGGAGTTTACAGTGGTTAAAACTGCAGTGTCTGAGGGAATACAGTGGTTAAAAGTGATGTTTGTCATATTTATTTTGGGGAGGATGTGGATGGTAAACCAAAAACATCACTTGACAAATTGGGGCATGGTTTGTAAGAGCAAGGATTCTGGTGGCCTAGGCATTCCAAATCTTAAGTACGAGTAGGCTATTAATCTTATCTTGATCCGGGTTAAATTTGCTGGAGGTGACAAAATTCGGGTTAAAAAAATAATTCACCATTTGGTATGGCCGTATACTGTACGAATCCAGTAACTGAATGATTACATGTTCAAATCAACAGAAGAAGAAGAAGAAAGAAATGGGGGAAAAGAAAGAAGAGGCAGACCTGACTGGATCTGGCGAGGGGGCGCCGAAGTTGATGCGGGTGGCGAGGGCGAGGAAGGCGCGGGCCTCCGCGTCCGTGCGGTACAGCGACCCGTTGAGCAGCCAGAGCTCGAGGGTCGATATGAAGGGCCGGCCGATGGTGGCGTTGGAGAGGCAGACATGAGACACGGCGCGGGGGAGCTGCAGTGGTGGGGGCGCGGGGGCGTGGGGGCGGCGGCGCGGGGGAGCTGCAGTGGTGGGGGCGCAGGGGCGTGGGGGCGGCAGCGCGGGGGAGCTGCAGTGGTGGGGGCGTGGGGGCGCGGGGGTCGGGGTGGCGGCGGCAGGGGACGGAGGGGACGAAGGGGGCGGAGGGGCGCGGGGGCGGGGGTCGGGGCGGCGGCGGCAAGGGACGGAGGGGACGAAGGGGGCGGAGGGGGCGTGCAGGCGCGGCGGCGGCGTACGGTTGGGGCGGAGGGGGCGTACGGTTAGGTCGAGTGGGGAGGAAGGGAGGGAGGGGAATAGGTGGAGTGGGGGGAAGCTTACTAATGGCGCACCCAGCAGCGGTGCGCCATTAGAATGGTTTTTTGCCAAAAAGTAAAAAAAAAATTACTGGCGCACTCTGTCGCCGGTGCGCCATTAGTAGTTCTAACTACTAATGGCGCACTTTGCCAGGATGCGCCATTAGTATGTTTGAAAAAATGAAAAAAAATGTTTTACTAGTGGCGCACCTTTTTCCTGGTGCGCCATTAGTGTCTTCCACACTAATGGCGTATCTCTACCTGGTGCGCCATTAAAATATAGTAGTGGCGCACCACTTCTCTGGTGTGCCATTAGTGTCAATCCTATCTTTAGTCATTTTCCTAGTAGTGTGCGTTGCAACGGGAGAAAACATTGATCATGAGAAACTGTGTCGTGGGACAATGGACGCTCATGAGAAAAAAGATGGATCATTTGAGAATTGCGCATGAGCTCATGACATGGGGCCGGTATTACTCCGAGTAAATTTATGTTTCTGAACCAGAAAAATTAGCAATATCAATAATCTTAAGTAATAGTAGCATCAAACAAACCAACCTAGAATAACAATTGCAGCAGCAAGCAATTCCAAACATCATTTTGGTCCATTTAGCAGACGATGAGAGCGTTGTGGATGGAGAGGGATGAATGTCCTGAGGAATTCGATCGGTGCCTTCCACTTTGCAGCATATTCTTTGAGAGTTTAATAACTGCTACTTTTAAATGGTGCATCATTGTAACCTTTACAAAATTATTACATGTCACTAAGGTGATGGACGAAAGGTTTATACATGTGCACTTTGTGAACCTCCACTCATTTAATCAGATTGGTAAATTCACGTGTAGTCGATGTGCAGAGTTTATCCCAATCACTACAAATAACCACCATCCGTCCCAAAGCAGAGGAATATTCTAAATCTGAAGGTACCAGTAGTTAAGTTCTATTTTTTTAGTAGAAAGCTAAAACTCAAATTGTTGACCGTACTGCTTTACAGCCAACGAAACCTCGGATACATGTCTAAAGTTCATTAGGGCTGCCAGCCAACACACGAAAGCTCCTTTTTCTGAACATCACACATGTCATGTTCACTTGTTTAGAGGAAATGTAAGTTTTCTCCATCAAGTAAATCAACCTTCACAAAAGAATAAAGTTACCAAATGTCCTTACATGATCATTTTGCACAAACATACGCCACCTATACTGGAGAACAAAGTTGTCCGGCAACCCACAAAATGTTCAGATTACTGTATAAAGACTGTCAGTTTTTATTATGATGAAATCTTTAAAATTGTGTACCAAAGGTTCGGATCAAAGGAAATGTAGGATCCTCATTCATACAATGGAATTTTCCAAGAGGTGCCACATTTGGAGTCTGTGTGAACCATACACGATACTCTCTCTGGTAAAACCACCCTAAATATGGGTCATTTGACATATATCAGTTTTACTTTGGGTTTTCTAGATATGACTTACTAATTGCAGGACACCAGCATGCATGTTGTCTTAATTTTCTTTTGCAATCTCAGGAAGAAAGCTGCAGATGTTCAGTTTTTTTTTCTAATGTGAGTTGTAATTTGGGTAACATAATCTTCAAAATGACTGTAAAGATGACTCTTCCATGATCTACTTTTCTGAGTAAGATATTTACATATAAAGTATGCAATCCTTTGATGTTTAAGTACTTCTCAGGAGCTGAATATACGTCCGATGAAAATTTCTTACCAGATTCTGGAAGAATTTTCATATCAGCAGAGGCCGCTCAGCTGTCATACTCAACGACCCAATGTACAGACTCTACTAAAATTGACAAGTGGTGCCTGCTTAGTGTGATATGAAAAATGGTTACAATTTGCAGAGAAAAATAAAAATCAGAGCCTTTCTGTGTGTGGCAATGGAGATGAGTTGAATGAATCTGCAACTGAATTCAACTGAAAAAATCATGGAAACCTGAACAAAAGGGAGGATCGTATACAACTACATAATTTTAATCTGAGTGGAGTTGGTCATGCCGCATGTAGACCGTGGCGTTGTGCTGCTGTGTGCAAACCATGGAGTTTCGAGTTGCTGCCTCTATGCCCATGGCTCTACGGGTGCCTGCAGCAGCGCAGCCATCTCCTCATCGGTGATGGCGCCCAGCCGCACGAGCTCCACGTCAAACACCTCAGCCATCCACTCCTCGCGCACCACCGACTATACCAACGACGTATGGCAGGTCGAGCGCGCCGCCGACATCGTCCTGCATGGATGCGTGTGTCGGGGACTTGCAGGTAAGGAGCTCCAGTAGGAGCACTCCCAGGGAGTAGACGTCCGCCTTCAGCGTGGGCTGCCATGTGTCCAGCACCTCCGGGGCGCGGTAGCCGCCGGCGCCTGCGATGGCGAACGTGCGCACAGATGGGGTGAGTCGGGGAGCGCGTGCATGCTCCCCCGTCTCCGCCGATCTCGGCCGCGCCTGTTGCTGTTGCTGCTGCCGGCGGCAGCAGCGGTTGCTGCTACATAATGGGATTGTCTTCGAGCCCGGTGATGGATCGCGATGAAGACGGGGAGGAAGGCCGGCGAGGTCGGGATGGCGCGGATTCGGCTGCAGGAGGTCGATTCCGGCCTGATCCGGGCGAGGCGGCGTTAGTCGTTGGCCATGGCTGCTCCTGTAGAAGAAGTGAGAGGCAGTCCTTGTGTGTGAGAGAGAAACAGAGGGGAAGGAAACGGAGAAGAGGGAGAGCAGGGAGAGGGGTGCGAGGCGTGGAGGTCCGGCGGCGCGGTAGCCGGTGGCGAGGCCGAGCGCGAAGGCGGCGGGGCGGCAAGGGGCTCCCGGATCGGCGGGGGAAAACAACAACGCAGCCGGGATATATACAGATAGATTAGTTCCACTTTGGATATGGTAAATAAATATAGATGTGTTACAGAAAAAAAACTGAAAGCGTAAATTCATGAAAAGAAAGCGTATTGTGACGGTGAACCCACGGAGTCAATCCGTGCTTTATTATTAGAGATAGACTAGCAAAAAAGCTTGTGCGTTGCAACAGGGAAAAATACCACACGCTCTTAATTTACAGAAAATAGTCTATAAATTGAGAATTTGTAGTTACGGCCCAAATAAAGATGGTCTTAGCCCATAAAAGCGCAATTCAAGATTCCACAGGTATTCTATTTCAGCACAGCTTGCATATAGATTTAATCTGTACAAAGGAACGGGCAAGTGATCATGCATTTATTCATGTCATGTGTGAAATGGGGTATTGTTATGGGCCGGTAAAGGAAAACGACAAAAACAGACAATGACACATTAGCACACTACAGAGACATGTAAGCATCAAGGGCGGTTTTCAGTTCAAGCATCACCAACTTAAGGTAACTTTTGAACACTTTTTTTCACATGCATATTTCTTAAATACATGAAGAGTTGTTAAAAAGATACATGATTTTTTAAGCATAAAGAGAGATATTTTTTTGTTTGGAAAAGAACATTTTTATATGGTCTCATGTGGACGCAGGTACTTGCGTCTATATTTCATCACTATTTCTTGCCATACATGTCATAGGTATTGGTCCCTGTTTCATCATTTTATATATCTTGTCAAACATGTCTTTTATTTTATTTTTTGTCGTGCATGTCTTCTTTTTACTTTTTGTCATGCATGTCCTCTCTTTCTTCTTCTTATATATAGGAGAATAGCGCGATATCTCATCTTTACTGGATCTCCTCTGCATTTTCTCTTTAATTTCTTTTACAACGGACATCCCATTTTTATTGGGTCCTTCTTTTATTTCTTGTCATGCATGTCCTTATTTATTGGTTGTCTCTAGCAAATTTATCTTCAATTCGTGTCCAATCCTGATTTTCCTGAGGTGTTCATCCCCAATCAGAATCACTACCGGTATGAAAGAAAGACGGATAATGCATTATTGATTATGATTGCACCCTAGATAGTTTTTTTAATTTGTTAACAGGTAAAAAAAATATTCAGATTCTATATATTTTTCTAATCAAAATTCATATATAACATGTTAAGTTTGGAGTTACGGTTTAGAAGATATGAGTATTTAAAAAACATTTAATTTGATATCTACTACGGGTTTAATGTTAGAAAAATCAGGTGGTTTTCTATAAAATAGTATGCCGGACGAAGAATATCTATTTGTTTTATAGCAAACATGCCCGTGCGTTGCAACGGGAGAGAGAAAAGATGCACGCTAGCCAAATAAGTATGACACAATACCCTAACATATGAGTGTCATCTATTTTAACATAGTGACTCGTCATGTTGGCACTTATCTTTCTTCCCACCCTCGCTTATGATGGATGCGATGTCGACGTAATCGCAATGTATTCGATATGGTGAGTCCCAAGGCAATGAGTTTGTCACTGCGCGACACACTTTAAAAACTTTAAAAACAAATCTCATCGATCACAAACTTGCATTCTCTAGTTCTTTTGAATATTTTCTAAAATTTCATGGACATTTTTGTCAGATTCACAAATTTGCTTTGAATACATGATTATTTTTCAGAATCATGAATATGATTTTATTTCCCAATATTTTTTTCAAATTGTACTTTTAATAATTTGTGAACAGTTTTGTAAAATCACTAATATTTTTGAAACTACGAAAATTTTATGATTTCTCACACATTTTTGAATTCACAAACATTTTATAGTTTGTTGAACATGTTTTCCAAAATTCGTAACGTTTTGAAATTTGGAAATCTCGAATTAATTTAAAGAAGGAAAAACAAAATAAGAAATAAGAAAAGAAAAGAAAAGACGAAATGAACGCGCACCGGGGAGGAGGTGGGCAACAAAAAGAAGAAGGAAAATGAAAGCACAAGTGCTCCCTAGGTGGTTTTGATAATTGATGACAACATATATCTTATTGGACTAACATTTCTATCTAGCATGTTTCAGATAAGTTCAACAATGGAGTGGCATGGACTAAAGGTTGTGGGAACTCCTTCAAGATGCTAAGGACAAAGGATTGGCTAAAGCTTCAAGCTCAAGACTCTTCATTTTACATTTTAGTGATCCAAGATCACATTGAGTCCATAGGAAAAGCCAATACTATCAAGGAGGGATGAGGTGTTGCTTAATGAGCCTCTTGCTTCATGTGCTTAATGATATGCTCCAAAATCGCATGGACTAAAGGTTGTGGGAACTCCTTCAAGATGCTAAGGACAAAGGATTGGCTAAAGCTTCAAGCTCAAGACTCTTCATTTTACATTTTAGTGATCCAAGATCACATTGAGTCCATAGGAAAAGCCAATACTATCAAGGAGGGATGAGGTGTTGCTTAATGAGCCTCTTGCTTCATGTGCTTAATGATATGCTCCAAAATCCTCAGCTACTTTCCCACTTCCACATATGACCTAAACCCAAAGCCAAACTTGGACCTACCGATTATTCCTATCCGGCGCCACCGAGTTTCACCTGTCATAGCCACTGCCAGAAACCCTAATCAGTTCGGTCTCACCGATGGGATCTCGGTCTCACTGAGATGGGCTTGCAAACTCTCTGTTACCTATTGCAATATTTTTGGTCCCACCGAGATATGCAATCGGCCCCACCGAGTTTGCTTGGCCAACTCTCTGTTTCACTTATTACCCAAATCGGTCCCACTGAGTTTGAGTAATCGGTCAAACCGAGTTTTGGATTTACCCTAACCCTAGCACATCGGTCCCACCGAGTTGATCCAGTCGGTCCCACCGAAAATCTCTAACGGTCACTAGGTTTACCTTTTCGGTCCGACCGAGTTTGTTGATTCGGTCCCACCGAGATTGGAAAACTGTGTGTAACGGTTGGATTTTGTGTGGAGGCTATATATACCCCTCCACCTCCTCTTCATTCGTAGAGAGAGCCATCAGAACACATACATAATTCCAACTCATATGTTCTGAGAGAGAACCACCTACTCATGTGTTGAGACCAAGATATTCCATTCCTACCATATGAATCTTGATCTCTAGCCTTCCCCAAGTTGCTTTCCACTCAAATCTTCTTTCCACAAAATCCAAATCCTATGAGAGAGAGTTGAGTGTTGTGGAGACTATCATTTGAAACACAAGAGCAAGGAGTTCATCATCAACACACCATTTGTTACTTCTTGGAGAGTGGTGTCTCCTAGATTGGCTAGGTGTCACTTGGGAGCCTCCGACAAGATTGTGGAGTTGAACCAAGGAGTTTGTAAGGGCAAGGAGATCGCCTACTTCGTGAAGATCTACCGCTAGTGAGGCAAGTCCTTCGTGGGCGATGGCCATGGTGGGATAGACAAGGTTGCTTCTTCGTGGACCCTTCATGGGTGGTTGCTTCTTCGTGGACCCTTCGTGGGTGGAGCCCTCCGTGGACTCGCGCAACCATTACCCTTCGTGGGTGGAGCCCTCCGTGGACTCGCGCAACCGTTACCCTTCGTGGGTTGAAGTCTCCATCAATGTGGATGTAGGATAGCACCACCTATCCGAACCACGGGAAAAACATCCGTGTCTCCAATTGCGTTTGAATTCTCCAAACCCTTCCCTTTACATTCTTGCAAGTTGCATGCTTTATTTTCCGCTGCCTATACACTCTTTGCATGCTTGCTTGATATGTATTGTGAATGTTGAAATTATGCCTAAACTCCACTTAAACCGAAAAAGTTTAAAAATTGCAACTTTAGCATTAAGTGTCTAATCACCCCCCCTCTAGACACATCTACTTCAAGATCCTACAAGTGGTATCAGAGCTTTGGTCTCCATTGCCTTGGTTTAATCACCATTGGAGGAAGATGGATGTGTCTACCTTAGGGAGTCTTAGACATAGAGTGCCTATTCTTGATGGAGAGTATTTTCATGAGTGGAAAAATGAGATGCTTGTAATTTCCAATCAATATCATTTGAACAAGTATATTGCTAGCCCTTGTGCACCTCATATTGATCCTTTGCATCCTACCCTAGATGAAGATATTGACATGATTCGCAATCTTAGAACTATTGAGCTCATCATTAGAGGATTGCCCAAAAATTTGATTGCTAGTTTGCCTACTCTTAATTGTGCCTATACTATATGGAAATTTCTTGAGGAACGATTTCCCGATCATTCCTTGAAAACTTTGGATGAAATTCTCCATAAATCTATTGCCTTGAGTAAGATGAACTCTAGTGATCCTAGTTTTGGTAATTGTCTATTTGAACCTACCAATCTTAAGCATGCTAAAGGAGATGTTGGAATCATTAGTGATATCATATTCGAAGCTATAAGAATTCATAAAGGCGACCACTTTGATGATCATTTATCTAATAAATTACCCTCTCTAGGAAATGATGAGTCACAAGATCATGGTGAACATGGATACTATGATGATGATGATGATAGTGACTTCGATCTTGATGATGCAATGAGACATTTTGGTCTTATGGCAAATCTTCGAGGATATGAGTCAGGAGGAAAGGAATGGGTTCTTGATAGTGGATGTACTGATCATATGACCGGAGATGAAGAGATGTTCCGTGAGCTTGCTGAAAATGACGGCCCTTGAAAATATGTCACCTTTGGTGATAATTCAAAGGGTAAAGTGGTTGGCCTTGGTAAGGTGGCCATCTCACATGATAGTTCCATTCAAAATGTCATGCTCGTTGAATCTCTTGGCTACAACTTACTTTCAGTATCTAGACTTGCTGATTTCGGTTTGAATGTCCTATTTACTGAGGTAGAGTGCCAAGTATTTCGTCGAGACAATCATAAAATGGTCTTTACCGGTATGCGTAGAGGTGATCTTTACATTGTCGATTTCTCTAAAAAGGCACAACCTAAAACTTGCTTTATTGCTAAATCCTCAAAAGGTTGGTTGTGGCATAGACGACTAGGTCACGTTGGCATGAGAAACCTTGACAAGCTTATTAAAGGAAATCATATCCTTGGAGTTAACGATGTCATATTTGATAAGGATAGACTTTGCAGTGCTTGTCAAGCAGGTAAACAGGTTGGAGGAAGACATCCCGTGAAGAACATCATGACCACAAGGAGGCCACTCGAGCTACTTCATATGGATCTTTTTGGTCCCAACGCCTACAAGAGTCTCGGTGGAAATTCTTTTGGTCTAGTTATAGTTGATGATTTTTCAAGATTTACGTGGGTGTTCTTTCTTAATGACAAGTCGCAGGTCCAGAAGATCTTCAGAAACTTCGCTAGGAAGGCCCAAAATCAGTTTGACGTGAAGATCGAGAAGGTTCGGAGTGACAACGGAACGGAGTTCAAGAACGCAAATGTGGACACCTTTCTTGACGAAGAAGGGATTTCACACGAGTTCTCGGCTACGTACACACCTCAACAAAATGGAGTTGTTGAGAGGAAGAACTGGACGCTCATCGAAATGGCAAGAACGATGCTTGATGAATACAAGACGCCGAAGCACTTTTGGGCAGAAGCGGTTGAGACAGCTTGTCATGCAACAAATCGCTTATATCTTCACAAGCTACTCGGCAAGACGGCATACGAGCTTCTCACCGCTAACAAACCCCAAGTTGGATGCTTTCGAGTATTCGGCTCAAAGTGCTACATTCTTGATAAGCATCGTCGTTCAAAGTTTGCTCCTAAATCTCATGAAGGTTTCCTACTTGGTTATGGCTCAAACTCTCACACTTACCGTGTCTACAACAATTTCACCCGAAAGGTTGAAGAGACGGTAGATGTGAAGTTTGATGAATCTAATGGCTTACAAGTAGAGCAATTGCCAATTGATGTAGGAGACAAAGACCCTTCAGAAGCAATCCAAGACTTGTCCATTGGCAAAATTCGTCCAACGGAGGTGAAGGAGAGTACTTCATCTGTCCAAGTGGAAGCTTCTACTTCACGACAAAGTGAACCAAGAATTGACACGGAAGCATCCACAGTGCGACACACCAAGATGAAGAATACGAGGAAATACATCAAGACGAACATCAACAACCTCCTTCTCCACCATGACAAGAGAACGACAATGTCAACAATGAAGAAGACCAAGAAGAAGAACAAGATGAAGAAGATGTTCGACAAAGACCCAAGCAAAAGCTCTCACGAGTTCGAGCAAGAATTGCCAAAGATCATCCCGTCGAGCAAATCTTAAATGATATACAAACCGGGAGAATCACTCGCTCAAAGACTCGTTTAGCTAACTTTTGTGAAAACTATTCATTCATCTCTAGCATTGAACCTATGAAGGTTGAAGAAGCATTGGAAGATCCGGATTGGATAAACGCTATGCATGAAGAGCTACACAACTTTGAGAGAAACCAAGTTTGGACATTAGTTGAGAAGCCCGACAACAACCACAACATCATTGGTACCAAATGGGTGTTTCGCAACAAGCAAGATGAAGATGGACAAGTGGTTCGCAACAAAGCACGTCTCGTCGCCCAAGGATACACACAAGTCGAAGGTATGGACTATGGTGAGACATATGCTCCCATTGCTAGACTTGAGTCCATTCGCATCTTACTTGCCTATGCTAATCACCATAATATCACCTTGTACCAAATGGACATCAAAAGTGCTTTTCTAAATGGTGAAATAGAGGAGGAAGTTTATGTCAAACAACCTCCCGGTTTTATCAATCCTAAGAAACCAAATCATGTTTACAAACTTCACAAAGCTCTTTATGGTCTTAAACAAGCTCCTAGAGCATGGTATAAATGCTTGACCAAGTTCCTTACTACAAGTGGTTTTGAAATTGGTAAAATTGATTCTACTCTTTTTACTAAAAGGGTTAATGGAGAACTATTTGTATGCCAAATTTATGTTGATGATATCATATTTGGTTCAACTAACCCTCTCTTTAGTGAAAAGTTTGGAAAGCAAATGTCAGAGAAGTTTGAGATGTCTATGATGAGTGAACTCAGATTCTTTCTCGGTTTGCAAATCAAGCAAACTAAGGAAGATACATTTGTCTCTCAAACAAAGTACACCAAGGACTTATTCAAGAAGTTCAATATGCAAGAATGCAAAGGTATGTCTACACCCATGCCTACTAGTGAACATAATGATTTGACCAAAGATGGTGAACCGGTTGATCAAAAGGTTTATCGCTCTATGATTGGTTCATTGTTATACCTATGTGCTTCACGTCCCGATATTATGCTAAGTGTGTGCATGTGTGCACGATATCAAGCTGCTCCTAAAGAATGTCATCTTAAGGTTGTGAAAAGGATAGTGAGATATTTAATCCATACACCAAATTTTGGCATTTGGTATCCTAAGAGGTCTTCTTTTGATCTTGTTGGCTATTCCGACTCGGATTATGCCGGAGATAAGGTTGATAGAAAGTCCACTTCGGGTACTTGTCAATTTCTTGGTAGATCTCTTGTGTCTTGGTCTTCCAAGAAACAAAACTCAGTATCCTTATCCACCGCCGAAGCGGAATACATTGCCGCTGGTTCATGTTGTGCTCAATTACTTTAGATGACCCAAACTCTTAAAGATTATGGGATCTATGTGAAATATGTTCCACTACTTTGTGACAATGAAAGTGCTATCAAAATTGGTCATAATCCTGTACAACATTCTCGAACTAAGCATATTGAAGTTCGTCATCATTTCATTCGAGATCATGTTGCTAAGGGTGACATTGATCTTAAGCATGTTCGCACCGATAAGCAATTAGCGGATATATTTACTAAACCTATTGATGAGAAAGTGTTTTGCAGGTTGAGAGGAGAATTGAACATCATTGATGCTTCAAACTTGGAGTAGAAACTCCATTGGATACATGCAAGACATGAGCTTATGACTAATCCATGATATATCTCTTATGATAACTATCTTATGTCTTGGATATATTTGCACCTTGCATGTTGTCTAACCCATGTAGGTGCTTGGTTGAATCTAATTCCATGAGATTGCGACTCACTCACATCTTGAGCAATCTCTACATCACCAAGACTCTACACAATGGTGGTTGAAGACAAGGAAGCACAAAACCATTCAAACATATCCTTTGACAAATTCTATGTTGAGCTTCATGATTGTCATTTTTGGATACACAAGTGCTCTTCCTTGCAAGAACTAACCCATGTAGGTAGATGAACTCAAACTCCAAGTGGTGCTCCCAACTCTTGATGAGCTACATCAACCTTGAGTACCCACACAAGTTCAACTACATGAGCAAGAACCACACCACCACCCAAGGTATGTTATTCCATCTTAGAGAAGCTTTACTCCAAGACATGAGTCAAAGCAACTCAACAAGATGTGAATACATCAAGATGCTTAAACGAAAAATGGTAACCCCATTTTGAGCTTAAACGATGAGTATGACCTATGATCAAGTGTTCTCACTTGACTCCTAAGTCAATATACTCTAACATAGGTGACTATGTCACCGCCCAACTCTAGATGAAGTTCTCTTGTGTTCTTTTTGTGTGTATCTCATGCATGTTTAGTTTCTTTCTCTTTTTCAAAAACAAAAATAAAAAACTCCATCTAGATTTTTCAGTCTCTTCTCTTTTCTTTCTGTTTATGTTCTGCATTTTCTGCATTTAATTCCTTGCAAATCCTTCAGGTAATTCATTGCAAATCTTTGTGAGATCCTACATGTCTAGTGAGCTGAGGTGACAAGTGTTTTTCTCTGTGTGAACTCGGTTTCACCGACTTGTAATTTTCGGTCCAACCGAATCTTTTCGGTGCCACCGAAACATACCACTCGGTGCCACCGACTTCGCAACAGGAAAAACAGTTTGCCACTTGTTCTATATTTCTTCTGATCCAGCTCTACTCAATGAATCTTGTCCTCTACAAGCATCACAGTTTTATCCATTGCTTTGTGCTGAGTCTCAAGGACCAAACCTATACGACGGATTCCAGAAAGCCCTTCTTGGAAATTGATGTCAAAGGGGGAGAGAGAGATCACATCAAAGCTTGTAGGAGAGAGAGATCACATCAAGGGAGAGAAAAAGTCTCAAGGACCAAACCTACAAGAGAGAAAGTATTAAGGGGGGGAGAGAGACTTCCAGGGGGAGAGAATACTCAAGGATCCCAGATGCTTGATGTTCAAGAGGAGAGATGCCTTTTTGGGGGAAAGACATGTATTTGCATTAAGTTCTATCCATTTGTATCTTTCAGCTCTGATTTCCTGTTCCCTATCTTCTCCCAATATCCCATGTAAGATTCAGGGGGAGCAAGACACCTAAGAGAAAGAAATCAGTCAAATTCATTGCATATCTTTATTCTTGGGGACATGTTGAACCCAATGTGGTACCTTGTACTCACTCTCTACATGTCATCCCAGTCTTGGTATTCTTGTGGTTTCTTTTGTTTGCTCTGGCTAGTGGATGTACCTGTGTTATCTAACTTTGTTTGTGCAGGTTCATTCCATCCTAAGCCAACTCAAGACCACAAAGTAAGTATATGCATCAAAATCATGAGTATGAGGAGTTCTTGCTTATGTACATACTGTTTGCAAGAAGGACTCATGAGCATGAAGGTATTTTCCTTGATAATCTTTTGCTCTGATGCATATGGCCAAGATGCATGTAACACATTGCCTACTCTGTCATGGTTATGCTCTCACATGCCTCTATATTTCATATTTACATGAGTGCATACATGTAGGGGGAGCCTATGCTTGTTACATGTCCTTCCAAAGCTTTACTTGTTGTTCTTCATATCTTTATCTAAAGCTTTGATGTATGTTGCCATCAATTACCAAAAAGGGGGAGATTGAAAGCGCAAGTGCTCCCTAGGTGGTTTTGATAATTGATGACAACATATCTCTTGTTGGACTAACATTTCTATCTAGCATGTTTCAGATAAGTTCAACAATGGAGTGGCATGGACTAAAGGTTGTGGGAACTCCTTCAAGATGCTAAGGACAAAGGATTGGCTAAAGCTTCAAGCTCAAGACTCTTCATTTTACATTTTAGTGATCCAAGATCACATTGAGTCCATATGAAAAACCAATACTATCAAGGAGGGATGAGGTGTTGCTTAATGAGCCTCTTGCTTCATGTGCTTAATGATATGCTCCAAAATCCTCAGCTACATTCCCACTTCCACATATGACCTAAACCCAAAGCCAAACTCGGACCTACCGATTATTCCTATCCGGCGCCACCGAGTTTCACCTGTCATAGCCACTGCCAGAAACCCTAATCAGTTCGGTCTCACCGATGGGATCTCGGTCTCACCGAGATGGGCTTGCAAACTCTCTGTTACCTATTGCAATATTTTCGGTCCCACCGAGATATGCAATCGGCCCCACCGAGTTTGCTTGGCCAACTCTCTGTTTCACTTATTACCCAAATCGGTCCCACCGAGTTTGAGTAATCGGTCAAACCGACTTTTGGATTTACCCTAACCCTAGCACATCGGTCCCACCGAGTTGATCCAGTCGGTCCCACCAAAAATCTCTAACGGTCACTAGGTTTACCTTTTCGGTCCGACCGAGTTTGTTGATTCGGTCCCACCAAGATTGGAAAACTGTGTGTAACGGTTGGATTTTGTGTGGAGGCTATATATACCCCTCCACCTCCTCTTCATTCGTAAAGAGAGCCATCAGAACACATACACAATTCCAACTCATATGTTCTGAGAGAGAACCACCTACTCATGTGTTGAGACCAAGATATTCCATTCCTACCATATGAATCTTGATCTCTAGCCTTCCCCAAGTTGCTTTCCACTCAAATCTTCTTTCCACAAAATCCAAATCCTATGAGAGAGAGTTGAGTGTTGGGGAGACTATCATTTGAAGCACAAGAGCAAGGAGTTCATCATCAACACACCATTTGTTACTTCTTGGAGAGTGGTGTCTCCTAGATTGGCTAGGTGTCACTTGGGAGCCTTCGACAAGATTGTGGAGTTGAACCAAGGAGTTTGTAAGGGCAAGGGGATCGCCTACTTCGTGAAGATCTACCGCTAGTGAGGCAAGTCCTTCGTGGGCGATGGCCATGGTGGGATAGACAAGGTTGCTTCTTCGTGGACCCTTCATGGGTGGTTGCTTCTTCATGGACCCTTCGTGGGTGGAGCCCTCCGTGGACTCGCGCAACCATTACCCTTCGTGGGTGGAGCCCTCGGTGGACTCGCGCAACCGTTACCCTTCGTGGGTTGAAGTCTCCATCAACGTGGATGTAGGATAGCACCACCTATCCGAACCACGGGAAAAATATCCGTGTCTCCAATTGCGTTTGAATTCTCCAAACCCTTCCCTTTACATTCTTGCAAATTGCATGCTTTATTTTCCGCTGCCTATACACTTTTTGCATGCTTGCTTGATATGTATTGTGAATGTTGAAATTATGCCTAAACTCCACTTAAACCGAAAAAGCTTAAAAATTGCAACTTTAGCATTAAGTGTCTAATCACCCCCCCTCTAGACACATCTACTTCAAGATCCTACAGAAAATCAGCAGTTCCTGGGGAGCGAACAGTGGTGTCGGCAGTGGAACGGACAAGCTCTAGCCAATGCACTAATCGCTTGTTTGCAAATTATATTTGGCATCTTCTCTATAAAACAACTTAGCATGGCGGAGACTTAGAAAAAAATAAATCATTTTTTGACTTACGGGTGGCATTGGTGGGTAATTTTTGTCAACTAATAGGATAAATTATATGACGTATGACCAGAAGCAAACCCCCTTTAATCTCCAAAGGCAATAAAAACATAATGATGTATCACCAATAACATTTTGGTCAATTTCATTAACAGTTTTAATACATGAACTTTTTAGAAAAATTATGAATATATTTTTATTTTCCAAACATGTGTTTCCAAAATTGCGAAGATTTTATGAATATGTGAACATTTATATAAAAATTAAGAACATTTTTTGAATCCACATATATTTTATGATTTATTATAATTTTGATTTAAAGCTCTCTTTTTAAATTTTTGGAACTTTTTGAAGTACCAAATTATTTAAATCCAGTCACATGTATTTTAATTACTATAACTACTAATGTATTCGTAATAGTACTCGGTCCATAAAAAAGGCAATTGTATTCGATGCTAGCACGTAGAGAGACATCCAGCAGCTTCTAATCGGTGCGGCCACAACATTTAAGTTTGATTTTTAAAAAGCAGTAGCCATCTAGCCCAGCGAGCAGTGCGTGCGTTATCTTATCCACAAGCTCGCCATCACTCCGCCTCTTTTCTCCATCGCCTACGACCTGCCCTGCGCCCACGTCTCCTCTGCAGTCTGCCCCTTCTACTACCTGAATCCTCCTCGTCCGCGTGTGCCCTTAGTCTCCTGCGCCTCCCCTTCCTTGCTAATTTGTCGCCCAACAGGGTCAGACCGGCGAGGTGAGAGAGCTCCGCAGCCGCGCCTCGTTTTCTCTCCTCTCTCTAATCCTCCTTCTCTTCTCTCTGGTCCGCGCCCCACCGAGTGCCATGGACGTCTGCCACTTCCTGCTGGCTATGTGTCGGCATCCACCGCCCCTACCCCAGCACCTTCCTACTCAGACATGGCCTCCCTCATTTTTCTGATTTCCGATGCCGCTTCCTCTGTGTTGTTGCTGAGTTAATTTCTTCAGGGGCCGTTTGCTGATTCCTTTTCCCCTTCCTTCGTTCCCTTCATGATTTCAGGGACGCTTGATGATTCTCTAGGCCATACGTATATAAACCGCCGAGATTAGATTTGAAGGAGTAAGATGGGATTATTTTGACTGTAGAAAGGACCCTCCTCTAGAGCAAGTATAGGCTAGCACAATTGATTGCGGCATAAGTGATGGGCCGGGAAGTTGCACACGGATGGACCAGGCCAAAGCAGGCCCAATGCAGCGCAAGTGGATGTGCTACGTACGGAGTCAAAACAATCCGTTTGTTTAGTACCACATCGACCGTACCGTATTTTTCAAACTGAAAGCGTAAAATCAGAGAAATAAGCGTATTGTGACGGTGAACCCATGGAGTCAATCCGTGCTTTATTATTAGGGATAGATTAGGGAGAGACTAGCACATATGCCCCTGCGTTGTAACGGGAGATAAAAGTATGCCGCACCCTGCTCCTAAAAAACACAACACATTTAAATTGACATCAAACTTGATTATTATTTTTACAAAGAACAACCCAAATTTGTCATGTCTTTATTCTCGCAAAAAATGTTAGGTTGTGTGTAGAATCTCTTTTGCAGAATAACCCAAATAGGCACAAAGTATGATGGCAGCTAAATCCATCAATTGATTCAGTTGCATATCTCTGAGCCCTTTCTTCACAGTGTGCCATTGTCCTTAGATAGGTTACCCATGTGCATTCTTGAACTAAAACATCATAAAGCAAAGAAGCAAAATACAAGATAACGACAATCTCCATTTATCAAAGAACAAGAAATGGCACTAAACTATAACTATAAAAAAAGTTATGATACTATGAATATAACATACCAAAAAAATGTGTTTCAACCATTAGTATCAGATGGGTATGCAAATCTGGATAGATTATCAAGTAACGAAAATTCCTCATCCATTGACATATGTGTTGTCATCTGCTGACTTTGCCTACCAAAATATTAGACACGTCAATATTAGGCTAGGAGTAGTGAACATGTTCATTAGCAGAAACAGACAAAAGAATTGATTGCCTGATGTCTCCTGTTTCAAAGAAAGTTAGAAATCCATGCAAAGTGTTGGGTGATATACCATATTGTGCATGTACAACTTCAAATTAAGACAAAATATGTCAGTAAAAAAAGGAAAATAAATGTAGGAATGATAACTGAAATTTACAAACACTGTAGTCGATCCCCATAACATACATGTGCCCCATGGTCTGCCTCAAAATTAGGTAATTTGGTCTGCACATCTCATCTCTCAAGGGCTCGTTTGATGTTTTCAAGCTTCTCTTGTGAACGAGCTCCCTGATATAAGATTCTTTGTTGGATTATTAATCACTGCATGATCATGTTCAGGTATAGTATGATATATGGCCGGATTTAGTCAGCTAGAAGGACTTTATATAAATATGTTCCGGTGAGTCTCTTAGGATCCAGCATGTCTCGACTTCCATGGCTAATCCTGAACTGAAGGTGGATTCAAAAATTAGCGACGGACAAAAACCACACATGTCCCGAGTCCCGACTTGCAGGGAAGCTTCTAGACTTGATGACCAGTGAAACTCACCACACTTGCGTCGCCGTCGACGCCGCCATGACCAACTCCTTCAGCAGCCATGGATCAGCTCTCATCTACCTTATTCTGTCTCCAGCCACATCTCCCTCCCCTTCGACCACGTTGTCGAGCCTCTTCTTCTTTCCAAAGCGGCCAAGACGACCTGGTGGGGCGTAGTCTCCACGAGCCTGCGACCTTGACAACTTCAGTGGCCAGCTGCTGCTCAGTTTCCCGCGACACGCGAGGTTTAGTGCAGGACTGCAGGCGCCGCTGCTATGGAGGCTGGAGAGAAGGAGGCGCCATCCCCATGGCCCTCCTTTGCGGTCGGTGCTGCTATTGGCCCATTCGCCAACATGTGGCGGCATGTATCATCGACCAGCCTCAAGGTCAAACCCCTGCTTCTCCTTCGATTGCTTTCGAGGCGGTAGTAGCCATTGGCCCAGTCGAACTTGAGCGAGACGGTCTTCGTTGCGAGCACCTTGTTGTACCAGTGGAGCGAGGCATAGGCAAGCACGATGGCATCACAGAAGTGGCCCGGTGCCTCCTTGATGCGGCAAGCCGAGAACACTGCATTGCCCTTCCTTCCTCGCCGGCCTCGCTCCTCCGATTGGTCGGATGTGGGGGACCTGACTTGCGATCGATTATGTGAAGCACTCAAGATCATCATCATCGAATCGATGGTCTAACTTAATCGTGGAACGTCCAAGGGACAACAATTATATGAGGGGGAGAAGGTTCCCGATGACAACCGTCCGAGCAAGAATAGGATCTCGAATTGAGTTGTATTTGTATTCTTTTTTTGAACTGAGATTTGTATTTGTATTCTGATTCGTGGGTGACAGAGGCTTCGCGGGCAATGAAATCTGGTAGACGGACGAAGAAACGGACGGGCAAACTCAGCGGAGAACAGACGAACAGAAGGTACAAAGATATAGAAGTTTGTTTTTGCTCAATAATGTTGGCTAGCTTAGTTGGTTTCTAAAACGCATGCGCTTTCCTCCTAACCCAGGTTCGAGTCTTATACCCATTAAAATCTTTTTTAACGCACCGTTGGCTTTTGTCGGCCTTCTTCTGGGCCACGGACGCAGCCCAGGATGCAGCCAGTCGAGGCCCAACGGAGCAATGTGCGAGAAAAAGATCGCAACCCTCACGTACGTATAGATAATAGTATTATGCAGGTAAAACGGGAAGAAGCGTATTGTGACGGTGAATCCACGGAGTCAATCCGTACTTTATTATTAGGAATAGACTAGCAAAAGGACCCGTGCGTTGCAATAGGAAAAAAGAATACCACGCGCTCTTCATTTACAAAAAGTCTATAATCTGAGTATTTGTAGTTACAGCTCAAACAAAGATGGTCTTTTCCTACAAAAGTAAAAGTTCAAGATTCCACATGTCTTCTATTTAAACACGTCTTGCATGTAGATTTAATACGTGTACAGAAATGGGCAAGTGATTTTCAATTTCATCTCAAATCCTGACTTTGCTGAGATGTTCATCCACAATCCGGATCAGTACCGATATGAATTTCATCTCAAATCCTGACTTTGCTGAGATGTTCATCCATAATCCGGATCAGTACCGATATGAAAGAAAGACGAATAATGCACTGTTGATTAACATTGCACCATAGATAATATTTTTTAATGGTTAATAGGTAAAATGACATCATATTCAGATTCCATATATTTTTCTAATCAAATTCCATATATGACATGTTAAATTTGGAGTTACGGTTTAGAAGATATCAACATTTTTAAAAAAATGTACTACGGGTTTAATGTCAAAAACATCAGGGAGTTGTCTATGAAATAGCATGACGGACCAAGAATACCTATTTTTTTATTAGTAGGTATAGATTATTATTATTAGTAGTAGTACAAATGCCCGTGCGTTGCAACGGGCCAAAAATTCATAAAAACATGTGTTGTGTAACAGCGCGCGTCATTTTTTATATCCATTTCTGATAAACATCGGTACAAGTTTATAATGTTATCGATTTTCAGAGTATGACGCGTGGATGTAAATAAGTCACCTTAACAACTTTCATCTATGAAAGAGTAGTGGTGCATGGAATAGTCTAGTAATCGGTTCTATTTTTTACTTTCTGAACAACACAAATATTTCTTTATTTTTTAAAAATAGACAATTTTGAAATTTTTAATCTTTTTATTAGAACAGAAACATCTTTTGAAGATAAACATTTTTTTGAACACATGTTTTTTAGATATGAATTTTTAAAATTTTGTGATAAATTTAAAATGGTTGAGTTAAAATAAATTGGAACATTTTTTTGGGAGTTTTGTGCATTTTTAAACAAGCGTGAACATATTTAACAGCATGACTTTTTAAAATAAGAAGAATTTGAAACACTATTTATCTTAAATAAGAAGAGTAGTGGTGCATTAAAGTTGAGAAATTTATTTTTTTACTTTCCGAACAACACAAATATTTCTTTATTATAAAAAAATTAGACAATTTTGAAATTTTTAATCTTTTTATTAGAACAAAAACATCTTTTGAAGATAAACATTTCTTTTGAACACATGTTTTTTAGATATGAATTTTGAAAATTTTGTGATCAATTTAAAATGGTTTAGTTAAAATAAATTGGAACATTTTTGGGAGTTTTGTGCATTTTAAAACAAGCGTGAACATATTTAACAGCATGATTTTTTTTAAATAAGAAGAATTTGAAACACTATTTATCAAAACAAACACACGCTTGGTGTCCGGAATTAAAAAAAGAATTGTTGGTGTCCAGACCATGTAGTGTAAAGTTGAGAAAGTCATTGGCATGTCCTTTGATGGCTCCTCTTTCATCTTAGCACTATCATCTGGTGGAAGAGCAATTGTGTAATTGTTTCTAGCAGGATACACAGACAGTGAAATTGTTGTATACTATTTGAGAGTTTAATAACTAATCAAAAGTTTTTACTTAGAATTTTCAAAAGATTTAAATGCAATCAAATTTATTTTGAATGAAAGAGTAGTGGTGCATTGAAGTCGGATTGTTTATATACTTTTTTTGTTAATATTTGAAAGCAAACAGGTTTTTACTATGTTAATATATTTTTTCAAGAAAATTTGGTTGCTTGGTTTGCTAGATTATATAAAGTTCATTTTCTTCTGCACTACTTGAACTTGGCCCAAAGACCGAACCGCACTCACTCCCCATCATCACCATGAAAAAGGCAAATATGTTTTGGTAAATTTCATATGGAGGCCACGTACACCATCCATCACGTGTACGCTCCTTGAAGCATTTCACTCAGTTTTAATGATTGTATCTGATAATGTGTTCACAAAATGTGGTAGGCATAAACATTAAACTATGATAGTTGCAAACAAACAACAGCAGGTAATTATAACGAAACTACTCTACACACGATATTCACACGCACAATGTGAAAACAACAGATAATCAAACGACTATGCTGCAGCTTGATCTTGTCATGGACGGTTTGATGACCTGTGTCGTCCAAGAGTCGGCCAAGAAATGTCGTCTGCCTAGCAACACTGTAATTATAATAGGTCTTCCTTCAGGAAACAATTTGCAGTGGGTAGCACACATAGCAATATCCAGTAGCTTTTCTAGTCGGTGCAGCCATTTAAATAAGCAATAGAGCACAAAAATTCCCCACCGAGCTATCCTCTTGCACAGCGCCGCTCCTCATCACCAGCACCCAACAACAACCCACCCAGGAGCGCTGCTCCTCCTTCTTCGCCCTCCTCCACACCAAGAAGAATGGATCGAGCACGCGCGCGATCACACCTCCTCCATCCCGCCCCTGATCTTGCCGACCTGACCAACCTCCTCTCTCGGAGCCGATGATTCAGTCATGCCCGGCCTACGTGTGCACCCCCTTCTCTCCAACCGCTCTCCTCTCTCCTTTCTCCCTTGGCCATGAGCGGGAGCCTCGCCGCATGCCGCAAGCGTCACCACGGGGACGTCGTCTGGTCGTCGCGCCGCCGCTGGCCAGAAGGATCTGATGATACGACGGACGGGCGCCCGGACGCTACTGGTTGTGCTAATCCAATTTCTTCATGGAAGCACCCCAATGCTGCGTGGATTGTAACCTCCTAGATTATTGGGGATTTTTTGTATTCCTTTGCTTCCTCTTCCCACTTCTGTGATTAATTCCTCTGTCCCATCATGTCCTCTGCTTGTTGACTTGCAACGCCGACGACGTATAAACGTTGATGGTATTGGGTGCGAAGTAGCAAGGTGGGACTATTATTACCATAACAGGGCCTAAATCATCTTTTTTTAAGAAAAGGTGAGCACCAGGGCCCCACATAGGTGACAGGGGACGGCTCATGGGCCGTTCCGTTCGCTTGGCCTTTTTCTCGATGGGCTGTTTCATAAAATCGGGGGTAAGAAGCGAACGAAACGGTTTTAGTACCACCTCGAATAAGTTTTCAAATTCAAAGTGAAAGCGTAAAATCACAGGAAAAAGCGCATTGTGACGGTGAACCCACAGAGTCAATCCGTACTTTATTATTAGGGAGAGACTAGTACAAATGCCCGTGCGTTGCATCGGGCGATAAAAGGGGCACAACCTGCTTCATGTGTTATTGTGCACCTTTTTTATATCCAGTTTTAATATCCTTGTGTCATTGTGCAACATGGAAATATCTTTATTTTTAATAAAAGTTAATGTTTTCATACGGCTTCAGCTCATTAACCGTGCTACTCTCTTCAACTTCAATATCAAGCACGCTGTCGTCAGAGATGCTCGGGTAGTTTCGTTGCAGTGAGAGCGCTTTGTTGAGGTTGCACATCACGACCTTATGTTGCTGCTCCTGCATGCTTGGGCTATCGGGTGTGCGGAAAGAAGAAGAAAAAATGTAGAGTTGTGAGAGCAGCAGCTTCAGGTGCTGATGTGCTCTCAAGGAATTCTTCCGTGTCGGAAAATTCAGTCTCTGGTTTCTTAGGATAGATAAGATAAATAGCAATTTCTTAGTCTGTGTTACTACTCATGAATTCTTTTAGCCACCGACGTGGTTAATAAAAAGATCAAAAAGTTCAACATAACTCAGACCTGAGATGTCAACTTTGTTGTTGATTGTACTACATATGGCAGAGAGTACTGTTTGAGTGGTGCATTACCTCTCCAAATATATAGCGCTTGTACTCAACAATGGACTTCTCATGTATGATTTAAGGCCAGATTAGTTATATGAACTTTTCAGTTATAATATGACAGCCAACAAAAGTTCATATCAACAAACTCAAAAGGCAATGTTTCGAATGTTTCGATGTGCAAAATAGGAATAGATCAAGACTACTCCAGTTTAGCTAATTATCACCACATTCTGGAATTAAGAAAAACAATACACTTAAATATGCGAGCATGACTTTAAATTCCGCATTAGAAACATGACAAAAAACACCCCTCTCCCATAAAAGGGAGTACAGCCATAAAGAACACACATCAGTAATTCAAATTATGAATTGGATAGAGTTTTAAATGGTTGCCCGGCATAGCAAATGAAAATAGCACCTTATCATATATTGGGTCTTCAATAGAATCAAATACATGGTCACGGTATTCCTGAGATTGATGGTTTTTGAACTCTGAATAACAATAATAAGAGGACCACAACAGCAACTGAAATGTTTGCTTTCCGTGAAGGAATGTAGTATTACATCAATGGCAAAACATGATGATATTTGTGGAAATAAAATAATAAGAGAAATATTATCAAACATGGTAATATCAACCAGGACATAGGACCACCATCACCATATCATACTATTAACATGACTAAATTTTATGAAAGCTAACAACTGAAAGTCATTTACAGCCAATATAAAATAAAATAATATGAACAACTAGAACTATGTGATCTGCGCAAGGGTCCTATGCAAATTCAGACTTTCAAACTTGAACCAAACAAGGAGAAACAGAACTTGTTTGCTCATGGATTTTAATCAAACAGGGAGCAAACAGGGAATTAAACACGGACTGCCAAACCTTGGACCAATATAGAGACAGCTAGAACTATGTGATCTGGGCAAGGGTCCTATCAAAATTCAGACTGCTCGTGACAAAATTATTAGTTTCATATGGATTACAAACTCAAACACATAAGATTTCTGCTAGCTAACATGCATAGCACTTATCCCCTATATATTTTTTCCTTGAAAGCATGTATTACAGAAACAAGAGATGAATTTGAATGAATGTTGATGTCGGTTTTAGAAAAAAGAATGGTGTTCAAGGCTCGGGCTAGCGCTACAGAATTGGATATTATTTATAAAACATGCTAACTGGAGATATTAAATGGATCCAAAGTTCAAACTAAAGGCTGATCGTCCAGGATATTTGGCATTCAAATAGTTCTAGGGCTCTACCATTAGTGGGTGTGATATATAATCTAGTCAAAGGTTGGATCTCAAAATCATGAATGTCATGAGACTAAAATGCTAAATCTACTTGCGAATCCCATGCATCTCTATCAACATATATAGGTTAATGTATGTGAAGCATTTGGTTAATGGAACCTGACTAATGGTCCCTTCTTTTGATTATCATTGAACATATAAACCTTGAAGAACTTGTAGGCAGAACCGTTGCCTCCACGTCGCTCTATAAACGTGCTTCTGCCACCGCCTGTAATTTTCGTGCCCCGTCAAGGGCATTTTCGTAATTTCACGTACAGGCAAGTACAGGTGTATAAAACTGTGTCCGCTGCAATGGAGAAACCTAGCCATCGCCCGCCCCCGTGTCCCCCCGAGCCCCCCTTGCCGCCGCCACCCCTTCCCTCTGCCCCGTGCCGGATCCGCCTGCCGCCGCCGCCGCTCTCCTCTGCCCCATGCTGGACCCTACCTCCTGGTCTCTTCTTCCTCCCGCCACCCTCATCCCCTCTTGCCGCCACTGAGTCCTCTCCTCTCCCCGTTAGCGCGAGTGCGTGGGTCGCGGCGTGCGGAGAGCGAGGAGGAGAGGACAGACGCGTGAGGAAGAGGAGGCCACGGCCGTCGGCTCCTCTCCTCTCCCCGTTGGCTCCTCTCCTCTCCCCGTCGGCGCCAGCACGCTGGTCGTGCCTCTCCCCGTTGGCTCCTCTCCTCTCCCCGTCGGCGCCAGTGCGCTGGTCGTGAGGTATGAGGAGCGTACGGCCCATTGCAGCCGCCGTGGGGCGTGGTTGCGGATCAGCGCAGGTCACCGCCGTGGGAGAGGTGTGTCGTGGTTTCGGATTGGCGTAGGTCGCCGCCGCCGAAGAGCAAGGGTGGCCTGGTCTTGTGGTGCTTGTGGAGGAGCAGGGGTGGCCCTTCTCCTACATCACCACATCAAGTAGGAGGAGGAGGTCCTCGTCATCCATCACAAGCAGAACCGTTGCCTCCACGTCGCTCTATAAACGTGCTGCTGCCACTGCCAGGTGTATAAAACTGTGTCCGCTGCAATGGAGAAACCTAGCCGTCGCCCGCCCCCGCGTCCCCCCGAGCCCCCCTTGCCGCCACCACCCCTTCCTTCTGCCCCGTGCCGGATCCGCCTGCCGCCGCCGCTCTCCTCTGCCCCATGCCGGACCCTACCTCCTGTCCTCTTCTTCCTCCCGCTACCCTCATCCCTTCTTACCGCCGCCGAGTCCTCTCCTCTCCCCGTCGGCGCGAGTGTGTGGGTCGCGGCGTGCGGAGAGCGAGGAGGAGAGGACAGACGCGTGAGGAAGAGGAGGCCACGGCCGTCGGCTCCTCTCCCCGTTGGCTCCTCTCCTCTCCCCGTCGGCGCCAGCACGCTGGTCGTGCCTCTCCCCGTTGGCTCCTCTCCTCTCCCCGCCGGCGCCAGTGCGCTGGTCGTGAGGCGTGAGGAGCGTACGGCCCGTTGCAGCCGCCGTGGGGCGTGGTTGCGGATCAACGCAGGTCACCGCCGTGGGAGAGGTGTGTCGTGGTTCCGGATTGGCGCAGGTCGCCGGCGCCGAAGAGCAAGGGTGGCCTGGTCTTGTGGTGCTTGTGGAGGAGCAGGGGTGGCCCTTCTCCTACATCACCACATCAAGTAGGAGGAGGAGGTCCTCGTCATCCATCACAACCGTCAGGTTCGTAGTCATCGCCTAGGTCCAATGCTCCGGTCTAGCCTTTTTCCCTGTTGCCTTATTCCCAATTTTTCTATGGTGCTCAATTTTGTTTTCACCGTGTTCATCATCTCAGGGACTTGCTGACACTGGATCCAGTGGGGAGGAGATCCTTTAGGCATTTGATTCTTGTGAGGTTCCCACGCATCTTGCAAGATAAACATGCCATTGTTTTTCACGCACACATATGCTTTGATTTCTGAATCAGGGCCGGATAGTAAACTGCACCATTCTATATTACGATCCTAACCAAAGATATATTGTTTGCTGATACACTGGTCTTTATTTGTTAGTTTTTACAGAATAAATGTATCGTGGATAACTAGCTTTGGGGCATATCCCTGCTATCCTTTCAAAGAAAAACATTGGTTTAAGTCTACACTTTATTACGCAGATGTAGCTTAACACCTTCAAATTATTAATGTGTTCTCACTTTTCTTTAGGTGATGGATCATCCTGAAAAACAGGTTGAGTGCATCAGCTACTTCCATGGCAATGGATTTAAGGAATGCACATCAACGAGGCACATTATCTAACTCGTATAAACTTATCATTGTTTTTACCTTTTCATGCAGTTTTCCTTTACGATTATAGATGACATCTTAGCAGAAAGAATATAGTTGTGAAATTTACTGCAAATGTAAGCCTTGGAGTTTCATATTCACCTTGAAGTATTCTTGAAATGAAAGATAGGCTTTGTTGGTTCCTCAGTTTGGAGAACTAGAGTTATGGCGATACATATTTGGGTATTGAAACTATCTGTGTTTGTGATCAGCTCATTTTTGTGTTGGATGCTTATTTAGCTAGCAGAGACGGCGCCATCTCCGGCCGCCGGCGCTCTGCAGTGATGCCTAAAACTGAGTTGTTGTTTAGGCCTCCTTCGGTTCGTAGATAGGAATATCATCCTGTAGGGAAAGAGACTTCATTTGATGCATATATATATACTATGCTGCATACTTTGTAGATTTGTATGGTTCCTAAATATACGACAATGTTTGATTAATTTTTGTTCCAGAAAGAAGTATCTATCCTGTTTATAAGGATCCATATTGCAGGATATCAAAATTAGTCATTACTCAATGCAGCCATATAGATGACTGCAAAGCAAAATTTTCATATCCTAAACTATGATTAATACATAGTGATGAGCATTTTCTCCTGTTTTACCACAGATTGCCATGGTCCATGTGTTGAAATCTGAAATTTTTGAATATATACTACTGGGTTAGTTTTATTGTGGTAGGATTAACTGAAGCATAACTTAAATGTGGCATGTCATTGTAAGAAGAATCAGCTTTTGATTAGTATTTTGAAATAGGATAAAATGATTCATCCATTGAACGCGAAGAGTTCCTACCGGTATTTGTTGGATGACGACAAAAAATAACTTGGGCCGTTCTAGCCCTGTTCCAAACTTCACTCGTAGAGGGTTGAGGGCGGGTGGCAGACGTCCAACCTAGAGCGCTTCATGTACTGCACCATCCTGGACGTCAAGGCCCACATTCTTCTGAGGTGACACTATTGCACCTCTCAAACCTGGCACCTTAAATGCTTTGTCGTGTTCAATTTTCACTGTTGCACCTCTCAAACCTGGCACCTTAAATGCTTTGTCATGTTCAATTTTGCTCAAGAGTTCTGACAGTTTAAGGATCTGTCATTGCTTGTATCTGTTGTGCGTGACATGACCTTCTAATTACCAAATTAGTGCTCATTGTTCGATCATAGACATGAAATGTTGAATAATGGTATAGTATACATGTAATGTGTCCGCTCTATTTCCCTCTTCTCTATTTTAAGAATTTTTTTTGCTGCCTGCAGAGAACGAAATTTGTTTTCTGCTGACACTATGCATACTGCCTAATAAATACACACACCTGTTGATCCCCTGTTTTCTTGCTGTTTGACAAATAGTACAAGCAAAGCAAGTTCAGGTGCTATTCTATTTAGAAATAGCTACACAACACATATCATTTAGTTACTATGATCATTGTGTGTCTCGCTAGAAATTAATACACATACAGGCACATATAGAATCATAAACCGCACTTACTCCCAGTATCTTCTTCCCTACGAGGTCGGAGGCGAGCTTCCTGGCGACGGCGGCGGCGCTGGATTTGCTCATGGGTTGGTGGTGTATCTACCGCTGACCTCCGGCACAGATACGCCGACCTCCGGGGCCCCAGCCCCTCCGCCCCCGGCCTCACCTTTCCCGTGTCCGCCCTCGCCAAGCATTGAATCTGCCGACCACCAGGTAAGCTTTCTTCGTCCTCTTCCACCGCCTCTTACTTGCTGCTTCAATCGCAGGCAAGAATAGTTTATCAAGTTCTTGCCTAGCCATCTATTTGTACAATTTCTGCAGCTGTACTTTTGTGCCATCTTCCTCCCATTTATTTCCTCTTGATTGCATAGGTTCTTTGACAATCTGATTTTGATTTCTTGAATGTTTGTAGACTCATTGATGGTTGATCTTGTTAGCTACAGATGATATTCCATGTTTCGAACAAGACTGAATTTTGATGGACTGCATATAGTGTTTGATTCTCCTACACCGTGCCCTGAATGATCTTATGTTCACCCAGACTTATAGGTTTCTAAATACTAGGCTCATGGGACTTAATTCTAATGGTTAGTTTTTTTGGATTCATGTACTCTGGTGCTGCAGCCTGGGTAAAACTCCTTCACAATAGTGTTTAAAGCTTAAATTGATAACTCTATCAGAGTTCAAGCATTAGGCTCTCTGCTCTGTGTATTGCCAAGTGTTCTATATAATGCTTTGATGTTCTTTTGTCACTGTTTGATGTTCTGCCTTGGGTAGCCTCTGTCTTGGTTTACAGCTCCATATGGCAACCTATGTATACCTATGTAGGTTTTGTTTGAACTGTACTCAAATCACCCATATGTTTCCATAGTCTTGCTTTCCTCTTTTTAACTCATGAGATTACTAGATAGTTGAATATCATCCTAAAATCTTAAAAGTGCACGCGCACTTTTTCGTAGGAACGGGCGGCCGGCTTGTTACTCACATGTGTACTTCCTCTCTCTCAGTTTACAGGGCGTGCGCGTACCCCTAAGTAGTCAATTTGACTAACCTAATACAAGTCATATATTACAAAAAATATACCAATATAAACTTCAGATGTTCTATTTTCAAAAGGTATAATTTTTGTGTTATATAGTTTATATTAGGGTAATAAAATTGGTAACCTAGGTATACGCGTAGGACTTGTAAACTGTGACGGAGGGAGTATCTTTTTTGTCAGCTAGTGAATGTTTTTTGTTAGTATTAAATGCGCATAGACTAGTCTGAGAAACAGATTCAGGCACATTTATTTTGGCCTCTTAAATTTTTTAAAAGTCATATCTTTTAAACCACACGTCGGAATTCAGATCCGTTTTCACTGTTGGATTCATCGCGACGAGATCTTCGAAACTAGATCCCGCATGGGTATGTTTCGACGAAATTTTTTTGATGCCAACTTTGATGCTATATGATGCAACTAAAGTACTGCATTGTGCAACTTTAGTACTACATGATGCAACTTTTTTTAAAACCAACTTTAGTACTACATGGCTTGTAATTTAGTCTAGTTGCACACATATTGATGTTTAGTTGGCTTATAATGTAGTCTAGTTGCACACACATTGATGTTTAGTTGCCAGAAGGACTAGTTGCACACACATATGCTCAGTTGGCTTGTAATTTAGTCTAGTTGCACACACATTGATGTTTAGTTGGCAGGACACTAGTTGCACACACACATATGCGCAATTGACGCGGCAATGTAGTTTAGTTGCACACACATTGATATTTAGTTGACAGGACTAGTTACACACATATATGCTCAGTTGGCGCGGCAATGTAGTCTAGTTGCACACACATTGACGTTTAGTTGGCAGGAAGACTAGTTCATCGAAACAACCCCATATGGGATCTACTTTTGAAGAACACGTCGCGAGGGTTTCAACGATGAAAACGGATCTGAATTTCGACACACGGATTGAAAGTTATGCCTTTTTAAAATTTTAAAATCACAAAATAAATACGAACAAACACATGCACATGCATATGCATGCACAAGAGGAGATGCATATGCTAGCATTTAATACGTAGCAGGAAAATGGACTATTAAACCAAATCTGTAGCATAGACAGAAATAATACGTGCACACAATTTAGAATTTAGGCCGGCCGCTCGGTACGGCAACCGAGCAGCCTGCCGCTCGCTAGACTTGCCCGAATATCATTGGTCTCTGTCGGCATTCTATTTTCGTAGTTTGAAATGAATATTGGTCTATTGATATTAAACTTCACAATAGGTAGTGGCATCTTCAGGAAAAAGTAGTGGCAGACATGCTGGAAATTTCTTTTCTACTGCAGGAATGACACTTGCCCAAATCCTCAACACATATTTTTGTGCTCTCAACCAAATGTGTGTGCTATGATAATTAAGGTTACCAAGATGAATGGTGTTCTATAGGGCCGGACATATTTCTTATCTTCATAAATCAGTGATGCACAGATTATCTTAGCTATATTGTGAATCTTGATAACCTCACGATGAACAAATTTTGCGGCCTGTATTTGGGATAATTCAAATTGTTGCGAAATGTGTTCGTCCAGGAAAAGTCACTACATCATATGTCCTAGATAAATCTTTACTGAACATTTTAGTTTTCCTCATACATGCTTATCATTTGGCATAATGTTATTTTGCGAGCTTAATTCTACCCTGAATATACAAACAATCAGTTTGTTTATTTTTTTTTGCTGTCATAATAAGACCCTGAAACCATCTTCCATCAAACACATATCTGTAGTATCTATACTATGTACAAGGTGCAGATAGATATATTTGTTGACCAAGTAATTCCCCTCTTTTGAGACAAAGACCAATATATGATTACCCATCCCCTGGTTTCCTTTCTATTTTTTATTCCAATATAACATGATGAGCTATTCATTGTTTTCTAATTTCAGTGTAATCTAAAATCAGACTGTGCGAACATAGATGCATTTATTCACAAATTAGCAAGCACCTGAGTGAAGAACCCTTAAAATGTATGGAAAATGCAATTACCACCAGCAAATAAATTGGCATTTGTATTCCAGGTATCAGTCCCGAAAAGAAAGAGGACTATGGACCTGAGTGGGAATGGAGGCAGGATATTCTTCTGGATGGCTATGCTGAGGTGGTGGTTGGTCCGATCCATGGTGTACGCAAAATCGGTCAACATGGTGGAGTTGTGCTGTGGGGAGGACATTGGTTTGGAGATCTAGGCGACTATCTGCGTGCTGGGTGGATCAGTAGCCCACCTCGGGATAGAGGCAAGCGGCGCTTCACGTGTGCCTCGCCATGCCACAACAGTGGCGTTGACAATGTTTAATCCTAAGACCACTATTTTTGTGTCTATATGCAGTGTTCACTTTGTCTATATCTTGGCAATGTTTAATCATAAAACCACTAATTCTATGTCTATATGCAGTGTTCACTTCATCTATATCATATTTATTTTATATGACAAATCATCTTTCGAAATTAACCAAGCCTAACTACAACAGTAGGAATATGGTGAAAACTAATATGAAACAACAACTTTTGTCACATATACCAAACCAAGGTTGCTTATCAGTAAACACCTCATTATTTAGCATATGCTTTAGGGCCAAATTATGTTTCATGTGCCATTATTATTGCCTTTTTTAATACATTATTTAAATCCTTACGTGACACCAATCTTAAACAGGTCCGTCTATCAACGATGTCGAGAAAGCTCTGCCACAAGAAAGTGATGACTCTGCCTGGTGTCACCGGCTTCATGTTTTGCTCCTCCGTACCCATAGACTAGAAGACTAGGGCTATATAGATTGATTTCTAAAACCAATGTAAATAAGCTGTTTTCGGCTATCATGCTACCTCGCATTGTAATATATATTGCTATGTATGAACATATGCTACCCAAGTATATATTTCCTTATGCTTAAATGACTTTCTTATCGATCTTATAACATATCTTATTTGTATAGTTTGAATACATGGTTTTCTCTCGCTTTTTACGGCATGGGCGCAACGGGAGTTGATCACAAAGAGGTAGCATTCAGGATATATGCACAAAAGAGTATAGAACCAAATTATATAATATAATTGACCACTATTTCTATTAACTTCTCATGTACACAATGTTCACGAGTACATGTATTAAGTACATTTTATTGTGTCACTTGTGTTTACTCTTTTTTTAATGCAAGTTTACAGCTACTCGGTGTTCCTAATTGCAGACTCAACTATCTTAACCTACCGATGATCTAATTTGTGGCATTATTACCTTAAGAAAATATTTGCATTTAATTTCCTTTAATATAGGGGTATAAGTTCTTACCAAATGTACTCAAATATACGGTTATTGAAAAAATGTAAATATTTTCAACACGAACATGGTTTTAAACGGGTCTTTGCGCCATTTGGCGCAACTGGTCATCTAGTGATTGCAAAAGCTGAAGCACTTGAGCTATCTAGAAAAAACACTAAAACTACTTGCGGATCAAGTGCCTCTTCATCAAGATAAATCATACTGTAGGTGATGCCATTTATGATCATTCCCCTATTCTGTAACTCCACTTGATAATTAGTTGATAATTAAATATGGGCTCAACCTGTGCTGCCAACAAGAGCGCCTATACAAGGAATGGATCAGAAAAAACAAAGTATACGGAACATGAACCTAAGGAAGCAAACACAACAGGGTATACGGAAACCTACAATTTTACAATCAAGCAAACATATTTCTGCATAACATCTGATGCTCACTCATCACTATGAAATTAAATGAATCTGTAATCCTTTTGTTGCTCTTGTGAACATGAAACAGAGGCACCCATTAAGAAACAATAAACTTAAACAGGGGCTTCTATGAGCTGATTGGCGTTCAAAGAGGATACACACCTCTGGTGTAGTGAAAGGATCGAGAAGAGGTGTCTAGAGGGGGGTGATTAGACACTAAGTGCCAAAAGTTGCAGCTTTTAATATTCCTAAATTTAAGTGGAGTTTAAGCACAAGTTTAACAAACACAATACATATCAAGCAAGCATACAATGAGTATATGAGCAGCGGAAAGTAAAGTATGCAACTTGCAAGAATGTAAAGAGAAGGGTTTGGAGTATTCAAACGCAATTGGAGACACGGATGTTTTTGTCGTGGTTTCGATAGGTGGTGCTATCGTACATCCACGTTGATGGAGACTTCAACCCACGGAGGGTAACGGTTGCGCGAGTCCACGGAGGGCTCCACCCACGAAGGGTCCACGAAGAAGCAACCTTGTCTATTCCATCACGGCCGTCGCCCACGAAGGACTTGCCTCACTAGCGGTAGATCTTCACGAAGTAGGCGATCTCCTTGCCCTTACAAACTCCTTGGTTCAAATCCACAATCTTGTTGGAGGCTCCCAAGTGACACCTAGCCAATCTAGGAGACACCACTCTCCAAGAAGTAACAAATGGTGTGTTGATGATGAACCCCTTGCTCTTGTGCTTCAAATGATTGTCTCCCCAACACTCAACTCTCTCTCACAGGATTTGGATTTGGTGGAAAGAACATTTGAGTGTAAAGCAACTTGGGAAAGGCTAGAGATCAAGATTCATATGGTTGGAATGGAATATCTTGACCTCAACACAAGTGTAGGTGGTTCTCTCTCAAAAAATGTGTATTGAAAGTGTAGGTATGTTCTAATGGCTCTCTCCACGAATGAAGAGTGAGTGGAGGGGTATATATAGCCTCCACACAAAATCTAACCATTACACACAATTTGCCAAACTCGGTGGGACCGAATGGTTAAACTCGGTCGAACCGATTCAGTAAACTTAGTGACCGTTAGGATTTTCGGTGGGACTGAGATGCAACTCGGTAGGACCGATATGGTTAGGGTTAGGGCATAACGTAATCTCGGTGTGACCGATTACACAAACTCGGTGGGACCAGTTTTGGTAATAAGCTAACCAAAGAGTTGGTCAGGCAAACTCAGTGAGACCGATTACACAAACTCGGTGGGACCGATTTTGATAATAAGCTAACCAAAGGGTTTGCATTGTAATCTCGGTAGTACCGATTGCTCAAACTCGGTGAGACCGATTTTGGTAATGGACATAAACAGAGAGATTACAATCCCATCTCGGTGAGACCGAGATCCCTATCGGTGAAACCGATTTGCTAGGGTTTGTGGCAGTGGCTATGACATCTGAAACTCGGTGGCGCCGGATAGATAGAATCGGTGGGGCCGAGTTTGACTTTTGGTTTAGGTCATATGTGGATGTGGGAAGGTAGTTGAGGGTTTTGGAGCATATCACTAAGCACTTTGAGTAAGCAAGTCATTAAGCAACACCTCATCCCCTCTTGATAGTATTGGCTTTTCCTATAGACTCAATGTGATCTTGGATCACTAAAATAGAAAATGTAGAGTCTTGATCTTGAAGCTTGAGCCAATTCTTTGTCCTTAGCATCTTGAAGGGGTTCCATATCCTCTAGTCCATGCCACTCCATTGTTGAACTTATCTGAAACATACTAGGTAAAAGTGTTAGTCCAACAAGATATATGTTGACATTAATTATCAAAACCACCCAGGGAGCACTTGTGCTTTCAATCTCCCCATTTTTGGTAATTGATGACAACATACATCAAAGCTTTAGATAAAGATATAGAGAATAGCAAGTAAAGCTTTGGAAAGACATGTAACATGCATAGACTCCCCCTACATGTATGCAATCATGTGAATATTGAATATAGGAGCATGTGAATGCGTAAACATGACAGAGTAAGCAATGTGTTACATGTATCTTGGCTATATGCATCAGAGCAAATGATGTGAATGTGAGAAATGTACCTTCATGCTCATGAGTCCTTGCCAACAGTATGTACATCGGCAAAACTTCTCATTCACATGACTGTGATGCATATACTTACCTTGTGGTATTGAGTTGACTTAGGATGGGATGAACCTGCGCAAACAAGGTTAAATAACACAGATACACCTACTGACCAGAGCAAGCAAGAGAAACCACAAGAGAACCAAGACTGGGATGACATGTAGAGTGAGTACTAAGTACCACATTGGATATAGACATGTCCTCAAAGGTAAAGATATGCAATAAAATCAGAGATTTCCTTCCCTTAGATGTCTTGCTCCCCCTGAATCTGCATGGGATATTGGGAGAAGATAGGGAACAGAAAATCAGAGCAACAAAAAAGGAAACAACAGAGCTTGAGCTAAAGCAAGCAACCAAACATGTCTTTCCCCTCTTAAAGACATGTGACATCTCTCCTCTTGAACACCAAGCATCAGGGGTCTTTGATGATATTACTTTCTCCTAGTTGAGAAACTCTCTCCCCCTGAGTATTCTCTCTTTCTCCCCCTATAGGAAGGATTAAGCTTTGATGTGATCTCTCTCTCCCCCTTTGACATCAATTTCCAAGAAGGACTCTTCTGGACATGTGATACAAATGGGTTGGTCCTCGAGTCACAGAGCAAAGCAGCATGTCTAATGTGATGCTGGTAGAGGACAAGAATCATTGAGTGAAGCTGGAGCAAACAGAAATCAAGAATAAGTGGCAAGTTGGTTTCCCTGTGGTGGAATCGGTGACTCCGAGTTGTGTGCTTCGATTGCACCGAAAGATTTCGCTTGGGCCGAAGAGAACAAACCGGTGTGACCGAGTTCATTAGAGTGAAACCACTTGTCACCTCAGCTCACTAGACAAGTAAGATCTCACAAGGATATGCAAGGAATTTACTGAAAGATTTGCAATGAATTGGATGCAGAAAATGCAGAACAAAAAGGAAAGAAAAGAAAATAAAAGTTCTAGATGAAGTTTTTTTTAGAACTTTATCTAGAGATGGTCGGCGACAAAGTCACCTATGTTAGAGTATTTGACTTAGGAGTCAAGTGAGAGCACTTGATCATAGGTCATACTCATCATTTAAGCTCAAAATGGGGTTACCATTTTTTATTTAAGCCTTTTGATGTATTCACATCTTGTCGAGTTGCTTTGACTCATGACTTGGAGTAAAACTTCTCTAAGATGGAATAACATACCTTGGGTGGTGGTGTTGATCTTGCTCATGTAGTTGAACTTGTGCGGGTTGCTCAAGGTTGATGTAGTTCATCAAGGGTTGGGAGCACCACTTGGAGTTTGAGTTCATCTACCTACATGGGTTAGCTTTGTAAGGAAGAGCACTTGTGTATCCAAAATGACAATCATGAGACTCAACATAGAATTTGCCAAAGGATATGTTTGAATGGTTTCGTGCTTCCTTGTCTTCAACCACCATTGTGTAGAGACTTGGTGATGTAGAGATTGCTCAAGATGTGAGTGAGTTGCAATCTCATAGATTTAGATTCAACCAAGTACCTACACGGGTTAGATAACATGCAAAGTACAAATATATCCAAGACATATGAATAGCATCATAAGAGAAATATCGAGGATTAGTCATAGGCTCATGCCCCGCATGTATCAAATGGAGTTCCTACTCCAAGTTTGAAGCATCAATGATGTTCAATTCACCTCTCAACCTGCAAAACACTTTCTCATCAAGTGGTTTAGTGAATATATCCGCCAATTGCTTATCAGTGTGAACATGCTTAAGGTTAATGTCCCCTTTTGTAACATGATCTCGAATGAAATGATGACGAACTTCAATATGCTTAGTTCGAGAATGTTGCACGGGATTGTGAGCAATATTAATAGCACTTTCATTGTCACATAGCAATGGAACATATTTCACATATATCCCATAATATTTAAGAGTTTGGGTCATCCAAAGTAATTGAGCGAAACATGAACCAACGGCAACGTATTCCGCTTCGATGGTGCATAAGGATACCGAGTTTTATTTCTTGGAAGACGAAGACACAAGAGATCTACCAAGGAATTGACAAGTATCCGAAGTGGATTTTCTATCAACCTTGTCTCCGGCATAGTCCGAATCGGAGTAGCCAACAAGATCAAAAGAGGACCTCTTAGGATACCAAATGCCAAAATTTGGTGTATGGATTAGGTATCTCACTATCCTTTTCACAGACTTAAGATGACACTCTTTAGGAGCAGCTTGATATCGTGCACACATGCACACACTTAGCATAATATCGGGACGAGAGGCACATAGATATAACAATGAACCAATCATAGAGCGATAAACCTTTTGATCAACCGGTTCACCATCTTTGGTCAAAATAAGATGTCCACTAGTAGGCATGGGTGTAGTCATACCTTTGCATTCTTGCATATTGAACTTCTTAAATAAGTCCTTAGTGTACTTCATTTGAGAGACAAAGGTACCTTCCTTAGTTTGCTTGATTTGCAAACCGAGAAAGAATTTGAGTTCACTCATCATAGACATCTCAAACTTCTCCGACATTAGCTTTCCAAACTTCTCACTAAAATGAGGGTTAGTTGAACCAAATATGATATCATCAACATAAATTTGGCACACAAATAGTTCTCCATTAACCCTTTTAGTAAAAAGAGTAGAATCAATTTTACCAATTTCAAAGCCTTTTTCAATAAGGAACTTGGTCAAGCATTTATACCATGCTCTAGGAGCTTGTTTAAGACCATAAAGGGCTTTGTGAAGTTTATAAACATGATTAGGTTTCTTAGGATTGACGAAGCCGGGAGGTTGCTTAACATAAACTTCCTCCTCAATTTTGCCATTTAGAAAAGCACTTTTAATGTCCATTTGGTACAAGGTGATATCATGGTGATTAGCATAAGAAAGTAAGACGCGAATGGACTCAAGTCTAGCAACGGGAGCATATGTGTCACCATAGTCCATACCTTCAACTTGTGTGTAGCCTTGGGCGACGAGACGTGCTTTGTTGCGAACCACTTGTCCATCTTCATCTTGCTTGTTGCGAAACACCCATTTGGTACCAATGATGTTGTGGTTGTTGTCGGGCTTCTCGACCAATGTCCACACTTGATTCTCTCAAAATTGTGTAGCTCTTCATGCATAGCGTTTATCCAGTCCGGATCCTCCAATGCTTCTTCAACCTTCATAAGTTCAATGCTAGAGATGAATGAGTAATGTTCACAAAAGTTAGCTAAACAAGTTTTAGAGCGAGTGATTCTCCCGGTTTGGATATCATTGTAGATTTGCTCGACGGGATGATCCTTAGCAATTCTTGCTCGAACTCGTGAAAGATTTTGCTTGGGTCGGGGTGGAACATCATCTTCATCTTGTGCTTCTTCTTGGCCTTCTTCATTGTTGACGTTGTCGTTCTCTTGTCGTGGTGTAGAAGGAGGTTGTTGATGTTCATCTTGGTGCGCTTCCTCGTTTTCTTCATCTTGGTGTGTCCCACTTGTGGATGCTTTCGTATCAACTCTTGGTTCACCTTGTCGTGAGGTAGAAGCTTCCACTTGGACAGACGAGGTACTCTCCTTCACTTCCATTGGACGAATCTTGCCAATGGACAAGTCTTGAATTGCTTCCGAATGGTCTTTGTCTCCTACATCAATTGGCAATTGCTCTACTTGCGAGCCGTTAGATTCATCAAACTTCACATCTACAGTCTCTTCAACCTTTCGGGTGAAATTGTTGTAGACTCGGTAGTGTGAGAGTTTGAGCCATAACCAAGTAGGAAACCTTCATGAGATTTAGGAGCAAATTTAAAATGACGATGCTTATCAAGAATGTAGCACTTTGAGCCGAATACTTAAAAGTATCCAATTTGGGGTTTGTTACCGGTGAGGAGCTCGTCTGCCGTCTTGCCGAGTAACTTGTGAAGATACAAGCGATTTCTTGCATGACAAGCTGTCTCAACCGCTTCCGCCCAAAAGTGCTTTGGCATTTTGTACTCATCAAGCATCGTTCTTGCCATCTCGATAAGAGTTCGGTTCTTCCTTTCAACAACTCCATTTTGTTGAGGTGTGTACGTAGCCGAGAACTCGTGTGAAATCCCTTCTTCATCAAGAAAGGTGTCCACATTTGCGTTCTTGAACTCCGTTCCGTTGTCGCTCCGAACCTTCTTGATCTTTATGTCAAACTGATTTTGGGCCTTCCTAGCGAAGTTTTTGAAGATCTTTTGGACCTGCGATTTGTCATCAAGAAAGAACACCCACGTAAATCTTGAAAAATCATCAACTATGACTAGACCAAATGAGTTACCACCGAGACTCTTGTAGGCATTTGGACCAAAGAGATCCATGTGAAGTAGCTCGAGTGGTCTTCTTGTGGTCATGATGTTCTTCGCGCGGTGACTTTCTCCAACTTGTTTCCCTGCTTGACAAGCACTACAAAGTCTATCATTGTCAAATATGACATCTTTTATTCCAAGTATATGATCACCTTTAATAAGCTTATCAAGATTTCGCATACCAACATGACCTAGTCTTCTATGCCACAACCAGCCTTTAGAAGATTTGGTAATTAAGCAAGTTCTAGGTTGAGCCTCTTTAGTGAAATCAACAATGTAAAGATCTCCTCTACGTATACCGGTAAAGGCCATTTTATGATTGTCTCTACGAAACACTTGGCAATCTACTTCAATGAATAAGACATTGAAACCGAAATCCGCAAGTCTAAAAACTGAAAGTAAATTGTATCCAAGGGATTCAACGAGCATGACATTTTGTATGGAGCTATCATGTGAGATGGCCACCTTACCAAGGCCAACCACCTTACCCTTTGAATTATCACCAAAAGTGACATATTTTCGAGGGCCGTTGTTTTCAGCAAGCTCACGGAACATATCTTTATCTCCGGTCATATGATCAGTACATCCACTATCAAGGACCCATTCTTTCCTCCAGCCATGTAGCCGCGAAGATTTGTCATAAGACCAAAATGCCTCATTGCATCATCAAGATCATAGTCACTATCATCATCTTCATCATAGTATCCATGTTCAACATCATCTTGTGATTGATCAATTCCTAGAGAGGGTAATTCATTAGATAAATGATCATCACAATGGTTATCTTTATGAATTCTAATAGCTTCGGATATGATATCGCTAATGATTCCAACATTTCCTTTAGCACGCACGAGATTGGTAAGCTCAAATAGACAATCACCAAAACTAGGAGCACTAGAGTTCATCTTACTCAAGGCAATAGACTTATGGAGAATTTCGTCTAAATTTTTCAAGGAATAATCTGGAAATCGTTCCTCAAAAAATCTCCATATGGTGTAGGCACACTTGAGAGTAGGCAAACATCTAATCAAGTTTCTAGGCAAGCCTTTAATGATGAGCTCAACAGTTCTAAGATTGTGAATCATGTCAATATCTTCATCTAGGGTAGGGTGCAAAGGATCAACATGAGATGCACAAGGGCTAGTAATGTACTTGTTCAAATGATATTCATTGAAAATCTCAAGCATTTCATTTTTCTACTCATGAAAATACTCTCCATCAAGAATAGGCACTCTATGTCTAAGACTCCCCAAAATAGACACATCCATCTTCCTCTAATGGTGTTTAAACCAAGGCAATGGAGACCAAAGCTCTGATACCAATTGAAAGGATCGAGAAGAGGTGTCTAGAGGGGGGTGATTAGACACTAAGTGCCAAAAGTTGCAGTTTTTAATATTCTTAAATTTAAGTGGAGTTTAAGCACAAGTTTAACAAACACAATACATATCAAGCAAGTATGCAATGAGTATATGAGCAGCGAAAAGTAAAGCATGCAACTTGCAAGAATGTAAAGAGAAGGGTTTGAAGTATTCAAACGCAATTGGAGACATGAATTTTTTGTCGTGGTTCCGATAGGTGGTGCTATCGTACATCCACGTTGATGGAGACTTCAACCCACGGAGGGTAACGGTTGCGCGAGTCCATGGAGGGCTCCACCCACGAAGGGTCCATGAAAAGCAACCTTATCTATTCCATCACGGCCGTCGCCCACGAAGGACTTGCCTCACTAGCGGTAGATCTTCACGAAGTAGGCGATCTCCTTGCCCTTACAAACTCCTTGGTTCAAATCCACAATCTTGTTGGAGGCTCCCAAGTGACACATAGCCAATCTAGGAGACACCACTCTCCAAAAAGTAACAAATGGTGTGTTGATGATGAACCCCTTGCTCTTGTGCTTCAAATGATTGTCTCCCCAACACTCAACTCTCTCTCACAGGATTTGGATTTGGTGGAAAGAACATTTGAGTGTAAAGCAACTTGGGAAAGGCTAGAGATCAAGATTCATATGGTTGGAATGGAATATCTTGACCTCAACACAAGTGTAGGTGGTTCTCTCTCAAAAAATGTGTATTGAAAGTGTAGGTATGTTCTAATGGCTCTCTCCACGAATGAAGAGTGAGTGGAGGGGTATATATAGCCTCCACACAAAATCTAACCGTTACACACAATTTGCCAAACTCGGTGGGACCGAATGGTTAAACTCGGTCGAACCGATTCAGTAAACTTAGTGACCGTTAGGATTTTCGGTGGGACTGAGATGCAACTCGGTAGGACCGATATGGTTAGGGTTAGGGCATAACGTAATCTCGGTGTGACCGATTACACAAACTCGGTGGGACCAGTTTTGGTAATAAGCTAACCAAAGAGTTGGTCAGGCAAACTCAGTGAGACCGATTACACAAACTCGGTGGGACCGATTTTGATAATAAGCTAACCAAAGGGTTTGCATTGTAATCTCGGTAGTACCGATTGCTCAAACTCGGTGAGACCGATTTTGGTAATGGACATACACAGAAAGATTACAATCCCATCTCGGTGAGACCGAGATCCCTATCGGTGAAACCGATTTGCTAGGGTTTGTGGCAGTGGCTATGACATCTGAAACTCGATGGCGCCGGATAGATAGAATCGGTGGGGCCGAGTTTGACTTTTGGTTTAGGTCATATGTGGATGTGGGAAGGTAGTTGAGGGTTTTGGAGCATATCACTAAGCACTTTGAGTAAGCAAGTCATTAAGCAACACCTCATCCCCTCTTGATAGTATTGGCTTTTCCTATAAACTCAATGTGATCTTGGATCACTAAAATAGAAAATATAGAGTCTTGATCTTGAAGCTTGAGCCAATTCTTTGTCCTTAGCATCTTGAAGGGGTTCCACATCCTCTAGTCCATGCCACTCCAGTGTTGAACTTATCTGAAACATACTAGATAAAAGTATTAGTCCAACAAGAGATATGTTGACATTAATTACCAAAACCACTCAGGGAGCACTTGTGCTTTTATATAGCCACCACATGCAACATTGGATGGCTCGACGGATGTTCATCACTCATCTTAAGGACCTGCAAAAAAAATCAAAGATGCAAATCTTGGCATGAACAAAGCTAGCAAAAAGGATGCCAAGAGCCATACTACAAGCTGTTTGTACAAAATCATAAGTTAAACACACTCAGTTATCTACCACAGACTAATCAAAGTTACAAGTTTACTCAAGGAATCAAGAGCTACCTATGGTAAGGTGTCAAATCTATTCTTGAGGTCCAATGAACAACATGTATTACAAATTATGCAATTTGCATGCGTTCCTAGCAATATCGTTTAAATGCAGCGTGTCTTGCATCATATATCGGGACTGAGAGGGGAAACTTACAGTCTGCACGTCGGTGTCATCGAGAGTGAAAAGGGCCCGCGCATTGCAACGGGAGAAAAAAACATAATCTTCAAAGTCCATGAAAACATTTTGCTGCATCACCAATAACATTTTGGCGAACATTTTGCTCAATTTTCTTAACATTTTTCTATACACCAACTTTTTTTTAAAATGATGATTTTTTTATTTCCCAAACATTTGTTTTAAAAAACGCGAATATTTTTTGAATATGCGAACATCTTTAAAAGAATATGAACTGATTTTGAATTCACAAACATTTTATGATTTATTGAGAATTTTATTTAAAAATTCTCTTTTTTAATTTTTGGAACTTTTTTAAGTACCAAATTATGTGATACCAAAAAATAAAGAAATTTTCTTAGATCAGAAAACTAAGAATGCTAGAAGCAAATTAATTCAGGAGATGATTTCATGAGTAATTGATGCTATTCTGCAGCAGGGAATGAGGAAAAAAATAGAATGAACATATCACATACTTGAACAAACCAAATTAGCTGCAGGCAAGGTATCTATAAAAAACTTATCTGCCCAGAATAGAAATGTGATACATCCACGCGTATTTCAAACTGAAGGCCTCGTCCTCATAGCCAATATGTATAATAATACCATTCTTCCGCATGCTCTCCCTAAACCATACAAAAAGCATTGAAGATCTTCAATGCGGTGAGAAGAGGAAGATCATATTTGCCTTTTCATACAAAAGATTGTATTACCCTGCTCATACTTTTGCTTCTGGGATCGGAAAACTGCAAAGGACTGTGTTGTAGGTTCTCAGATTAAGGGGAGGTTGAGAACGACTAACCACAGTAGCGTGAAATTGGATATTAAATCCGGTTCGTGGCATGCATTGCTAGTGATCGAGGAGTATCAGGCCTGTGGAAGTCTTGTAGTTCCGTGTTGACCTTGAAGATGGCCGGGCGGAGATGTCATGAACACGCCAGGGAGAACTTTATTAGGGTAAAACAACCATCATGACCGTGGAACCTGAATATCCCAAAATCAAAACAAAGAAAACCATATAACCTGATCACCTCTTGATGCCCTGCTTGTGGATCAATTGGCGCGAGCTTGGTGATGACCGTGGACAAAACTGGTAGAATGACCCAAACACCGCAACAACGACAAAGAGACGAACGTACAATCCGTGCTTACCTCCTCCTTCCCTCGTGCGATACACCAGGAGGGGAGCGCCCCAGCATCTGACAAAACTGGTAGAATGACCCAAACACCGCAACGACGACAAAGAGACGAACGTCCAATCCGTGCTTGCCTGGAGGTCACGTACGTGTTGTATGTAGATGTAACATTATACACGATGGAAGTGTATCCAGTCAGGGTAGATGAGCACCTGGGTGTTGTGACTGTTGTCACTGCTGCGGCGGGGAGCTGGAAGTTGCCGAGCTAACTGCGGAAGATCTGGATGGCTGGTGGCCATCATGTTGATCAGCATGTACACCATCATGACCAGCGTGGCAAGAGGCGCAAGCAGTCGTAGCTCCAGCAATGGTGTCGTGCCGCGCCGCAGTTGGACAGCAGCGTGTATACAATTTCATATAAGCAACTTCCATTGTAGGATTCAGATTGCAAACTTTAGGAAACATGTCGATTACTGTACACTGACCAGTGGAAGACGGATGAAACTCATCCCGATTTTTCCAATCAACTTGCGGTAACTCATAGTAATCCTACACACGCAGATTTCCCATGAGAAACTTACTCACAATTAATCTACCAAGCCACAGGCTACAGTACTCACGGTGGATGAATAGAAGAGGCAAAGGCATGGATGTCGACTTCACCTTGGTCTTGGAGCCGAAGACGAAGGATATCCGTGTCGAAATCGACGACAACCTCTTCACTCAGCCGCGTGGCTTGTCGTCGTTCTCCCACTCCCACATCGTTCCCTCCCCCTCGCCTCGCCGGATTCCTTCGTTGTGCGTCCTGCAGGAATTGGACCTCATGGGTGCGCCACAAGCAAGAAAGATTCTAGACGTTTGGTGCTCCTCCGTCTCTATAGGATCTGCCCCTCACATCCTCTCTCCCGAGCCAATTTATGGGAGGAGTTAGACAGGCGATGAGAGATGCGGAGTTAGAATCCTGAGGGGTCACGAGAAAGATTGGGTGATGGGCGACGCCGAGGGGCGGAGGGCCGGCGACGGGGGGCGACGGGGGGCACCGCGCGGCGATGGGGGCCAGGGGCCGGCGGCGCACGGTGGGGCGTGGGCGGGAGGTGGTGGCGCGATGGAGGCGGAGATGGGAAGGCAGGGTCGTGGGTGGGTTTTCTTTTCTCTCCTCTGTACCGGTTCGGTTGACTTTCACGACGGCTGGTTCAATCTATGCTACTATTAAACAATCGAGTTGTAGTAGAAACATTACATCTCAGTCATATTTTCGCCATCTCTCAATGGACCAGATTGCCTTAATATTGTATCACATCATTTATCATAATCAATTAGCAATAATTATCATAATTTACGCCATCATAATTACGCAATAATTACCATGATCTCGCTCCAACCTAGGCCTATTTTAATCATATCAATTAGCAAGAATTGCCATGATCTACGTTATCATATTTTTTTTGAAACTCGGCATTGTATGCTGCGTACATAGGAGGAAAAATATCAATTAGCAATAATTACCATGATCTACGTCATCATGTTTTTTTTAAAACTCAGCCTTGTGTACTGCGTACATAGAAGGAAAAAAGAAAAAGGTCTGGCCCATGTTCGTATGTAGGCAGAGAATAACGGGGAAACCAAAGCACTCGTTTCCCTGTTTGTTTGGATCAGAGGATCGATCAGACCCTGGCCTTGATTTTGATCGTTCTTGACTTCCGTCACTTCTTTCTTTTTGTTCACCAGTTTGAGTGTTCGTCGTCTTCGACGGCTCGGTTCTTGGTTTGACTCTCCCGGTCTTCTCGTCCCGAGGAACGATAGTGACGTGGGCATGCAGCACTACGCGGCTAGGACAGGTACGAGCACGTCTCATATGCCTTCACATGTACTATTAATTACTCAAACTTATCTGAAACTGGGGTTCAAAGATCGACCATCAATTCATCCTGGATCAAATCCATTTTCGAGGAACAAAATTCCTGATCAGCGCCAGGCAAATAATTAAAGCCTGATCTCATCACAGCTTCATTTAATTGCATGCTCGTTGTGGGGAGATTGGACGTACCTCCCGCTAAGTAGCGGATCCACCCGATTAATCCGGGCCAGCGAATTCGTATGCCACACACGTAATCTCCATCCAGTTAAGATGGGAATCCCTTCGCAGCAAGCGGAACAATAGTAATTAAGCTCGGTGCAGCTGGTTCGTACGTGGTACTGTGGTACGAGCATAGCCCCATACTTAGCATATGTCTTTCACTCCTAAATATGGATTCTATAGTTAATGGCTTGGTAAAACTTTTGCTAAATTACATATAAATATTACAATTTGATCCAACTTTACACAATGCAGATATGAAAGGGAAAATCCAAATTGATGTGATATGGGATTCACACTGATGCTTCATGACCTTTGGTCCTTGTAATACTGGAAGCAATCCAATCGCTTGTTTAGGTTTCAAATAAGATGTGCATGTTTCCAACACTTATCTTAAGGAGTGAAATTATTTTGCCACTGAAAAGGAGCATGTGTCATTTGTCTTCCCTATCATGTAAAAAACATGTTTTATTTCCCTTGAATTAGAGTGAAAAACAGGGTAGAGTGTTGGTTAATGTGATATTCTATTTTTGTCAGATGGCTTGAAATTTCTTTAACATTACTTTTAATGTTAATGTCATGTACCATCATATTTATTTCCAAACTTTGGCGTGAGGTTATATTGCCAGTTTATGTCATGTTCGGTTCACAAATATATATTGCCAGTCAATGCCTTTAAGCTTTGTTGGTAGATTCTGTCATAAAATCTATTTCTACTTTTAGTGTAAAATTGACTTATACACAGTTTGACATTTTCAGACATTGTGCTTACATGTGCTTGCTTTCGCTATATTTACTATAGATAGTGTTCTGACAGATTTTATAAAGTATGTCGATAGTTGAATCATGTATCCTTGACTTGATAGACAAGTTCAAAGATTTACATTCTTCAGAGTGCATAACTGACACGCTAGATGCTAACTTCGACTGCTTGTATAACCAACATTTAGTTCAAGGAAGCTTCAGGTCTTACCTTGGAAATTTCTTTTACCTCTTCCATCCAGCACGGACATGCTTTCCAATTATTGATTACCTATTTTACACACAAAAAAAGTTCCCAATAATCTTTTCTACAATAGTCCAACGTAATCAAAGGAGTCACTAAAATTAACCTGGAAATACCAAGGGAACCTATAGGCATGGCCGCCACAATAATCAATCCTCCTCCCTTGACACTTATGCCACCACTCCCCTTCCCGTGATCCAATTTTCTCTCTATTTCATAACTCTATGATACGTGCGTTGCACGTGCATACTTACTAGTTGTCTAAAATACAGGGGCTTCTCTGCAAATTGGCCAGTATATTTGGCAATAGATGTTTGTGAGTGAACACTTTAGAAAAACTGTAGTATATGTGCAAATAAAAAACATGTTTTCTTGCCAACTAAACATGCATATTGGCCAAAAACTGAGAAAATGTATCCTGGCCAACTGAGACATCTATTCTAGCCAATTAAATGCATTAACTGTCCAACTGAACATGCATGTTGGCCAAAAACTGAAATAAATGCAACCTGGCCAGCTGAGACATCTATTCTAGCTAACTAAAAATATTGAATGTCCAACTGAATATGTATGCTGGCCAAGTGGAAAAATGCATCCTGGCAATTGAGACGTCTATTAGCGAAAACCAAAAATCTGTAGTGCAACAGTAAAAACACAAGAACTTTTGTCCATGGCTAATGAAGCCACAAACCATATTAACATATTCACACATATAATCTTGTCCCACACATATAATCTTGTCCCACACATATATTCTGGTCCACACCTATTGCAAACCATATTAATATGTTCAAATATACCAGAACTAGAAACATAAACGGCGATGAAAAACATATAACTATAATCTGTCCTCCAATTCTTCTTTCTTCTTTCACCTGGATTTTCCTTCTCAAATGTAACATCCAATTATGTGCAGAAAAATCTGAAAAGAGCTCCTTGCGAAACGGAAACCTGCAGATCATTGCAACAAAACAAAAGGGAAAAAGTCAGAAAACTCTGTAGTAAAAAGAAGTCATGCTCTTGCTAGCTATTTACTGCAAACCGTGCAACTAATATAACAACTTTGTGCAAACAAAAAAATTCATAATTGTTATAATAAAGATTATGCTACAGTCATGTTGCTTTTGGAATTAAGAATATCACAAAATGGTGTGCAACTGCCTATTTACTAAGTTTTTAGGTTGTTTGAAATACTCTTTTCTGTGGTTACCAACTGATGACATCAATTTCTTCTTTTATATATGTGCAGGGAGTGTGTGGCAGCATCCAAAAAAAGAAAAAAAAATGCTTGATCTCAATGAGTTGCCCCCTGATCTCAATGAGCTTCCTCATGATATGGATCAGCAGCAACCCAGCATACAACAAGGAAATTGGACAGAAAATGGTCGATCTGTTTACTACACGCAGGCAAGTCGTGATGGTAACCCTACGAGCCATGACAATGTGGCAGGCCAGTCATTAGCCCGTGGTGCCCCTGTAGTGGTGTCTTTGCAGTCAGAGAGCCATACTCTTGATGACACGGAAACCGAGGCAAATGTTCCTGGTCCAACAAGGACTGAGCTAGGAGCTGGGGCTGTTGACGGAGCTGTGCAAGGAGAAGAAGGAGAGGATGAGGCTAGTTCTCAACCTATGGAACCTTATGTTGGCATGAGGTTTGATAGCCTTCAAATTGATAAGGATCACTACAACAGCTATGCACTACGGATGGGCTTCTCTATCAAGATGAACACCTCTTGACGGGCACCCCGCACCAATGAATTGATAAAACAAGAGTTTTGCTGCAACAAGTTCAAGAAGTCCAAAGCTGATGATGGAGGAGCTGAGGCTCCTCCTGTCCTGGACCCTATTCCAGATCCAAAATCTGTTGACAGTGATAAGGAGATGGAAGAAGAACCTCCAATATTTGCTGAAGAGGAGGCTGGTACTAGTAAGAAGAAGAAGAAGCGCAAACGCGAGACAATAAAGCAGACTGAATGCAAGGCAAAAATGTTGGTGAAGCTGATAGATAAGCGATGGGAGGTGACACACTTTGTTCGTGACCACAGTCATCCGCTCATGAACAAAAATTCATTGTCCAAATATTTGAGATCCCACCAAGGCATCTCACCTGATGAAAAGGAGTTTCTGCGCATCTTGTATAACTGCAACTTGACTACAGGTGTGGTGTTTTTCTATATCCCTTAAAGAATTAAGTTTCCCTCTAGGCAGTTCAGTGTGCAACTGTTATGGTACTACTGTGCAACTAAAATGGCTTAACTGTGCAACTGCTATCCAACTTCCCATGTTGTTTGTATATCACTTTTGGTGCTTGTTGTGCAACTACATTGTCTTTACTGTGCAACTACACAATGTCCTGTATGCAAAAACTGCAAAGTGTTTTTAAAAAGGTGCAGCTAGGTGTCCATTTCCTGCGATTATCTTCTGTGACAACACATGTCCTATTACTGTGCAGCTGAATGTGCACATTCGTGCAACCAAAAAAAGGATATACTGTTTGTTTTTGTATTATGCAGGACGAATGATGCATGTAATGGCAGAGTTCTATGGATCTGAGATGATGGTGCCATTCAGACCAAAGGCAATAACAAATCTTTGTGCAAGTTTCCGTAGAGATGACACAAAGGAGGGTGATCTGATTGAGATAATTGCGCACTTCAAGGGTATACAAAAAACCGATCCAGACTTCTTCTATAAGGTGAAATATGATGAAGAGGACAGAGTTGTCAACATATTTTGGGTGGATGGCTTAGCTCGAAAAGCTTATGCGGAGGCGTACCACGATTGCATATCATTTAACACCACCTACATGACCAACATGTACAATATGTCGTTCGCGCCCTTTATAGGAATAAACCGACATGGCCAATATTTCATGCTGGGTTGCGCTTTTGTGAGGTAGGAGTTGGCATCGAGCTTTGATTGGGTCTTTGGAGCATTCCTAGAGGCTATGGATGGCAAACCTCCTGACAACTTCATCACCGATCAGAATGGTGCGATGAGACAGTTAATACAGAGCATCTTTCCAACCACCGTGCACCGTTGTTGTCGATGGCACATCATGAAAAAGGCTCAGGAAAAAGTTGGTTGGCTGCTGTGCCGGAATCCAGGACTCTTTGATGATTTCAACAAGTGTGTTGACTTCAGCTTCACTATAGACGAGTTTGAGCAGAATTGGGCTGGGTTAATGATGAAGTACGAGGCTATGACACACACACACACACTTTGAGAAGTTGTACGAATACAGGTCAACTTGGGTGCCGTGCTACTTCAAACACAGGTTATTCCCCTTCCTCCAGTCTACACAACGTAGTGAGGGGTTCAACACCGTCCTGAAAAGATATGTGAACACACACAACTCAATGCTAAACTTCGTCAAGCAATATGAAAAAAATCAGATCCACATCCTTGCCAAGGAAGGCTGCAATGATTACAGGATAGAACACCTTGAGATTGAGTTGTGGTCCAACTTCCCAATAGAGAAGCAAGCTTACAAAACCTATACTAGGGACCTTTACCGCAAGTTCAAAGAAGAGTTTGAGCTGATTGGACGTTATAATGCATTCCAAGTTGGTGCTGATATATTTGAGCTCAGACCGAACCAAGAATTTGTTGCCAAATATGGTTCTTGAAACTACTTGGTGCAGGCAAGGGTGGAGGAGGGTTCCTATTTGTGTGAGTGCTGTAAAATGGACAAGGACGGCGTCCTCTGGTGCCACATCCTCAAGGTGTTCACCCATATTGGAGTTGATGTCATACCAGAAAGGTACCTGCTAAAACGGTGGACACCTACTGCTGTACCTAGTGCGCCAGGGACTGGTTATGAGCAACCAGATGAAATGCCTCCTCAATCAAAGAAGCAGATAAGGGAGAGGAACATGATATACGATTTTCGGAAACTAGCAAAGTTTGCGAGTGGTTTTGATCCAGCACAAGCTATTTTATACAAGCATATGCGTGCAGCACGTACCGAGATCGGCCACCTGAACAAGTCCAAGAAAAAGAAAAAACCGACTGTTGCCACGGGGCCATCAGATGATGGCAACCCTCGAGGACCTCCTCCACCTCCAGGCAGCAATCAGGGGGCTCATCATCCAGGTAATTGCCTGCTCCAACTCCTGATCTAACTAGGTGTGTAACTTCAGTTGCACACATCATCGTGCCCAGTTGCACACACCATGGTAGCCAGTTGGACAGAACAGGCTGCCTAGTTGCGCACGCTGTGTTAGTTCAAGCATCAAGATAACACAACTAACTTATTTTCCTGTTCTGGATATAGGTTATGCCAACCCTCAAAGACCTCCTCCCCCTCCTGGCTGTACACGGCATCCTCCACCACCTCCTCCCCCGCGTGCTCCTTCCAATGGCCCTACAGGCAGCACTCAGGGAGCTCATCGTCCAGGTAATTACCTGCCCCCAACTCCCCATCAAACTAGTTCTGTAACTCCAGTTGCACACCTCATGGTGCTCAGTTGCACCAAACAGGCTACCTAGTTGTACACGCTGTGTTAGTTCGAGCATCAAAAGATAAACACAACTAACTTGTTTGTCCTGTTCTGCCTATAGGTGATGCCAACCCTCAAAGACCTCCTCTCTCGTCAGGCCCAACTAGCAGTGCCCTGCGTGCTACTCCCAATGGACCTACAGGCAGGACTCAGGGGGCTCATCACCCAGGTAAGTACCTTCACCGACTCCAAACAAAAACTAGGGTGTGTGACTTTAGTTGCACATATCATAGTGCCCAGTTGAACAGAACATGCTGCCTAGTTGCGTGCGCTGTTTTAGTTTGAGGATCAAGCTAAAAATCTAACTTGTTTTTCATGTTTTGCCCATAGGCGATTACAATCCAAGTACCATGACGGGTCGTGCTACTACAGGTGTTTTTTTCAACTTAACTTGCACACAACAACCAGTTAGTTGCACAAAAATGTGTTGTGTGGTTGCACAGAATATCAGTGTTGGTTGCACAATAACAAAAATACTAAACTTTTTATATGATTATTACACAGGTGATCGTGACGGTCCTACTGCCCCGTTGGAGGCTGCATCCCTTGCACAAGCTTCTGATGGTTTTGTGCCCAGGGATCCTCCAAGGTCTACTACAAAGGGTAGGGCAAAGAGTCGACGGTACAAATCAGCGCTGGAGCTACACCCAAAGAAGAAAAACAAATGCAGCCATTGCCAATCTACAGAGCACACTGCTGGTGTGTGTCCACTCAGACTCCTGTGATTCTGTTTCCTCATTTGTAACTTTGGAACATAAAAGGAAAAGAATGATGTTTTTTTAGCAATGTTGGGACCAAGTGGACACATTCAGCATCTATGATTCCTCTTTATCTAATTTATGCTCCTTGAATTAGTTCATGCACTGTGTAAAAAAAGTTTCTATTTGTGCCTTTGTTTGCAACTGGTTAAATATTTAGTTGTTGAACAATTGTATGTCCAGTGCTCCTAATGTATCAACAAAAGTGCTGATATTTATTTGCAAACGGAATTACTAGTAGTGTGCAACTACAAAATCTGCTTAAAAAATTATGCAAACCAGCAACTTCCTCCATGGAGCATAAAAAAATAGTACTGACCTACTCCTTGTCGTATCTCAGCAACTTCTTCCATGGGATGGTGTTGTGCACGCTGGTAACCCAATCATATGCCAGCTTCTTCCTGATGTTGAGTACTTCCTTGGGGTCATAGTTGGGCAGTTGGCTACCATTCCACTCGGTGGCATTAAGCAGTGCGAACAACCCACACTCATTACTGCGATGGGAAAAAAAATTGTCACATAAAATTAAAACCAATAAAGATAATGCACTCTGTGCAACTGCTTATGTCCTACTGTGCAACTACTTCTGTTCTACTGTGCAACTGCTTATGTCCTACTGTGCAACTGCTTGTGTTCTACTGTGTAACTGATTATGTGCCACTGTGCAACTGCTTACGTGCCAGTGTGCAACTACTTATGCGCCACTCTGCAACTGGCTAGATAATCCATTAGAAACTCATAAAAATGATAAAACAGATTACAGACTAGTACTGTGTCTTAAAAATACTAAAGATTGCACATGTAGAAAAATTTAAAAACTACAAAATGATGGTATATGATTGAGAAGGAATGCCATGCTTATTGTCTTACTTGCTGAGATGCTTCGGTACGTCAATGTCAATAATCTGGAAGTGCTCGATGCTGAACTTTGGGTAATGCTTCCTTCATAGCTGGCGTACTGCCCCCGCGATGGTAGAGGCGGTGGTCATCAGCACAATGTTGTCCAGCGTCCTGTTTGAGTCAAGAACTTCGAAGCGTTCGTCCCTCAAATTGACATTGAAGACCCAATAATGCCTCCCTCCCTCCTTATCGGTTACATCAGCGCACTCGAGCACTGGCAGCATGACGTGCAACCGTGAACGATTTCAGACACAAAATATAGGCTGTAGCTAAGAAAAAACAGTACAAGACTTGGTCAAGTTAAAAACAGGTTGCAACAAGTATCTGCCAACTAACAGATGTGTCATGTGCAACTGAACATGTTGTGGGTGCCAACTAAAAAAAGATTGATCATGTGGGCACAACACACACCAAGTCTTTCTTGTCGAGACGGTTCTTATAATCAAACTTCTTGTTTATCTCATTCACATTATGGATCCCTTGCTGTAAATTTATCTGCAGAGATTATAAAACATGGCTCAAAACTCCTTAGTAGGTGAAAGGCCTCCCTCAAATGGTCAACGAAAAAAGTGCTACAGAACAAAGATGAGGGTAAAAGAAGGTTTTGGAAAAACTTACAGAAAACCTCAGTGGCATAACAACCTTCTTTGACCCTTCTGGTAAGTTATCCATGATGTGTAAGATTCCAGTCTCAATAACAATTTTTGATAACCATTGAACCGGCTTCATCGAATCAACTAACTCCTTTAAAGAAATGTAGAAAGCACCATACCTGATTATCTCAAGGCTGATTTTTTTTGAAAGCAACAAAAAGACAAGTTAGCTCGAAGGGTCACAGCAGTAAAAAAAATATGCATGAAATTGAAAACAGAACAGTGTGCAACTAAAAGCCATGTTCTGTGCAACATGCTATGCTTTCTGTGCAACTAAGTGGCTGGTCCTGTGCAACTGAAAAAGATATGTATGTAGACTGTGGGGGGTTAGTTTACCTGGTAGCTTCATCATTTGCTCCTTTGTGATGCCTGACCCAATACAAGAGGGCAGCGTAAAGCTTGTTCATTGCCTCATTGGAGCTGAAAATCTTCTTCTTGTTGTAGTCAATGAATGGAGACCTTTGAGATGTTGCGGGCCTTATTACCCTCCTCTGTCTTCGTGCAATATGTGGTCCCGAAGAACTGCTCGTGCCATCTTCTGGTTTTGCGCATATCGGGGTGTGGCAATTCTCTGGTGAACCAACATCTAGCTCTTGAGCTATTGCCTTGCCAGCATCAGCAGCAGCACATCCTTCATTCACAGCTGCTAGGTCCAACTCACACTCATCAATGCAAATCACACCGGCTTCTGCTATTTCTGCTGCTGGAGCAGGTGCTGGAGCATCACCATCTATGCCGAGGTCAAAAGATGGTGCATCGCAGAACCCGTCACCATGACAAGACTTTGATCTTCGTAAGGGTTCAAGGACCAGGGCATCTCCTTGCGGCACAAACACGGGTGCATCGTTCACTGACTTGGTTCGCAATAGTGGTGTAGTTGGCGACCTTGGAGGCTTGCACCTACTTATAATGTTGAACACCTCCTCTTGTGTTAATGGTTGCTGAAAGTCAGCTCTTGGTGATGCAGGCTTGCTTGGCTGCTGTGTGCTAGCTCTTGGGGATGGCACTTTGATAGTTGGATCACCTTTTTTTGTGTTTGGCAATGAAGCATCTCTATGAGTAGGCACCTTGGGGCTTGCAGTTGCAGTGGTGCCTTCCTGACCAGCTGTGGTGGTTTTGATTGTGACCATGCTGCTAACTGACACATCAGTTGGCACACTGGTATCTGTAATTGGCATCTTTCCAGTCTGAGTTGGCAGCAACCTAGCAGAACTTGGCACCCCTGCATCAATGGCTGCGGCTCGCAGTTCTCTCTCGTCTCCGAACCCCAAACCTTTTGTGGCCTATTCCCCCTTTGTGCCCCTGGAAAACTTGACAATCTTCTGCTTAGGTGGTTTTGGTGGGACTGTTGAAAGGGGAGTCTTCCCCTTGATCTGTTGAATTTTTGTGACATTGGTTGGCTCTCTGCTCACTACAGTTGGCATATCAGTTTGAGGCACAGCTTCCTTGACCATATTTACTTCAGCATCTGCACTCACCATCTTCTCCTTGATTTGAGGCAACTGCAGATTCTTCTTCATTGAAACTGCTTTACGCTTCTGGACCATGTGAGAGTTTGCCATGGATGCTGCCTTGCTCTTGCTGGAGCTTAGGTCTGGGAGCTGCTTTAAATATTCCTTGTATTTTTCCTTTGAATGAACCCAGTCAAGACCCTTTCCTGCTTCCTCCATGTCAATTTGATTTTTTTCAGCATCACTTGATAAGAACAGGCTCTTGTCAATGGCAAAGTTGATCTTCTCACACATATCTTTGTCGCTGAAATCTGGCACAGGAAAGGTGGTTGGCAAAGCTGGCTTCAAGTTGCAGAGCTTGAACATATCAATGCTGCTCTGAGACTCTGCTTCATCATTTTTCTTTGACTTCGGCAAATCCTTGTCTTTCCAGCAAGTTTTGTCAATCAATATCTATAGTGTGCTCCTGCTACTTAATGAATTGCTGCTGCTGGCAGGGGTGGCAGAAGTGCTAGTCCTCCTGGATGTGTTGCCACCTGTACCACCAGAACCAGGGGCGTTGTCATCATCATCGTCATCGCTGTTGTCGCTGCCTCCATTGGATCCCCTTTATCATCACCATAACCATCCTCGTCTTCTTCATCATCGTCTTCTTCCCTCTCACTGCCATCAACTGTTGCGCCTTTGTCTTCTCCCCTCTCACTGCCATCAATGGCTGCCCCTTTGTCCCCGTCCCCATCTTTGGCCTCACCTTCTTCTTCCTCCTCCTCTGCCTCACTATCTTCTTCCTTGTCCTCCTCCTCTCCTTTGTCCTCTTCTTGTTTGTCCTCCTCCTCCTCCTCTTCCTCTTCGTCCTCCTCCTCCTCTGCATCTTCTTCATTGTCATCCTCATCCTTGTCCTCCTCCTCTGATTCATTCGCATCTGTGTCCTCGTCGTCGTCAGCATCTATCGCTGCTTCCATTTCCTCATCTTCTTCTGACTCATCCTCAACAAACTCTTCTTCTTCTTGTATAGTTGACCCCCGTCTCTTTCTTTTTGGAGCACAGCGTGACGCCCCAGTTTGCATTGATGGCTGCTGTACGTAAGGATCAATATCTGGTTCCTCGTCATCGATCTTGGCAACTGCTTCAATGAAGGTGCCAACCTGTTCAGTTACAACCTTGCACAGCTCATTGACCACTTTCGCAATCTTTGCCTTTTTCCGCATCAACACAAAAAGATTCAGTACTGATTCAGTTAGAAAAAAATAAAAAGTAAAAATGTCTGTAACTGACCATGATGTGATAAGCAAAAACGACTAATACACACTTTCTGGCCAACTAAAAACATGATTCTAGCCAACTACACATGCACTGTGGCACAAACTAAAAAACATGCATTCTGCCAAAAGTTGATGACAATGGTTGTAAATGAACACTTTGACTGTCCAAAAGAACATGTGCAACCACAGAAGCTTATATGTGCAACTGAACATACATCACAGCCAACTGAATTCCGTATTCTCGCAACTACAAAAGTTATACATGTCCAACTGAACATACATCCCAGCCAATAGAAAAATATTGGTAAGTGGTACAAGTTTCTGTATGCAAAACACTAACCTGCAGATTGTAGGTTATTGGTGACTTGGATGCCATGAATGCTTCAGCTTGCAAAATTCCACCAAACAGTGGTATCTGCTCCGTGCCTCTATACTCCTCTTTAAGCTGATGTGAAAAAAAAGAAACAGAAAATAACAAGGTTATCAAAATAGATTTGTGTGTTGAACGAAACCACACATTACAACCTGTGCAACTACAACAAGATACTGGGGTAGACAAATTCAACTATACATATATGCAACTGAACAAAGACACAAAAATTGTGCAACCCACATGGCACCTAAAAAAAGTTTCTACCAACTGATGCAACACATCTGTGCAACAAGATTAGTAAAACTATGCAACTTAAAAAAGATGGTGTGCCAATTTAAAATGAATATGTGTGCAGATTGCCAAACTTAAAGCTATAAGCTGTGCAACTACATGCATTGTTGTGCCAACTGATGACAGTTTTCTGTGCAATTTCCAAAAAAGTGACCAGATATCAAAAGAACATAGAAGGAAGACACTGTTGGAAAAAAACAAAAAAGAACTCACTTGTAATTTGCCGAACACACCAGGAGAGATAGTATCCTTCTTGATCACCTTGGCAATTAGAGTACTATCCCATGCATTCGATCGTATCACGCAGTTGCTTACTGGGATGTCATGTACGAGCGCATCAAGGTATAGTATTTGCACCAGACCCAAACAAAAGAAAAAGCCAAGTTCAGTTATTGTTATGAGTATTTCAGCAAACTATAACTGCACAGAAAGAACAAGAATAGATGAAAAAAGTGGTTGTTTTCACTAACCATCAAGTGATACAAGCAGCAGCAGACAGTTTGCTTCTCCTGGTCCATGTTCCGGAAAGCTTCGTTAATGTGTTCTGCTACAAAGAGGTAGATGTTTGTATTCTTTAGCATTTGATGATCTAGCACAAGTCCATAACACTTTGGGCTGAGCTTCAAGGCCGTGGTTGGTGCTAGAAAAGTGCTGAAGGCAACCGCAAGCCAGGCCATAAAGAATGTGTCATCCGTTCTTCCAGCCATATCCTGAATCATCTTGAGCCATGTAGTGATCTGGGGATGAGAATTTCCAGTTATGTTGAAAGCCTGTCTGAATCTCCTAGTGGCATCCTTGTCAACTAAATATCTGACTTTTTGACCCCTGTTTGGGAGATCAAATACCCTCTGAACACTGTCAGCATCGACACGGATCCTTCCCCTTCTTGGGAAAACCATTTCAGAGGTCTGTGGCTGGTAGGACTGCACTAGGAACTTAGTGAGGTCCGCTGGAAGTGTGTCTGATAAGTTCAATAGCCCCCCGAACAACCTCGAAACTAGCTCTGACTTCTGTAGTGGGGATAGAGAGGCGTTGAAATTTGCAAACCGCGCTGGTGATGCCCTTATCCTGCCTGGTTGTGATGGTCACTCCACATCTTCCCCTGCAGCCACCTCAACTCCTTCACCGCTGGCCTGTTGATGAGAAAATGAAAACATTACAGAAACATTAAACACAAGAGAAAAAACAAGAATGAAAAAAAAACTAGCAATCATCATTTGGATCAGTATTAGAATGAGCTATATATTCATAAAATGGATCATGCCAACTAATATGATGTATTTGTGCAACTAATAAAGCTCATGAGGACAACTGCAAGACTGCCAGTGTGCAACCTTTAAAAAAATAAAAAAAGTACGAGACCTGGCAGCTACAAAAAGTTCTGGTGGATGTGCAACAATAAGAAATGATATTGCAAACAAGAAAAACAGCAACTAAAAAAAGGTTTGCAAAAAACTATTCAAATAGATCATAAACACACACAAAAAACCCACATACCTCAGCATCTGCTGCGGAAGATGCGACAGCTTCTCCAGCAACTGCTGCCTGCACAAAAAATGACCACTGATGTCAACTATGAAAGATGCCAACTAGTCAACTACAAGATGCCAACTAATGCCAACTAATGTCAACTGTATTTAAATCAATATGACTAGAGATGTCAACTACAAAAGGTTGTTATTGATAAACTAAAAACAAAAATAGTGGTGCGAACTGATGCATAATTTCATCACTATCTAAAAAAGCAAGAAAAACACGTATATTCGACATTTTACTTACCCTAGAAAATGACTCAGCTCCCTTACCAAGTGCTGCACGTCTAGTCCGCTTTACAACACGGAATTGATCAGCATCCTAAGAAAAAAATTAAAAAACATCAGCATGGGAAAAAACAAAAAAATGCTATATTACCCAAACAAAACCAAAAAAATTGGACTTGTGTCATCATCATGCCACTTACCTCAACATCCTCTCCCTGCTCAACACTCCACGCAGGTCGTGGCTGGCGATTAGCAGGACGCTTCGAGTTCCGGTGAAGCGGCTGACTTCCAAAACGTTGATTAAGCAACCAAAAGAAAACATGAAAAAAAGACATTAGCATACATGCATAAGTTGAAAACAACTCAAAAACAAAAGAAAAAAAGTGAAAAAAATACATCTCCTTCATTGCCATCCGCATCTCCTTCTATTATAACCATTTTTGCCCCGCGGCAGGAAATACAACAAAAAAACATAGTTAGAAGATGTGGACAACCAACTACTACAATGATGCAGCCAACTGGGCAGTAAACCTTGTGCAAACTGGACATCAAATAAGCCAACTAACTATTTTCTGCCTAGGTATTACTTGCCAACTGTGACAAGTAATACCTAAGCAAAAAAAAGTTAACTAAAGGCAACAAGCTCAGTAAGATAACTTATTCTGAAAAAGCGTCCCTAGTTGCACATGAGGGGAGACACATGAAAACAACCACATCCACAACAAAAGACTTGCACATTGAGAAAAATTAAAATGGAAAATTGACAAGCATTGGTACTAATTTGCACAAATCAAGGGGTCCTAGTTGCACAAAGCAGGAGAATAACACATAAACCATCACAGCCACCACAAGGCTGGTGGATTGGGTAGACTATATTGAAAAACTGGCAAGCATTGGTGCTAAAAATGCACAAACAAGAGTCCCTAGTTGCACACAGCAGAGGGGGAAACAACAAAACCAACCAAGTACAGCAACTGGCACAAGTGTATAACATATGAACAGCCAACTAGTAAAAGTGATGCATCCAACTGAGCAGGCAACTTGTGCAACTGAACACCGTATAGACAACTACCTAGTACAAAAACAGTGAGCCAACTGACCAAAACAACTGCTGCAACTTCAGAGCATATGGACAACCAAGTACTATATGGACGCAGCCAACTGAGGAGAATTTTGTGCAACTAACCACTTGAATCTCTGAACACCAACTACAAAATCAGCCAATGCATTGCACACAAACATTGCGCACATCTAATACAACTTGCAGAATGACTAAGAATCATGAACAGATCTCAAATCTCTGTAAAATTAAACGGAACATGAACTAAACAGCCAAATCGCCCTAAAATCGCGCAGCGGGCGCCGTGGACATGCATCCCTTCTACCTAACGACTACCGCGTACCCTGGACAACTACACGTTGACCTTGGCCAGCAACCCCGTGCCGTGAACTACGCCTCCAGCGATTTCCCCCGCGAGGAGAACCACCCGCAAGCCGCCGCCAAACTGAGCACTCCGCCGCGACGCCCCGTTCGGTGGAGAGAATGGCGAGGAGGAAGACGAAGACGGAATGGGGAGAGAGCTCGCTGCGGCGAGGGATTTCAGGCCATCTTGCAGATCCCAACCACCGTTGGGCGCGTGCTACAAGATAGGAGAAGGGAACTCAACGTAACCAGGAAACCGAGGATAAGCGGGGGTAGTTCGCGCCGTTCCCGAACCCTAGAGAGCATTCCCCTCGCATTTCGGAACCATCCGCGCTCCGCAAGATAGAAAGAGGGAGGAGAAGCATGTAGAAGTGGAGGGCGAGCATATCTCCGACAACGAGGAGCATCAGCGATTCCCCCGTGAGGAGAACCACCCGCAAGCCGCCGCCAATCTGAGCACTCCGCCGCGACGCCCCGTTCGGTGGAGTGGATGGCGAGGAGGAAGACGAAGACGGAATGGGGGAGAGAGCACGCTGCGGGTGAGGGATTTCAGGCATAGATTTCGAAACCGCCGCCCACGACCCCCACTACTCTCCTCCTCTACCGCTTATAGGTGGGCCCCCCACGTCCGGATGTGGACAAACCGCCCACGACCGCGGTACGCGACCAATCCAGACCAGGTGCCACCTGGCGGATCTGGGCACGATCGCTGGCGCGATCGAACGGCCACGAGTCGTCCGCCCGACCCTGTTAGTTGGTGGCCGACCACTTTAGATTTTAGGAATCAAAAAAGGATAGCAATGTAGCAACATACTTAGTTTGATGCCACATCAATTCACATGTCCGAAGTTTGATCGTCAAACGAACCAATCTTGAAAATATTTTGTTGTTGAAAAAATATGGAACCGAAGGAATCAAACATAAAAAATAATTCTAAGCAATTAAGAATCTACAGTTGACACATAATCGTGGTGTTAATAGCAGAATGACCATTTTTTAAACAAATTTTAGAACCAAAGACATTAAATGTGAAACTTCTGGCTTCTGAGATAATGGAGCTGGGTATTCTCATACTGCTCAAGTACATCCTTACCTTCTCATTTAGGACCTGAAAGTTGAAAAGAACCAAAAAAGAAAGTCAATTTTGTGGTCACTGAAAACATTTACAATGTAAACCAAAAATATAATCTTCCCACGACTACATTACCAGAGAACTTGTATATATTTGAAGGTTTGTCTAGAAGGCAATTAATTAAGTCTAACTGATGGATAGCGTTTTTATCATAAAGTGGGGTTTTTTCAGTCAACAACCGGTAAAAAATGCATCCTATGCTCCAAATGGAAGGTAAATACTACATTTTGGAGGAAATGACATTCCAAACATGTTAAGAAACATTAATATAAACAAATTCCGAGAAATTATTAAAGATGATTTTACTCTTCTTGGAAGCAAATTCATTTATATAGTGTTACAAACATGTCTACACTGTTAACTAAAATGCTAACCAAGTGGCAACTATTCTATACCTTGCAGTTGTGTTTTCTGGAGCTCAGTGATGACAAGGGAACAACACATGTGACAAAAGGAGGGGTCAGGGAGCTTAGGACTGTACATGATACGCAAGAGATTAGAATCTACAATGTTTAAAGATGGTAATTCCAAAAGGAGTAAGAATTCTCCTTGAAACCAGAAACATATGTAGGACATGAGAACTGCACAGATTTTCCATGATCAACAATTGAGAAGTTTAACGCATGAAAAAACTGCATTACATCTACAGAAGATCTCCATTGATCATGGGGAGACACAGCCAATGTATTGCTAAATGATAATATGCACTAAATAAATGTTGGTAGAATATGATTTTGGTTTCACATCCATCTTCTGTAAAGCTGCGGCTCCTGTCATCAAATGTTGATGGTGAGACCATGAACTGTGAACGTCCATTACTTTCTTCCTTAATAGCTACACAAAATGTGTAACAGATGAATAGGGGCAGGTTTTACAGCAGGACAAACCAACAGGAGCATCTAGCCTACAATCATGTTAGGAACCGGAGAAATATAGCTACTGAAACATATTATTATTTTCAGTCAACTTACATATATAAGGTGTAGTTTTTTGCCCCACCCCATCTTTACTAAAATGAAGCCAACAGGAAACAGAAATAAGTTCAGGTCGTGAATGAACACACAACCACATACATCAGGAAGCTACCTACATACGGACCAAAACTACCAGCCAAATTTCGCTAGCTGCTAAGCACCAATACACAAGATTTATCTCATCACTGATTTGAAAAATTATGCTTCCAGCCAGTGATACTGCTCGACAGGGTCTTTGCTCAGCCCAAACAATAAATGGAGATGCCAAGCTAAATGAGATTTAACATAAAAGTAAAACAACGTCGTACCTCAGAATCAATGACCAAAGACCATAAGCCGGATGGAGATGTAGTAGCACCAATACCCAGAAATCTATAAATCCGCTGCTTTGATCTCAAGGTATTTTCTATTTTTTAGAAGTAGAAATCGCATGAAAAGTTACCTGAAAAAGAGCAGCGTAGGAACTTATAGGGAAAGGTGAAGGCATGGCAATTCTGGGCAACATTCATGGTGCTGTTTGAACAACATGTGGGTGCAAGCATGATATTGAAGGTGCTATGCCATTGCATCTATTTAATAAAATGTGCAAAGCTAATTAACCTTGAAAGATCCGCTTGTTGAGTTCATCCTCTACATATCTATACACGCAATTTATATTCAGGTAAAAATCCATTTTTTTTAACACTGGAAAAATCATAAAAATTGATTGACTTAAATGCAACATCACAATAAAAAGGATCTAATGAGAAAGAGGAAAAGTGGATCGCTTTGCTTACCTGACGAAGACGGGCGATGAACCCCGCGTCGGCGCGTTGACCATGGCCTTGTGTAGGCTAGCGACGCGGATCTGCGTTCCTACACCCATGCACAGGTTGGAGCTCTCCCATCGCGTCGCAGGTGGGGCTTCAGTAGACGATGTCGTCAGCCTGCTCATAATAATGATTAACTCATGAGCAATTGTCTGAAGTGGATTTCAAAGTTCAGTTTGTACAGAAAAGCCATATAAGTACCTTGGGGGTAAAATCTTCTGTAACGTATACTGAATTGAGTTCGGCTCTGATATAGCGAAAGGAGGCTGTGACTCGGTGTGCAGATACCTTAAACCTTGGGCGATGCCAATGGCTATTTTCATTCGCCTAAGCCAAGAGAATTGGGTCACTTTCCCATCTAAAGGAAGAAAACAAATGATATCAAATCTACGACACACAGAAAATGCAAATATTTAGTCTGTCATAATGAAACTAAGAGATAGACTTACAGTGTAGGTGCTTGTACAGGGTCCCATTTGATGCGTACTCAAAGACTAACATCCTCGAGAATGGGTCACTCTCTCTGCAATAACCCAGAAACTTTGCTATGTTCTCATGATTCAACCTTGCCAGATCAACAACCTACAATGTTCATCCCATTTTCTTTATTTATTATTTCAGTTAAAAGTTGTTTCTGAGTCGCAATTTTAGACAAATGAACTACCTTGGTAAAAGAGCTCATGCTGGCTAGTCCAATGACCTTCAAAGGCGCATAATAATATGACAAAAACCTCAGGTCCATCCTTCATTATTCCTCTATAGACTACAGTCTTCGGAGTTGAGCCAATTATGTTGCTAAAATCCTCACGCGCTACTTCAAGTTCCTAGCGACTCAACTTTGGCAAACTTTTCAGCATATCCGAATCTGAGGAAAGCATGAACACAATAGCAATAATATATGTTAGACAAAATAATCAATTTATTTTATAAAGTTAATTCCAACCAATCAGTACTGTTATCTCACCGCTCCAGCTTTTTTATCTACTTCGTGATGATATCCTTATAGAAGGCTTTAGATTGCAACTTCTGGAGGCAGTAACAGCAACAGTGATCACAAAAACAAGCAGGAAAGCACCGGTTGTGATTTCCAAAACAATAAGCCAAGTCGGTTGCTGCGCTTTATCATGCTTATGCTGAGAAGTATTATGTTTTCATTGAAAAAACACTCACTTTTCTTCTGTTTGTAGAAACTGAAGGTTCGTTTTTTAGTCATACTGTCCCAAGACACACCTCAACTTGTATCTTCAAATTCAAGCTTAGCATAGAAAGTGAGAATTATCTAAAAGTTTACAAAGATGATTCACTATCTTACTGAGCTTCTAGGATAATCCTGCTAGTACAACTGTAACAGTTGCAATAATAATTTCACTATCTTACTGTGTTATCAATTGATGAGAAATTGGCACAACTTCTAGGATAATCCTGCTAGTATAACTGTAACAGTTACAATAATAATTTGACTATGTTCCTGCGTTATCAATTGATGAAAAATTGGCACAGCTTCTAGGATAATCCTGCTAGTACAACTGTTACAGTTACAATAATAATCTTGGTTTTTTCATTTGAATAAAAGAACACAAACCATCATGAGGCCCCTATGGAATCAGCGCAGCCATGATTCTGATCTTTTTTTGCGTGGACCATGATTTTGATATGCTATAAGATTTATCCTTAAGTTATTCAGACCTCACGAGTGGAAAAACTCCTGGCAAAACCATGTATGCGTGAAAGAAACATCAACAGTTAGTATTGTCTAGATATAATCATGGGAAGAACGTATAGAATTAATAAAGTCCGAAATCAATCAATCAAGCGTGGGGAATTTACATGGTTGCTAGCTAGCTAGCATGGGCCATTAGCCAATGGAACACGTACCCGAGGATTCAGTCAGGCATGATGTATGGTAGTTTCATGCACATCTGGTTGGCTTGCTTCATCGTCGTTGCCGGCTAGTACGTGTGCATCTGGTCAGCTTGCTTCTTCGTAGTTCTACAACAGTACATTGCTCTGAAGTGGATTTGAGTTTCCCTCGCTCCCTCCCGATCCTCCCGCGGAGAGGCGCTCCTCACGCGCGAGACCAGTGCCCTCGCACCGCTGCACCCCTACCGCACCCTTCCTTCTTCCCCGTCCTTCTTCTCCTACCTTTCCTCCTCCCTGTATCCTCCTCTGTCTCTCTTTTCTACCAGAAAAATTGAAGCCCCGCCATGACCTTGGAGCTCTCCTTGCCAGCCATGGAGGCCCTCCTCCACCTGCAATGACTTCACGCCGCCACGCCGGATCCCTCCTCCTGCGCCCGCTGGATCCCGCCGCCGCCGTTCTACACCGAGCAGACACATCGTCCCCGGCCCCTCGAGCCGCCACGTTGACCTGATCCAGAAGCCGGTATCGAGCGCCGCAGAGGGGGCGGCGAGCGGGCAGAGGTGCGACAGCGACGACGGGCGGGTTGAGGCCGGCCATGGCGGCAAGTGGTGCGGCGGCGGCTAGGGGGATTTGGCTAGGGGCACAAGGACGTCGAGGCGAGGAGACGGACGGGTATTTTTTTCCAGCGAACCGTTTTTTCTTTGAAGATTAATGATGGATTGCGGGTTAAATTAAAAAATCACAGGGGCTTTTCTGCAAAAGCATCGCGACGGTGAACCTTACAAAGTCAATCCCTTTATTATTACTAGCAAAAATGCCCGTGCGTTGCAACAAAAAAAAAATATATGAATGCAGTAAGGATTGTATGCGTAAACATAACTTCCAGTGTGTTACAATGAGAGAAATTAAAATTGTCTCAAATTTGGTAAGGACAGTAAGTGCAAGCAACACATCACATGTCATCCGTTGTAACTGAAGAAAAAATTAGCGCGGGTTTAGTAAGAATTGTATATTCAAATACAGCGAGGAAAAAAATGCCACAATTAAAATCCATGCCCGCTGCTACTAAAAATCCATGCAGCCCCACACTATTGGGGTTAATTAATCCTCAAATTGCTGTCTCCTCCTTTAGTTAGGTCCTTCGATGCTATTAGTGCGATTCACATTTCCTTTAATTTTTTCATGTGATCAGTGCCCAATCAATCGGGTGCAGCTTCCTTCTTTAGGAATGCATGGCAGCCCCTCAATCCCAGGAATCATACTATAAAAGAGAAGCTACAATCAAGAATGAAGGGGGGGAAGTGTGAAACTTTTCTTAAAAAATGTTGAATTTACTTGCTTGATTTTTTGTTAAAAATCAAATTAATAAAGCAATGTCTTCAAAGTAAAATAACACAACATTAGATTTCCCAATGATTAATTTCAGCGTATCAATTGCACTAATTACCACGCATGTATACGCCTCTTTCTTCCCTTGCTCATGCAGTCATGCTCGTGCATCAACAGTCCTCAGCCATGACAATTTCGTATTTTTGACCTATTGGCAATGGCATGTCGTGCAAACAATCCTCTTAATTAGGCTGGTCATAGTGAGGAGTAACTTAGACTAGTGTCAGATGCATAACACTAGTCTAAGTTACTACCTTTATAATGCAAAGTAATATAATAATAGTGTTATAGATGGCTTCATTTATTAGCTTGTAGATTCATTTTGTCTTGGGAAGCGCTATGTTACAGTAACATATTATGTTACTACCTCAGCAAAAAAAAATTGATGTGCGCTAAGTTACTCCCACTATGACTAGCATTAGAAGCCAATCAGCCACGCAGATTTAATTTCCGACAACCCGCTTTTAATTAGCCACGCAAATTTATCCCACAATCTGGGTTTTAATGACGCCCAGCCATGCAGATTTAATTTCCCACAAACTGCTTTTCATCAGCCACGCGGATTTACTACAATCCCGCTTTTAGTGGAGCCATGCAGATATCACAATCCCGCATGTGCAGCCATCAGTATTAATTTTCAGGAGTCAATTATTCCCTTTGTTTCCCACCGGGACCAACACATCTCTCTCTTTCGTGATTTTGGAGGCCGCCTATTGATACTCGAAATAGTAAATCGTAAACATATAAAGCTGATGATTTTTTTTATAAAGGGGTGAAGTGGTACAATTTAATACGTACATGAATCCTCTCTCAGCAAAAGCATAAGCTGGTCCGTAGGAATCGTGAGATTGTGAGTTCGAGTCTCATACGAAGGAGGAATAACATTGGCCTGAAACATTTTTGCCGATGAATGTCAGGCCCAACAGCTGGACATGGGTAAAGGCCCAAATGACGTGGCTGAGGATTTCAGGACCGCTCGCAGGCCAGTCCCTGGGCTGCGGGAATAGACACGTGCCACATAAAAACGAAACGGTTTTATTGGTCGTATATATAGGAGATCTTCGAATTAGTACCACCTCGTTTATTTTACGATTTTATCTATACAAACCATAAAAGCGTATTATGACTTGAAAAGAAAGCGTATTATATCCGGTTGGGCCAGGTTGACTTGGGCTTTTATGCCTGTGCTTACTTCTATAGTACGTTTTCTGTCCAGAGGGTTTTCTCACATAGGACAAAGTTTCTAAATAAAATGTAGGACGAAGTTATTATATCCCTAAAATAAAGTAGGGCCAAGTTGCACTACAATACGTGGCCATGATTTCTTATGATGCAAGATATGAGATACTCCTTCTATATATAAAAATACAGGTACGACACGGCAACAGCCACCCACGACCGTGTATCATGAAGGAATTCACCTTACTGTGACGCAGTCTCGCTCCCTCCGTCGTCTATACTATATATAGCCATACTACTTTCCCCGTCAAAACCTAGGTGCCGCTGCAACATCCGGTATACCTTGCCTGGTCCGTCGTGGAGGACACGGATGAGGCGGACTGATCATCCAACACGAATCTCCAGCGGAGATGCCGTTCCACGGCAAGCGCAAGCGACGACAGAATCATCTCTAGGTACCTGATCAAGATGCTTCTCGGATGGTACGTCGAGGACTTCGTCCTGGTCATACCATAGGCTGCGTCCGGCCGTGACATGGATGACTAACAGTCCGTGTCGCTGTCCTCCGATCTCAAGCGAGTCGCCCTACCAACGAAGTCCGCGCATTTCTCCATCCTATGGATCGTATCCAGCCACCCCCACCCTCCCCTTCTTCCTCCACGCCCTATGCCGACGCTCAAGATCACCGTGTGCTCAGTGTGCCTTTTCTTTTTGCTCCACATGTCGTGTGTTGCGTGCTTACTTGGCTCGTGTGTGCGTGATGATGGAAAGCATGGCTTAGTGTGCATCACTTCGTGACGCTTATTCTGTGCTACTGCGGCTGATTGCGATTGCTACTGATGCTGATTTATGCGGGTCCTTAGTACTTCCCTATGCAATAGGTAGATAGAAAGATGATCAGCATATTTATAAAATTCTTGCAAATTGAACTGACTATTTGTTATCTCTTCTCTAATATTTCTCTAGACCAGAATATCTTTCTTTTTTTGCGTGTAAGATCAGAATCTCCTTTGTGCTCTCTATTGCAGAATTGCTCAATATACAATTGATTCCATGGTCCCTATGCCGTACAATTTTTAGACTTACATGCATGTGTCGCTTTCAATTGCAGAGAAGATATTACCATTATTTAAAAAAAAATGGAAAGTAGGATTTCAACGCCCATGATCCATCTGAGGTATCCCGTTGTACAACATGAGTACTAAATTATTTATGATCAGATCATAAATAGCCTTGAAGTAGCACGTCCCTTGCTTTTGTAATTCTCAACATGGACTTTTGCTTGACAATCTGGTCAAGATTTCTGTGGTAGTAACTATATGATTGGTATTTACATGTTGTTCGTTTTATCCATTCAGTAATTCTTTTGCTCCAGAACAACTAACTTTGTTGAAATACAAATCACAGACTATCGAATTCATTTGTTTGTGGAAAAACCAATATATTTTTTGTCTCCTGCAGGAGCCTAAGGTCGATTTTAAGCAATACCCGGGGTGTGTTGACAATTGAGGAACATTGTTGTGAACCATAGAGTTTGACATTTTGTTTGAAATCTAGGAAGTGCTTTCGACTAAGAATCTATTTTTTAAGGTATGCGCGTTGGATCAAAGATAATGAGCTCAGTTATATTTTTAACACATTCAAGTGCAAGTGCAATCAATATATAAGTTATTTTGTGACAATGTGCTTCCATAGATCTTTGTAAACATTAAATTGTTCATGAGCCGTTATATTTTGTCCATAAAATTCTAATTACATCTGAATACATATTGATTTTGTCTTCGTTGCAACGCACGGGTATATGTGCTAGTTACATAAGAAGAAAGTGTATTGTGACGGTGAACCCACGAAGCGTATTATGACGGTGAACCCACCAAAAATCTTTTGCAATATATAATAGCACAAAAGGGCCCGTGCGTTGCAACGGGAGAAAAAAATCATAAACTTCAATGGGCATGACAACATTTTGCTGCATCACCGATAACATTTTGGCGACCATTTTGTTCAATTTCATTAATAATTCGTAATAAACAAAAATTTAAAAATAATGAATATTTTTTGATTTCCCAAACATTTGTTTTAAAAATTGCAAACATGTTTTGAATATGCGACACAATCATTTTATGCTTTATTCAAAAATTTACTTAAAAGTTCTTTTTCAATTTTTTGGTGGTTTTTTTAAGTACCAAATTATTTAAAGGAGAAAAAACGATAATGGAAAAGAAAAAAGAAAAATAAGAAAACGAAATTTAAAAACGGATCGCCCGCACATGGGCCGGCCCTAATTGGAGCGCTGTGTCTTCTCTTTGCGTGCAGAGCGCAGTATAGGAGATCACTACTGCGTGGGATGGCCCAGGCAGGGGATTCCCTAGTGTGAAATGTTTTTTGTCAACTTATAAATGGCATTGGTGGATAGTATTTTATAAGTTTGGAAGCAATTGATGACTTTAATAATAATAATTATTATTATTATAGCGCATATGCCGTGCATTGCAAGAAGATCAAAAAAAATAGCATGTCCATCAAAACATCATGATAGCATTCAAACGCTGCCAGCTAGTAGCTACAAGAAGGTCCATGTCCATATCTAGAAGAAATGTATAATCATGAAACGACCTTGCAATGACATGCGTCCGACCTATAGCATCGCCAGTCATCCTTGCAACTTCCACGTGGTCGCCTTTACAGTGGTTTTCATCCAACTGGTAGGACAAACGACCATCCTTCTAGCGTCCATGTAATAATTTTGCAGCACTTTGGTCCGAATTGCCAATAGAAAAAAGGACAGCGGAGACTGATGTTACATTGACGTGTTTCTAGCTAGACGCAGTGGGCACTCGACCTTACAGCGACGCGTGCCACTTGCAGTGTAGTGTTTGCCGTTTGAAGCAGCGAAATTTAAGCGAAGTTGCACGTAGATCAAGAAGGTATATTTTCAAAAAAAAATTATAGCAGGAAAAATGCCGAGAAATGAAAAGATTTACGTTTGCAGCTCCAAACCAAATGCTTGCAGTACTTAAAGAAGGACGTGCATGAAAAAAAGAGCTACCGAGCATGCCACGCATATCATCATACGCCAGAAGTTGCAATCATTATCAGGGTTAGTTTTTTTAGACAAATAACCTGGGTTTTTTTTGGGGAAAGACAAAGAACCTGGGTGAGCTGGTTCGGGGCGTGGAGACTACATTCCCACGCTGCTGATTTTTGGATCGTAATCCAATGAAGTCTGGGAGGAGGCCCATCAGCATATATCAGCCCAATATATGGCTAGCGTGCGAAGTTGGAGGTACGACGTAGCACAAAGCAGCGATTGAGTCGTTTTTTAGCAGAATTAGTACCACCTCGCGTATATGTTTTAAATTCGAATTGAAAACATAAATTCACAGGAAGAAAGCGTATTGTGACGGTGAACCCACGGAGTCAATCCGTGCTTTATATTAGGGATAGAAAATATATATAGGGTCGCGCTATTCATCACCCTGAGTGAGGAATAGTTATTTCTCACCCTAGCCTGCCCATGTACCCAGCGTAACAGTCTGCATCCACGACAAGAACAGAAGGTTAGTGAGGTAAACTTACGGTCTTTACAATTGGTCTTGCGCCACGGTGAGGGAAGGGATGTGAGGTAAGATTTGGTTGCATGTAAAGTAATATTACGTCTTAAAATAGTTTGCGCCATAAAATTACTGCAGGGTCGTCGCTCGGCCGGCCGATCCGACATGAGGAAGCGCCTCTATGGTAGTCCCAGTCCGGCAAGGGTGCGGACTTCCATGGAAGATCCTGTTAAGCGCAAGTAGACGTGGCGGCGGCCAGAGAGCTCACTTCGGCGAGGTGCAGACGCCTCCCTCTGGACTGGAGTATCTCGTCACACGCGAGAAGGTCGCGGTGGGAGCGCCACTAGGTCACGGATGATGCATGCATCCTGATTTTTTTTAGTCTTTTCCCTCTCTATTTATAGTGGAGTTGTTCATGAGGAACCATGGATTTGAGCACTGAAAAGCTCATTTTGGAAGAAAAAATTTGGAAGTATAATTTCTGGAATTGCATCCTCAGTTATCCCAAAAATATTCTATCTTCTTTCTGAATGTTGACCGAAATTTCCGGCTGTAGAAATGTCACCAAAACTGTGTTTATGACAAACATTGTACGTGCTCTCTCAGCTTCAGTATCGAACGCATGTAACTGAATTTTGTTATATAGACAACACATTTGGTTTCTTTCACCTTATAATGTCAGTGCTAGTCTTTGTGAATCAATCCATATACTTCCGTCTAGCTCTAGCAAACTACATGTGTAAATCATAATTTATTTTATACTGATCAGTCCATCAAGTCTTGGTTCTGAAATGCTGTTTGATCATACAAGCAAAGGAAAAATATGTAATGGAGGTAATGAATATTTAATTATTTACACCAATAGACTCAGTTAATCACCTAGTATGACCAACCTGTATAGCAAAATCTCTAAGGACGGGTTACATGAGGCAACAACAAAGAGAAGGGTCGGTCCTGTGAGAGATCTTCATATTTCTATGCTGGCTATTGGTTCCCATCATGTCATCTTTTGCTTATGCATCATGTACTTGAGCAACCAAACATCTAATGTTCACTTAGAATATTTTGTACTGAGTAGGATCAATAATTACAATAATAAAGCGATCACACTTGCCTTCTTGGAAGATCCAATGAAGTAATAAGGCAAATCTCACCAATTGATGTTTCTTAAAATACATGCCCTGGTACTGTGTAATGTTGCTAATAGCTTACGGTGACTGAGAACAGGTGGCATCACACAGGATGATCATGTCTAGGTTTGGATTGAAGAAGTGAGGCGCCCATTCTCTTCGGAGTTTTGGTTTTTTTCTGTACTATATTATAACATTTTTAGTAGCACCATGCATATGAGTTTTACACTCAAATAACGACATTAGATATGCTTAGCAAGACAAATCCTTCCATGGTCAATTCACCATATGCCAGAGAAATAGTTGGCCTTTAATTAGATTACAAGAACAATGTAGATGCTTATTGATCAAAAAAGATGTATTGTAAAAACCGAATTACATGAGCACACGACGTGTGAAACATGGTCTGGATGATATGTTCAGGACCTGCTACATGTATGCCTTGGAATGATACGTTGAGGACCTGCTACAGATTTACAGTCCGGATGCTATCAGAAGTGCACAGAGTTCTCCTTCAATCAAGGGTTCGTATCTATTACTTGACTGTCCGTAGACTTCTGACAGCTGCAAGAGAGCCACATTTTAATGCACTATAAATCAAGCATGGAATCTAAGAGATATCATATTATAATAAGAGAAAAAGTCCAGCATGGAAGCAATTTATTCTGCAGAAAATTCACAAGTGGATTCTTCTATCTAACGAATTACAGCTGAACACTTTGTTCATATTTGCAAGCAAACCATCTGAACACCATGTTCATATTTGCAAGCAAACCATCTGAACACCTTGTTTATATTTCAACGGAAGCACAAACCAGAGTAGCATCGTTACCTCTGCAAAATATTTAGCTAGCCCAAGCATGAATTTTACAGGATAACACACTTTCAACTTTACATAGCCTGTTAGCTCTGAAAAATATTTGTATATTGCAATCAAATTTAGACGAGAACACACCCGGTTTAGCTATGACCAAAACAGCTAACTCGCCACGAATCAAGATCAACCACACTATTTGTTGGGCATAAGTTACCTGCACATCCGAGAGGTACTGGGCCAGGGAAATTGTTCAAAAAACTGTAGCATGCAGCGCGTACTAGAGCATCCAACCGTGGCTGGCAGAGAGCGTGAAGGGGTAATGGTCAAACCAGCGACGCAGAACACCATTAGCAGAGTTGATGTGACCACCACGCAAACCAAGCACCACGTCGTCGAGCCTACCTGCTCTAAGGAAAGTTAAAAACACTTAACCCCGTCACCAAGGCCACACGCTCGCCGTATGCATTCGCCCCCAAAGGCGCCCACTGTCGCCAGCCAGAGAGGTCACCCGTCACTAGGGCCTCTTGCCGAACACACTGAAAAAATCGCATCATGCTTTTTTGCTCTGAATGTCAACTTCAGAATTGTGACTTTCATCTTACATTATTAAATTCAATGACAGATTCATCTTCTTGGCTCTAATGCACACTAGTTCATAATGAATCCATAGAGTTAGGACACTTGGAATTACCCCTGACCCTTGGCAAATTTTATTTACTATACTACCAAGTAGCCAGGCACAAATAAGGATTCTACCCGTCAGGCTCATGCAATAAATCTTTTCAGAATCAATAGTGAATGAAATTCAGAACCTGCGCCTTCATTTATCCAAGATTCCTCACAAAGTATACGACTGTTACAACTTCAATTCCCAATTGGGCATTAACACAAACACCCCGTGGGCACTCAGAATGAGATCCAAAGATGGATTACTAAGGTTCACACAAGCGTTGAAATTATGGAAACAATCAGATCAAAAACATAATGGTTACCTGCTAGGAGGAAGGGGCTAGCAACAGAACATGCGATGTAGTGTGAGAGGAGGAGATCACAGCCGCATGGAGAACAAGGGCAGCGTGCTCACTATGTCCATGCGTGTGCAAAAAAATAGGGAAGCGCACAAACCTTACACCCGGAGGCCGTGATGGATGCTTGTCCTGTACAGTCTTGGCAACCGTGCTCCAGCCTCGAGCCAGAGCTGCCGCGACAACCACCCGTCGGCCGCCGCGCTGCCGGACAACGCGGCCACACGCCTGATCACGACGTCACTGACGTCATTGACTTTCCCGCAGAACTAACCCGCTGAGCACCATGCCGTCGTCCAGCAAACCAGCCACAGCCACCGCCACTCTCCGTCAAAACTGCCGCTCATCTCGATTGAATAGGAACGTGGGAGACGGGTCGTGGCGTGGGCTAGCTATCCCAGTCCCCACAAGGCCACAATCGGGAAACGGTTTGTAGCCGATGTGCAAAAGAGGTGAAAGTTTATGTTTGTGTACATAAAAATTACATCGTGTAAGCGGTGGAGCCTGGCGGTCAGCCGTAAGGTTACGGCTCACCATACGGGGTGCCACCGGGGCGGGTTCGCTGGATTGACCAGGGTGAGAATTACTTATTCTTCACCCTGGGTCACTAATAGACTTTATTATATATATATATATATATATATATATATATATATATATATATATATATATATATATATATAATGCCCGTGCGTTGTACCGGGCAAAAAAGATCTTAAAAAACTACTGTGCCTCCCACTATGTGTCACTTCCAGTATGCTCATCGCCAGTGAAGGGCGTGTGGATCTTTTTCCCCGGCGGGTCTTCCGGATCTATTATGTTTAGGTTTCCAGGGGATCTGTCCAAATTCAACCAGTTTTTGTGGTCTTCAGAGTTTCTACATGTCATCTCATGGTCTACATCAACAACTTGGCAGCCCCTTCTTCCATGTTTGTAAGGACACGTGTTACTTAATCTTTGGCCTTAGACCTTTTTGCAAAAAAACAATAGAAAGGATGTTTTTTGAGATCTGTATCATTTGTTACATATTATTCCAGAGTTTAATAATTCATGTAAAGTTGTACTAAACCAGCGACAAGTGATATAGATCGGAGAGAGTAACTAAATTACCGTGAATTCAAAATTTAATAAGATATATATGTTTCATACAAAATTTATTAGTTACTTTTGTTCTGAGAAGTATAACTGAAATTTTAATAGTAACAAAAATAGGTCAAAAATACATATTTGAACAGAGAAGTCTGCAACGTTTGTGGTTACATGGCTGCCTACTTGATACACTGTAGCAACGTTTATGATTACATGGCTGCCTACTTGATATACTGTAGCAGACAATACATAGTCCATGAGTTTCAGCTAGTTAAGCAAAGAAGATTTTATATATCATGTTGAATTAAGATGACTTTTTTTTTTGAAATGGAACACTTGTATTCCATTACGACAAGGCTTGGTCGCTGGTCACATCACTAATTACATCATTGGGGCAATTGGTGAATCACTCACGGTACCCACCATCAGCTAAACTTGCACCTAAGGACGCCAGCACATGTGTTAGTCCATTACACTGTCTCGGCACATACACCACATGAGCCTCAATGAAAAGGGTCCTAAGTCTGAACTGATATCACTAAACAAAACACCCAGTTACGCCAACTCATAGTCGTTTGAGTTCATTGCTTGCTTAAGGACCATACAGTCAGTTTCAAAAATGACGCGCCCAACTCCTAACCTATCCGCCAGAGTCACTGCCTTGGAAAGAGCAACAACTTCAGCTTGTAGGGCATTGTGCAGATCATGCTGGGCTCCAGCCATTGCAAAACGAATGTCTTGAGCGTCATCTCTGTAGATTAGGCCCCAGCCTCGTTTATTTTCACCATATTGCTTGGAGGCTTCTCCCACTTATGCTGCCGCACGATCGGTTCAGTAGGCTTAGCGCTCAAAAACTCTTTCCATTCATTAGCGTGGTGACAGACAGTGTATCGAAAAGTTTCAACTTCCAGCCGTCGCTCCCCATGATTGCCCCTGTTCCGTTCCATACACCAACACCAGAGCAAAGCGATGGATAGCAGCTCCCTCTCCTCTGGCAGGTCAAGGATTATAGGCATAATTTCTTTGGCAGATGTACACTGGAGCAGTCTAAGTCTGATATCCTCAAACAACAGTGCTCGCCATCATTGCTTGATCAGTTTACAATTAAGAAACAGGTGGCCACCATCCTCAAAGTTGGAGAACTGCATATAGAAAGTGTCTTGCCACCGTCGGCGCTGTATTCGGTAAAGGAAGTTATGTGATCCTTATAGCATCTTACGGAAGACACTTATGCGGCAAATTAACTGCACTAAAATCAAACCAAAAAGAAATATATTAAGATAACTTAAAGAATTCCTGATCCTAGCATATATGCATTTTGCTATCTTTCAGGCATAAAAAGTTCTAGCAAACTAAAATCATTACCAAGTAATCATAAGTCTAATCAGTTTTAGGTCAGGCTGGTTCACTAATAACTTTGAAAAGGAGGAAATCACACATCACATAAAAAAGTGCTAGGAGACAAATAAGGTAAGTGAAAGAATTTGGATTGTATGGAATATATTGCACTTCATTTAAGCATGAATCTAGAATTTTGCAGAATATACATTGCCTAGCCATGTAATTAGAGTCCAAAATATATGCAATTAGTTTAATTACATATAGTTAGTCATAATTGCATTGTGTTGCAAACACAGGAACAAGTTTCTAATCCATTTAATCATACTTACAAAGTATGGCAAGTCATCTCCCAGTTTACACGTCCTCTGAATCTAAAAAGGGTTAATTGGATAAATGCCACTCCAATTCTGGTAATTCAGAAAAATGCCACTCCAATTTGCAAACTTCGAAAAATGCCACTCCAATTCTCGGATACATCTGTCGATGCCACTCCGCCCTTTTGAGCTGGTTTTTTAAGAAAAAACGCTGACGTATACGCCCTGTATTTTTCGTCGGACGGAAATGCCCCTGCATCCATCTGTCCAGTCCGTGCGTATCTTCTTCCCCTTGCTACTCTCCCTATTTCCGCTCCTCTCTCGCCAAGAACGCTAGCCGCCGCCGTCGCCGCGCTGCTGCTGTTGCTCCACATCCAGGCCGAGCCCCTCCTGCTACACATCCCCGGCCACGACCCTGCTGCCCCACACCGTCCGCCGCGCCCTGCTGCTCCACATCTCGTCCCGCCGCCCTGCTGCTTCTCACCGCCGGGCAGGAGTCCCAGCCGGCACGCCGCACCCCAACTGCCTTTCCAATCCGGCACCACAACTCCCCTCCCCCTGCACTATCTCCTGTGGTCCTTCCGCCGGAGCTCGCTGCCAGCCTCTTCTGTCCTCACTCCCCCCTGCCTCAGCTTCCTGTACTCCATCCGCCATGGCAAGGAGAGCTGTCGGGGCCATTGGAGGTGGAGGATGCAGCTCGTCGTTGTTATTTAGATGATCTGAAGAGTAAGAAGAAAGAGAAGATTGCAGGTGGCCTTGTTGAATTTAGGAGGAAGAAAAATGATGCAGGCTGCTTGTCTTTGAACGAACTGAAGATTGCTGAATGAAGATTGCACAATGGAAGATCGAAGAGCTGAAGATTGATAGTGCAAAAATATGTGTGTTGTAAACAGACTGAGAATGCAAAAATGTATGTGTGATGTGCAGACTTAAGCAGAAAAATGATGAGATCATGCTTGTAATGTGTGCATATCTAGTGGCTGTACTGAAAAAGATGTAACATTTCTATGAGTAATGAAGAATGTGTTATTTTCCTGTGCAGAAGAAGCATGATTGTACTGTGTAGAGGAAGCATGAAGTTAGTGGGAAAAATGAACATGACCTCGGCCGAAATACATATAATTTGCATCAGATGACAGGTCATAATATTTTGCATCAATAGAAGATGAACCAAAATAGTCTTAAAGCTCCGGTTTGAGCATCAACAATAGATGAACCAAAATAGCTAAGCTCCAGTTTAAGCAACACACATCAGGCTCTAGTTTGGCCATCAGGCTCTAGTTTGAGCATCACACACACACACACACACAAGTTCAACCTCTAGTTTGAGCATCACACGCATACAAGTTCCAGCTCCAGTTTGCGCATCACACACACATACATGGTCCAGTTCAAGCAAATTCATCCCCCAAGCCAATAAAGCAGATTTTTCTTGGTTCCTAGAGTTGGCTTGAGAACAGCATCACTGGTAGATGGTGTAACAAACTGCAGTTTTTTGCTCTTCTTCCCTGCAGTTTTCTCCTTTCCAGTACCTTCACTTTGCTTGCCTTTCCCCTTGACTGGAGTCTTCTTCTTGACCGGCGTCTTTTTCTTCTTGACCGGTGTCTTCTTCTTGACCGGTGTCGTCTTCTCCTTGACCGGCGTCTTCTTGACCGGTGTCGTCTTTTTAGCTGGCGTCTTCTTCTTGATCGGCGTCGTCTTCTCCTTGACCGGCGTCATCTTCTCCTTGACCGGTGTCGTCTTTTTAGCCGGCGTCTTCTTCTTGACCGGAGTCTTCTGCCTGCAGGTACATTAAGAGCAAATGTCGGAACTAAGTATTGTGTGTTCATAAATATAATTTGTGGTAAAAGAATGAACATAAGTTAGTATTATACCTTTTATAATTTGCTATAGGTTCGTCATCTTCCACAACTTCCTCCTCGGCTGCAGTAGCATCTCTCTTTCTGCATGATAGAAAAAGGTGAAATGGATTAGCAACATGAACCCATTTGACGTAAACAAATTTTGTAAGTACAATGGCACCTTTTAGTAGGAGTGTGCTCCATTGGTGGTGGTTCTGCAATAACTAAAGGAGGGAGATTGCAAGTTTTTGCAAAGTGGCCATTTCGACCACATTTTTTGCATTTAACCACTTTTCTTCCTGGGTCTTCAAGAAATCCTCTAATTCTTTGAACCCTGGGCCTTCCAGGTGGCCTTTTCTCTTGTATAGGTGGGTAAACAAGGAATCCAAGGTCAACTTGCTCCCATTGTGTCCTATCAGTCATGGTTGGCAGTGCCCCAGCATAAGCAGCTCGAAATTTTGCCACGCTGTAATACTCATCAACAAAGGACTCAATCTTTGCGCCCCTCATTGAACAAATGAAAGTCAATGCATGAATGCAAGGCTGCCCAGAAACTTGAAATTTCCGACATGAGCATGTTCTCTGTTTTAGATCAACAGTGTGCCTCTGGTCATATGCTTTCACATCATATAGTGTAATCTCTGCCTCATGTTCGGTATTCCACGCCACTTTATGGGGCCCAATTGTTTTACTGAGTGCATTGAGCCTCTTGAGAACCTCGGGCAAGATTATGCCGGCCAAATACCTACCAACATGCCTCCTCACATTGAACTTCACCATTATTAGCTCTCTAATCCTATCTAGTAGCTCACACAAATTTAGCCCTTTCAAGTCTTTGATCTGCTTGTTAAAACTTTCAGAAATGTTGTTAGTGAGATAATCAACCTTGCTATCCACACCAAAGGCACACCTATACCAAATCCTATTGTGGTGTTTCTCAAGGTACTCGATAGCACTTGGATCAGCCTCAAATATCTTTTGCATATGCCATCTGAACTTGTGCTCTGTGAATCCCCTAGCAGCTGGGTACAAATGGTCAGTGTACACTTTACCATGGAATTTTTTCATAAAATTTTGGTATAAATGGCGCATACACTCCCTATATTCGCACTCGGGGAATACTTTGTCAACTGCATTTTCTAGTCCCTTGCAAGCATCACTGGAAATTACTAGCCCTGGTGGACATCCTACAGCCCTGCGCAGCTGCTGCATAAACCATACCCAGTTTTCTGTAGTTTCTGAATCAAATACGGCATATGCTACATAATACAACCAGTTGTGTCCATCAACTCCGGTCGCTGATGCTAATTGACCAACATATTTGCCGTTCAGTGCAGTTGCATCTACTCCTATGTATGGTCGACATCCAGCTAAGAAACCATCTATGCAGGGTTTGAAAGCTACAAAGACTCTATTGAAATAGTACTTATCTTTTTCCTTGACCAAATCAATCTCAACAATACTACCAGGGCATCTCTTCTCTATCTCTGCTTTCCAATTGAACAACAATTGAAAACTATCCTCATATTTACCATGCATTTGTTCCAGAGCTATCTTCATACCTGCCCAAGCTTTGGAATACTTCAGCTTGAAGTTGAAGTCACCCTCCAACTTAGTTTTCGCTGCCTTTGCTCCCTCTCCTAGGTTTTTCTTCACCCAATCAACAAGCTTCTCTGCAACCCAACCTTGTGTTGCCATTCTGCTGTCTACAAGCTTTGTAGTAGGGCAATTGTGCTCAGAGGGAATCTTCTTTATCTGCACAAAGATGCCATGATTAGTTCGCACACACAAAAACAGGATACATGTAGGATATAATAGTCATAAGAGAAAGGTGAGAAAATGCACAAATAATTACAACATGAGTAAGCATACCATGACAACTTGTTGATCACGCAACCTCGATGCGTGAATGCGCCAAGGGCAACTAGGATATGAGCAATTAGCCATGAATCTAGTAGAATCAGTCCTTACTTTAGCTAGCTCAAAGTCTTTTACCACAGCATGATGTCTTATTGCTTTTCTAAAGGTTACAATGTCAGGAAAAAGAGCCCCCACTTTAATGTCAGCATTATAAGGATCAGTGGCCACATTGTACTGAATAGGCATGTCAGTAACCTCTTCCTCCTGCTGGATAAGATGCTTAACATCAGAGATATCCATATCATCTTCGGCCTCCTCATCCTCAGCTTTCTCATCAGGTGTTGTAGCCAGTGCTTGCATTACGGCAGGTTCAGGAATGCTAACACCTACTAGATGTTCATCATCAACTCCAACATACTCCTCCTCGTTATCAAATGGATCAGTGGAAGGATTTTGAAGTTCTTGTTGTTGGTCAGCATGTGGCACATTAGGCTGGCTTGTACTTCCAACCTCTGATGTGACACTCTCAACTATAGGAGGCGGTGCAGGCTGAGTTGGCGTTGTTGGACAATTAGTAGTGTCGGTCTGGAGGTATGCTTGTGCATCATTCGGCTGGATTATATTTCATAATTTTGAGTGCCCATGACCAATGGATCATCATTAGGCACAACACTAATAGGAACAAAATCTGCAATTTTTGATCCACCATTGAATACACTAGATCCAATTACATCCACCACTACCACACTAAGTGGCACTTTCAGCTCAGCTGCATACATATCAAACATCAAGTAGTGCTGCTCATCATGCAACAGCCTGACATTTTCACCCAACACTTTGTCAAAATATGAAACTGACACCAATTGATTAGTGCCAATGTTCAACTCTAAAGCTAGCTGGCGTGTTAATGCATCAACGCTGAACTTTTCTACGACTACAGTCCATAGCAAATTCCTCCCCTTCACATAAATCTTCCTACCATCAGGACTTGTACAGAAAAAGGCCTCCACAACAATTTGTAAATTAAAAGCATTGCTGCCACTGTACCTATGAAAATCATATGGGTAATCAAACATCAACAATTGGGGAAGAACTAAACACACATGCAACAAATCGGTGGAACTTGAGCATTTTTTCTACAAACTTACTGAGAATTCGGGGCCGGGGATGACATTGTTGCAGGGTTACTTCGAATCTTCGGCAGTGGCACTCGAGGATGCGCGATTCAAGTGGCCTCCAGCATGGCCACCGCCATGCTCGCTTGCTGGTGGTGGGGCGCTCAACAGCAAGGCGTCGGCTGGGGCTCCTGCCCGACGGGGGGAGAAGCAGCAGGACGGCGGCACCGGGATGTGGAGCAGTAGGGCGCGGTTGACGGATGTGGAGCAGCAGGGCGGAGGCTCGGGATGCAGGGGAGCAGGGCGGCGGCGGCTAGGGTTCTTGGGAGAAAGGAGGGGAATGAAGAGAGGAATGCGAGGAAGACGATAGGCACGGGGCTGGACCGGTGCGTGTTAACCAGATGGATGCAGGGGCATTTCCGTCCGACGGAAAATACAGGGCGTATACGTCAGCGTTTTTTCTTAAAAAACCAGCTCAAAAGGCCGGAGTGGCATCGACAGATGTATCCGAGAATTGGAGTGGCATTTTTCGAAGTTTGCAAATTGGAGTGGCATTTTTCTGAATCACCAGAATTGGAATGGCATTTATCCAATTAAACCCATCTAAAAACATGCACCTGCTCTGAACTTTTTCACATTTGCTATGCTGCTCCCAATTTGCAATTGGTTTCAAGCAATCAAAAATGGAGTGGAGGGGAGTAAATTTTTCATAAAAATATGACTGCTAAAATAGAATTATCTCTCCCTCTCTCTGTGTATACATGCACATATACACAAGCAAGCAAATCAAACTGCAAAACTGAAACTGAGCGTACTAATATCACGTTCAGAGGTGAAACTGAGGAACCTCAGAGGCTCAGAACATACTAAAAGACCGTAAGACTCTGATAAATTACCTTTTTTTACAATTGACAGGAGGCAAGGAGCAAGGATTTCCAGTCAAGAACAGAGCAAAGAGCTATTAACATGATATGAATACTAAAGAATAATTCAAAAAATGTCTACTTTTGTGGTATTATTGATACCACTCTAGTTGCACAAAGAGTGAAGGAGCTCCGTTGGTTGTAGTATGTGTGAATCTTTCTTTGCCTAGATCATGTGTAGCCGAATAATTTCCAACTCCCAAGTCCCAAACATTTGCTCAGTGATGGACTAAACAAATAATAATATTTGCAGTTATAAGATGTAAATATTTGTCACATTATTCATGTAAAAAGCTACTTTGCAAGCTTGTCTTCTTCACACTCAAAGAGTAAATAAACGAAACATTGAAATTGACGGCTATCTACAAACATACTCCCTGTGTAAAATAATAAGACCTTTTAGATCACTGAGTACATGATAAGCAAGAACATAATAGATCATCCAAGAAACTAAATCCTTGACGACTCCCAACTGACAGCATGATGTTCCTATATACATGAGCTATTGTAGACCCATAGAATAGCATGTTACATAAATAAATAAAACACTTGGCCAAGTGAAACACTTAAAACCAAATACCAATCGTAGTGACTTGCGGTGTTAACAAATATATGATCATTCTACTCGACCAAATGAAATGGGAGTATTTATGCAGCTCTACTTTAACTGAGTTGATGTGACTGCAACTCCATTATTAATTAGAAGCTAAATCTGAAGTACTCACTCAGTTGAGCAGTGGTTAACCCACTAAGATTTAGATATGAAGCGTTCTCTCACGGATTGGTTTATCAATTAAACATCGCTCTAGCTAGGTAAACCGCAAAAAAAAAATCAACACAACTTTGTTAAGTACTTCCAGCTTAAGGTTTGCAACATGTGTTTGATGCTCCAAACCTATCATCTATGTTTAGTTGTGCTGCCACAGATATCCGTACGGACCAGCCTGCTCCTTGGTGGCTGTGTGTACTCTAGTATGTTGTTTCTGACCTAAGACTTCAATATGTGTGGTTCCTCCTGTAGCTAGATCTCAAGCTAGCTATGTTAGTCCTGACTGATTGTACTAACAACATTTCCTTTGAGCTTGATGTTTGTGCCATTCTGATGCCAACTTGTATTGTTGTTTTTGTGTTGAAATATGAAAGCTCTAACAAAAGCACAGCAGACCAAGCAGATGGCAGTAATACTATTATTACTCATTTGAAAATATCCTCCTATAACTAAAATATTTATCTTACACCTATCCAGCAAACTATGTATCATGTGTCTTCCATAAAAAAATTCCAAAGAAACATTGCGGATCAAGTAAGATAATCTATATAATCTCACATAAAGGAAATCATCCATCCTTTCATTTGGTTGGCCACTTCTATTTCAGGAAGTATAACCGGGAAATTGATCGTAGTTGTCAGATGCTCATAGTACAATTCATTTTTTTATCTGCAAGGCTATATAAAAGGCTCTTGATTAGGCTAGTAGCAGAACTTACTAATGTGCGCGCTCGTCAATCGGCTAGTGTATGTATCAGTAGAAAGACTGCATCATGCCATTAGGAAGTGGTACGTGCATGCATGCAGGACTATGAGTTTGCATATCTATGTGGCATCACAGAATGAATTCATTATCCATCATGCTAGAAATTTTGTCAAGACGTGTTAGGCGAGCAAACCTGGAGCTTGAGTCCATCAGCAGGGCGGCCATGTTTAAGATTCAGGCCAGTAAAAATCCCCCAGCTCGTTTTTATAACCTATTGCCTATTCCTTCGGTGTTGAATCAACCGATCCATGGCCTGGGTCTACTGTCTAATTTGTCGATCCGTGCTTCCAGTGGCTGTCACTTCCTTGAATAATCGGGCGCACAATTGGGAGTATCTCGCAGCGCCTAGAGCTCTTGGAGCAAGCTCTGTCGACGATCGCCTGGAAGAAATCCACGCCCATCCACGTCTGGAGCCCTGGAAGGAACACTACGATGTGTCCACGGCCCATGTGTTGGCGGCCTCCATGAACACGGCGGTGCCGCCCACATCAGCGTCCCTAGCTGCGATGGCGCCTGTGTCAAACTCGAGCACGAGAAGCAATTGAGTAGGGGGTTCGGTCGAGGGCATCAAGTCTGCACCGGATCCCTCTGTCTCCGGCGCCCTGTTCCTCCTTTCCAAATCTGCAATTCATTAGAACGGAAAGGTAAATTTCTCAAGTTCAGTACCCTATTCAGAACAGAAAAACAAATCTGCTTAATTGGGATGTACCTTATGCCGATGTATATACCCTGTTCCTCCTTTTGAAATCTGTAATTCCATTCTTTCCAAGTCTACCAGACTGCTTAATTTACAAACAAAGAAAATTGTGCTGCTTGTCATGGAAGAGATGGAGGCGGGGAAAACAAAACCATAGAAAACATGATGCGTGGAGGGGTTCTGGACGCAGGCGGGTCCTTGGCCGGCGGTGCTCGTGCATCAGGCGGCCACGGGCGGCCACCTTGGCCGGCGGCGCTCGGGAATCGGATGGCCATAGCCGTCTCTGTGCATGCCCGATGACGAGGTAGATCGGAGACGGGGCAAATTGATCCGGTAATTGTGGTCCGAGAACCGGTGGCGGACGACGTTCTACGACGACGGCGGCGCGGATCTGAGGCCATGGCATGCTCCTATTCTTCCTGGGGACAGAGAGATCGGGTGATGAGCGAGGTGAGAGGAGACAGAGGAAGAGGAGAGGGAGCAGGGCACGACGGCACTCATCTCCGGCGAGGATCCGGTCGCCGGCGGATCGCGAGGTCGAGGCTGCGGCGTGCTCGGGAGCTCGGCCTAGGGCGGGTGCGGCGTACGGGCGTCGCTCCACTGGCTTCGGCCCAGATGTTTTACTACGGGTACAATTTCTAAAAACAGGAGGACCTTTTTGCAATACGGCTGCGACCCCGGGTGTGCGGGCAGAAGCGAACGAAACGGTTTTAGTACCACCTCGCGTATATGTTAAATTCAAACTGAAAGCGTAATTTCACAGGAAGAAGCGTATTATGATGATGAACCCACGGAATCAATCCGTATTTTATTAGAGATAGGGATAGACTAGTACAAATGCCCGTGCGTTGCATCGGGCAATAAATGTGACAGGACTTGCTTCATGGGTACTTTTTTATCACTTTATATATCTCATTTAAATATATTTTGAACGTGAAAATTTCCTTGTTTTTATTAAAAATGTAAAACCTTTTGAATAGTAGTATAAAAAATTATGTAAATCGGCACATTTTTCTATGAAATATTTTTATGTAAATTAATTATTTCTATTTTACATTTTGAAATATTTTTTGTAGTTAGTAGTTCTTTTTTGGGTGATTTTTAAGTGTTTTTAAAATAGCACGAACATAGACTTGCTTCATGGGTACTTTTTTGCCACTTTATATATCTCATTTAAATAAATTTTGAACATGGAAATTTCCTTGTTTTTATTAAAACTTAATATTTTCATAAAAAATGTAAAACCTTTTGAAGAGTAGGATAAAAATTATGTAAATCGGCACATTTCTCTATGAAATTTTTTTATGTAAATTAATTATTTCTATTTCACATTTTGAAATGTTTTTTGTAGTTAGTAGTTCTTTTGTAGGTGATTTTCAAGTGTTTCTAAAAAACCACGAACATTTAAAAAAACTATAAAAGCCTCTGTCCTTTATTATTAGGTATAGAAATAAGGTTACAACGAGTATTTATTTTTGAACTTTGTAATTTGGACGTATCTTAACAATGTTTGTGATGACCTATTCAGCTCCTAATTTTCATTTCATCCTATTAGAAAGTATCAACTTTTTTTTGCTGTTCAGTAAAACACGTTTTTTTATTACTTTGAGTAGGTTTTTTAGATTTTCGAGAATATTTTTAAAATTTTAATTTTTTATGGTGAATTTTTTTGGAATATTATATTTCATGTCTTATTTATTTAGCACTACCTTTGTGTTTGGTCCATTGAGATTTTTTTTTTGAAACTATGGTCCATTGAGAGTGTTTGTGTTATTTTGGTAGCAGCTAGCTCAGACCTTAGAGTCGTTTGCTTTAAAAGAAAAAGCCCACGGTTACCCTAAAAAAAAGCGACGGTAATCGTGGCCACTCCATCCGTCTCCTTTGTCCTGTGTGAAGACGCGCTCCTCCTCCCCCACCTCCGCCTCCTCCGCGTCAACCTGCTCCTCCACGGCGCTCACCGCCGCCTCGCCGCGCCTCTCCTTCAACTCGGCCTCCCTGAAGGATCTCCTGGCCCTCCTCCGCTCCGACCCGGCCTTTCTCTCCTCGTCCCCGCCGCAGCCGCCGCACACGGCCCCGTGCTCCCCTTCCGGCGCCCGCGTTTTCCACCGCGTCCGCGTGGCCGCCTCAGCTCTCTGCGTGCTCCGCACCCTTCAGGCGCCGCCCGCCGCCGCCGAAGCCGACCGCCGCGTCTCCCCCGTCTCCGGCGGCGAGCATCGTCTGGGGTCCTTCCTGTTCGCGGCGGCGGCGGCTTTGGTGTTTTCGGGGGCGTTTCTTGGGTGGCTGGTCGAGGCGCCGAGCCATTGCTCTGGCTACCGTGACACCGCGAGGAAGCGTCGCGTCCTGTTAAGGAGCTTATTATCTGCTTCGGTGCCACACTCCCCGGTGGTTTTCAGATCTGACTGAAACTGAGGTGAGTGAGGACTTTTGGCCTTTGAGTGTTTATTAACAGTTTTTTCTTTCTGAAATTTCCATTAACAGCAACTTAGAGCCACTCTGTGTGCAAATGAATACTGTATCATTCTCCATTTTAAGATTGATCTAGAGGTACACAAGTCACATTCAGAAGGCCAATCTGCAACTACACGCACGCGTAGTTTAATCTTGTTCAGGTTGTGATTTTCTCCGGCGAATTAGTTTATTCCATCAGAGAATGCCAGCTCTGCAAAACGATGTGGTTTCCTTTAGTCAAGTATGTTATCGCTTGTTTAGTCTCAATTCTGGTGTTGGTTTCAAAATGTCGAGGATTAATTGTTTATGTGGATGTAAAATTAGTGGTTGCTAGAATGTAAAGAGCAAGTGTTTTCTATACCAATTTGATAATTTATCTTTTCATACTGCAGATTGGTCTCGATATAATCCGTATGGTTGATCCCAGTACAAGCAGGACCCTAAGGATTTATCCCCTTTTTACACTGACTAAATGGGAGGTTTGTTTATCAGGATTTCTTAGAATTTATTGTCATATTTTCTCATCATTGTTATGGTACTTAGTAGTTATGGTATTCTAATTGTTGACACTTTGCTTATTTAGGTTTTGGATTCAACTGTAATTGTGATTTGTGCGAAAACTTTGGTATACATTGAAGCAAAGCTAACAAGGATGAAGTCAAACAGCTATACCTCCAATGCTTTGCTTGATACTGTGACAGTAGCAATAGTCCAGGTATTAGAACACCACCATTATCTTTTTTGGTTACTTTGTGAGGTTAAAATAATATACATATGACTATCATATCAGTAGTCTGCTACAACAAAAGAATGAACATAGCAATCCTCATTGATGCATTCATGGTCACACACCACTTCCATGAAAAAGACATGCCATGGTTCTTTGGTAGATGCCAGCATACTGGTTTCATCTTTCTGAATCCACTAAATAGAACAAAAATTTAACAAACAAATGAGTCTTGTCTCTTTGAAGACGATTAAGTTCTGAATTCTAACTGTGAATTTGTCACTTGGCTGCAATGTTTCTGTAGAATCCAAGTAGTATGTTTAATGTTAGAAAATGAAGAATGTAATTTGAAATATAAACACTGTATTTTTTCTTAGACGATGATCCTTTCAAGTAGTAATTGAAATTTTGAAGAAGAAATTGACAGGTTGTATTACCTATTTGGTTAGGACTTCCTTGTAGACAATATTTTTCGTATAGTCCCGCTTGTGCTGGTCCTTTCCTTTTTCTTTTTCTTTTCTCCCTTTGTGTATGTGTTGTCTATGCTGTTCTTTTTCTTCTGCTGCTTGCTCTCATCATGTGTACCTGTTAGTACCTTTATATTTGATGTCGCGGTTGCTCTGGATAGTGCGACATATAGTTGACCATGTGAGAAAACGGGCTCAGGCAGGTAGATGCCGACATTTGGTATTGTCTGCCCTTGTGATTTGTTTATTGTCATTGCAAAGCTGAGTCTGACTGGAAACTGTTTCCTCTTAAAACTGAACGGAAACATGTCATCGTCAGAGGGGCATAATGGTATCCTAGGCAGGAAAACTCGCGTTCCAGAGTGTTGTCCCACCACAATCTCTGCGTCAATTGTATTTTTTTGAAATCCACGCACGACCAACCTCGTGCCGTTGTATAGTCCATTAGCAGGGTCGATGTTCCTGAGTAGTATGATTGGGCAATTAATTTTGAGCTTCAACATATGTGGAGGCAGTCCATTTGGGGTGAGAGTGTTTAGGAATTCTGGTGGATAGTAGTTATGTGGGTCGTCTTCTACCGAATCGAAGCTGTGGTACACCATCTCCTCCCCTTGGAAGCGATCAATCATTTTTAGGTTGATCTTGTCTACGGAGTCGTTCCTTGTTGATAGAATTGCTCTTGACGTGATGTACTTTGGATCTTTTAGTGAAGCATTGTCCGTTTGGTAGACACTGTCGATGAGCATATCCAGGCCATTGTCATCCGTCTTATTTGCCACACATATACTTGTTGGTAGTTGTATTTCACCATCTTCATTTGTCTCCTCTGTTCCGTTTCCAATGCGTAGGAGGTATTCCGCGAACCAGTTGTCATTTTGAGCCCTCATGTTGCGCACGAGCTTCAGTTGACTCATTGAACTCCAGAGCTCGGACCTGCGTAGTGATGCATCTACTATCTGGGCTCTTGTTCCCTTTTGAACAACAGGTAGTACTTGCCTAAAATCGCCTCCAAATACTATTGTTTTTCCACCAAATGGAAGGTCTGGTCTGTCCATTATGTCCCGCATGCTTTTGTCTAACGCCTCCACTGTCTGCCTCTTGGTCATGGATGCTTCATCCCAGATTATCAGTGATGCTGCTTTGAGTAGCTTGGCTGTCCCACTCCGTTTGGTGAATCCACAAATATCCCCGTCGTCTATTTTTAGTGGAATCTTGAACCTCGAGTGTGCAGTCCTCCCTCCGGGCATTATGGAAGCAGCAACACCTGAAGTGGCTGTCGCCACAGCAATCTTGCCTTGTCCGCGTATTGTGGCCAAGAGCGCCCTGTAAAGAAATGTCTTTCCCGTGCCTCCAGGTCCATCAACAAAGAATATACCTCCTCTTTGGCGGTCAATTGTGGCTAGGATTTCGTCGTAGGCCTCCCTTTGCTCGTTGTTTAGGTTCTTATGAAAAGATGCGTCCTCAGGGTCCACCTCGATGGAGGTCTCCTCGATGATCTCCCTCGGTATGTCGTCTGTCGTCTCATGCTGTTGGTCGATCTCCGGAAGAGGAAACGATTCTATGTCTTTTCCCATTGAGTGCAACATGTCTTTGATATTTTTCAGAACCATCTGTTCGACTGTGTGCTTGCATTTGCAATTTCTGCTGTAGTCCTCTGACATTGCCTCAAGGTGCTTGTTCCAGAGGCTACATACGTCGCTGGGTTCGCAAAAAACCAAGATTGTCGCAAATAGCCTTCGTAGCGATGATGGCATTCTAAACAACTCCGCTTCTGTCATGCAGTCGTCCAATGTGCTATCTGCCTCAATGAGCCCTCTTTTTTCTGCAGCTTCACGAAAGGTTGGCATTACTTGTCCATCAACTGTTCGTAGGTCTTCGTAGCTGGTGGCGCCTGTCACGTGGTTTAGGAGGACTCGAAGATAGTATCGTTCTCCTTCGGCCGGGTGTGCTACGACTATCCTGCCAACCTGGAACACAGCGGCTTGCTTCCTCGGTTGCCAAAACTTCCCCTGACTCTGCCATGTATAATGTTCCGGAAAATCTCTATATAGTATGCCTCGTGCTTTCTGGTGTGAGCTGTTTGCTTCAAAGTATGCAGTCAGCATTGATCTTTCCGTGCCTTCACGGTCGATAACATTATTTAATTTCTCCTTGGCATGATATGAAACCATGTGCATATTTGGGAGATGCAGCTGCAGTTGCAAGACTGGTGGGTGCATTTTGCTTAGTTCGAAGCCATATATTCTCCACAGTGCCTCAGGAGGTGTCACCCACCGGGCGTCTCTGTACTGCTTAATCTCGTCGATTTCGACTTCCTCTACTTTGTCAGTTACATATACAGATGCTCAGTCGTGGCCCTTGTAGATGTATTTGAAGAGGTACTTAACGGCTTTAATGCTTGAGCATATCTCAACATTTATGTGGCAGTTGAACATCCTTAACAGATAGGGATTGTAAGGAACCACCCACCTGTTATCTAATATGCAATTTCGGACCATTTCAGTCCGGCCGTCGTCGCGTCTCCTATATATTGGGTAGGAGTCCTTGCCTTGAATCGTAGTTTCGTTAAATGGCCTTGGATAATTATTCTTGCATGACGGACGATTCTTTGTGCATGGACACAATTTGTTCAATGCACCGCAAGGACCATGCATCATATGTTTGATTACCATTTTGTATAGTTCTGGGTACTTGAGCTTGTTAGGGAGCTCGGCGGAGATGATTCTGTCATACTGCTCTGGACATGTGTACTTGTATTTTCCAGTCATGATGAGCAAAAAGTGAGCATGGGGTAATCCCCTCTTTTGGAACTCTACGACATATGTATATGCCTGAACCTTTCCAAGAATGCTCTTCTTGAATAGTTGTTGCTTCATTTCTTGTAGCTTCGCCCTAAAAACACGAACGACAATGTCTGGGCGATCTTGTGGTGTTTGTCCAGTCTCTAGTTCACGTGTGATCTCCTCCCAGTTGGGGTTGCAGGTCATTGTTAGGAATACGTCTGGCTTTCCATATTTTCTTACTAAAGCCATAGCGTCGAGATACCGACGAAGTCTATCTCGTGGCCCTCCAATAAATGATGAGGCAAGTACTCTTTGTTTTCCGACCGCATCTCCATTCTGTTCTCCAGCTTGAATGCTGTCTAGAAGGCCTTGGTATAGGTCAGCCCTTATTTTCTTTTGATTATGCCAGATGTAATCCAGTCTGGAGCTTTCAATCTTGATGTATGTATCTACAACGAACTGCTGGAATAGGCGTCCGCCATGCAAAATTGGGTTGAATATGCCTGGTCGTGTATGGAATTTATAGCAGTAGTATTCTTTCATTGTTACCCATAGGCCACTGTCCGAATCTGTGCAAATATTGCAACATAAATAGTTAGTTGCATAGGTGGTAGTATATGAAAATTGAATTTTAATGTAATAGTATTTGAATTTTTTTTACCTGGGTCATCGTCATTACTGATATTTTCAGCATCAATATCTTCCTCTCGTGTTTCCCTCTTCGGGATTTTCCTATGCCAACCTAGTTCAGCTCTTGGAAAGAATAAAGGATACGATAACGGATCATAGCACCCGTAATATGATCGAATGTGCTCTTTTTCGTTGTTGTTCCCATGTAATATTACATTTCTGTCATAAGTATCTCTTCTTTGATTTCCTTCAATCCACACTGCAGCTACCTCTGAATTGATTGGCTCGTTGTATGTTCTTTGGTCCAATCTCTGGTCAAGGTTCAAGATCAGTCTGTAGTCCTCAAGGTTTTGGGCTTGTCCCAAACTCCTAAACTGCTGAGAGTACGGGTTACCGCATAGGATGTCTGTTATTATTGCAATCACATGCTTGTCTTGCTCGTACATTTCCTCACGGCAACGGCGGTATCGATGCTCTAAGCTTGGATCATCGTCGTAGAAGTATAGTTCCAGATGCTTTGGATCTGAGTGACTATTACCAAATGAGTGTATGTTGTGATATATTTGACCATGTGCTCGAAAGGTGTAAATGCCGGCCGTTTGCATGTCTGTTGTATCTCTGTCGAGCTGGCAGTATAGTGTAGTAAACGAGAAGTGCCCATTGAAGAATCTGATATTTTGCCGAAAATGTCTTGCATCAGAGTCGTTGCTTGTCCAAAGTCTCATGAGTCCCGGTGGTGTATTTGGATTGGCTAGTCTTATCTGTCCTTTTTTGCAGCATAATCCCGGACTTTCATACTTGAATTTGGTTGCATGGCAGAAATCGCAATCTTTTTCTTTTTCGAGCATGTTTGTGCTTGTTGGTATGTTGCTGTAGACGAGATCATATGGATCCGGGTTGAGGTCTTCCTCGCCTTCTATGATTTCAATTTCCACTTCTCTGTCCCACTCTGATTTGATATACAACATATTTAATTTGGTAAGTAGTATTGTAATGTTGCAAATTTATTTTAATTGTATGAAGCATACCTTCACCGGTGAACATGTATTCATCTTCGTCTGTGTCTTCTTCAAATATGACTCCATCATTACCTGTGTTTTGCATATATATAATATATATATATACCTTCACCGGTGAACATGTATTCATCTTCGTCTGTCTTCTTCAAATATGACTCCATCATTACCTGTGTTTTGCATATATATAATATATATATATATTATTTTTATTGTGTAAAAACATATATGAAATTGATAACCTTACCATGATCCTCGTTGTAGATTGATTTTGTTGCAGCATCTATTTCCTTAATGGTTGCTTCTTGCTCATATATGATTCCATCATTACCTGTGTAATAATTTTTTATTGTTATGAACATAAAATGTTTGTATATAAAAGTATTTATATGTAATTTATAACCTTACCGTGGTTATCATTGCAGAATGATATTATTCGTGCATCCACTTCTTTGATTGCTGGAAGCATTGAGGAGGGTATGTCTGGCCAGAGCGCCACTTTACCGTGATCATCATTGTATATTGGTTATGTTGGATCATCTGTTTCTCTGATGCTTGGAAACATTGAGGAGGGGATGTCTGTCCAGAAGAGATGGTGAGTTGTACAGATAGATTTATATTTACATAGAGTGCGAGTATTATATAAACTTGAGATTATTACCGTAAGTCATGACTTGTGGTTGCTCTAGAGGTTCTTTGTTTTCGTCGGTGTTTTCTGTCATGGATGCATCTTTTTTTGATGATATGGAAACAGTTTGCCTCCGTCTTCTTATGAATTGTTCATTACGATGGTGTAGCAATGTTTGCCTTTTTCCTGCTGCCACATGATCCCTGTGTTTTACAGCAAATGTAGAAGTACTAACCTCTTGTTCGGTTGCGACATATTCAGGGTTCTCCATTGCAAGCGAATCTTTGGATGGTGTGTTGCGTTCCATTTGACGGCGAGCTTTTCTTTGTTCTACTCTTGCTTTCTTTTGTTCTAGCTGCATGTTTGCATTTTTTTGTTTTTCTTGTGTGTATTGTGCTGCCTTCTGTTCTGCTATCTTCCCTGAATCTTTCTTTTGATGATAGGCCTCACGGCGTTTTTTGAGTTTCTCTTGCCTTTCTTCATCGGTCATGCGTTCATTCCGCTCTTTATACCGCTCTTGATCTCTCTTTCTTTTTTGTTCCTTAGCATTTTTCAGTTTCTCCTGCCTTTCTTCATTGGTCATCCGTTCATATCGCTCTCTATCTCTTTTTCTTCTTTTCTCCTTTGCATCCATGGCTTGCCTGCATCAAAGTTTGTATACGGTAGTTCATTAGAAGGGTTTTGTCAGACTGAAGTTAGTACGCTGGCCATATCATACTATTTGAATAACATTTAACTTGGCATGTAAAGAGTGCAGATTGTCCGTACACGGCAAGGTAATGATGATGACAGCTATATTTGAAGACACATATGAAGGATCATTTGAATTTTACTTGGGATGAGATCATGCGTACCTCAGTTGTAGCACGGGCTGTCCGGCGATGTGGAAAGCTGACTTGTTGAGAAGAAATTACCTCAGTTGTAGCACGGGCTGTCCGGCGATGTTGAAAGCTGACTTGTTAAGAAGAAATCGACCAAAGACTTGATATTTACTAGCAAATATGCCCGTGCGTTGCAATGGGTGAAAAACTATTATCCCCGCATGGCTGCATCCTCCAACTAAATGAATATGTTGTCCAAGACTGAAGAATAGTTATGGAGATGTAGTAGAGATACTTTTTTTTGAAATTATATGCTAAAATTAGATAAGGACTTTTAAAAGGCAACTAAGACTAAAATGGCTACTCCCTTCATTTATAAATAAATATGTCTTTTTAAAGAGTTTAATATAGACTACATATAGACATATATAGACATATTTTAGAGTGTAGATTTGTTCATTTTGCTCCGTATGTAGTCCATGTATAAATCTGTAAAAAGACTTATATTTAGGAATGAAGGGAGTACATGTTAACATGGCTTAATTTTATAAAATTTTATAAAAGCATACACGGTAGTCATTTTTGTCCAATAAAGGAAGCCTCTATACACTGCAAGTATCTAAGTCATTGTCTCCAAGCTTGATGTCTCTAGCCTTAAAGTACATCTCCAACAAATGAACAAATTAAAATTAATCGATCTCACATATGAGAAAGCGTTGTAGTTGGTTATGTTTGTTAATGGATCGATTAGAAGCAATCCGATCCAATACAATCTTGTTCCCCTGAGACGCCTCCCTCTCTGTCTTGCACTTCTAACCCGCTGGCAGCCATTGACCTCTGTCTGCCGCTCGCCTGCTGCGGCGGCAGCACATCCGCCTCGCTGCATCATCGGCAGCCGCCGGAGCATCCGTCCGGACACCAATCCCTCTTTTTGCCCTCTGCTTGTTTGATTTCCACGGCTGGAACTATTTGATGAAAGAACGATATAATAACGAATCGTTGATCGATGCTGCATGCTGCTCCCAAATCGATATATAAGGAAGGCACGATGCAGGCCCAGCGGCCTATGCAGGGAATCACCGAAAAATTGATAAACTTCAGCCCTACATAGATGAAAGAAATAGTTTTGTGGGCAAATTAGTCAACTTGTCATTGAATTATATGTATGCCAACCTAGCCGAGCTGGTTAGCACATTGTGACTCCACCCAGTTTTCCATGGATCGAATCCCAGCGCGCCTGCTATTTGTTTTTTGTTGCTTCTCTTTTAATGTATCTTTACCTCGACAAAGCCAACTCAAAAAAAAGTAGATGACGGTGAACCCACAGGAGTCGGACTTGCACTTTCCATGGACTCATGTACCCAGTAGGAGTCGGACATGCATTGTGACTCCACATTGTGACTCCACCCAGTTTTCCATGGATCGAATCCCAGCGCGCCTGCTATTTGTTTTTTGTTGCTTCTCTTTTAATGTATCTTTACCTCGACAAAGCCAACTCAAAAAAAAGTAGATGACGGTGAACCCACAGGAGTCGGACTTGCACTTTCCATGGACTCATGTACCCAGTAGGAGTCGGACATGCATTGGCTTGCACTTTCCATGTCACCCAGTAGGATTCGGACTGCTCAACTTGTGCACTTTTCAGCTACGGGTCTTGTTTTTTTATTCTCATTTTTTCATGTGCGGCGAGCACAGTTCCGTTGTTGTGGAGAGTGAGATAATTTTTGCGGTTGCATTTTTTTTGAGAAATACCTATACTTCTCAGTTGAAATTGCTATCTAACTTATTGAGTTGTAATATCTTCGTGGTTTATTTCTTTTGAAATTGGACGGTAATTTTTGTTCTCCTATTTGGCTTAGATGGATTGATCATGCACGTCACGCTCCGAAGCAAAGAGTCGGGATTTATTGTAGAGTCAGGATTTGAACCAAAATTATGTGGTTTTTTTTAGCTGAAGTTAGATCAAGCCTGCTAAACTCCGTAGCCTGCTTAAATTACGTGTTTTTATGAACATATTCTCGTTTAACTCTTGAGAATTAAGTATAAATATACTAATCCAAAACGTTTATTTTTTCATCAACACCATACATGTACGTACACTCTACAGTGACGTTAGAGGGAAATACAGACCATGCAATATATATCATTCAAGGATCTTTGTCTTGATGGAAAATATAATAGAAAAAAGGACATAGATTTTCGAAAAAATGCGTACACTCTACGGTGACGTTAGAGGGAAATACAAAGGATTATGTACACTCTACAGTGAAGCTATTAAATAATTATTGATCAACACAGTACACGATTCTGTACTATTTGTGATTTCCACATTATTGTCATGTCTGAACCCACAAACATCAAATTTTGAAGCACTCCATCATCTCTTATAATTGGTAACCCCAAAAACTTGAAGCCAAATAAAATCAATAGAAACAAACTATAAAATAATTATTGATCAACACGGTACATGATTCTGTATTATTTGTGATTTACACAGTATTGTCATGTTTGAACCCCCAAACATCAAATATTGAAGCACTCCATCATCGCTTATAATTGGTAACCCCAAAAAAAACTATATCCCGGCAAGCTCCAAATTTTTTCTACATATATGTAAGCGATATCTTAAGTAGAAACCAAAATCTATTATTAATTGTCATTGTCTCCCTGCTCATTGTCTATTAATTGTTGGCTGCAAGAATTCTCTCCGACAAATCACCTTCCACCGATTGAGCTCCCTACACAATCATATTGATAGGAAAACATGGTTAGCATATTGGAATCAGATATTTGAGTCATTTGATATTTTGAGATGAATTGATACTATTTGACATACCAATTTAATTTTGGATTTTCCTAATGCAATTGATGAATTCCAACACACCAGCAGGCATGTTATCTTCAAATTCATTGTCCTTGAATGTTAGCACTTGGCCCAAAATTAGTTTTCTGAGTTCATATCCATCCTATTCATTCATTTTTTTTTGTAAAAGAATGACATCAGCATTAGATGTATAATAATCATAAAAGCAAATATCTAAACGGTTGCAATATTTACCTTTAAAAATGGCAAATGTGGTCTTTCATCTTCCCATGTGGACATGAATAGGGGAACAAGATAACCAGACAGTTCCCTTATATAAGAATACAAATATAATTTATTAATATTCTCTACATAATCAAATCAACAAATAATCAATATATAGTATTCATCTTCTGAAAAATACCTGTTGTAAACTGGAATATCATCTAGGATTTTATGATGCCATAGGAGAATATCCTCGTTCCATCTAGACCCAGGGCATGCTTTTGACATTGCTTTCGGTAAGTGTTCGTTAATCCATATAATTTTTTTCAAATATTTTGCGAGTGGGTTGTATCGGTATATTGGATTAAAAGGAGTAGGGTCCAAAATGTATACTGTTCTTGTATCTTGGTCCAATGTGAATAGAATGAATTCATCAATGGATTATACTGGGATATGGATCTGAAATAGGCTAGATATTAGATGCAATAATAAAAAATTGTTCTAAAATATACAAAAGTGCTCTTACCGATTTGCATGTTGAAACATTATATTTGATACCGGGCCAACTACGAACAGAATTTGCTAGTTGCTCCACATCTAACTTTTTACGGAAATCTGGGTGCCTTCCAAAATCAGTAGTCATCTAGTATATGAAATTATTGGTTAGAAAGATAATAAAAAATTAGAATATAAAAAAGTATATAACGAATATAAAAACTTACCCAAAATTTCATGTCCAGATAATGCTTTGCCATCAATTGCTTTTTTTTTGATGTTTGGATGTCATCCAACATAATCTTTCATACGATCAAGTTAAAGCAATCTCGGTCCATGGGTAAATCATCCTTTAGCATTCCTTGTAGTTTTCTAAGAGACAAGCTTATTGGATATGGTTTTGAACTCTGAATCCATACTTTCCTGATAATCATACAAATTAAGAAAATAAACCATTAAGAAAACAATTCAGATACTATACAGTTGCAATACTAATTTAAAATGACTTACTCTAAAATCTCGGTGTAATTGATTGATTTAATGAAACTACAAAGTCCAGCTGTTAACTCATGTAAGGTCATATTAGAAAGAATTGATATTAGTGATCTGTATTTGTTTTCAACAGATAACGGGTTTTTTGTTTTTGTTTTTTTTATATCATCTAAACTTTCCAATATTTGAACATCATCAGGATCTCCCTTGCTGTCATCGTCACTTTCTTCAACGATTGTAGTCATTGCTGCCGTGTTTGTTTTCCAACATAATAGTATGCTGGCTAACTTAAACCTAAAAGAAGTAATCATTTCTTGTGCAACACGAACAATTATTAGTATATTTCAAAAGTACTTTTTGTACGAGTAACATATTTTTTATTTAAAAAAAATATACCTGTGTAATTGGGTAGGATAGTGCACATCCGGTGAAATATTCCATAAATTTAACCATAAATAAACCACATGAAGAGCTATCTTTTTGAATTGCCTTTTGTAATTGTTCTGTGATCTTCCATTCAGTAAGATCAACGTCTTTCCAATCGTCACTTACCAACTTTTGACTTTTAAGAAGGTCCAAATGAAATTGTATTCCTCGTAGCTAAAAATAAAATAGTGGTAAGAAGAAATGATACACATTAGCAAAGTATATTAAAAATCGTGTTGTAACTAACCGTATTAGCGAGATCATCTCTGTCAGAATTCCAGCACAATGAGTCTAGTACTTGAACCTCACATTTTTTTTGTATTCACAACAGCTAAATACCAATGTGTGTTATTGGCATTTATTGGAAGTTTAATCTGTAATAAAGATAATTAGGAAAATAGTAAATGAAATGTATGAAACCTAGAACGTGTAAAGTATGAATATGGATATTACCATGTCATGCTGCATATATTCAAGGACAGTCTCTGTCATGAAGGCACTATCTTCTTGTATTCCAATGGTGCCATCTCGTTTAAATAGTGAGGTAACAAATGGACTCTCAAAATATACTTTATTATCATTCTGGAGATGTATTTGGTCCTTTATACAACATATATATGCATTGATCACCTATAATCAAGAATTAAAAAAATACATTACTAATTGATATTAGTGATTAGAAACTTTTTCCTGTTTGAGTAAGGGTACTTACATCATCATTTACCCACTCTTTTTCATCTAGCAGGCACATCAATTGATGTTGCAAGACAGAACTTCCATCTATCTGAACCAGCAATTGTTTTCTGAAAGATGATTCTATTGCTATATGAGCACATAGATCATGGTCGGTCAATGTATAGTCTGCAGAAAATCAAATAATTTAAGAATATATTGTACACGAAAGCACACGTAATAAATTAAGCAAATACCTTGTGGGAGATAATCATATGTCTCATCAACTTTGATCTCTTTATGTGAATCTGGTTCCTTAACATCATGCAATAGAGAAACATGAGATATTGTCGAGCTAGATGGGGATGGAGGTGATGGTAGTGTATCATGATTCATCTGATTATCTGATTCCGGCACGATCGATTCAAAACACTCTGAACCTGGAGAAGATGTTTTCATAGTTGGTGACACAGGTGATGGTTCCAGAACACCTGATTCAGAAATTTTTGCCTTTTTGGAAGGTCGGTTATCAAAATCCTCTGCAATGTTCAGTTCAGTGATGTCATCTATTTTCTGCAGTCACAACAAAAATAAAAATGTAAACCTCCAACCGTTAGATCAGTTGAAACAGAGGCACCACAGAATAGGCAGAGGAATTAGAGGGTAGACTACGATTTCCTACAGATGTTTGGCCGAGTTATCGACAGGGTGGTTATTCTTTTGTTCTGGGATTACTGGTTGAATGCAATTCACCATAATGGGTGCTTTTTTTTCTTTTCACCCAGATAATAATACCTCCAGAAAACTGTTAGTTTTATAGCAGGCATATGAAAAAGAATGTCTGTACTCCAGAAAGATCATGGGCAGATGAAAGACCACAAATTTGAATACATATCACTTGTTCCCCTCTTCATGATGATTGAAATTAGATGAACTTGTAACCTTTTTGTTTCTCTAGTGAACATGAAACAGGGACAACAATTCAGAAACAATAAACTCAAACAGAGGCTCTATGAACTGATTATCTTTCAAGGGGATACATACCTCTGGTGTTGCTGCCACAGGAAATATTGGACGGCTCGACGTATGTTCATCGCTGATCTTAAGGTCCTGAAAAAAGAATCAAAGATGCAAATCATGAATGAAGCAACCAAAAAGGATGCCAGGAGCCATTTTACGAACTGCTTGTAAAAATTCATAAGTTAAACACACTTAGCTATAAACCACAAACTACACCTGAGTTCACACCAAATCAGAACCATTCAATAGATAAGTCTGAATAGATTGCTATGTAGCTACACACAACAATCTGCATTACACGAGGCTTACTAAATGATTTGGCTTGCAAGCTGGTCGATCTATTTCTTTTGCTCTGAAGCCAGTTGATTACTTTTAAGCTATCTACTTTTCGACCAGAAGGATCAATCCAACAGGTAACCAGTAGCCAGCTTTGTACATGTACCAGGGCTCACATATGTGTCGATGCATACACAGAGAAACAGGGGACAGAAAAATAAGTCAAAACAGGGGTCAAGGGGATACATACTTCTGCTGTAGCCGACGCAGGCGAAATTGGACAGCTCGACGGCTGTTCTTCTACCTTCGCCAAACTCGGCGCTTCTTCTACCTCCGGCGAAATCGGCGCTTCTTCCTGCGGCGAACTCGGTGTCGACATTGGATGCTTCGTCCAAAACTGACCTGATGGAGATTCGAGCCGAGGACCCTCCCTTCTTATAGCAGCCAACAACAATCTGGGTCGGCAGCTCCATTGATTTGCGTTGGACAAGGACACGGACTGCAATCCATACAAATCGATTTGTGTTGGACAAGGAGACTACAATTCCATCCAAATCATACACGGAAGCAGAGGTTGAGAAGGTTACGTCGGGGGAGGCGGGAGAGGACTGGCTGTGGCGGACATGTCACAGTGGAGCGTGCTCGCCGCCGGCGATGGCCGACGGCGTACCCAACCTGAGCTGTGCCCCCTTCGCGGCGCCAACGAGGTCCTCCCACGGCGACGGCGCATGGGGGCAGCAGCAGCTGGTCCCGCCGCGCCGCACCATCTTCTCCTGCTCCGTCGCGCCGCCCCTTCTGCTCCGTCACGCCGCCTCTTCTGCCACAGCTCCGTCCGCTGAGCGTTTGGATAAAACGTTCTTTTTTAACGAAACGTAGAGACGTCCGGTGGCCAAGGCCCAACTGTATTGCAGCCCAGCTAAACGAGAACGTACCGGTTAATTGAGTTGCACGTATAAATTTTAATACCACCTCGAATAAGTTTTAAAATTCAAATTGAAAGCGTAAATTTACGGGAAGAAAGTGCATTGTGACGGTGAATCCATGGAGTCAACCCGTGCTTTATTACTAGCAAAAGAGCCCGTGCGTTGCAACGGGAGAGATGAATAATATTTTTTCTATAGATAATTTGTTGTAATCAACATACTTTAGAGTGAACCGGTGCAGGATATCTCAGGAGGAAAACAAATTGGATACAGATTTAATTTATTAAATGAATCTAGCAAACCTTTATTAATTACATGTGCATCTTGTAATCTCTAGAGTATACTTTTTGCGTGACGATTCACTTATTGTAAGCCTTGAGTTCCTCATTTTCTTCTTCATCGTATTCAAAATGAGTGAATCTACACTCCAAAACATGTCTATATACATCTGTATGCTATCTATATTGAAATCTCTAAAAAGACTTATATTTAGGAACGGAGAGAGTATTTCCTTGATCGGTTTCAAGCTCAAGATGTCCAATTGATCACTTCCAGGCAAAGTATGTGCAAATGCAGGGTATAGCTAATTATAATTGAACGCTTTCTTTGTAAAATAGACATAAGAAATTTATTTTTTGGGGATTAACTCCAAGCCAAATATACATAATAAATTCATTTGACTGAAACTTTCATCATCAAGTTAGGCTAGAGGAGCCAAGTTCAGAAAATTCAGGGTATTACTGGTGCTGATCCATGCCAACAACCATCCTTGGAAGAAATATCGCTCCAACGAAGGACTATCCCTCATCTTCTTGGCGTGTTTAAGTTATAGTACGTAGCATGATTTCACTGAAATGGGATCCCCGCCCTCGGAGTGTATTCACAGAACTCCCTCACCTACACAAATAATAAAATGAAGTTATAAGACTCAGTCTAGAGTCTTACCCCGATTCACGACCTTCCATTTATATAAGTAGACACAAAGTACTATTAGATCTAAGAAGCACACCAAAAAGTACAGAATCATCTCCAGGGTAACATGATTGAGAACAACAACACTGAAACTATCTTGTGATTTTCTAATAGAGAAGTACACAATTACTATGGCAATGACATATACTTATTTATAGGAAAGGCCGCAAAGGACATACATAGACGTTTGGTCACAGAAGCATCACCCATGAGCAGTCTTTATGCTCAGACATTTAGAAGAACACTTGTTGCACACACTGCAGTCTCACAATAGGATAGAAAAAAATGCTACATATCAGAGTGGAGTTAGGGAGAGATGTTACTGCTATATACCCGGAGATGGTATGCGCATCCTCTCAAGCTGAGATGGCTCTCGCATCCTCTTAAGTGATGGTGACTGTGTGTGCTCACGTACTCGCTGGCTATGGCAGCTCCCATGTCCTCGGAAGCGGCAACAATCCTCGTGATCTTGTGTCCTTGCTGGTTGCGGCGGTGCCACTGCGAATCCTGGCATGCAGCAGCATCACGGAAGAAGGATGGCACTGAAAACATTGGTGCAGAAAGCAAATCCAAGAAGAATCTGAAGGCTAATGTAGTGGAAAAAATATACGCTAGTTCCAGGAAATTAAGAATAGCATTTTTTTACAATTCTTTCTATGAATCATTTATCGTAAATCCTGTGCCTATACTTCTCTAGTTGCACACTATTTATTAAAAATAGTGCTCATATAGCAGGTGAATTCACCAATCAAATAGCCACCCATAAACTGATATGTCCACAAATCTAATTCCATCTAGCTAACAAACACCAACTGAAGTCCTTCAATTCTAGATATTTCTAATCCTGTTTACACATCGTAATCCTGTTTTGCTAGGTGCAGCTAGCATAACTATTCTGCAAAGCTAATTCTTCACTGAAGGAAAATCATAACCTAGGTGCAGCTAGCATATCTATATTCTGCAAAGCTAATTGTTAACTGAAGAAAAAGCATAATCGAGCAAGGGGACAGAAATAATAACTACAACAGGGGAGTCGAAAACATTTTAACATCATAAAAGCATTAAAAATATTGTCTTTGAGATCGCCATCTTAGATACACAAATAGTGATATACATAAGCAGATTTATACACAATAGTATCGATGCATGCATGAGCAAAGTAGCCTATGTATGCAGTTCAAATTAAGTGAAGCAAGCTCATACAATAATTAGAAGGTTCAATACAGTTCTCTGTTTCAAACTGTTTTTCTTGTGATGCGGCAAAGAAATTCTTGTACAGTTGCAAAAATCATTATTCATAGTTTAAGAGTAATAATGTTCAGGCAGGCACAAATTTAGGAAAAATACCACATGAATCTGAATTGAACCGTGCATGATTCACAATCGCATCTAAGTACAAAACCAACAGTGGCCCTCCATCTAAGCAATCCATGAGTACACGTTGATCTCAAGATTACTAACTAAAACCAAGTCTTGCAACAGTAAGGGAAGAAGACCATGACCACCAGTATCAAGTGCTGAAGAATCGTATTAGGTGTTTTACAATTACGGAGAGTCAAAGAGCAGTGAAGTGGAAGCAATGAGGCAACCAAAGCTTGCTATTCAGCTCATCTCCAACAACAGCGGCAGCAAGGTGGCGTTAGTGACGGTCAGGTCAAGGCCTCACAAACTTCAGGCTGTACGGGATACGTAGCTTCGAGGGGATACATACCTCTCGTGTAGCCGCCACAAGAGACATTGCACGGCTCGACGGGCGTTCTTGTTCCTCCGGCGAACTCGGCGCTTCTTCGTCCGGCGAACTTGGCGGCGACATTGGATGTTTGGTCAAAAATTGCAATTTCGATGGGATGATGGAGATTATGGTCGAAGGGCAAAACCTGATGGAGATTCCGACCGAGGACCTTTGCTTCTTATAACAGCCAATCAAATCCGGGTCGGGCACTACATCAATTTGTGTTGGACAAGGACACGGCCGGCCTCCAATTTCCCATCCAAATCACGACAGGAGGAGCGGAGGTTGAGAAGGATAACACGCGGGAGGCCAGAGAGGACTGGCGGCGGCACGGCTGGTGTACCATCCTCAAGAACGCCCATGAGCGCAGCAAGGCCATGGCATCCGCCTTCTCCTCCGCCTCGGTTGTAGCCGTGTAGCAAGCGCACGACGTCCGCCTTCTCCTCCGCCTCCTCTGTAGCCGCGCCCATGGTGTCCACCTTCTCCTCCGCCGTGGCTGTAGCGGTCCGACGAAGGCGCCGCACCTCACCTGCTCGTGCTCCGCCGTCGCTGCCATCGCTGGAAAGGGAGGAGTTTTGGATAAGATGAATCAGGGACCGCAGACTGAATATCGAACGAACATAGGGTCTTTTTTGTAAAACCGAAGCATCGCCGTTCGTGCCCAAATGGCCTATGTGGGGCGGACGAGCTATCGGCCAGAGTTGGCCCATCTGACCGAGCAGACTCGTCGCTCCAGCTCAACGTCGACTACGCTCGGAAACAATTGTCATCAACAAATCAAACGATTTTTTAGTACCACCTTATGTATATATTTTAAAATCAAACTGAAAGCGTAAATTTACGAGAAGAAGCGTATTGTGACGGTGAACCCACGGAGTCAATCCGTGCTTTATTATTAGGGATATTCACGAGAAAAAGCGTATTGTGACGGTGAACCCACGGAGTCAATCTGTACTTTATTATTAGGGAAAGATTAGGGAGAGAAAAAATTAAAATAAGAAGAGACTAGCACATATGCCCGTGTGTTGCAACGGGGTAATAAAGACATAGACATTATTCTATTGGCAAACTTGATGACAATACCTATATGAATTTCGTACATTTTTTACTAAAATATCTTTAGCTAAATAGAAAATGCATATAACACTGACATCTTTCAATACTGCAAGGTTTGGGAAGTGACGTGCAAATTTATATGAATAACTTTTTATGAATTGAAGTAGCTAAGGATTAATAATGGAAAATTTATAAAAAACATATCTTTTATTCTGAGCAATCATGAATAATCTACACTGGAATTAGTTAATGCCAGATTTGCAAGTGGCCTAAAAAACGGCCTATGCCTCATGCGTATTGTTGCTCAAGTGAACAATGCACAAATTCTTTATTTCCGCTGAATTCCATTTGATCATGTACAAGCAAGGCACATCTGATATTACTCAAGCATAGGTTTAACAATATTGTTTATTTAACATTTATCATGTAATACGCACCCTTTTTTCGCCAAGCCCCCATCTGCTCCTTATATAGTCTATTGAAATCTGAATCCTATGAAATGCAAAGTGCCGCTCCTTGTGCAGGGGATAGCCTCACATGGTCCTGCATGTAGAATTGAATCTATCTACACATATGACATTTACCCTTGACGGATTTTTTTTCCTTTCCTTCCTTGCCTTGCTCGACCAGAATTTATGTTTCAAACTTCCTGCTCATAATAGCGCAATCAAATTTTATTTCTTCTTTTGGTTTCTTTCCTTTTGTGCTCATATCCTGGGATCCACTTCTTGAGGTGGAGGATTAATTTCCTTCCTTCCTTTTCCTTCAAAGAGAAATTTATTTCTTCTTTTGATTTCTTTCCTTTCATGCTCATATCCTAGGACCCACTCCTTGAGGTGGTTGATTAATTTCAAATCATAGACAAATATAAATTGGTGTAATGTGGTGTAATATAGCGAGGTGGGACTAAGGGCGGATTGGTTTGGCGGCTCTTTTTCTACCTGATTGGCGGGATTTCGATCTGCAACACCACTGTATATTTTTTGACTGGGCCGCCACTGAACGAATCGATGAGTTGAGGCCCATGAAGGGGGATCGAGAGGCCCAGAGAGACGTATATACGAAGAAGGGGGATCGAGAGGCCCAGAGAGATGTATATATGAAGGGAAAAGCAGGTAAAATCGTACCACCTTAGAAAATCGTTCGCCTAGCCTTAATTTTATATGGCTTTTAATAGTGGCCGGTGAATCACTGATCAAAGAGCGAGCAGCCGCCAGGTTTAATGATTTTGTGGGATCCCTGGATGTAGCGGCTGGCGAACCGCTTCTTCTTCCACAAAGATTCAGACAAAACCGAGCTTGGATAGAACTGAAGAAGATTTGGCGAACGAAGAAAAAGGTAAAAGGGTTTATTATAAAAAAAATCAAAGGAGGTTATTCAGTAGCCATCGCGGGTTTCATTACTTTTCTTCCATTCAAAAAAGCTCTTCTAAAAAAAAGGATAGCGAATGATCGATTCACCATTGATAGCATTAACCCTAAAAGGAGGGATATTGTGATAATAGCGGCAGCTCAAACAAGAACTTGATGAAAAGATAGAAAAAAATTATGAAAAATCCGAAGCCCACCTTAATCCATTTTGTTGAGGATCTTGCACTTATTCTGGCCCTATATTTACATAGCCAAGAAAGGCTCTGGCGATCATGCGTGACTGGCGGAGCGCCTATCGCCCTGGCACGGCACTCTAAAATGCATGTTGGGTTGGGCCAGCAAGAAGACTTCGACTAGGGAGACGAAGAATGGAATTGAAGAAGGCAGCATAGTCTAAGATAACAGAATGGAACACCAACCAACAAGTAAGTGGTGGATTTGGATGGAGTCTCGCAGAAGAAGAGTACGCGCGCTAGCGCGCCCCAAGACGTCAGTCCTTTTTCTGCTTGCTGGCCAAGGTCAGTTTACTGAATCCCCCTTCCAAACACCAACCCAATCTCCATTCCTTGATGAGAAATGAGCAAGACCATATGTTTCTCAAAAATATAGCCCCTATATAAACCTAGCCCTTACTACCCGAACTTCTTACCTTCAAATAGGACTAACTGCCCGAACCCGCTTGCTTATCTTCTACGATCTAATTAAGTTAAGCAGTGGTTATTTTTTTTAAGTGACTAGAACTTCTATCAACTACTATTCTAGCACCCAGCTGTGCCATGTGTTTATTCTATTCTATTCTATTCTTCAGGTATTCCTTTGAATAACTCATCTTTTCAGGTAAGACAATTTGAAGATCTTCTTAGTCAGCCTATCTGTATTCTTATCCTCTAGTGCGGATCCAATCAGATTTTATAAAGCCAAGGCCTGACATCCATTGTGGGGATCATCTTTTATCGGGAGACATGGCCTGGTGGTTTCTGATCGAGATTCCTAATCAATAGGGCGAAGAGCTCTTCGCATGATCTGGTCCTACCTTTTGTCTACGCTATTTTTTTGTCCCTTCTCAGCTGCTGTCCTTACTCCGGATAAATTGGAACACATTGATTCCGTTCGTTCCTGCCCTTCGCTTCAGGCCATAGTGCTTCTGAATTATTTCTATACCCCTTTGATGATGCAGCCTCTGACTCTCGTGGGTAAACTCCTACTTGATTAGTTAGAACTTCTCTGTCTCAACTCGTGGACCTATCTATCTTCTTCTTTTTAAGAGATAGGGGTTTGCTATTCTCACGGATTGCTCATATTTATTTACCCCATTGAATAGTTTTTGCCTTGTTTCAGCCCTTCCTTCATCTGAACCTTCCAAGTACTAATCTATCTTTATGGGGAAGACCCTTCATCTGACCTCCGGGCTACCCTGTCAATTGTAAAAAGTAGTTGAGTCGTGTCTCGCAGGAGCAAAAAGAGTGAAATGAGGACGTAAGCCCCCTAGGTCTTCCTCTTCCTTCTAAACTAATTGCTTTCGCTTGACTCTTCCAGTAAAAAAGTATACTGAGTGGTTGAAGGAAAGCGAAAAGGAATGGCTTTTTCATGTACCAGATCCGGTGAGCCAGACATCAAGCAAAAATGGACATACAATCAAAGAGTAAGGAGCAGTTATTTGCAATGACGGGTGGATTGGTCAGAGCTGCAAGGAGAGACTCGGTTATGGCGCGATAAAGAGCTTGCTTCAATGCTCGGATTCAGGTAGAAAGTAAGAGCAGTAGCATATTCATAGGAGAGCTTTGTACTTGAAATTAGTAGTCCCGGTAGTTGGAAAAAAGCTCTGAATACAGATTCAAAGCATCAAGATAGGTAGTCCTATCATTAGTTGGCCAGTCATAGCAATTTAAGTAGAAAGCTTGCTTCGGGATCAGATCATTCAACTAAAGCTGTCAGGCCGGGTAGGCTTTGAGGAACATTGGGGGTTCCTTATGTTGTGACTGAGCAGATATGTCTATTGTGCCCGGCAAAAACAGATTTGCAAGGAGTTTGCCAAAGGCTTTCTCATTCGGAAAAAAACAATTTCAAGTATATTTCCCTTCTCCATTCTCTGCTCGGATGATTGCCGCTTGTGTGAATTTCATTGCTGTGGGTCCCGTGTGTGCTCGAATAAGATTGTTTTAGGATTCTATTTAGTTGAATTTCTTGACTCCGCGGTGCTGGTTATCGAGTTTATGGCGCCGCCGACCATCCAAAAAGTCAAAGATGGCGTCGGCATTTACTTATTATGCTCTCTTCTAATAGTGGTCCCTTGGTATTCAGGTTGTAAAATCCTGATAGGAAAGTCGACTGTTATACCTTGTTTTTGTAATGGCCTATCTTCTTTAAAAAGCCGAAAGATAAGGATTTCGCAAAACTTTTGCGTTCCTTTTTCTTTGAAAAGAAAACCTTACCATTTTTGGGCCGCTGTTACCATTTCCATTTCCTGAACCTAAACCTAACTAATACTTAGTTGTTTCCATTTCCTCATCTGGTGATAGATCCTCATCTTCTTCTGGCTCAAATCCCTTTTTCATATCCAGGGCAGGCTTTAGGTACGCTTTAGTTTGAAATCATTAAAGATATGCTCGACCTCGTTTATGTCCATGGTATCATCGTACGTACCTTCTACTATCAACCAGATGAGATAGGGCTTTGAAAGGTCAGAGTCAGTCTCCTCTTTTTCTTTTAGGTCGTTTAGCAGTTCCCCAACCAGCTTTCT